>NC_091436.1:121269733-121926070 GCF_964237555.1 Oryctolagus cuniculus | reverse complement strand
TTCTGTATGTGTTTTTGTTGGTTGGGTGAGTTTCTTGAAGGCAGCAAATAGATTTTTTTTTTTTTGGGACAGGCAGAGTGGACAGTGAGAGAGAGTCAGAGAGGTCTTCCTTTGCTGTTGTTTCACCCCCCAATGGCTGCTGTGGCCGGTGCACTGCGACCGGCACACCACGCTGATCCAAAGCCAGGAGCCAGGAGCTTCTCCTGGTCTCCCATGTGGGCACAGGGCCCAAGGACTTGGGCTATCCTCCACTGCACTCCTGGGCCACAGCAGAGAGCTGGACTGGAAGAGGAGCAACCAGGACGGAATCCAGCGCCCCTACCAGGGTGCCGGTGCCGCAGGTGGAGGATTAGCCTATTGAGCCACAGCACTGGCAGGTTTTCTTTTTTAATCCTTTCAGCTAGTCTGTGTCTTTTAACTGGAGAGTTTAGACCATTTACATTCAGTGTGACTATTGTTAAATACTGTCTTTTCCCTGCCACGTCTCCTTAAGTAGAGCTGTTTATGAATTTTGGATTTTGTTTGTACTTTTGCTGGGTCATTTTCTATGCTCATCTTCTTTTGTAGTGAAGTTCCTGTTTCTGTGTTTCTGTATGCAGCACATCCTTGAGCCAGTGTTGTAGGGCTGGGCATGAAGATACAAATTCTTTCAGTTTCTGTTTGTTGTGTAAAATCCTTGTTTCTCCTTCATTCATAAATTATAGTTTTTCAGAGTAGAGTATCCTGGGTTGACAGCTTCTTTCTTTTAGGATTTGGAATATATCTCACCATTGTCTCCTTACCTGTAGGGTTTGGGATGAGAAATCTGGGGTGAATCTAATTGGATTTTGGATTTTTCTATAATATCTGGAATACTTGATAAGGAGCTATTCCTGATGTGGACAGGTGCTAAATATTTCTCTCCATATCCTATATCATGTGTTAAACATTTTATATAAAAGGAAAAAAACATGTTTTAGGATGTTTGGATACTAGCATCCCCATTGCATGTTCTCATTTCTGTTGTAGCATAAAAACATGTAGGGAAATAAGTGTGGTAGTATTCCTATAAAACTTCAGTTACAGATTCCTTTGAAGCAAAAGTCATCTGCCATATGCAACCTTGTCCATTAGCAAATGGAGCTCCAGGAGCCTATGTTTCCATCAGACCCTGAAAAGACCTAGGAAGGCACGAAATTCAATTTGGTAGCACCAGCTGATAGGTCCTATTTGAAAAACTGAACTGAGAGATGAGAGGGAGCTGTGCTTCTTCATCTCTGACGCATGTCTAATGCCTTCAGGGAAGTCCTTTCTATTGGCTGTCACTCTCCTGCTGAAAGGATTTTTGGCAAATTTCAGCTTTCAATTGGGACTTTTACAATTTGGCCTTTTAAGAAGTTATTTCAGTTGAAACTTGAGGGAAATTATGAAACTGCTTACTGGAAATCTTGAGGCCCTTTACTACATCTTCATTCAGAGTCCTTGCCTGATCCCTTTTGGCCAGAATTTCCATTGCAACAAAATGACATCTTCCTTTATCTCATTAGAAGCACAGAGTTTTCAAGGATTAAGAATTCACTAGAGCAGACAGGTAGTGTAGACAAACAACTTTCTTTTTTATTCTGCTGTCCTCATGTCCACTTACTTTTTCAAGAGGCACAGTTACTTCCATGGGAGGATTAGTTCATATGAAAAGAGGCTGAATTTGGGGAGGGGGGTGATGGGACTATTTAAATTGATTTTGATGGTAATTACTGAACTGTCTGCTGTATACACACACACACACACACACACACAGCAGATGAAGGCTGATTTTTGCCTGTTGGTCATTGTTAGTAAGATTTCCGAGCCTTGCATGTGTAAGCGTATAACATATGTCCCCTGTCATGTGACATCTCAGGGTAAACTTGGACTATGTACTCATCAATGCTTTCTTTAGCCATGACTGAGGTCTCTTAATTGAGAAGTCAAAATTAATCTACATTCCTACCTCCTAAAGATCAGTATCTATTAACAATTTAGTTTTCATAGTCAATTCACTTGTTAGTGTTATTGAGCCTAAGTTCTGCAAGTCTAAGATTCTAAAACAAAAAATCTTTCAATAGAGTCTTAAAGGAAACAGAAGTTTAAATTTCTTACTGAACACTGCAAAATTCCACATCTCTGAATTTCCTAACATGGCTTTTATCTTCAGTTCCAACCATGCCAGTGAATCTAGATCTCATAACCCCCATCAGTACAAGGGAAACAGGCCAGGAGGTCATGTCTATTCCTTTTTAAGGTCTCAGTATGAGAGTAGCATGCATTGTTTCCAGTTGGTCAGAACTTAATCACTGGCAGTATCAAGTGAGGCTATGTTCAGGGAGGCTGAGAAATATAGATTCCCACTCATTATTTTTGAGTCCAGCTAATGGAGTTTTACATTGAAGAAAAGAATAAGAGATTTTGTTGGTTAACTAGAAGTCTTTGACATTATGTTTAAAAAATCCTGAAGGTTTAATGTTTATTAGATAAAAGCATTTTGAGAAATGTGTTTGTATTTATAAAACATAGCATTTATTTGAGCTATTATAATAGGTTTATGTTCCATTAATACCCATGTTTTTAGGATACAGAATCTTTTTTCAGTTACCATTAAGGATCCAGTTCAAGATCTGACACTGCAACATAAAGACATAATAAAATCTATAGAAATAACCCTCAACTAAAGAAAATATAGAAAGTTAACTTGAAAGAAAGGACAAAAATCCAAACAATCGACAAAAGTTACCCCCAAATGTGAACAATATATTGTAGTGGCTTGAATGATTATTTAAATGAGATGAAAGCCCTTGAGCTTAGAACTCAAGTTTTGTAAGAGACCATATTTGGAGCATATTTTGAAAATCCGTCCTGTCAATCTTTGCTTTTTGAATGGGACAGTTCTTATCCCATCTTATCTTTCATATAAATTTTGATGCATTACAGCTTGACTCTGAATTGTGAAATTCTTTTCTGTATATTTCCTTAGGCCCTCATTCCTGTTTCTCTTTCTCTCTCTTGTGGGATGCTTGAATACTTTTTATGATTCAACACGGGACATATGAGGACATCATTTCTGTTTAGTTTAACTTTTCTGGTTTCAAATATCATATAAGTACTGGACAGTGTTTTAAGTTTTGTTTCAATCACTGAAATGGTTTGCGAAATTCACAGTAGGCATGCTAGTCTATTGCACGTACATGTACTTCTGCTGTTTCCATGGATCTTTTTCCTTATGCTCTAGATTATTCTATAATTTCACTTCTGTTTGGTGAACTTTAACTGACACCTATGAACAAGTCTGTTAGTACCAATTTCTTTTTTGGATGAAACACCTGACTATATTTTATATGTTCCACTGACTATATTTCAATTTACCTCCATTCTGATGGATAGTCTTACCAGTTATAGAATCCATGGGTCACGGTTCAATTTTGTTTCTTTTTACTTGCACTTGAGAAGCATTGTGCCACTCCATTCTGGCTCCATGAATTCAGATGAAAAAGGACCTCTAATTTGAACTGGTGTTTCCCTATCGGGTATCCATTACTTCTTTCTGGCTGCTTTCAATATTTTTCTTTCATTTTTAGAAATTTAATTATGATGTGTGTTGGCCTAGATTTCTTTAGGTTTATGTTGTTTGGAGTTTATCTATTTAGTTTCTCAGATCTGTAGATTTCTGCCTTTTGAAAAGCTAGAGAAGTGTTCAGCCATTGTATCACTGAAAGCTTTGCATCCTTACTCCCTTTCTCTTCTCCTTCCTCGACAGTAATAATATGAATAGTGAATAACTCATGTTATTGTCCCACAGGACCTTCTGGCTATAGAAAAATGGTTGCAGATGATCTCTCTAATTTTTATATTGGACAAGTTCTATTGATCTGTCTTTACCTTCATGGACTCAATTCACTGTCTTCTCTTCTGTATTATTATATCTATTCAAGTTTATTTTTATTACATTTTCTGTGCCCCAATTCCCCACTTGATTTTTGTTTCTTTTAAATAACTTCTATTTCTTTGCAAAGAGTTTCTGTTTTTTTTTTTTTTTTTTTTTTTCATCTGTTTCAAGAGGACTTAGAGTTTCTTGTTAAAAACTTTTTCTAGGGACTGTGGTAAAATCCTTGTCAGATTATTTCAATATCTGACTCATCTCAGTGTTGTCATCTATTGATTGCTTTTTCACATTTATTTAGTGATTTTCTTGTTTTTTTTTTTTTTTTATGTGATGGGTCATTTTTTAATTGTAGCCTGGGCATGTTTTTCTATTATGTTGGAACCTCTGGGTCTAGTTTTATGTTTTATTTTAGCAGGAACTCACCCTGTTTAGGTCTATCATGAAGTTATTGACCTCATTCTGTGAATTATGGTTCCAATGAGCGATAAATTTTTCACAGCCCTGGAAACATTATTTTGGTCAGCTTGGTTTATCTGGTTCCATGACTTCAGACACTATTTCCAGCTGATGCTCCTTGAAGGGGAAAAGTGGAGCCTTTTTCAGACCAAGTTGACTGGGGAGGGAAAGCTCAGGTGGTATGGATGCAGAGCTCTGCTAGGCCAGGGGCTTGCTACTGTGAGAATTTTTTTCCATGCTGATGTTCCTCTAGCGTGTGGGGTTTGCCATTTAATTTTCAACAGGGTTACTTGTAGCAAGACCAGATGCACATCTGGATCTGAGATTTTGCTTTCAAAATGGGACTACAAGGACTCTTTGGTTTGTGATAATTAGAGAAACCTAGCTCCTAGCCTCAGAGGATTTTATCCACTATTAAAAGTTGATCTATATTTCATCCAGGCATTGGGTAGATAACAATATTTGAGAAAAAATGATAGACACATGCTAGTTCCATATATGCATAGGGTCTAAATTTGTATTCCTTAAGCAGAATATTAATTTCAAGCTGATATAAAGCACATTAATAGATCTCTTTCTTGTAAAAATCTCTGAAGTCTTCAGAATTCAAATATCTCTTCAAAAAGACATCTATAAACTGCTGATACCTTATCTTTTAAAGCACAAAAATGTGGAAGATTCATAAATCAAAACAAATTGCTTTAGGAAATGAATGAACATAAGTTTGAATAGCTGCTATAATGAGTAAAACATAAAATAAAAAATTGACAATTTCAAACAGATCATAATATTACTATGTTTGTAATGATTAAAGAGATGAGAGAGAGAGAGAGAGAGAGAGAGAGAGAGAGAAAGAGAGACCAGGGCAAATTAAGAGGACAGTATCAAAATGTATCATCTGGAGAATTAGAAAAGTCATTCATTCCATTTGTTGTAAATACTTACACCCTGGTGGCACAAGGCCTGGGGAATCCTACTTTTCCAAATAGCAGCTTATATCACAGAAACAGAGGCTACAGAATAAAGAAGGGAATTGTAGGCTTGATTCTAAATTTAAATATCAAGTGATTCATATATTTGTAATCAGTTTCTATTTTTAAAAGTCATGAAAATAATCTGTAAAGATTTAAATAGATGAATCACAACTGAGAAAAAGTAGACTCTGTTGCCTTATACCTTAAACTTTTTATTTCAAATGAGGTTAAATGACTCTTGACATTGATTAAATTGAAAGTTGCATGTATTACCTTTTATTTGAGCATTTTATTTATTGCCATTTATAATATTAGTTCTCAGTATATCTAAACTCTTTTATGTGCCAAAAAGTTACCAATTTGCATGTGTGAGAAAATGCTATAACTTTTTTGGTCATAGAAATTGGGGCTGCATCATGCAAAATGCTTGTGAAAATTTTCTCTTAGAACAACTCAAGAAGCAAAACACAATTGTCTACATGCGCCGTGGCTCTCTTGGCTAATCCTCCGCCTGCGGCACCGGCACCCTGGGTTCTAGTCCCGGTTGGGGCGCTGGATTCTATTCCAGTTTCTCCTCTTCCAGTCCAGCTCTCTACTGTGGCCTGGGAAGGCAGTGGAGGATGGCCTGAATGCTTGGGCCCTGTATCTGCATGGGAGACCAGGAGAAGCACCTGGCTCCTGGCTTTGGATGGGCGCAGCGCGCCAGCTGCAGTGTGCCAGCCGTGGTGGCCATTTGGGGGTGAACCAACGGAAAAGGAAAACCTTTCTTTCTGTCTCTCTTTCTCACTGTCTAACTCTGCTTGTCAAAAAAAAAAAATCACAATTGTCAAGAAGAAATAAGTCAATAGAATTTAAGATTGGCTTACTTTCCTGAAGCTGGTATCTTGTAATTATTTTAATCTAAAGTGAAAGCCATGTGGTCAAATGAATGTGCTTAATCCTTGTATATAATGTATACTATTATTTTGGAGGGGTCATTATATAAATTATCACTTGTAATAAGGAGAAATTGTAGTCCCTCTATTAAATATTTAAATACAATTTATACTTATATGTGAACATTGGATCCAGGTGTTTCCAATGTTCTATCATCTCTGATCATTATTAAATATGGTAATAGAATGCCTAGCAAGAGGCTTGGTTGAAAATTCTTCCATTTAGTTTATGCTTTTTATAGAGCATTAATCTCATAGACAGTTATGAAACAGTTGAAGACTTTGAAACATTGTATTTTTTGTACTCTTTTTCCTTGTTTATTGTGGCATGAGGACATAGAATTTGTCTCTTCCAGAAGACCCAGAAATAAGGCACCATTTTATAATCCAGGAGAAACCTTCACAAAGTGCTGAGCCAGCCTATGCATTGAGCTTTGACTTTCCAGTTTCCAGAACTGTGAGAAGAGAATGCACAATATTTATAAGTTAGCTAGTCTCAAATATTTTACTATAGCATCACAAAAGGACTAAAGCAGGACACTCCTCCATCCAGGTCTCCCATGCAGATGAAGGAGCCCAAGCTATTTTATCTTGCTAAGCCACAACTCTGGCTTTCATTGTCTAGAAATATATTAAGAAGCTATTCCCTTAAATTCTCTTCTAGTACTTTATACTTTCAGGCTTCACATTTAAATCTTTGATCCATTATTATTTCATTTTGTGTGTTGTGACATAAAGATTCAATTTCATTTTTCAGCACTTAGATAACCAATCTTGCCAACAGCATTTGTTGAAGAGGCAGACCTTTCTCCACTGTGTATTCTTAGCACCTCTGTCATTGAACAGCTGACCATAAATTCATGGATTTATTCCATGGATTTATTTCTGGACTTTTGGTTCTGTTCCATTGATCTATAAGTCCATTTTTATACTAGCTTCATTCTATTTTGATTACTATGGCTTAGAATACTTTTTTAACTTTTATTTAATGAATATAAATTTCCAAAGTACAGTTTATGGATTACAATGGCTTCCCCCCACCACAACTTCCCTCCCACCTGCAACCCTCCCCTTTTCTGCTCCCTTCCCCCTTCCATTCACATCAAGATTCATTTTCAATTCTCTTTATATACAGAAGATCAGTTTAGCATATATTAAGTAAATATTTCAACAGTTTGCACCCACATAGAAACACAAAGTGAAAAATACTGTTTGAGTACTACTTATAACATTAAATCACAATGTACAGCACATTAAGGACAGAGATCCTACATGAGGAGTAAGTGCACAGTGACTCCTGTTTTTGACTTTACAAATTGACACTCTTGTTTATGGCCTCAGTAATCACTCTAGGCTCTTGTCATGAGTTGCCAAGGCTATGGAAGTCTTTAGAGTTCGTCGACTTGGATCTTATTCAGAGAAGGTCATAGTCAAAGTGGAGGTTCTCTCCTCCCTTCAGAGAAAGGTACCTCCTTCTTGACCTGTTCTTTCCACTGGGATCTCACTCGCGGCGATCTTCCATTTAGGGTTTTTTTTTTTTTTTTTTTTTTTTTTTTTTTCCCAGAGTGTCTTGGCATTCCATGCCTGGAATACTCTCATGGGCTTTTCAGCCAGATCTGCATGCCTTATGGGCTGATTCTGAGGCCAGAGCTTAGAACACATTTTGAATTCATGTACAGTGCTTCCACCTATCTTTCTTTTGCTCAAGATTGCTTATTTTCTGGAGTCTTATTCTGATAATAGCTCTATATTCCCAAGGCATTTTGTCAAGCTCAGTAATTAATGCTACCTTTCCTATCAAAGCCTTCCTTCCTAATATCTTGCAGTATGGTTCTTACCATGCTAAAATATGGCAGTTTAAAAATTTCCAACTGTATATCACAGATTCTTCTTTTGAGAATCATTTTAATCTTGATATCTAATGACTCAAATATTGTGTGATAATAAGGAGATAAAACTTGTTTTTGTAATGTTTATGGAATAGCATGTATTTTGTTCCTCTAAATGAGAGCTATACATGGTACAATAGTAGTGCATTGGAATGTAATACATATTCAGTCAATGAACAATGGCTGCTCTGCCTTTGTATTTGCAGATCATTTGTAATAATAGATCCTACTTATTGATCAAAAGGATTAGCAACTAAAACATATACCTTCTCCAGAGGGTAATTGCTTCTATTTTCTATTTTAATTTCCCATTCTGATTTTATTCTCTTGAAAACTCACATATAGAAATTTGAATTATTGTTGAATGAATTAAGGGACCCATATCTGCCTATCATTGGGTGGTAAAATCTTACTTCAATAAAACATTTTTTGCTAATGTGTAAACTGCAAATATGTTATTCTTTCCAAGCAACAAAACACCCAAATCCAGCTGAACTAGGTTAGGGACTTTATTTTGTTTAGTTTAATTTTAGTACACCTTTCAAAAATGTACCCTATTTTGTGACTATAAGACATTAGTACAGCCTGATGGCAAATGTATTGTCAGCTTTTATGGCAATTGGGATTTATAAGCAGAGTAGCTTCTGTTTCTCAGGAAGACAGATTACCAGTGCCAGATGGGTGGTTTCCAATAGCTGATGAATTTTTTTCCAAACGCATTCTGTCCCTGTTGAATGAGGATGAATAGTTTGCCCATCAAAGTAACC
This sequence comes from Oryctolagus cuniculus, assembly GCF_964237555.1. Taxonomy (NCBI): domain Eukaryota; kingdom Metazoa; phylum Chordata; class Mammalia; order Lagomorpha; family Leporidae; genus Oryctolagus; species Oryctolagus cuniculus. Next base: position 121,917,154 of record NC_091436.1, on the reverse strand, counting down.
TGAGGCATGTCCCAGGGGACTGCAACAACAGACTTGACCTTAAAAGGACAAAAATCTAGATACTGAGTGAATACAAAAATTAAGATTCTGAAAAATAAAATAGTGCAGAGATTCTTCAGGTTATGTAGAGATCAGCACATTTGTTCTTATACACAATCTTCAAGTAATTGGCAATTAAGGAGCCTGGATTTGCCAAAAAATGTGATAAGCTAACTGTCCACCTGAAGGAAAGTGAAGTAAGGTGAGCAAGGAATCTTGTTCACTTGATCTTTTATCTTTATAAAGTAATTTTATTTATGGCCTTGCTGAAAATCATTATCATGCAGCATGGAAACTACATTTAAGCTTTAAGGCACTTTACAAAGTTCTAGGGCTTCATAAATCAAAGTTCCTGAAAAATCAAGCTAGCAAATTAGCTATTCTTATTTTCTGTTTCAATAATGTCTGCTTGTGAATCTTGAGGCAAATTTCATCCTATCAATTATAATCTGTTGGTTATATTTTAATCTTTTTTGTATTTGTAGAAAATTCAGTAAGTACTATTAGAAAATAATATTTTCTGGTGGATGGTAGAATAATTTGCTGTTACTTTTCTGTATTACAAGAGACAACAACTTTCTCAAATAATCAAAACTGGAATATAGATAGCTAGTATAGGCATGGCTATTTTCTCCTATTATGCTATATATTTTGACAGGCAGAGTGGAGAGTGAGAAAGAGAGACAGAGAGAAAGGTCTTCCTTTTGCCGTTGGTTCACCCTCCATGGCCGCCGCGGCCGGCGTACCGCACTGATCCGAAGGCAGGAGCCAGGTGCTTCTCCTGATGTCCCATGGGGTGCAGGGCTCAAGCACTTGGGCCATCCTCCACTGCCTTCCCGGGCCACAGCAGAGAGCTGGTCTGGAAGAGGGGCAACTGGGACAGAATCCGACGCCCTGACCAGGACTACAACCCAGCCCTGATCAGGACTACAACCCCGTGTGCCGGCGCCGCAAGGTGGAGGATTAGCCTAGTGAGCCGCGGCACCGGCCGATGCTAGATATATTTTAATGTATTCCTTTTGAGTGTGTCTGTGTGTGTCCATGTGTGTGTGTGTGCACATGTGCTTGCATTTTTGAGGTCAAGATATTTCCACCTGTAAAAAATGGGGCTGGCATTTAACATAGCAAATTAATCTACCATTTGCGATGGTGGTATCACATCCCATATTAGAGTGCCAGTGTGGGGGTAGAGAGAGGAAGAGGGGAGGAAGAGAGGGAGGGATGAAAAGGGGGGATATCTTTTATTCACTGGTTCACTCCCAAAAAAGGACACAATGACTCAGGCTGGGCCAGAGTGAAGCCAAGAGCTAGGAGCTTCTTCTGGGTCTCCTACTCAAGTGACAATAGTCCAGGGTTTTGGGCCACTGCTTTCCCAGTCACGTGATCAGGGAGGTGTATAGGAAATGGAGCATCCAGTACTTGAACTGGCAGCCATATGAAATGCCCTCACCTGTTACCCCTCGCTTTTGTTTCCAATGCAGCTCCCTGATTGTGTACCTGGAAAGGTGGTTGGAGACGGCCCAAAGACTGGGACTCTGCTACCCATTTGGGAGACTAAGATGGTATTCTGTGTTTTTAGGTTTGGCCTAGGCCAGACCTGGTTATTGTTGCCATTTGGGGAATGAAACAGCAGATGGAAGATCTGTGTGAATGTGTGTGTGTGTGTGTCTTCTGTTCTTCCACTGTCACTCTTTTAAATAGATAAATAAATTAATTAAAAAATATAGACAGAAAGCACTGCAGAAATGTTCGTGGGGAAGTCACAACTGATGGATGATTACTAAATCTGGTTAATATGTGGAACAGTAAATAAGCACATGCATATATTTTTAACCATAAATAATCATAACATTACACACATATACATTAATAGTCTTTAAGTTTGTAGATAATGAATATGATGCAAAAATGCTGCATGAATTTCAAAACACTTTGGTACTAAATAAACATATCGCTTAATTCCATTTTTTCCATGACCTTTTTGAAGTACCCTCACATACACATGCACATGCACACACACAAGGAAGTTCTTATAACAGGTCAATATGCATAAATTGCAGTTATAAGTTGAATAGATTGCATAAACTTCGCTACTAAATCACCAATCCATGGATCACTAACAAGATAGAAGTTGTTCATCAAAATCACTGATTAATCACATAATTTCTTCCAAAATCTGCCAGTGATTCTTCATTTAGTCCTCCCACAGAAAACAGAGGTATAGTTTTGTTGCCTACTTATCTCCCTGTAATAAATACACAAGACTTAAAAAAATGGTTAATCAAAACAGGGAATTGACTAACAAAGAAGTGCCACAAAGAAAAAAAAAATTGGTAATATTGGAGGTGGAATTCAACTCAAATGAATTCATAGTGGTGGTATTGAAAAGGTTGAAAATACCCTAGGTTCTGGCAAAATGCTGAAAGAAATTTCAAAAAAATTTCACGATATCAAAAGCACAAGGACCGCCAGCGCCACGGCTCACTAGGCTGATCCTCCACCTTGTGGCGCCAGCACACTGGGTTCTAGTCCCGGTCGGGGCGCCAGATTCTGTCCCGGTTGCCCCTCTTCCAGACCAGCTCTCTGCTGTGGCCAGGGAGTGCAGTGGAGGATGGCCCAAGTGCTTGGGCCCTGCACCCCATGGGAGACCAGGATAAGTACCTGGCTCCTGCCATCGGATCAGCGCGATGCACCGGCCGCAGCGCACCGGCCGCGGCGGCCATTGGAGGGTGAACCAACAGCAAAAGGAAGACCTTTCTCTCTGTCTCTCTCTCTCACTGTCCACTCTGCCTGTCAAAAATACAAAAAAAAAAAAAAAAAAAAAAAAAAAAAAAAGCACAAGGGTTACAACCTTGGAAACTGTCCTAAACTTGGCAATATGCCAAATCATTCTCATTCTCATTCTCTCTCTCTCTCTCTCTCTCTCTCTCTCTGTGTGTATGTGTGTTTATTCATGTTCTGAACTTGAGAGAATGCTGCATATATTACTGTATGATTCTGCCTAAATATTTTAGTATATATTTTATTAGAACAAAAATATTCTCACATAATGATGGTGTAGCTACCAAATTCCAAAGAATTTAGCACTGATATAATAGTATTATCTTATTCACATCTATGCTGACCAAAAAAAAAAAATCTATGAGTTCATTTTTCTTGATCCAGAATAAAACCTAGAATCATGCATTATGGTTCACTGTTGTATGTCTATCTTTAACTTGGTTCTTTTTTATTTTTTAAAGATTTTTACTTATTTATTTGACAGGCAGAGTTACAAACAGTGAGAGAGAGAGAGAGAGACAGAGAGAAAGGTATTCCTTCTGTTGGTTCACTCTCCAAGTAGCCGCAACGGCCGGCACTGTGCTGATCCGAAGCCAGGAGCCAGGTACTTCCTCCCAGTCTCCCATGCTGGTGCAAGGGCCCAAGCAGTTGGGCCATCCTCCACTGCTTTCCCAGGCCACAGCAGAGAGCTGGACTGGAAGAGGAGCACCTGGGGCTAGAACCCGGTGCCCGTATGGGATGCCGGCACTGCAGGCGGGGGATTAACCTAGTGCGCCACGGTGCCGGCCCCTAACTTGGTTCTAATTCTACCTTTCTTGAGTATAGATCAGTAATTTTATAAAATGTCCTTCAGTTTGTTCATTCAAGATTTTATCAATGCTATATTTTTTGTGGATGAATACTATGTGCAGTATGCTGTGTTCGTTAGTGCACAGCATCTGCTTACTTGTGGTGCTGTTTTATTCCACTATTCCCTATGTAGTGGCCACTTGAGCTCCTCTGTAAACTCATTCTTTTCATAATTTACAAAGTTATGAGTTGAGGTGGGGTCCTTTGAGACTGGTTATTATGTACCATCATGATTTAACCCACACATTTTAACATTATTTTATAGCTGTCTTACCAGCACTAGAATAGAGTGGTTGATGGAGAGAGGTGATAGTGATAGAGCAAGCACCCATCTATTGTTCACTTTTTCAGTGCCCATAATGGGCTGGATTGAAGCTGAAATAAGGAGTCAGGGACTAAATCCAGGTCTTCCACATAGATTAGAGTAGCCCAGTAACTTGACCCATCACCACTGCTTTCCAGGGTCTGCCTTAGCAGGATGCTGAAGTCAGGACTGGAGGTGGGTACTGAGACTAGACACTCTGATATATTTCACAAGTATCTTAATCAGTATCTTCGTTGCTAGGCTAACTTCCCATACCCACTGTGTCTTTTAAAGATGATTTATGTGGCTCTTCACTACATATCCAAAATTCTTGAAAACTTAATTCCACACAAAACCACCCACGACAATGTTTATAACATTGCAAAAACTTCAATGTACTTCAGTAGGTAAACAGATAAACTATGATACTTTGAGATAATGGGATAGTATCTGATGATAAAATGAGCTATACAGCTATGAAAAGATTAGAGTAAACTTAAATGCACATAGCTAAATGGAAATAAAAGGCAATTTGAAAAGCCTACATGCTTCTAAATACACTGAATTCTGCAAAAGGTAAAACTATGGAGTTAGTAAAAATTTGTGGTTGGCAGATTTATGGTATCAAGTTAGACAAACCTGTGAAACACAGGGACCTTCTAGGACATTGAAAATACTCTGAATGTTATTATAATAGTAGTTTCATGCCATTTTACTTGTGTTACTTATGTTCAATGTGATCCCTAATGTCATCTATGGACTTTTTTTTTTTTTTTATCAAGGTAGGTTCATCAATTGTTATAACTGGTCCCTTGTTGGTGGATATTGATATTGAGGGCAATGGTGCTTGTGTGGGGGCAGGAGCCAGAAAGGAACCACCTGAAACTTTGTCTCAATTTTCTGTGAACCTAATTTTTTAAAAAGATTTATTTAATTAGAAGGCAGAGTTACAGAGAGAGGCAGAACATATGGTATTTTTGTGGGTACTGGCATATTTCACTAAGTAAAATGTTCTGTAGTTGCATCTATTTTGTTGCACATGACAGGATTTCAAGTTTTTAACCAGTGTGTAGTATTCCATGGTGTATGTGTACCATAATTTCTTTATCCAGTCTTTAGTTGATAAATATCCAGGTTGTTTTCATATCTTAGCTATTGTGAATTGAGCTGCAATAAACATAGAAGTACAGGTAAATCTTTCATATGCTGATTTCATTTCATTTGAGTGAATTCCCAAGTGTGGGATTGCTGGGTCATATGGTAGATCTATATTCAGATTTCTGAAATATCTCCATACTGTCTTCCACAGTAGTTGGATCATTCCCACCAACAGTGGATTAGGGTACCCCTTTCCCCAAATCATCACCAGGATTTGTTTTTTGTTGATTTCTAAATAAGAGCCATTCTAATTGGGATGAGGTAGAAACCTCACTGTGGTTTTGATTTGCATTTCCATAATGGCTAATGATTCTGAGCATTTTTTCATGTGTCTATAGGCCATTTGGATTTCCTCTTTTGAAAAATGCCTGTTCAAGTCTTTGCCCATTTCTTAAGTGGATTATCTGTTTTGTTGCTGTTGAATTTCTTGAGCTCTTTAACATACTGGAAAATAATTGTTTATCAGTTTCATAGTTTGCAAATACTTTGTCCCATTCTGTTGTTTGTCTCTTCACTTTGCTGTGTTTCTTTTGCAGTGCAGGATAATTAGAAATGATACCATTTGTGAATTTTGGCTCCGATTGCCTGTGCTTTAGGGCTCTTTTCCAAAAGCCAATGTCTTTCAGAGTTTCCCAAATATTGTCTAATAATTTGATGGTATTGAGTTGTAGATTAGGATCCTTGATCCATTTTGATTGGATTTTTGTGTAAGGGATAATTTAGGAGTCTTGTATCATACTTGTGCCTGAAGAGATCCAGTTTTCCCAACAGGATTTTTGAAGAGACTGTCTTTGCTCCAGGGATTTATTTTAGCTCCTTTGTCAAAGAACAGCTGGCTATATATGCATGGATTGACTTTTTTAAATTTCTATTCTGTTTCATTGGTCTACCTATCTATTTTTTTTTTTTTTTGCCAGCACCAGACTGTTTTGTTTATAACTGCCTTGTAGTATGTCTTAAAGTCTGGTAATGTGATGCCTCTGGCTTTGCGTCTGTTGTATAAAATTGCTTTAGCTATTCAGAGTCTCCTGTGTTTCCATATGACTTTCAGCATAGTCTTCTGGATCTGAGAAGAATGCTTTAATATTTTGATTAGTATCCTATTGATTGTATAAATTGTTTTCAGTAGTATGGACATTTTGATGCTATTGATTTTTCCAATCCATGAACATGGAAGATTTTTCTATTTTTGATGTCTTTTTGTATCTTTCATTCATGTTTGTAATTTCATCATATACATCTTTGATGTCCTTGGTTAAATTTATTATTTATCTCTAGGTATTTATTTTTTTATGTCTATTGTGAATAGTATTGATCTTTTTTTTTTGACAGGCAGAGTGGACAGTGAGAGAGAGATAGACAGAGAGAAAGGTCTTCCTTGGCCGTTGGTTCACCCTCCAATGGCCACCGTCGCTGGCGCACTGCGGATGGCACACTGCACTGATCCGAAGGTAGGAGCCAGGTGCTTTTCCTGGTCTCCCATGGGGTGCAGGGCCCAAGAACTTGGGCCATCCTCCACTGCACTCCCGGGCCATAGCAGAGAGCTGGTCTGGAAGAGGGGCAACCGGGACAGAATCCAGCGCCCTGACCGGGACTAGAACCCAGTGTGCCGGCGCCGCTAGGCGGAGGATTAGCCTGTTGAGCCGCGGCGCCAGCCAGTATTGATCTTAGAAGTTCTTTCTCAGCCATAGCGTTGTGTATACAAAAGCTTTTGATTTTTGTGTTTTCATTTATATCCTTATACTTAACCAAACTCTTATGAGTTCTATCTGCTCTTACTGGAGTCTTTTGGGTCCCACATATATAGAGTCATATCAGCTGCAAATAGGGATAGTTTGACTCCCCCCTTCCAAATTTGTGCTCCCTTGGATTCTTTTTCTTGTCTAATGGGTCTGAATAAAATTTCCAGGGCTATATTGAATTGTAATGGTGAGAGTGGGCATCCTTGTCTGGTTCTGGATCTCAGTGGGAATGCTTCCATTTTTTCCCCATTCAATAAGATCCTGAATGTGATTTTTCATAAATTGCCTTGATTGTGTTGAGGAATGTTCCTTCTATACCCAATTTACTTAAGATTTTTACCAGGAAAGGATCTTGAATTTTATTCAATGCTTTCTCTGCATCCATTTAGATAATCATATAGTTTTTGGTCTTCAGTTTGTTAATGTGATGTACCTCTTTTATTTGTGAATGTTGAACCATCCCTGCATACCAGGGATAAATCCCACTTGGTCCAAGTGAATGATCTTTCTGATATGTTGTTGGATTTGATTGGCTAGTAATCTTGAGGATTTTTATGTCTATATTCATCAGGGAAATTGGCCTACAGTTCCCTTTCCCTTTTGTATCTTTTTCTGTTTTAGGAATTAAGGTGATGCTGGCTTCCTAGAAGGAGTTTGGGAGGTTCCCTTCATTTGTTTTCAATAGCTTCAGAAGAGTTGGAGTTATTTCTATTTTAAATGTCTAGTAGAATTCAACAGTGAAGCCATCCAGTCCTGGGCTTTTCTTTTTTGGGAGGGTCTTTTTTACTGATTGAATTTCTGTCTTGATTATTAGTCTGTTTAGGTTTTCTGTCTTCATGGCTCAATTTTGGTAGGTTGTATGTGTACAGAAATCTATCCATTTCTTTTAGATTTTGATATTTGTTGGCATATAGCTCTTTGTAGTATTTCCTGATTATTTTTATCTCTGTGGTATCTGTTACATTTTCTTTTTCATCTCTGATTTTATTAATTTGGTTCCTCTCTGTATTTTTGTTTACTTGGGCCAATGGTGTATCAATTTTGTTTATTTTTTTTGAAGATCTTCATTATATTGATCTTTTGTATTTTTTGATCTTTTGTATTTTTGTTTTTCTCTAATTTTAATTATTTTTCTTACTAATTTTAGGTTTGGTTTGGTTTGTTGTTTTTCTAGGTCCTTGAAATGCACTGGTTGATCATATATTTGGTGCCTTTCCAATTTGTTGATGTAGGCAACTGTTGCTATAAATTTCCCTCTATCCCTGCTTTTGCTGTATCCCATTAGATTTGATATATTCTATTTTTATCTGATATATTCTATTTTTACATGAATTCATTTCCAGAAATATTTTGGCTTCTTCTATGTCCCACTGTTCATTCAGGAGCATGTTGTTCCGTATCCATGTATTTACATATGTTCTAGAGATTCTTCAGTTGTTGCTTTCCAGTTTCATTGCATTGCAGATGATGCATGGTATGATTTCGATTTTTCTGAATTCTCTGAGACTTGCTTTTATGGCCTAGCATGTTTCACTGGTGAGAAGAATGTGTATTCTACAACTAAGATGAAAATTCTATAGATATCCATTAGGCCCATTTAGTCTATAGTGTCGATTAACTTTGTTTGCTGATTTTCTGTCTGGTTGTTCCATCCATTGCTGAAAGTAGGTTATTGAAATCCCCCATTACTATTTTATTGGATCTATTTCTCTCTGTATATCCATTAACATTTCTTTTAAATAGCCAGTTACCCTGCAATTGGGTGCACCTATATTTATTATAGCTATATTTTCCTGTTAAATTGATTCCTTAATCATTAGATAATGCCATTCTTTGTCACATAACAGTTTTTGTGTTAAAGTATATTTTGTCTGATATTAGGATACCTACACCAGCACTTTTTTGGTTTCTATTAGCATGGAATATGTTTTTCCACCCTTTCAGTCTTTGGGTATCTTTGTTGGCGAGATGTGTTTCTTTTAGGTAGTGAATAGATGGGCTTTGTTTTTTAATCCATTCAACCCATCTGTATCTTTTAACTGGAGAGTTGAGGCCATTTATATTCTAAGTTACTATTGTAAAACAGTGAATTGGCCCTGTCAGTTATCCATAAATACTGCTATTGTTTACTTCAGGTTTCCTTTGTGCTTTTACTGGGGAGATTTTCTGCCATCACCGTCTTTCATATTCTGGGTTGACCTATTTTTTTCTCTTAAGACTAGACTGCTTTTCACCATTCTCTTCTGGCTGGTAGAATTTCTGATGACATGTCAATTGTGGGTCTAATTTGAGATTCTCTGAAAGTAATCTGGTGTGTATCTCATTCACATTTTTAGAATTTTCTCTTTATGTTTTTCTGTAGAGAGTTTGACTACAATATGTTAGTGAACATTTTTTCTCATTGTTGCTATTAGGAGTTATGTCTTTGATGTCCCTTTGTTTCTACAAATTGGGGAAGATTTCTGTAAAAATAATTAAAATGCCTTCTAATACATTCTCTCTTTCCATGCCTTCAGGAACTCCTAAAACCCATATATTGGGCCATTTGATAGTAGTCCATAAATCTGCCCCATTGTTTTTAATTTTCTTAATTTCTTTTCCCTTTGTGGTTTTTTGCTTGTAACTCAGATATTCTTTCTTCTGCCTCACTGAGTCTTTGTTAAGGATTTCCAGAATATTTTAAAATTGGATATATTGAAGTTTTTATTTCTTTTTTTAATTTATTTATTTGAAATTCAAAGTTACACAGAAAAGGAGAGGCAGAAAGAGAGAGGAGAGAGAGAGGAGAGAGAAAGGAGAGAGAGGAGACGGAGAGAGGTCTCCCATTTGCTGGTTCACTCTCCAGCTGGCTGCAATGACCAGAGCTGTGCCGATACAAAGCCGGGAGATTCTTCTGGGTTTCCCACATGAGTGCAGGGGCCCAAGGACCTCAGCCACCTACTACTGCTTTCCCAGGCCATAGCAGAGAGCAGGATGGGGAGTGGAGCAGCAAGGATTCGAACTGGTGCCCACATGGGATACTAGCACTGCAGGAGGCTGCTTTACTCACTATACCACAGTGTTGGCCCCTTGAATTTTTCATTTAGATTTCTCTTTAAAATATAAATATCATGAGAAAATGTACATTCATGTCATCTATGGATTTCTTTATTTCATGAGCTTACTTCTGATTATTTCTGACTAATCATATGACTAATTTTTTGAGTTCTGTTTCCAGCATTTCATCAATCTTTTCATGTTTACATTCTAGTATTGAAGTGTTGCTGTTTGCCTTTGCAGGTGTCATGTTGTCTTCCTTAATTTTGTTTCTTAAAGTTCTTCATTTATTTTTGGGCATTTGTGGGGATACTTTTTTTTCCTCAGACGGCTTTTATTTTTGGACCATGCCTCTGTGGCTTAGTGGCTTGTCTGCTCTGACAATGATTGCCAGAAGGTCTGTGGTAGGTGTGTGCAGTGAGCTTATTTCAGTGCTCTAAAGAGGGGGGCAGTATCCAAGGTTACACCCAAGATGGATATGTTAAATCTCTTGATTTATCAGGCCGGGGGCGTTGATCAACTCTGTTGAAGTAATCTCACCCTCACCTTATCTCCTCCAAGGTGACCAATGCCAAAGCACTAGCCCCAGTTGTTGCAATATTCATCTCTGTTGCCACAAGAACCACACAAAAGTCCATGCAGCAATGACTCACACTTCAGGCAATCTGAGAGCCCCGAGTGTGTAGAGATGCCACAACAACTGCCCAGAGACCAAGCCACTCCCTGCACCTCCCACATAGCCACAGTGTTTTCAAAGTTCCAGTATATAAGGCTCCCACAGTCATGGGGTACCATGGATCCCCTCTACCCTGCCAGTCTGTCAGGTTCACAGAGGAGCAGAAATGCTCCCAATGCCAGCTGCCCATGGGTACCCTGCCCAGGTAGCCTAAGCCCCAGAGTCTGTGACATGCTGGGAGGCTGGGGGCACCTCAAAGTCCTACATGGGCACCCAGCCCCTTGTCGATCCTCCCAGCCAGATTCAGGCGTCCCCTCTCACCTGGTTGCTGGGCTTGCAAGCACAAGCTGACACAGCTGTTACATATGTCCAAAGTTATGCCTGCCTTCAGCTAGGCCCAGTGCCATTGTTGGGGGTTGGGGAGAAAGAAACGTGTCCTTTTATTCCCTCTAGGTTGGCAGGTATACTATCCCCTGCTGGCTTTGCCCCACAGCTTTTTCCCTAGTGGCTTGGGCTGCTGCAGTCTGGTCTCACCTCATCTCCAAAGCTGATGTTGAGGCTCTTGGCTGCTGGGGTCTTATGTTGTGTCCATGCTCATGCTGTGTGTTCAACCCTCCACATAGAGCCACAGTATCCCTCCAACTTCCTTGCAGTTTCCGCTGTAGTTTTCTCCCTTACTTTTTCCTGATATTATACTCTCTCCACTTTTTTTTTTTTTTTTTAACTATCTTCTCCTAGACTAGAGAAGTAAGCTCCCTCCCTATTCCACCATCTTGGAATCTATCCTCCAGTAAGTATTTGATTTTTAGTTTTTAAATTGATGGAATTCTTCTATCTTTCTAAGATAACATTGCTTTCTGTTCTAACTATATGATGTATAATGCTCATGTACCATGATCTCACTGACATTTTTGTAGTGATTTAGGATTTCTATGTCATTGGTTTTTATTCCATGTACATAGGATAAAGTTCATTCGTTTTGTAGGATATACCTTTGGATGTGTTTTTATTAGTTCAGTGGACATGAGGATCATAATTCCTCGATCACACTCCCATAAATTCTGATTAAATATGTCATATTCAGCTTGGCCTCTACTTTTTAAAGAGAGTCTATTAGTATATGAATGCAACATGGAATTTGATAGTTATTAGGTCAACATGGTTAATAGCACTTGATATTAAAGGTGTTTTCAACATAAATTTTTGTCTATTTCTATTAATGACTGAGAAAAATGTTATATCTGCCTTCTGCTATCTTGTTTTTTGTGATTTTTCTCCTATTTCATGAACTCTAGTCTTGGGACAAACTCTTTACCAAGATTTGGGCTTATCTTATTTTCTGAGTGCTTTTTAGGATTAGACTTATATCTCTACCTTCAGATGAGAGGGTAAGTTGAAGTGATTCCCTGTGGTTCCAGTATCATTTTTTGGTGCTGATTTTATGTTTAGTTTTCTTTGCCTGTGCAGTTGTCTGTGGTTTGTGCCTTCAAAATATACTTGTCTCTGGATCTGTCACCTTATTTTGGCTACCAGAAAGCAATACTGTTTGGCCACCCAGATTAATTATTTTCTATAAGTGATTCCCAGTACCAATATTCACCACAGAAGTAGATTTTAGTTCTGCCCTCAACACAACCCACCCTCATCTACCACCATAGTTGATACTATTGGAAGATGTATATCTTCCCCATTTAATTCTGAAAACACTGCACTGGGTGTAAGAGATTCAAAGATGTTTTATTTTTGCTTTTAGCATCCAGTTAGTTTGAAATATACCTTTTAAAAATTATAATTTCTTGATTAATTTTGATTAGAGTTATAATAAGCATGTGAGTTGGATCTTTCTTAATCCTGGCACTTAAAAATTTATTCATTATTTTGACAATTATTCTCACTTTTTTGGACCCTAAAAACTATGGCAGACCTTAATGCATTTCTCTAGTTAACTCTAGTGGAAGTATTGATGACACTTGGCTTCTTTTTGTTCAGATGTATAACTGGGATAGAATTCAAAGGAATGGTTATAGACTAAAATGAATTAACAATGGTGGTTTTAATGAGAATATTTTGTTTGATCATATAATTATTATAAATACTTGAGGCATTGGAAACAACTCTAATAAACATGACTCCCTTTAGCATCTTGATGTATAGAGAAGTAAGGCAAGTAAAAATATTAGAAGTGTCACCTGGAAATTGAGTAGAGTGAGAATTTTTAGGAGATAAGACTAGAGGTGGGAAGTTGATTAGAAGCCTATTGCAATAGTGCAGTCATGATCTGAGAAGAGGAGACAGATGCCAGAGATGCTGAAGAGGTAGAATTTTCAGGACTCTGTAACCACTTACTGTGTCCTCACTTTCCTGAAATAGGAGAGTACAGAGTAAAGATTGGTTCTCAGTCGTCTGGGTGAACAGCAAAGGAAATGGGAACACCAGGTTTGCAGTCACAGAGGGCATTTGAGACATTTAGGAAAGTTTTAAATGTGATTGAAGTTTGTCAGCACAAGTCAGAAATATGCATCTTATTTTGGATGAAACACTCTTTTATGTTTAATTAAATTATCATTCTTGGTCCCTGAGGCAACAAGAAAGAGCAAAGCCTGCCTTCTGCCTTCAGGAGTTTTCTGTGTTCACAGCTGAATATCAAGGTGTAAAGAATTGCCCATAACAGAAGTGAGAAGCCCTGGCTTCAGTGACCATAACATTGCAATAATAAGAAAAAAATACTTAAAAATTTTCTTTGAAAGTGCTGATTTGCAATGCAGAGCTAATAAATTTGGAATAAACTGTCCCCACATGTTCTATAAAACCGTCTTCTGTAATTCCAGAATCCTCCTAATTGTATATACTTGGAAGACAGTCAGTGCTATTTTTATCCATTGATACATTTTCTCTCTCTTCATTGTGATTCATTGTGTGCTTTCCTTGGAGCCAATATAATTTGAGATTAAAATGGCCCCATTGTGAATACTCACGTTAAGCATGAGCTATTTTGATACAGACTATCTGTTATAACTGAAGTAGAGTAAAAGTTTTAAGATGGTCACAAGATTAGGGAGACAGAAGACTCAGTAGGGCAGTCACACAGGCAGACTTGTGATCAACAGGAGATTCTTACATGTGTATACATTACCCACAGACAAACCATTCACTTGCTCTTGACTAAATATGCCATGTATAGTCTAAAATGTCCTTTTCCAGTAAAAGGCTGTTTTGATTATAACTGTCCTGAAATACGTCTTGAAATCCGGTGTTGTGATGCCTCAGCCTCTCTATGAGAGCCATTATAACTGAGGCTTTCATTGTAGTTTGTAAAAACACATTGTGGTTTTGATTAGAGAAATCAACAGATGACAAATGCTGGCAAAGATTTGGGGGAAACTGGTGCCCTAATCCACTGTTGGTGGAAATGTAAACTAATACAGCCATTGTGGAAGACAGTAAGGGTATACCACAGAAAGCTGCAAATAGATAAAAAATATGACCCAGGAATCCTATTCCTGGGAATTTACCCAAAGGAAATTGGCATATAAAAGAATTACCTTTACCCCCATGTTTATTGCAGTTCAATTCACAAAAGCTAAGTTATAGAATCAACCCAGATATCCAACAACTGATAACTGAATAAAGAAATTGTGATAAACACACACACACTCACACACACACATACATATATTATGGAATACTGCTCAGCCATACAAAAAGAATGAAACCCTATCGTTTGCAACAAAATGAATGCAGCTGGAAACCATTATACTAAGTGAAATCTTCCAGTCACAAAAGACAAATACCAAATGATTTCCCTGATCTGTGATAACTAATAGAATGTCAAAAATATAATATATGAGTGAAATTGACATTTTGAAATCAAATGATTGTTTACAGCCTTTGACTCTTGAGGAACAGGATTTTTTTCTTAATTGTTGAACTCTTTACTTATTGTAAGATTAATGTCATGATTTTAAATAAAGTGAAAGTAGGCCATTGTAAAAATGGAGATGTAATAAGAGAGGAATAGGAGGGAGGGTAGGATCATGGACGGGAGGGAGAGCAGTGTGGGAAATATCACTATGTTCTTAAATTGATACATAATAGATCCATGAATTACAAGAAATTTGTTTACCTAAATAAACATTAAAATTAAAGATAGTAAATTATAACTGTCACTTAAAATAATCCATATTCTTGTCACTAAAAGATACTAATACTTTTTTTAAAATTTTGGTATTTTCCCTCTAGGTATCTCTGTTTATATAAATACATACATGATTTTAAATGAATGTGTTTATAATATGCATATTTTTGGATAGCCTACTTTTTTGACTTACCATTATGATTTGGAGAATTTTTTGTGGAGAACATTACGTAAACATAATTTTAATGACAAGAACCAAAACAAAACAAAAAAATGTACTTTCCCTCTCTCCATGTATCATATGAGAGGCTCCAAATTAAGCACAGTTTACACTTTGAAACCTTCCTTTTGTTTGTTTCTGGCATAGTGATGGTACTCAATACTAGTGCAAACAACATTTATTGTTTGCCTTTTTTAAGGTTTATTTATTATTTTATTTATTTGAATGATAGAATTAAAGAGAAAGGTAGAGACAGAGAGGTCTTCCATCCACTGGTTCACTCCCCAGATGGCCACAACAGCCAGAGCTGTGCAAATCCAAAGCCAGGAGCCAGGAACTTCTTCCAGGTCTCCCATGTGGGTGCAGGGGCCCAAGGACTTGGGCCATCTTCTACTGCTATTCCAGGCAATAGCAGAGCTGGATGAGAAGAGGAGCAGTCAGGACTAGAACTGGCGCCCATATGGGATGCTGGTGCTTCAGGCCAGGGCCTTAACTCGCTGCGCCACAGCGCCAGCACCTATTTTTTGCTTCTTTCACTGGATCTTTGACAAAGTTTCTCTTGTGTTGGTTTACCTCTTTTTTGTTTTTATAATGTGATATATGTGTTTCACAGTTTTCCTTAATGTGATTTTAATGCATCATTAGTGACTTCATAGTCTCAGATGCCTGACTCCTGATGAACCTTACCAACAATAACTGCTTGGCAATGTGTTCCTGTTGGTGTTTAAAACTTGGTAGGAAAAAATCTATTTTCACTACAAATTATTTTCATTTGTTTTATTATTAATGATGCATAGTCTATGAAATAAACTTGAATTCTGAACAAATAAATATTTTTTTAAGGGATTCTGATATGTCTGTCTTTCAAACATTAAAAACATGCTGCATGCTGATTCACAATCATCTCTGATTTTCTCTTAAGGATGAATTCTATAATTTGGTCCTTGTCTTTAATCTTTTGGAGATGGTTGTCAACAACAATGACAACAGCAGCAATTAGACAATTCCAGCATTATTGATATAAACAAACAACAAAATGCCAACTGTAAGTTGATTGTAAGTACAATCTAGTAAATTAGAAAGTATTGAGAGAGAAATTAACAGAGTTGAAGATGACGGTAGACAAGTTGGACAAGGAGGTCTCTCCGTATTTAATTTGAAACTGTTGAAGGAATGAGTCAATTCAGACAATGTAGGAGAGCTGGCGCTGTGGTACAGTAGGTTAATCCTGCACCTGTGATGCCAGCATCCCATATGGGTGCCGGTTCTAGTCCTAGCTACTCTTCTTCCAATCCAGCTCTCTGCTGTGGCCTCAGAAAGCAGTAGAAGATGGCCCAGTCCTTGGGCCCCTGCACCTACATGGGAGACTGGGAAGAAGCCCCTGGTTCTTGGCTGTGGATTGGCTCAGCTCTGGCCATTGTGGCCATTTGGGGAGCGAACCAATGGACAGAAGACCTTTCTGTCTCTCCTTCTCACTGTCTGTAACTCTATCTCTCAAATAAATAAATAAAATCTTAAAAAAAGACAACATAGGGAACAATATGCTAGAAATTGTAGTAAGGGCATGTTGATGTTGGAAATCTGTGTTCTCATCAAGCAATAAAGTCGCACCTAAATTTGAAAAAAAAAGCATAATGGCATAAGTAGACTAATTACAAATGTGATATCTTAGTTTATTGTATGTTGCTACGAAAAAATTCCTAAAGATAGGGAATTTGTAAATAAAAGAGTTTTATTTAGCTCACAGTTTTAGAGCTTGCAAGTCTGATATTTGGTAGCCCTTTGTTGAGCCTGCAGTGACAGCCTCATAGTGGAAAGTATCCAATGGTAATGGTATAACAGGTATAGTAACAACACTTGGCAAGACAGGAAACCAGAGGGAGTCAGAGGCCGGGCTTGCTCTTTTATAATAATGCTCTCTTAAAAGCCAATGAGGGTCCTGTGAGAGCTACATTAATGTCTTTTGAAAACAAGGCCCCTTGTGAACTAATTACTTTCCACTGGTCTGAGCAAGTTTATCCTGCCTCTTGACATTGTTATACTGGAGACCAAGCTTCTAGCACTTAAACCTTTGGTGGACACACTCAGACCATATCTGATTATAGCATGTGGTGACTGAACAGCAACAACAGTCAAAAACATTGGTTTTTGAGAGAATGGTATTGCACCTGGGGACAGCTGACTATAGTATTGGCGATTTTTCTTACTCAGTCTTTATTTACATAAAATGATATAAGATGATATATATTGGCCGGCGCCGTGGCTCACTAGGCTAATCCTCCGCCTTGTGGCACCGGCACACCGGGTTCTAGTCCCGGTCGGGGCGCCGGATTCTGTCCCGGTTGCCCCTCTTCCAGGCCAGCTCTCTGCTGTGGCCAGGGAGTACAGTGGAGGATAGCCCAAGTCCTTGGGCCCTGCACCCCATGGGAGACCAGGAGAAGTACTTGGCTCCTGCCATCGGATCAGCGTGGTGCGCCGGTTGCAGTGCGCTGGCCGTGGCGGCCATTGGAGGGTGAACCAACGGCAAAAGGAAGACCTTTCTCTCTGTCTCTCTCTCACTGTCCACTCTGCCTGTCAAAAAAAAAAAAAAAAAAAAGAAAGATGATATATATTACTTTTGCTAAATAATTTTAAAAAGACAAAATCATGAATCTCTTATGGTTATTATATAAATATATCAAAGATTTAACCCATTAATTAAATGAGTAGACCAGTAAGAAATTAAAACTAAATAATTCAAAGAGACATGTATTATTGATAATACAGAACACTGAAGAGAATTTATAAACTAATGCCACACTGCTCCCATCCATAGGACAATAATCAATTGTGTCCTACCATATGCAATTATTTGTGTGCAAGTGTTTACATGTGCATTTTATAGAAAATCATGTCTTTTAAGTCATATACTTGTCTATTTTCTTAAATATTCTAATATAAAAACCTTTCGATAAGGCAACAATCAAGAGCAATGTTAACAAAGTTGTGGGTACAATATATGAGCCATAACAAAATACATAACATAAATGGCAAATAAATATATGGAAATGCTATATCGTGCTTACTGAAATAAATTTAAAAGACAATAATGAGATAGATCAAGAATCCAACTGAGTAAAGTGATCAACTATCCATGTGCCAAGTTAAGGTCAGAGGATTTAAGAAAGTCAGCTGCTTGAGCAGAGGTCTTGGTGTTAGCATATCAAAAAAGACTCATTGAAGAAGGCAGGAAGGAAAGAATTGCCCTGTGACTCTTTCCCAAGCTTCCAGGATTTCATCTTGGTGAAAAGACTCAATGCTTCCAACTCAAGGGAAGGGAGAGGAATGGACTGGAAGCAGAGAACCATACAGCACTACATGGTTTTTACCTGTAGGCGAATACCTGCAGGCTGAGCCTTTGGCCCTCCTTAGCCAAGAGGCTAAGGCACTGCCTTTTCCAGCCCTCCCACACATCCTACAAATAGTGACATGCAACTCAGTCACTGGAGAGTGTGGTGCGAATGTAAGCAGAGGAATTTCCTTGGAGTTCAGAGACGTGCTTGCTGCAATGAAACCCAGCACCAATCAAAATGCAAAGTCCTCTATCACCCTGGCCAGTGCTTACAGATGGAGACTCTAAGCCACTGCATTAAGTGGAAACAACTTGCATGTGTCTGTTACACACCCATGGAACTGATCCAGACCCTATGGCTGCTACATTCAAGAGCAACCTACCTTAATGTCAGCCTGGCAGCCACGGTAGCACCTTCACGATATATCTTGAAACCTTGTTTAGGCAGATAACTAGACGTGGCCACTGGGAAGTATGGCACAAAACTGAACATAAGACTGTGTCTTGGAAGTCAGTAATGGGCTGGTATGTCCCAACACTGGAATGATCCTAATGGTCCCAGTCCCCATGTCAGTGCCTGCAACAAGTGCTTCTAGACTTGCCCTAATGCCATGTGGAGACCCATGACCCCAGTTGATTGGATTTACATGTAGATCACAGAAGATATCACCAGCGGCTGGTTACAGGAAGATCTGGCTGAGTGTCTACATCAGCAGCAGGAGGGCCATAGCAGTGTGGTCCTTGGTCCCCTTCCTCTGCTACAATGGACTTGGTGAACTGTGTTCTCAGGGTATAACATATCATTGTGGCATTGGTGGCCACAGTTGTCTAATCTCACTTTAACGCCAGGCGGTACAACACAGAGTAATTGTGTAACTGGGGTGACAATAAGGGAAGATGTTGCTTAATAACCTGAGGCTGGTCTTTTCATGGTAAAGCCCACAATCAGGCAGACTCCCATGGTGCACGGTCACAGGATAGTAGTCACTATGGACAAGGCATCTGAGCCTATCCTTGTACCAGGAATTAACAGTTTGTTTTGAACCAAATACCAGTGACAGAATCACAGCAAAGCTAAGATAGGTAAACTCTTAGTGATAAAACTAGACTATTAAATTAGAGCAGACATGTGGCAAACTTTGACCCCTTGCTCTATCTAGTCACGAAATAGCAGAAGTGCCCAGAGAAAATTAGCAGACTCCTTAGAATTTCAGGAAGGTAGGCACAAACAAAGCCAGATTACGAGGACTGAAAATCATTCCTAATCCTTCAATTCCAAGATGACATCATGTGCCAAGAAGTTTCAAGTAAACATGACCTCACCTAATGAATGAAATTAGGTGTCCAAAGCTGATCAGGTTGCAATTTATTTTAGTGATTTATTTTTGGCACAAAATTCAAAACAGTTTTTCAAGGAAATTCATGGAGCTTCAGGGAAAGAAAGAAATAATTTTAAAAATCAAATTAGTCCATGAGCTAAAAAGTAGATAAATTAAAAATATGATAGAAGGAGTCAAAAGCAGAATGGATCAAACAGAATAAAGACCTGAGGAGTTCAAATCAAGCTACTTGAAAATATGCAGTCAGACAATAAAAAGAAGCAAGGAGAAGGAAGAAAGTTTACAGAAACTTTGGAGTAGCATCAGGAAATCAAACATCTGAGTTGTTGTGACTCAACAGGGACTTGTGAAGCCCAAATAGAAAATGTATTCAAAGAGATACTAAAGACAATTTTTGAAATCTACAGAAAGAATAACTCTACAGATATAAGGTGAGAAGTCACCAGTGATAGTCAACTGAACCAAGTCTACCCCAAGGCATTTTATAATCAAGATAAAGGATTCCTAAAGCTGTAAGAGAAGAGAAATAACACTCCAGGGAGTCCTCATACATGTCACTGCAGCCTTTTCATGAGAAACCTTATAGGCTAGGGCAGAGTGGAATGAGATTTTCACAGAACAAGATGATGGGACTTACTTACAGTACCGTGAAGCCCTTGGATCTAATTTAAATTAAAAATATGTTTTCTGAAAAGTAAAGGAGAGAATGGGGAAAGAGAGAAAGTGAAGGGCAGGCAGGGAGGGAGAAAGGGGATATCATTGTATTCTTAGAAATGTATCTATGAAATCTATTGAAACTGGTAAAAAATGAAAAAAAAATACTGCCAATCAATAATACTGAGCACAGCAATGCTACTCTTTAGATATGAAAGAGGCATACAGACAATTTAAGAGAATTTGAGAGAATTTAGGACTATAAGATTTGTATTACAAAATGTGGTAAAGAGAGTTCTTTTTTTATTAAACTTTTATTTAATGAATATAAATTTCCAAAGTACAGCTTATGGATTACAATGGCTTCCCCCCCATACCGCAATGCAAAAGACAGGAAAACTCACCAAATAGAGAACCTGGAAGTAAATCCATACATCCACAGTCAACTGATACTTGATAAAGGTGCTAAGAACACACATTGGAGGAAAGACAATCTTTTCAGCAAATGGTGCTGAGAAAATTGAAAATACACACACACACACACACATACTCACATGCATTAAAGAACCAAGTTTAAGAACTGACCTATGAAACCAGTGGAAGAAAACAGGGAAAATGCTTCAGAATAGTGAAATGGACAAAGACTTCTTAGTTAAGACCCCTAAAGCACAGGACACAAAAGTAAACCTGAACAAAGGAATCTCATTACACTTAAATCCTTCTGACAACAAAAAGACAACAGAATGAAGAGGAAATTGACAGAATGGAAGGAAATATTTCAAGTTATATATCTGGTGAGGGTTTGGTAAGCATAATAAATAAGGAATTCAATTCAACAGCACAGGAACAAATAATCTAATGTTAAAATAGGCAATACACCTGAGTCAACATTTTTTAAAAGGAGACAAGCAAATGGATGGCAGGAACATGAAAAGAGGCTCATTATCACTAATCTTTAGGGGAATGCAAATTACAACTACACTGAGATATCACCTCTCACCAATTAGAATTGCTGTTACCAAAAGGACAGAACATAACAAATGCTGACAAGAATTAGAGCAAAGAAGACCCTTGTATACTGTTGGTGGGAATGTAAATTAGTATAGCCATTATGCAAAACAGTATGGAGATTCCTCAAAAAGTTAAAAACAAAATAATCAAATGATCCAGAAATCCCCTTACTGGGTATATAACCAAAGGAAATAAAATCAATTGGTTAGGCCGGTGCAGCAGCTCACTAGGCTAATCCTCTGCCTTGCGGCGCTGGCACACCAGGTTCTAGTCCCGGTCAGGGCGCCGGATTCTGTCCCTGTTGCCCCTCTTCCAGGCCAGCTCTCTGCTGTGGCCAGGGAGTGCAGTGGAGGATGGCCCAAGTGCTTGGGCTCTACACCCACATGGGAGACCAGGATAAGTACCTGGCTCCTGCCATCGGATCAGCGCGGTGTACCGGCCACAGCGCGCCAGCCGCGGCGACCATTGGAGGGTGAACCAAAGGCAAAAGGAAGACCTGTCTCTCTCTCTCACTGTCCACTCTGCCTGTCAAAAAAAAAAAAAAAAGTCAATTGGTTAAGTAAGCCTCTTTACTCCAATGTTCATTTCTGTACTATTCACAGTAGCTAAGAAATGCAAGCAATCTATCCACTCATGAGTATTTAAAAAGATGTAATACAGATACACAATAGAATACTAGTTACTCATAAAAAAGTAAAATATATTATAACAACATGGAAGTCATTAGGTTAAATGAAATATGCCAGGCAAAGATGGAAGTCTTATATGATCTCATTCACAGGTGGAATCTAAAACAATTGATCTCATAGAAGTTGAGAGTATAACAGTGGTTACCAGAGGTTGGGAAGGGTAGGAGGAAGGGAGAATTTAAAAGGAGTAATTAATGAATATTACATTATATTTAGATAAGAGAAAGATGTTGGTGTTCTAGTCTTCAATAGGTTGGCTATAGGTAACAGTAACATACTATAAAAAGCACAAGGGGAGATTATTTGATTGCATACATAAAAATGAATGGACAGATACAATATTGACTATTGAACAATATACACAGGTATTGAGACATCACATGGAACTCCACAAATACATAGAATTTTAATGCACAAGTTAAGAATTAAAAGAAAAAAGATATCCTTTAAATGCTTCAAACTGATAGTTATCTTGACAACTGACATCCAGTGTTTATGAAATTAATGGGATTTCCCATCCTCATAGATGAAAATGAAAGCAATAAGTGAACAAAACATTGTGGAGGTCATTTTGTCCAAATGTGAAATATGTGCTATTTCACTTTCTTCAAAGCATTCTAAATCTAGAATTACCCTACATTTTGCAAGATACAGAGTTTTAACAGCTATAGTAATGTTAAGTTCACAATATTCTAAGTAGCCAAATCAGTCAGTGCTCATTTACTTGATAAAACTCAGTACATTTTATAGATAATACTGCTATAGAACAAATTTACTGGCATCCAAAATTAATTACCATGCTTTTAAATGTAAATCCAACTTCCAATATCAACAATATTTAGCTGTGTCTCTCTTGATCAGTTATGTTTAGTTACCCTAAATATTTCTAATTATATTCCTATTGCAATCCTCATATCTATATGAAGAGAGAAAAATATTATGGAAAAATGACTTTCTCTGGAAATAATGATTATATAAAACTTACTTTGTTCCTTGTATTGTTTGATTAAACTTTGAACAATCTTGAAATGGGTTAAAATTGATTGGGTATCTATTTAGGATGTATTTTTTAGTTTTCTCTGCTTTCCATTGCCAAGTTATTTTATAACACCATTGATTGCAGTAAATTATTTTTCATTAGGATGTGAGTCAAATATTCTGATAGAAAAGCATCTGTTTATTTCTCTGTGGTTTCACAAATCCTTGTAAATTCATTTCCTACAAGTGTGTATTTGTAGAATTTTTTTGAATTGATCATCATATTTTAAATGTCTGATTGTCATTAAATGAAATCTATGAAATCTCATGCATATTTGTATGAGTCATGATTTAAACTTATTAAAAATCTTCTATTAGTATATTAATATAATTTGTTAAGATTCTTACAATGCATATGCATTATTCCTTAAGAGTGACTTTTCTCCTTTTCCAAAGTGTTATTTAAATTTTTAAGCATGGGTCTTAGGGTTTTTAGCTACCTATTAATGTACATTTAAACTTTCCTGTTCTTAAACTTTAGTATCAGTATCTTTGATCAGGATCAAAGCCCAGGATTTTGAAAGCAAGACAGTTTATATTAAAAGGGATATACAAGGAGAAAAATAGAAATATTCCTTCTTTTCCTGGAGGAAGATTTAGTCTCAAAATCATTTTGAAATAGGCAATGTTTATTTTGGAAAATCTCATCTTTCCATCATTGCTGGTACTTTGATCAGTTTCCAATATCCCTGTTTGAAAACTCTGGCTTAATTTCCCTGTTGCTTAGTTTTAGAATTTTCTTTTAATTCAATTAGCATTTTAAAAGTAGTATTAAAACAAATGTACAAAGTACTAACTTTTGCTTCAATTCATTTTTAAAAAATTTTATTCATTTATTTTATTTGAAAGACAGAAAGAGAAACAGATCTCTCCTCCCCTAGTTAACTGCCCCCTACTCCCATAACTACAACTGCCAGGGATGAGATAGGCTGAAGTCATGAACTAGGGACTCAGTCTGGGTCTCCATGTGGGTGACAGGGACCCAACTACTTGACTGTTCACCACTGCTTCCCAGAGTGAACTTTAGCCAGGGAGATGGAATCAGAATGAGATATGGGTTTCAAATCCAGATCTTTCTATGTGTGATGCAGATGCCTCAAGTGGTATCTTAATCACCAAGCCAAACACACATTGCCAACTGATATTTAATTCAATTAGAATTATTTTAAATATTTGAAACTCTCTCCATGCCTCTCCTGTTGACCTCCACACTGAAATTAGCAAGTATCTGCTTGCCAACCTGTATTGTGTCAAGACTCTCCATTAACTCACCTGATTAAATCTGAGAAAGCTATGTTGCTTGCATGAGAATTTATATGTTAAAAGTTAGAGCTTTGGGCCGGTGCTGCAGCTCACTAGGCTAATCCTCCGCCTGTGGCGCCGGCACCCCGGGTTCTAGTCCTGGTCGGGGCACCGGATTCTGTCCTGGTTGCTCCTCTTCCAGTCCAGCTCTTTGCTATGGCCCGGGGAAGGCAGTAGAGGATGGCCCAGGTCCTTGGGGCCCCGTACCCGCATGGGAGACCAGGAGGAAGCACCTGGCTCCTGGCTTTGGATCAGCGCAGCACGCTGGCCGCAACGCACCAGCTGTAGCGGCCACATGGGTGGTGAACCAACGGAAAAAGGAAGACCTTTCTCTCTGTCTCTCCCTCTCTCATTGTCTAACTCCGCCTGTCAAAAAAAAAAAAAAAAAAGTTAGAGCTTTGATAATGAGATCAGTTTTCTTTTTTTTTTTCCTTCAGCATTTAAAGTATGACAAAGTGATACAAAAACTAATTTGGCAGGGGATGCCTCTTTATTTCCTGTCCAGTTTACCTGACAGCATTCTTCTCTGTCAATCACCCTAAAATGCACCTGCTATTAACTGAAATTATTTTTGACACTCCATGCTTGGAAGAATGGAGAAATATTCACTTAAGGCCTGGTTTGATAAAAAACTGCAGGAGGGCCAAAACATAAAATTAACAAGACAGAAAATGTTATTAAGTTTTAATGCCCTTAAGAATACACTAGTTCTTGGAAACCATCACAGCATAATAAATCTTCCTGAAAGCTCTTGGTTAGTTTTTTTCCCTCAGTAATTCAGGTTATGCTATAGAAATATCCTTAATGCTCATGGGCTTAACACAATAAAAGTGATGCAGGTAATAAGTAAATGGTAATAAGTAAATGTGGAAAGCAGTGTTTTAATGGGAAACTGTCAAGAGAAGGACAAAAAGGACTGTTCAAAACTCTGTTTTCTAGTTTGCAAAATTGTTATTCATAGAATTGTTGCAGCAAGTGTAGCTAAACAATTCTGACCCTGCATTATATATGTACTGGGGATGTACACAAAAGGATGGTGGTGGATGTTGAGTACTACATTTCTCATTGTTGGAGTTAGACATTGCACATGCACAAGGAAGGAGGGCCAGTATGAATCCTGTGGTGTTGCGTTAGAAGTTTGTATGAGCTCATAGTTCGTACTTTTGGGTTGAGAAAGTCATACTTTTAGAAGTATGTGTTAAAAAGTCTGTATGTACATGTGTATTTTCTAGCTCTGTCAGTTCAGAGAGACAATGACATCTAAAAGGCACACCTGATGCCCAGATCTTGATTTCAAAAGAGGATTTCCCACCCCTCCCACCAAAAAAAAAAAAAAAACAAACCACAACCAAGTTCCCTGAAGAAAGGACTGATTTCATTGCAGGGCTGCAGCAGAGAAAAATATCAAATGAGCCTGGAGCCATCTGGAAATGCCAGAAGGTGAGGATGTAGCCCCCAAACAAACGAATATGCCAAGGGACATGGAGCCAAACTGAAAAAAACTCCCAATGGACAGAGCCAGAATAATTTGAGCAGCCAAGTGTATAACAATGTGGTAAATTATTATAACCCAAAATACGAAATTATATATATATATATATGTCTGTTCATGCTGCTGTGAATAAATGATTATATAAATTGATAAAAAGAAGGAACAAATCTTCATAGGAGGATTTCACATAGTAAGAATGAGAAATATTTCTCAGCAGGAAATAGAATACACTCTCATCTACACCCCTCCTTCTACCACTCCTTATACCACTCTACGAATGTGAGATGATCTTCGTGATTTGCATCCAAGATATAAAGTATGGTGAGAAAGAGAAAAAAAACCAGTAACTTTACAGTGGGAGACTTGGCAGCCCCCATCTTAACCAACTGACCAAGGCCAATGCCACCAATGACAAATTATGTTGGCAGCATTGTCCTGTGATATGATATCTGAGTGTCACTCTCATGTATTATTTTAATATATTTAGAGGATTTAGAGGATTATTGTGTATTTTATACATTAATATGATAATTAATGCATTAAACAATCATAGTGCTTCCTCTGTGTTTCAAGGTTTTGTAATACTTCACAATTCGTTTATTTAAGCCTTGTAAGAATCCACTGCAGATAATACTATTTTAGGGATATTAGCTAATTTTTTTCTTGCCTCTCTTATTATTTTACTAGTCTACATATCTAAGAAAGGTTTTATGTCACTCAACTTTTACATTTCTATGCTGATAAGAAAACAATTCAACATCTGGAGTTTATTTTTATCTGGAGATAAAATCAAGAGAAATAAAATCATAATCATAGGATGCTGGTTCATCTCCCAGCTGCTCCTCTACTGATCCAGCTCCCTAAAGGACTGGGAAATTCAGGAGAAGTTGGACCAAGTGCTTCGGCCCCTGCCACCGATGAGGAGACCTTCATGGACTTCCTGACTCCTGCCTTACTCTGTGCTGGCTGCTGTGACCATCTAGGGAGTGAACCAGTAAATGGAAGATTCATTCTCTCTCTCTCTCTCTCTCTCTCTCTCTCTCTCTCTCTTTCCCTCTCTCTCTTTCTCTCTCTCTCTCCCTCTCTCTCTGTAACTCTGACTTTCAAAAATAACTAAATAAACTTTACGATTTATTTATTTGAAATTCAGAGTTGCACAGAAAGAGAAGGAGAAGCAGAGAGAGAGAGAAAGGTCTTCCATCCACTGGTTCACTCCCCAGTTGATCGCAATGACCAGGAGCCAGGTGCTTTTTCCAGGTCTCCCACACAGGTACAGGGACCCAAGAACTTGAGCCATCTTCTGCTGCTTTCCCAGGCCTTAGCAGAGAACTGGATCAAAAGTGCAGTAGCTGGGACTCAAACCAGAGCCCATATGGGATGCTGGCACTGCTACCCATAGTGCTGGCCCCCTAAATAAATTTTTATTGAAAAAGGCATGGAAAACCTTGTAAAGGTTATCACTTTTAATTAATCCATGGTAATCAAAATTAGTAGAAATTAGGAGTGAAAAATGAGTTAAAATCCAATTCTATTGTGACCTAGTCTTATTTCTTTCTGCATGTTTATAATGTGAACCTCAACTGTGTCACCCAAAAAATGGAGATAATTTGTTCCTATTTTGATATATTTTACAGTTAAGAACTTAGTATTATAGATATATAATTCTATGTGTGCTTGTTTAAGGGTGAGATAGCGTGATAAATACCTGAGAATACAATTGATGACTGGAGTTAACATGTATAAGCACAATTTTCAAACTGTGAGCAATTAATCATACAAATATTTCTGTAATTGTTTTTCTCCAATATAATAACATTCGAAGATCTGTATTGGGTGAGTGGAGCTGTACACAGGAATGATTTAGTAACAATTTTTGTAGAGAACTCCTAGCTATATTGTTCAGTATATGTTCAATTGTTGTGGTCCAATAGGCAGAAAATATTTTAGTCTTAAAACATGATGCTTCTTTTTGGCAAGAAACCTTAAATGCCTTCCTTTCACCTTCAAAATGAAGATGGAACTCAGAGAAAGGAAGGAACAACCAATAATTTCTCTCTTGGGTACTTTGTCAAACTCTGGTCACATGTTTAAATGGCAAGGCTAGGATTCTTCTACATTTTATTATGCTCATTTATTTTATATTCTTTTTCTATTTTCATTCCAAGCAAGCTATGTTTACTAAGGAACTCAAGGAAATCTAGCTGCAACAATTTCAAACAAACGACTCTTATAACATACACAATCAATCTGGATGAATAGGTTGGTACCCAGCTGTTAAAGCAGAATAAAAACAGGTACATCTTTAGGCCGTACTCATTTAATAAACTACAACTATCAATTTTTGACAATTGTGAATTTTTGTCAATGTTAACTACTACCCAATGTGACTCCTTCTGCAACATAGCAGTGAAGTTTCACCTACTTCAATTTGGATTCTGTGACTAATCTCTAGAAAACATAGGGAAGTATAGAATTTTTGGCAAATAAAAAGCAGTTATAACAATCTATGTATAGTAAGTGAATTCTCATTATTCCATGTAGTTATGGTCTACGCAGTCATAACAAATACAGAACTGTTACTCACAGGGAAAATGTGGGATTTTCTTTGAGATTGTGGTCATTTGTTTGCCAGATAAATACACAAAAAACAATTTTATGTATATATTATGTTTAAAGACACTTTACTTAATAGATATGCTTGATTCATTAGTATCAAGCCCACATATAATAGCAGTAGAACTCCTTAAACAGAGTTTTTTTTAGCACACAGAAGGTTGTAAGGCACATCACAGCTTTCTTGTGTTTAGTAATGGTAGACCACTTTTGCACTAGACTTGGGGGCCATTGAATTACTGTGAAGTGATGGGAAAAAAGTTGTCTGAAAATGGATGGAAATTTGAACTCCCAGATGTGAATGAGTTTAGCTCCTGACATAAACACATCGGTGTCCTGGGGGCAGCTGATAAATGTTTGAGGTGAATACATTTACAAATCACTACTTTTCTCAGTTAACTGTATGTAGCTTTCTGTGTTCACCTTATGTTTCTCGTGGATGAAATCTTGCATAAGCAAATACAAAACTTGCTTCATCTTCCAGTTGTTCCATAACATATAAATCACATTGGGACAAATTCAGGCTAAAAACACAAGTATTAAAAAAGAACAGACTGTGCAATATTAGTGGGCTTTAGTGTGATTAAATTTTATTTTGGGCTAAATAACTAGATTTTACTTTGGGATAAATAACCAGAAATATTTCCTTGACACACATTGTGGCAGTCAATATTTGAACCTTATTTGAGGTTCATCCTTCCATCTCCTGCATTTATGCTTTAGAATATTTCTGCTATCAATATGTGTGTCTCCTCAATACTGTGCTTTTTTTTTTCTTTCTGGTTCTTTTAACTCTGGCTTGTCCTATTGTTAAAGCACTAAAGAAGAAATATGTGACTACTCTACAAAGATATAATGCAAAGGATTTCTGGAGGTATACAAGGCACTGTTCTGTTTTATCTAAACAATTCAGCCAACCTGTGTAATTACAGTGGCTCTGCTGGGCAAGGGTTTTTCCTAATTCAGCATTAGCCGACTGTGTGGACCTGAATTTTGGCCCAGGCTCAGCATATTTCATCAACAGTGAGATTTCCCTGGATGCATACCAATACAATAATATCAAAGCATTCAGAAGCAGAAACATGATTTTAGGATTACACCAAAAGGAATAAAATCCATTCAAAGAAGGAGCCCTATTTGCAATTAAGTCTTATCTGAAATACTTTTATTTCCCCATGACCTAATTTTACCCATTTCTCAAAGCCTCATTGTCCAAGTCTCTCCAACAAAATACTTATTAATTTGAAAGGCAAAGTTAGAAAGCGAGAGCAAAAGACATCTTCCATCAGCAGATTCATTTCCCAAATGGTCACAATGTCCAGGACTGGGTCAGGCAGAAGCCAGGATCCCAGAACTCCAGCTGGGCCTCCCACATGGAAAGCAGAGGCCCAAAGATTTGGACTATTCTCTGCTTCAAGAGCTGGGTCAGAAGTGGAACATCTGAGACTAGAACTAGTTCCCATAGGGGATGCCAACGTTGCATGTAGTGGACTAACAGCTGTGCCATAATGTTGACCCCTATCCAACAATTCTTAATATGCTTAAAATGCTGTTCCTCATTGTTTTTCACAGATAACATCTTATGCAGGCAATCTAAGTTGATTGCTTCAGCCATGTGCCCATCATAGTGTGGTTGCATCACAGACCTATCTTCCTTTGAGTGGTTTGTAGAGCTCTACACAGACAATTCAATTGCCTAATCTAGAACCCCCACCTGAGCTCAGAGTAGAGCTCAGTAGGAGAGCATTGCTAGAACTTTCATCTCTACAGTATCCTTTGATTAATTAGATGTAAATTTTTCTTTTATTTTCTTAGCTTGTATAATTCTGCACAATTGAATTTTAGTTTCAAGAATGAAAGATTGTCCATCATAGATAATTCATTTACAAAGTGCTCTGGGTATACAAAATAATGTTATATGATAGTCCTACCAAATGCTTGTCAAGCTTATACATAAGTATCTCTATATTTTAACTAATGTATAACCCATGATTTGTGAAGGCAGCTCATTCAGCATTTAGAGGAGTTTTTAGTGAATTTCTTAATACAGGACAAAAAAGTCTATTAGAAGTACTCAACAATGACAATTCCATCTCATTAAGACCTTGGGATAACTGAAAAATTTGTCTCCAGGATATATCTAAAGTACCAATAGAAAGCTAACTTTTTCCATCAATGTTGTATTCTTTATCCTCTAAGTTTATGCTTATTTCCATAAACTTTTAATCTGAAAACACCTATGAATCCTTTCAGTGGCCATTTCTTTGAATATAAAAATTCATTTATTCCTTTTTTAGATCAGAGTGTCCAGAGTTACATGTGAAGATTGTTTTGGTTTTGTTTTGTCTTTTTTTTTAAATACTTTATGAAAAGTAAGGTGATAAGTAGATATTTGAAATATTTGTTGTGTTAATTTTTTTGAGATGAATTTTCAATTTATCCTCACATGAGTCTTAATTTTTGGATAAAAGTATTTAGATATTTGAAATAAAAATCATAAGATTTGAAGAAACTTTCTATTCATTGCTTATTGTTAATTTTTTATTATAATCAATTTCCCTTGAAACTTCTATCTCCATTTTCATTTTCTATTAAAATGACTTTAATGTTTAAAGTTGATAAGGGCACTTAACAGCCCTCAAAGGTTTTTTTTTTTTTTTTTTTCATTTTGCTATACAACTTATCAAAAATACGTTTATGTTGGCTCAGACTAGATTTCTAGAGTCCATGTCTGTCTAGAAGGTAGCCTGGTTTAGAGAACAATTTAAAAAAATTCTCAACAAAGTGAAGTAGAATTACTAATTACTTTTGATGTGAAGTCATTTCCCACTGTAGTCATTCTAACCATTTATAAAAACATTGTTTAAATGTTAGTACATATGATTAACACCATATTAAATAAAACCACCAGAGAAACAAAATTTATAGATGGAAGGAATACCAGATTTTTAGAGGAAGGATATCAAGTTAAAAGTCACTAACTTTCTGGAAATGAAGTCTATTAAATCTTTGAGTAGGAAAAATGTGAACATGTGAGTATTTAGCACTGAGCAACATTTTATTGCAACCTCTATTCACTCACAAAATTATACCATATTTTTGTCTGAAAATATGACACTAATTGGATGGCAATCATACAAAAATTGAGATAATTCTTCCAAATTGAGAAATGTGAGTCATGAAGGTTAATTTCTCTTAAAAAATCTTATATTTGTCTCTTACAAGGGAAATAGTCACAAGATACATTTCAAATGACTAGACTAAAAGTACTTGTAGCAAATTAAAATAAATCAAACCAAAAAGACTATACATGACAATATGCTTGTAAGTGAAGTATGCTTATAAATACTAAAGGTTAAAAGCATACAAGGATGTGTGAATGACTTTGTATATCATCTTTATTTTTCCATTCCAGTAACATTGGTACTTCAGCATTTAAAAGACCATTCTAGGAGCAGGCATTTAGCCTAGGGTTAAGACACTGGTGTCTCACATCCAAGTACCTGAGTTCAATTCCCAACTCTGAGACCTGACTCCAGCTTCCTGCCAGAGCAGACCCCAGGAAGCAGCAGTGATGGTCAAGTAGTGAGGTTCCCACCACCCAAATGGGAGGCATCATAGTATTTACCCATCATGACTTTGGCCCTGGTTTGGGCCCAGTCTTTGTGAATATTTGGGCGTAAACCAGTAGATGAGATCTTTCCACATACCTCTCTCTCTCCTACCCCCTTTTCTCCTGCTGCTCAAATATTTACTATGTTAAGACAGTTCTAACATCTTCAGTGTGGGGTAGAGGAAGATTTCACTTCAAGTTTATCCTTCAAGAGTTCTCAAAAATCATTCCCACAGCTCTCATTTGGGCAATCATCAACTGGCAAGGTGTAAAACTGTAATCAGCTCTCCTGGTTGCCTGTTTATGTCTGTGTTGTCTATAAAACAGCATCTAGATTTCAAGTAAGTAAAGATTTGGACTCTGTTTAGATGTTGAAATGGATCAAAAAAGTTTTCAAGAACAGAGTGCAGAAAATAAATTTGCCCAATTTCTGTAGAAAAGTTAAGCAGAAAATACTTTAGCTGTAGACAAAGAAATAGCTCCATCTCCTGAGTACTTCCTGTTAGATGAAATCTTTATCAAATCAGGTGTCCATGTGTATGATAGGAGGTAAACCTTGGGCTGTGTCAATGTCTCTTTTGCATAGACTAAAATGCTACATTATTATTCAGTTAATCTAGAATCAGCACAGTTATACTTTCTATTCCATACACCAGTGACCTCCGTCAATTACGTGTGGTATAAATAATTTACCACCAACAACTACCACAAACAGGAAGAAAAAAGAGACTGGAAAAGAATTCTGCACCTCCCTCTCAGAACTCAGAACTGGCAGGTGCTCCTTGGAGAAAAGAGCCTGAAGTTCCTTTAAGTTTTTCCTGATTGCAAATCTTGGGCTTTCAGTCTTGAATGCTTCAGCAAGTTTCTGATGCTTATAGACAGGTTTCTCTCTCTCTCACTCTCTTTCTTGCTGTCTCTCTTCTGGCTATCTAGAAAATTTTCAAGGTTATTAGTTTTGAAAACTCCTTTGAACTACCATGAAACATGGCATATCTCTCACAGCATTGTAAATTTTAATTTTACTGAATGTAAATATAATGAGCATATTTTCAAGTTTACTGACCTTCATTTATTTTATTTTGTAAAGAATTCAAGTATTACCCTATTTTTGTTTATTTTTCTTATGATATCTTTTTATATAGTAACATATAAACCACATATTGATTACAGAAGCTGGAACTTGTTTCTTCTGATCTGAAACTTGCTTTTTCAAATCCATAGACTTGTTTTTCTTTTTTTTTAAGTTTTATTTTCTTATTTGAAAGGTGGAGTGGCAGAGGCAGAGAAAGAGAGAGGTCTTCTTTCAACTGGTTGGCTCCCCAAATGGTTGCAATGGCCAGAGCTTGGCCAATCTAAAGCCAAGAGCCAGGAGCTTCTTCCAGGACTCTCACATGGGTGCAAGTGGCACAAGGAATTGGGCCATTTTCTACTGCTTTTCCAGGCTACAGCAGAGAGCTGTACTTGAAGTGGAACAGCCAAGACTCAAACTGGTGCTCATATGGGATGCTGGCACTGCAGGCGATGGCTTTCACTACTACGCCATGGCACTAGCCCCTAGACTTGTTCAAATGAAAATCATTCCTAATTGTGATGCAGTTCAATTTATCATTCTTTTCCTTGATTGTTAGTGTTTAGATACTTACTATAAAAACATATAAATGATTTATTCTAGAAACTATTTTTAAGCATAATACTACACTGACAAGGTGTGTCAATGTTATTTTTAAAATTATGACGTCTATATCAATTGGCCTTTGGTGCATAACAAAATTTAAAAACTGTTTTTTTTTAAAGTCAAATATTCAGGGGTAGGCACTGTGATGCGGCGGGTCAAGCCACTGTTCACAACACTGGCATCCCATATTAGACTGTTGCTTCGAGACCCAGGCTGCTCTGCTTATGATGCAGCACCCTGAAAATACATACGGAAAAACAGCAGATGATAACCCAAGTATCTGGGCCCCTGTCACCTGCTGGGACCCAGATGGAGTTTCAGTTGCTGACTTAAGCTTGCCCCAGCCCCAACCCCAACCATTGCAGGCACTGGGGAGTAAACCAGCAGATAGATCTTTCTTGCTCTCTCTCTCTTATCCCCTCTTTTGTTTCCTCCCTCTGTCGCCCAGCCTTTCAAATAAATCAATACATCTTTATAAAAATCTTATCATTTGTTTAGTTTATTATTCTGTTGGTGATTTACATTACACTGACCTGAATAATCTGACATATGCTCAATCAGGCATATATTAACAGAAGCCCGTCCATGTGACTGTTCATTGGCTGGCTGGATTACGTTTTTCATTCTATGGAAGGCTATCTCGGCTCATTCAATATGCTGCTGGGTGCAGAATTCTCATGGCTAGCAATAAAAGGCCTCCACAGTAAAAAGCACCTTTCCATCTGTGTTGGCATTTTCAGATTTCTTATTTTCTATTATACTATGTAAATTCTTATCAATTGTTTTCATTTTCCCTACTTTTTTA
The DNA here is from genome assembly GCF_964237555.1 of Oryctolagus cuniculus. Classification (NCBI taxonomy): domain Eukaryota; kingdom Metazoa; phylum Chordata; class Mammalia; order Lagomorpha; family Leporidae; genus Oryctolagus; species Oryctolagus cuniculus. Next base: position 121,882,651 of record NC_091436.1, on the reverse strand, counting down.
AAGTTAATTTGTTCATTGCTTTTTCTAATAATTGTTCTGATTAATGTCTATCTCCAGCAGTATAAGCATTGTTATGCTAACTCAACTTACATTTCCAAATCTGAGTTTTTAAAACAATAAAATTGCATTTGTCATAATATTCATAATTTATCATAATGATAAATACAACTGTATTGTTTGAGCAACTGAGATGTCCACCATTTTTGGAGAACCTCCTCCTAAAACAACATTATCCACATTCTGAGCTATCAGTGTAATGAAAAATCATTGTAAATTAAAAAAAATAAAAATATAATAAGAAAGAAAAGTCATCGTATTTTAATTGTAGACCCTTATATTTCTTTGAGATACATGCTTGCATTTTTAAAATTATTTTTAAAAATATTTATTTGAAAGGCAGAGTTACAGTGAGAGTGAGACAGAAAGTAAAAGAGAGCAACAGTGAGAGAGAGAGAGAGAGAGAGAGAGAGAGCAATCTTCCATTGGCTGTTTCACTCCCTAAATGGCTGCAACAACTGGGGCTGGCTCAGGCCAAAGTCAGGAGCCGGAACTCCATCTGAGTCTCCCACATGGGTAGCAGGGTCCCAAGTACTCAGGCCATTTCCTGCTGCTTTCATTTGCACATTAGCAGGGGGCTGGATGGGAAGTGGAACAGCTGTGATTGAAACCAGCACTCATATGGAACACCAGAGTCACAGGTGGTGGCTTAACCTGCTGTGTCACAATGACATCCTTGGGTTACTTGCATTTTTGTATAGAACAGTGCTTCCTGCAAAATCTATGAGTGCTTAGTGTGGAAATGCAAACCTCAAGGAGGATTTGGGTAAAATCTAACTGTCTTATGATCAAACCCTGCAACAACACTCTAATTTATCTTTTTGGATTTAGCTTTATGACTTTTCAATGGCAGGTGCCTTTTCTTTTTCTGTGATCTATGCCAGAGGCCTAGCAGTAGGTTTCTGCTCCATAGAAAATGTCAGCATGCTCTCTGTGATTTACAAGCAGAGCATTTCAGAAAGAGTAAAACACATAGCAGCAAATTTTAGAACCACAGGGTTATTCCCGAGACTAACTTCCAGAGGCTTGTTAGCCTGACACCTCCTCTGTGCGGGGGCTCTATTTTACAGAATCTTGGCTACAACCAAAGTGCCTGAAGGGGCATGACCTATATAAGATGTAATTTTAAGGTTGTAAATTAGGTTCAACAAAGCATATGAAATTGCTGAGTGCAGTGTTCTCTGCATATTGAAAAATTAATGCTTTGGGGCTTTCTTTTAAGCTTGGAAAAAGCTGGGTACAGACTAGGTGTTCTGTGTGGGACATCATCATAGTAATTATTTTCACTTTTGATTTGACTGGAGGGAGAAATTGAAGCTAAGGGATGTGTCCCAGTCCATTAGACAGTTTAAAATCTTTGCTGCAGCTTAATATTCATTTCTTTGTTTGAATGCTTTATGTGAGTTACTTAGAATCCCTTTTGAGGTACCACATACCAGATAACTGTCTTAGACTGTATTTTGTTGTTATAACAAAGTATCTGAGACCAGGTCGTTTATACAGAATAGAAGCCTATTTGCCTTGCAGTTCTGGAGGCTACAAAGACCCCAGGCCTGTCCCTGGCACCTGCTCAGCATCCTATGTGGGCCTTCTTCCAGCATCATTACATGGTGGAGAGTACCATGTAAGACAGGGCCAGTGTATTGCTGTGGATTCATTCTGAAGGGAGAAGCGCGGTGGAGGCAGAGGCGTGGAGTCACCACACAGACACCGAGAGTTGGGTGAAAGTGGGCTAGAAGTGAGCAGCTTGCAGACTTGTTTATTTCAGTTAGTGCAGCAGCTTATATAGCCGAGGCAGCCAATCCAGGCAAGGGGCGGTTTATGCTATAACCAATCACAGCCTGTTGCTAGGCAGGCTCCTTTGCCAGGTGGGTTCCGCCACCATTTCCTGAGTAACTGAAGCTCACTCTCCAGTGCCATCTTGGCATGGCCTTCTCATTCCACCACACCAGTGTGCCTGCTTGGGTCCTTCCTCCTTTGTTAAACAGACATTAGTGGCAGGCTTCACATCTAAATATATGAATTTAAGTGTTAACTTTCCAACACATGAAACTTTGAGGGACTTACTCAAAACACAACAGTCACATTTCACAGTATTTATACATATATCAAACTGGCTTTGCCATTTCCGTCAGCTTGATCAAAGTGTAGATAGTGAATCTAATTGGCCAAACTAAAATTTCAAAATATTTGTATTAGATACACAAGATACTTGGGCATCATGTTATGTAATCAAGTTTACTAGCATGCTTATCTATTTTTCAGTCAAAGTATTCTGTGTTTTTGCAAATTTCATCTCAGACAGGGGTACTCCAGGCAGATCCTGCTACATGGGGATGTAAGTCTGCATCTTTCTTGGTTCATATTATTTTACTGGGTAGTTTCTGCTGCTTCCCACTCACTTAATATAAACACTTGTTATTTAAATTCTTCCAAATTTAGGTAGATCATATGACGATTGGTTGGTGATCTATAATAATCAGTCATGCCAGAACTGCTCCATGTTTGTGGAATATTGGTTTGCTTTTTTCCCCCTCTCCTTGTTTGCACATGTCCCTACGAAGAGGTGAAGCGATTTCCTCTTCAACCCTTGAACCAGGGCTTGCCTGAGGAAGTTATTTAGCCAATAGGATATAGGTAACTGATATCCTTCAACTTGAGGTTAGATCATAATAAGCTCTGCAACTTCCTCTGTGTCCCCTATTTTTTCCCCCTTAGGATAAGTATGCCATGAGGAATCAATGCCATGTAAGAAGTCTGTCCATAATGTGATGTTTCATAGGAAGACTAGTTAGGTTGAAATATCTTGCACACACACACACACACACACAAGGGAATATTGAGATGCCGGACGTGCACATGTAAATATCAACTTCAAAGTTGTACTACTGAGAACTAGTTTTTGCAGGTTATTCCAATTTTAGAGAGACAGTGTCTGACTAAGCAGCCACCAAATCTATGGAAAAGGTAAATAGATGTTTTAAACCAGGAAATTGTGGTGTTATTTGTTATGCTGTAATATATAATTGGAACAATACCCAGGTTTCAATCTTATGTTTTATAGCATTAGTATCCTCTCTATCTCTTTTTTCAAAGCTTCCTGCTCCATTTCCCCAAATCAGCTGTGCCAGAACTTTCCAAGCAGGCAGTCAGTACCAATAATTTGCTGCAAGTGTTGTAGTAAAATTGATGCCTCTCTTCTTGTATCCCACACAAAAAGAAAATTTGCAGAGACATACTTGGAGCCTAAATATATTCATGGAAGAAGATCTTAAATCTTATGTTTCATCATGTTAGACAGTTAAGAGAAATTATTGTAAGATTATACTTCATTTAGAATTATATTCGTGTACATTATATCCAGAAATGCAACCAACCTGAATATTTGTACTTTTGGGAAGAAGAGTTTTGGAGTCGACAACCTGAAATTCAAATGCTAACCCTGCCATTTGGTTTTGGAAAACTACTTAGATTTTTCTTTGCCTACATTTCTTTATCTCTAAAAGGAGAATAGTAAAAATAATACCTTGAAGGATTGTTACAGTGAATTACATATATATATATATATATATATAATGATATACCTAGTACACAGCAGATGTTCAACAAATGGCAGCTTGCTGACATTTTCTTTTAATCAATCAGTTCATTAGACTGCCTTCTTTCTCATTTGTCTTATTTCTCTGTTTAAATAATACTGTCATGTTAGCTTGTACATGTGTTTGAGTGCTTAAGTAGTAAACTCCAGGAGTTTTAAAGTTTATGCATATATAAACACAGGATTTTATCTATCATCTTTATGTCTACAGAGATAGTCCATATAGTGGCATACTACAGATACTTAAAATATTTGTAAAAAGTATGATTTCTCACCCCTCGTTTACAGAATTCCTTGAGCAGCCTAACTTCTACTGATCTCTATTTTCTTTAAAAATATTGCTGTACTTTAAAAATCATACTTAGTAAGTACTTTAAGGTTGTAAATTAGTTTCAACAAAGCATATGAAATTGCTGAGTCCAGTGTTTTCTACATATTGAAAAATTAATGCTTTGGGGCTTTTTCCTTGTGTTTTATTAAGTAACTTTAACAAACAGTTGAAATTTTTAAATAATTCTGCATTCTCTTTTTTTTTAAAAAAAAGATTTATTTATTTAATTGAAGGGAAGAATTACAGAGAGAACAGAGAATGAGAAGGAGAGAGGGAAAGAGGGAGGGAGGGGAAGAGACAGAGAGAGAGAGAGAGAGAGAGAGAGAATATCTTCCATCCACCGATTTAGTCACTCCCCAAATGGCTGCAATGGCTGAGGGGCAGGGGCAGGCCGAAGCCAGGAGCCAGCAGTTTCTTCAAGGTCTCCACATGGGTCCAGGCCCCAAGCACTTTCTCATGCATCTTAACAGGGAGCTGGATTGGGAGCAGATAGCTAGAACTTGAACTGGCATCCATAGAGATGCCAGTGTCACAGGCAATGGCTTTCCCAATATGCCACAGATCTAGCCCCATTTTTCTTTTCTTTTTTTTTTTTTTTAAGGGACATTATTTTACTAGGGGCCGGTGCTATTTTTTTTTTTAAGATTTAATTATTTTACATGAAAGAGTTACAGAGAGAGAGAAAGGGAGGGAGACGGAGAGAGAGGGAGAGAGGGGTCTTCCATTGCTGGTTCACTCCCCAGATGGCCACAATGGTTGGAACTGTGCCAATCCAGAGCCAGGAGCCAGGAGCTTCTTCCAGTCTCCCACGCAAGTGCAGGGGCCCAAGGACTTGAGCCATCTTCTACTGCTTTCCCAGGCCATAGCAGAGAGCTTGTTCAGAAGTGGCGTAGCTAGGTCTCTAACCGGCTCCCATATGGGATGCTGGCACTGCAAGCGGCGGCTTTACCCACTACGCCACAGTGCCAGCCCCGGGGCTGGTGCTATTATTGTTGTTGGTATTGAAGAAAATACAGGTGATTTTTTACCATCAAGTATTACTTTTAGTTCAGAGTCTCTCACAGAATCCTTTGCCATGTCAAGAGATTTCTGTTCTGTCACTAGTTTATTGAGAGTTTTATTTTTTTTTTTTCAGTTCTGAATGAGTATTTAATTTTTTCAAAGACTTTCCTGCACCCTTTGCAATAATGATTTTTGAAAAGTCAGTTGTGGTAAATTACATAGGTTGATAAATGTAAAAGCAAACTTGCATTTCTGCTATGAAACTAACTTGGCCATGATGTGCCCTATATAGTAATACTTTCTTAAGGAATTTTAACTTACCTTCATGAGAATATTAGTTTCTGGTTTTATTTTCTAAAATTTCCTTTTTGGCTTTTGGTCTCAGTACTGTTGACCTCTGCTTTATGAAAAGCAAAAGTGAAATTGTATATGAATTGCTACAGTTTGGACTTGGTTGTCCCACAAAGGCTCAGAGGCTATAAACTTGGTCCTCTGTGGGACTTAGTGGGAGGTTAGTAAGCCTTTGGGGATGCTGGCCACAGACAGGTTGCAGTATATCATTATGAAAGATCAAGACTGACCCCCTTTGAATTTCTCTTTGGTTTCCTGTGTGGCCATGTGATTGCTTTTCAATGTACTCCACCATTATGGTGCCACCTCCCCTTAGGCTCACACCAGAGCTGAGCAGATGTTCTCACCATAATCTTGGACCTCCGGAACGGTGAGCTGAGCAACACTCTTTAGATATAACCCAGCCTCAGGTATTCTGCAACAGTGAAGGGAAATGGACTAATACGGTGTTTTTTTTTAAATTAAAAAAAAAAAACACATGGAATTTAGCTGAATGTGATTTTTTGAGGTAAGGCTTATAAACTATAAATTCAATTGCATATATATATATACATATATATATACATATATATACATATATATATATGCCTAGCTATATTCACATTGTTTTTTTGAAATATAGAGTTTTACGTCGCAATCATACATATTTTTACCACCTTTAAGATGCTATCCCATTAATGATTTGCTATGTTTTTAATGGACCATATCATATCAGATCATTCTAGCTTTGTTTTTCTTATACAATTTTTTTTGCTCTCTGTGGTTACTGTTAAGATTTTCTACCACTAGTTTTTAGCAATTTTATTTTGAAGTTTTGTGTTTATTTTTTATGTTTTATCACCCTTCCAGGTGTTGAGTTAGCATTGTAGTTTTCTTCAAATTTGAGGATATCTTAGCCTCCATTTCTTCAAGTGTGTGTGTGTGTGTGTGTGTTAATTGGTTATATTTGTTTTGTAAATGTATGAGACCTACACTTACATACATATGCAAATAAATTTGCTGATTTATCTATGGGATTGATTTTGTTGTCCTATCAATTCTAATGTTTTATTGATTCCAAAGGCCATATATTAATGTTGTTAATCTTTTGGCATGAATGTTACACATACTTTTCCTAGTTTCTCTTTAATTTCTTATGACTTTTTAAATGTTTTTTTTTCTTTTTTTTTAACCCAGAAACCTTTTGTTTAAAGCCACGTTGTAATGACTTTGGACAGCGCTTATCCCTACTGTTGAGAAACAGTATTTTTTCATGTTATTTGTTGAACTCTTTACTTAGTATAGAGTTTCTTATGTGTATAAAGTTAATTGAAAATATATTTTAATAAAAAATAAGAATGGGAATAGGAGAGGCAGGAGGAAGAAGGATGGGAATGCGGGTTGGGTGCAGAGAAACACTGTGTTACTAAAGTTGTACTTATGGAATATATGAAGTATTAAAATGTTTTTGTTTTTCTGCCTTCACCATGCCTGGAACTCATATTCCATATAAATTAGATAACTTGATTCTGTTGTATAGGTCACTAATTTTCTATTAGGTTGCTTTATTCTGTATCATTTTTAATTTCTTAGTGGATTTGTTGCTAACTATGTAAATTCGCTGATGTTTTAAGGCATAATTTTTAGTGTTTCTGATCTGACCCAGTTAACGTTCTCATTAAGACATTTCATTTTCAACTCTAGATGTTCTACTTACTTGTTTAATTTTAAGATTTCCATTCAGTTTTTTAGGTTGTTCCTATTTTTCCTTACATATATATGAATAAATAAACAAATATATACAACATATATACAAATATATGAATATAGATTTGTGGTAATTATTTAGTGCATTTTCTAGTTCCATCTTCTATTCCATTTTTTCCTGTTTTGGGTTATCATTTTTCTATTTAATAGTCACTTTAAATTGTATTTTAAATATTCTAAAATTTATGTTGGAAAGAATCTGGATTTTCCCCTTCCTTTAAAGAGTGATAGACTTTGTGTGGGCAGGCAACTAAGTTACTTGCAGAACAGTGTCATGCCTTTGAGTCACATTTTTTAGAGCTTTATATGCGCAGGTCTAAAGTGCCTTCATTCCACTGATAGCTTGCCAAATTACTAAGACACTGCCCTCACTGTTGATGACTCATTCTCTGGACCATACTACAGGATCAGCAACACCCCCTACTCTGGCTAACTGTGGTTTAATAGCTTTTCTTAGAGTTTGCCTTATGTGAACTCTTGCGTTTACTTTACGGTTGCCTGGTTGTTTTTTTATCCTGGCCTTGTGGAGTTTCACTCTACCATATCTGAATTCTTAGTTAAGATGCAACAGGGTCCCTTATTAAGATTTCTGTAGAGCACCTTTCTCCCAAGTACTCTGCCCCTGTAACTTCTAGCTTCTTCAGCCTTTCCTATCATCTGTTTATACTTCTGTGAAGTTGCTGAGATCCTTTGGTTTACCTCTCTCAAATATGTTCTTAATATTCTGTCCAGGTAACAAGTTAGAATAATTAGAAAGCCAACCTCAACTATGCCCCTGTTTTCACGGGCTACAGTGATGAGTTTCCTTTTGTCCATATCTGAAAGATAGTATTATCTGAATTCTGGCTTTTTTTTTTTTTTTGCTGCTGGAGGGTAAATCCAATCCTGCCTACAACATAATATGAAGAATATGAATATTCAGAATATGAAGTAACAATTTTTTTTGATATCCCACTCTAGAGTGATGCTAAGGGCTATAATTTATAGATTGTTGAATACTCTCAGCTATAATTTATAGATTTGTGAAAACTCCCTAGGTTCACTTAATTATTAGCCCCACTGTTGAGAAAAAGTATTTATAAACAAAAGTATGGGAAATACCAGGGAATGATTAAAATAGCCCAGCTGTAGATAACTTAATGATGGCCTTGAGATACAAGGGATGAAACCTGAAAATGCTCACTGTAGTGCCATTTTTGGAAGAGCTCCAGAAGACATTTTCAAGTATGTAAAAATAAAAGAAAATCAATTTTAGAACACATTCAGGTTTTAACATAGAGTCAAGAATAGCAAAAATGAATCCTTACCTACAACCCTAAAAAAGGGCAAACTGAAAATATAAATTGGAAAGAGAAATTACTAACAAAATCCCCAAATGTGGTTTTACAGTTCAAAGGGACTTAGAAGAATTTAAATCAGTTAGAAATAAAAATTAATTTATGACTTTCTGATAATAGAAAATTATCTGATTGTACCAGATTAAAGGAAGATATTTTAAAAGGTGATCTTGAGACTTGAAAATAAGTGGTAAATGCTTGAGATGAAATAGATTTTATTTGCCTTGGTTTACAGGAAGTGTTCTATATGTGTAGCAATCCTTAGTTATTTCCTATATCTCTTCCTCTGTTAATATGTGAACTTTATCAAAAGATTATTTATTCTCTGTGATAGAAAGCATGTAATTTTAAATATGGTAACCTACTTTAGGGTCAGAAATTCCAGATAAAAAGAACTGTGGAACAGTAATAAGGAAAAGGGGTACAGATTGGTGTTTCTTCACCAATGTAAGGGAAAGGGTGCAGGACAGAGAGGAGACAAGATACAAACCAAACTGAATTTATTCAGGGAAAATAAATTCACAGAGGTGAGTGACTAAACACCAGCATGCACTCAGACGAAGCACCTGGCAAAGGGCCCAGATCCCAGCAGCTGGGCTTTTTTATATCTTAGTGTGGATAAAGGTTTAGAGTAGAGGGGCAGTATACAGAGGTGAAGTTCTCTGTATAGGTTCCTCAAGTTTGTCCAGGGTTTTCAAACCTGGAGAAGAATGCAGGGGTTGGGTTGGGGAACAATACAGGGTGTAAGACTGAACTGGTCTTTTGAAAGAAGGCAGGGGCAAGGGGTAAAATAGCATTTTATCTACTTTTAGGCAAGTACCTAAAATGGCTGAGGCTTATGTCGTTGTTCCATCAATCCTGACTCTGAGTATAGATAAGGAGATGGGGTGCTGGTCTCTTTCTGGTTCTTTCTTTCTTTTTTTTTTTTTTTTCTTTTTTTTTGGACAGGCAGGGTAGAGAGTGATAAAGAGAGACAGAGAGAAAGGTCTTCCTTTTCTGTTGGTTCACCCTCCAATGGCCACTGTGGCCGGTACCGCGATGATCCGAAGCCAGGAGCCAGGCGCTTCCTCCTGGTCTCCCATGCGGTGCAGGGCCCAAGCACTTGGACCATCCTCCACTGCCTTCCCAGGCCACAGCAGAGAGCTGGACTGGAAGAGGGGCAACCGGCACAGAATCTATTGCCCTGACTGGGACTAGAACCCGGTGTGCCAGCGCCGCAGGCAGAGGATTAGCCTAGTGAGCCGTGGTGCCAGCCATCTTTCTGGTTATTTCCTGCTCATATGGGGTGTTGATGCAAGGAAGGGTATCTATACTCTGGATCAGATTAATTGAAAAATAAGTAGTCTTGTGTTGCTCCTATGTGATGTCTTGGGATATAGCAGTCATTCGCTCCTGTAAGGACTTTAGAAATAGGTTAACTACACATGGTAGGAATAGGAGCACTATTATTAGGAGGATATTATGAGGAAATTAGAAACAGTGCCCATGGAGGAAAAGATGGCCAAAATGAGGAAGATAAAGGGGGAAACAGGAAAGCAAGAGTAAAAGTTTTTGTCCAGTTAGTGGGGAGACTGGTGTGTGCCTGGTTGTCTTAAAGAACACTCCTGTTTTGTTTAGTGTGTGTGCGCTGGCAAGGAGCTGTGTGATAGTCTCACCTGCTTCTAGCCCTGGTCTCCCACATTTCCTCCCTCTGCTTATGGAAACCCTGGCTGCTGTCATGGGTTAAGGTGAGGTCTGCTCTGACTTCTTCAAGCTGAATAGGGGTGAAGTAGGGACCCATGGTCAAGACAGGATTCCAGCATAAGGTGGCATCTTGAGGGGACTGTGGCACCAGCTCACAGAAAGTCTCCACTCGAGGTTTCATGTGCAGAGCCATCTAGAATTTCATTTCCTGGAGAAAATGACCCTAACAAGCAGGTTAAATACAAAGGGTCCAAAACAAAGGACAGAACATTATCAGAGGGTCTAGAAAAGATGCTGTCTAAACCACAAGGAAGTTTTCCCATTGAGAGGCAAATAGAAATTGACAGGAGGGGTTTGATGATAATCAGGTGGGTGTTAAGGCCTGGCCGTTATATGTGAGGTCCAGACCTATCTATCTCTTCATAGGCGCTACTGGAAGAGACATCATAAGGGAAGTTTGAACCTCCTTATGGAAATACTTTGTTGACCTTAAATTTGGTAACCTACTTTAGAGTTAGAACTTCCAGATAAAAAGAACTGTGGAACGTTCATTTTAGGAGTTCCTTGAATATCAGTGAATGACAGACTGTAGTCAATTTAGACATTATAGTACCTATACTTCTATTATTCAAGAATTGGTTATTATTAAATATCCAAATGAGCAGAAACCCCATAATAAAAATACAATAGAATAATTTCACAAGTTGTAAGAACATAGATTGATTCATCTCAGAATATCATAAAATTTTGTTTTCTTTATATATATATATATATTTGTGTGTATATATATTTGTGTATATATATATACACAAATGCTAGGAAATACTTTGGGTATGTGAAATCAATAAGATAGCACACATATTGGAGAGGTGTTAATGAAGCAAACTGAGAAACCAAAAACTCAAGTCGACCACAGTCTATCCCTTGATGAATGAAATCTGATGGTTACAGTACTGTAGTTGTAGAGGTGGCCGTGCCCCAAACAAATACTTTAGGTAATCCAGTACCAAATTTTCATTTAATTTTTCAGGATTGTACATTCCATTATCCATGATTAAATTCTTTATCCAGGGACCTGTCATATAATGAAAATAAATTCAAGAAGGAGTTCAATGATCCCATCGCAGATGCACAAAATTTGCTACACAATTATGCAAAGAGTAGATAGGGACTGTCATGATCTAACAGACCATGAGAACACAATCCAACAAATCATCATGGCTGTCAGCTGACATTAGACATTGTTGAATGGAAATTTGATTAATGACTCCATGAGACAACACAACAAAGTAAGGTTGGATTGATCATGGAATTTTCTTAGGTATATTATGTACTATTGTCTGTGCATTTAGTGTATACTAAAGCAAAGTCAGAAGGATTAAACTGTTTCCAGAAATTGTAATGACATTCCAGAAAAAAAAGCTCAAGAATATTTATAACATAAAAAAAAAAAGAAAATGCCAAGAACCCCAGGTAGAATTTCCAATGTTTAGTATCAAATTGGACCTATAATGAAGAACAAAATCATCTCTTTCTGTAAATTCTTATTTCCTTATGGTGTAATTTGCCTTCTGCCTAAACGAGAATTTCCTTTCATATTTATGGCATATTCAGCCGAGTTTTTGCCTTTACGTTTTTGAGGCAGGTCCATGGGAAAAATTTGGCCCATGGCTAAACTTGTCTGACAATTGAGGCAAAAAATTTCTGAGTACTCAACTCAATACTCAATGCAATTATTAGTATTTCTATTCTGGTTAGTGGGAACAGATGTTTGATTCTTCAGCCTTGTGTAAGTGTACAGAATTGTTGCCTCTAATCTCTCCCTGCAGTTCTCCCCCCAGTCTCAAGTTATTTTCACATGTCCATACGCTGATTGGTATTCAGCTGATGATTCAAGTGGAAAACTTATAGATCTCTCTGTGCAGCTCTCTCCTTTCTAATAACTATCAGCTTTGGCTTCCTTACTCCCCAAACTAAATCTCCTTAAGCCAAGGACTTTATTTGGTTTTCTTCTCTCCCTGCCATCTGGAAACCTCTCCAGATACTAGGCAGCGGAAATTAGAGGGCTAACCTTGTCTATTCCTATCTCTCGGTTATTACTCTATTCCATGGAATGGCATTCGATGTCTTGAAAACAATTTTTCATCTGTTTCATCCACTTTTTAAACATTTTAGAGCAATAAGATGTAACTTATTCTTGTTATTCCTTAGTCAGAAGTGAGAGTATTGAAAGTAGGCTTTTTTGATTTGCATGAATTTTAATATACTTAATTTTTGTCTGAAGAAGGAGGCATTCTTAATGAAACATAAACCTCACATTAGTATTCTTTCTATCTCTGATATTCATTTACTTACATAAATCCCACTGGCTATGAGGCAATTAGACAGCAGATGGTTCAGTTCAAATCAATTAAATTGAATGGTATGTGCCATGAATAACTGGAACTACCAAAGATTGTGTTCAGAAAAAAAAAAAAAACAAACAAACACCTGCTCTTTAAACAATAATCTTAAGACTTTAAATTGTCACTGAGAAAGCTCAGTTCAGATCCACTTACAACATTTATCAAAATTATAATTCCTATGAGTCTTCCTTGTATTTATAGTGATCAGAAGAGTAGAAAAATGATATTTAGGGTTTATCTTATTAAGTGTTTATTATTAGAATTTGCCTTCTTCTCACTCTGTCACTCTACCTTTAAAATAAAATAATTCTTAAAAATAGTTGCTAAAATATGAATAAAGACAAATACTTGTATTGATGTGGAGTAGATTAAAAGTGAAAAAAATCTGAAAATATCAGTTAATCAAAAGAAAATTTCATTTAACCTGTTTTTAACAATACAATAAATATTTATTTAGAGAAAGTAAAGATAAATGGCAACAAATTCCTGTTGATGGAGAGTTTACAGACCCATATTCAATGGTCAGAAATGAGGTTTCAGCATTATGTTAAGAAAGCATGAGAATAGCACACACCTGGAGAGAGAGCACCAAACTTTGCATAGACTTTGAGGAAGTCTTGAATGAGAGGATGCCTTGGCAAATTTGAAAGGATGAGGACGAGCTAGGCTGGCAAAGCAAAGCAAGAAAAATTATCAACAGAGATAAAGGAAATATTAATATAATTCACAATATTTCTATAGCAGAAATCTAGTAGAATGATGCAGCAAGGGGTGATGAAGAGAAAGACAGACTGTGGGCACCAGGAGTCCTTATACATGAAAGCAGTTGGGCTTTATTTTATTCCAAAAAGAGATTTCTTATCTTTGGGATTATTTTTCCAAGGACATGGTAGAGAATACTTGTCTGAGTAGAGATGATTTTGTTTGGCTTGAATGGCAAAAAAATAAATGATATATAAAAGATAAAAGCAAGGCATTGTTCTAAAATGTAGCCATTATATCATAATAATTCAGATCTAAAAACTAGAATAGACATTTGAAATTAATTCATTCTACAACTTCAATTTATCAATAAGAAAATTTATGTTCAGAAATAATGGCTTGCTGAATATATATTTATGGAAGACACAGACTTGTATTACTGTTAATGTTTCAATACATACGAGTATCTCAAAGTTCATGGGAAAAAGAAATGTAAAGTAGGAGCTTATTTTGCTACAAATAACTTTCTTTATGCATGGATTTTTTCAAAATTTCATTGTGTCAAAATAAATGTATGATAATTCTATTTTCCAGAAACTTTTTGAAAAACCTTCATATATAAATATGTACAACACACGTTTACACATTCAAATAAAAAGACATTCTAAGGATTTCATGGTGTGCTAAATTGCATAGCTGAGTTAAATTAAGATTGTATAAAATTAATCACCAACAAGGTCTACCAACAAGGGAAAATTTTTAAAATAAAATTCTTATATAATATATTCCTGGTGCAGGGGCAAACGCACTTTGCCATCGTCTGCTGCTTTCCCAAGCCATAGCAGAGAGATGGATCGGAAGAGGAGCAACCAGGACATGAAACTGCATCCATATGGGATGCTGGAATGGAAGGCTTAGCCTACTATGCCACTGCATCAGCACTTCTCATTCCATTTAAATAAATAAGAAAACAAATTCAAAATATCTGCAGATTACAGGGTCTGTAAATCTATGGAAAAGAGTAGTTTTAGAAGAGTATATATAAGAGTGGGAATAAGAGATAGAAGAGCTGTGCAATTCGGAACATGCTCAAGCTGACTTACCTCAAATGGTAGAGTTAGAAGCATACCAGGGGATTCCAATTCAATCCCATCAAAGTGGCATGTACCAATGCCATCTCACTAGTCCCAGTGATCAATTTCTGTTCACAATTGATCATAATGATAGGATTAAGAACCAAAGGGATCACATAAACAAGAATAGTGTCTGCAAATACTAGCTGATAGAATCAAAAAGGGAGAGAATGATCCAACATGGGAAGTGAGATACACAGCAGACCCATAGAATGGCAGATGTCCTAAACAGCACTCTGGCCTCAGAATCAGCCCTTAAGGCATGCAGATCCAGCTGAAATGCCCATGAGAGTATTTCAGGCATGGAAAGCCAAAACACTTTATCAAAAAACAAAAACAAACAAAAAAAAACAACACAAAACAAAAAAAAAAAAAAAACCACAACTAAAAGAAAGATCTCCGCGAGCGAGATCCCAGTGGAAAGAAAGAACGGGTCATCAATGAAGGAAAATGAAGGAGGTACCTTTTTCTGAAGGGGGGAGAGAACTTCCACTTTGACCATGGCCTTGTCTAAATATGATCAGAGTCAGTGAACTCAGGGGGCTTCCATAGCCTTGGCAGCTCATGACAAGAGCCTAGGGTGATTACTGATGCCATAAACAAGAGTGTCAATTTGTTAAGTCAACAACAGGAGTCACTGTGCACTTACTCCTCATGTAGGATCTCTGTCCTTAGTGTGCTGTACATTGAGATTTAATGCTATAACTAGTACTCAAACAGTATTTTTCACTTTATGTTTCTGTGTGGGAGCAAACTGTTGAAATCTTTACTTCATGTATGCTAAACTGATCTTCTGTATATAAAGAGAAACGAAAATGAATCTTGATGTGAATGGAAGGGGAGAGGGAGTGGGAAGGGGGAGGGTTGCAGGTGGGAGGGACGTTATGGGGGGGAAGCCATTGTAATCCATAAGCTGTACTTTGGAAATTTATATTCATTAAATAAAAGTTAAAAAAAAAGAAGAGTATATAATGATGTTCTTAGAATTGTATATACAAATCATTTAATCTTTTAAAATCTAATTAAGCTGACAATATGGCTCACTAGGCTAATCCTCTGCCTGCGAGGTCTGCACCCCAGGTTCTATTCCCGGTTGGGGGGCTGGATTCTGTCCTGGTTGCCCCTCTTCCAGGCCAGCTCTCTGCTGTGGCCAGGGAGTGCAGTGGAGGATGGCCCAAGTGCTTGGGCCCTGCACCCACATGGGAGACCAGGAGAAGCACCTGGCTCCTCCTTGGCTTAGGATCAGCGCAGCGCGCTGGCACGTTGCAGCCAGCCATAGAGGCCACTTGGGGGGTGAGCCAATGGAAAAAGGATGACCTTTCTCTCTTTCTCTCTCTCTCTCTCACTGTCTAACTCTGCTTGTCCAAAAAAAGAAAAAAAAAACCTGGAAGTTAAAAGACTAAAATTTTCTAGAAAAAAATGAATATACAGTACATCAAAATAGAAAAGTTATTTTAGCATTATATAAACAGAAAAGAAAATATAGAGAATGAGCCAACAGTTAGGGGATTCTTATATTTGCCAAAATAAGAAGGATTTATTCTATGTGTAGAATATTTATTTCATTTAGACAGAGCTACCTGACTTTATTCCTTCTGATATCTTTACCAGAGGCTGGAGATGGACAGGGAGGAGAAAAGGATGGGAAAAGTTGATTCACAGGTATTAAGTTACAGTTAGGAGTAAGAAGTTTTGTGCTCCTATTTATTGTGCAGTGATGATAGGTAATGTACTTTATATTTTTCTGAAAATTTAAATGTTTTCATCATACCAAAATGATAAATATTTTGAGGAGACACATTTAGATTGATTTGGACATTATACAATGTATATATACATCCGAACATCACACTATACCCCATATGGATGTACAATTTGATGTCAGTTAAAGTAATATACATTACAAAATTCTTGAGTACAGCTACTTAACATAGCTGATTTATGAAACTAGTGGTTTTTTTAAAATATTTATTTTATTTATTTGAAAGAGTTACAGAGAGAGGTAGAGACAAAGAGAGAGGTCTTCCACCCCCAGGTTCACTCCCCAGATGGCCGCAATGGTTGGAGTTGAGCTGATCCAAAGCCAGGAGCCAGGAGCTTTTTCCAGGTATCCCACGTGGGTGCAGGAGGTCCAAGCACTTGAGCCATCCTCTACTGCTTTCCCAGGCTATAGCAGAGAGCTGGATTGGAAGAGGAGCAACAGGGACTAGAAACGGCGCCCATATGGGATGCCGTTGCTTCAGGCTGGGGCTTTAACCCACTGCACCAAAACACCAGCCCTGAAACTAGTATTTATATGTAGACAAATTCAGGATTATTAATTAATAGTGCTCTGAACAGTTTAGAGTATAAAAAATAAGAATTATTCATTTTATTTTATTGTATGAGGCTTCTTGGAATTGAAAGATTTGAAAATTTCCAGAAAATATTTTCACCTCTGCTTGAATAACTAATCCACATGAAACAAAAAGGTGTTACCTACACCATACTGTAAACAATGTAGTGTGCATTATTATGGTTCCTTAATTGATAAAGTATGCACATGTGTCTATAGTCTACTGTAACACCAGTGTACCTTCTCTTTTTGTTTTTATAGCTTAAATAATTCGATATTGTCATTGGGGATATAACTTTTTCAATTATCAGAATAGTAGCTCCCATGGTGTATACAGTCTAGGATTACCAGGAATATTTTTTCATTTTGCTTTGTATGCTAATAAATTGGTTTATTTCGTCTGGGATAGTGTGGCACTTTCTGATGATTACACTGAATACCTAGCAGAGAAACTAATCCAGGGAACTGTGAATCACCAAGCTATAAATACACTGGGAGCTCCCAGAAATGTGCTGCTAAATTAAACAATTGAGCTTTTTCTGTAGGATGCTGCTGGATCTTGTTGGGTGAGTTCATACCTAAGTCCAGGAGTGTTACCTATTTTTTAACCTGAGAAAAGCAATCTGTGAAATGTAATGTTGAAATAAAATTAATAATGAATGCATGATTATTCATGCAATTTTGTACTTTAAGATTGTGTGCACTCTGAGGTTCTTTTTGATTATTTAGATGAGAGACTTTTCCTCTAATTAGGCTGTATTTGATCCACAGTCTTATTAAATTGACATGCACTGACATCTTCCCTTTGATGGATAAGCCCTGCAGATAGAGCAGCTCCTTCGGGGTCTGCTGCTGTGACAGATAAGATGAATCCACAATCAATTTTTTTTCAATATGGTTGTGGTAACAATTGAATTTTCTACAGAGTGTACTGTATTCTTACAGTCCTATTTTTAACACACTAGCCCACTTTAAATTGTTTGCAGTCTGATAAATACGTACAAAATCTACCACTGTAAAAAATTTTAAGTGTACATTTCACTAATATATGTACGTTATATTGTTGTACTTCCAGTCTCCAGACTTTTTTTTCATATTGCAAACCTGAAAGTCCATACCCAGAAAATAACAACTCGCCACTTCCCCCACACTAAATCCTTTGCAACTGCCATCCTGTTTTCTGTTTTTGTGAGTACCACAATTCTGAATGATTTATAGTAGTGGAATTCAAGAGTAATTATCCTTTTTTAAGTGAGTAATTTCACTTAACACAATATTCATCCATGTTGCAGCATGTATCAGAATTTATTTCCTTTTTTTTATGGTAGAAGATCATTACACTGTTTGTGTATACAGCATTTTGCTTTCCCATTCATTGTGTTGCCTCTTTCAGCTATTCTGAATAACACCGCTGTGAGGGTGTATTGGAGTTCCCTTTTATAAACTGATTCCAACCTTCCTACAGCACTACTCTTCTTTGTTACTGAAAACCAAATCTAACTGATTCTCTCATTTAGGGTGGTTGTAAGGATTCCTGGATCCTGTCCAAAACCTGCCAAACCAGACCATACTGGGGAGGGTCTCTTGGATGTTGCATAATCAATAACAAAAAAAGCCACACCAGATTATTTAATTAACAGGACATTTGGGGACCTGCTTCTACCTTATACCATCATGATTTAGATTATTGGAACTACGTATTAGTCACTTAATCCCTACCCCTCTGCTGAAAGATTATCAGGGACATTTCCAGAGAGAGAAATCTGTAAACCTACATCAAGCATCTTACTTGAACACATAATCTCCTCATGTAATTCTGCACACTGTTTTTAAAAAAATTATTTATTTATTTGAAAGGCAGAGTGAAAAAGAGAGGGGAAAAGGACATATTCTAGCCACTGGTTTGCTCCCCAAATGGCCACAACAGCCAGGGCTGGGTTAGGCTGAAGTCTTGGAGTTAGGAACTCCATCTGCATTTCTCAAACGGGTGACAGGTTCATCCAGCACATTCACAAGCACATTAGTAGGCAGCGGGATTGAAAGTATCGTAGCCAAAACCTGAACCGGTGCCGATATGGAGTGCTCGGGTTACCAGAAGCTGCTCAACATGCTGTGCCACAACACTGGCCACCATTTTATTCTTATGCAGAGAACATTGTTAATAGTTATTTCCAGGTAAAGAAGACTAATTCTTGCCAGAGTGACCAGCTAGCTAATTGTAACAGTATTTTTATTAGCAATGTTTAAGTCTAGTTTAGAAAACTTCACAGTTTTTAGTGCTGTATTTTATATCAATATTAGCAATAGGAGTTCTAATGAAAATGGGGCAGGTGTTTAGCCTAGAAGTGAAGAAACTGCTAATGATGCCTGTATCCTCTGTTGGAGTGCCTGGATTTGAGTCCAGTGGAGTCCTGGCTCCATGTCTAATTCTGCCTTCCTGTTAATGCATACCCTGGAAGGAACATGTTATGGCTCAAGTATTTGGGTGCCTACCTTCCATTTTGGAGACCTACATGAGTTCTGGTCTTTTGGCACAGCATGACCCAGATTTAGCTGTTGTGATCATTTATGGTAGTGAATCATTGGGTAGAGATTCTCTTGTTTGGCTGTCTCTGTCTGCCTTTCAAATAAAATGAAAATAAATAAAAATGCTTAGAAAAAGAACTATAAAGAAGGAAAATGAAAAAAGTATGAAATATTAAATTACTAAATTGAGATATTTGTGCTTTAGAAATATTTTTTACATTTTCAACTCATATTTTCATAAATCTTTGATTTATCGTGTGCAAAGATATTTGTTTAATCTTAACAAAATATTTCTTTATTTAGAACTCATGCAATGATTTTCTTGTAAAAGATTGTGTTTGTTGTTGCTTTCCATGTGCTTTTGTTAGAGTGACTATGTATTCACAACTTTTAAACTATTTTGACTAAATTTATTGTACTTTCTTCCAAAAGCTATCATAACCATGTTCAACCTCGTCTGACTAATGATTTCCATTACTTTCTTTCCTTTCAATCAGTTTGATTTGTATGCAAACTTCCAACCTTCTGAAAATTTCTTTTTTTTTTTTTTATTTGATAGAGTTAGTGAGAGAGAGAGAGAGAGAGACAGAGAGAAAGGTTTCCTTCCGTTGGTTCAGTCCCCAAATGGCCACCACAGCTGGCGCTGAGCCGATCCGAAGCCCGGAGTCAGGTATTTCTTCCTGGTCTCCCATGAGGGTGCAGAGGCCCAAGCACTTGGGCCATCCTCCACTGCCTTCCCGGGCCACAGCAGAGATGCTGAACTGGAAGAGGAGCAACCGGGACTAGTACTCAGCGCCCATAATGGGTGCCGGCCCCACCTTCTGAACATTTCTAAGCATCTAGGTTTTTGGTTCTATATGAGTTATAGTTCCCCATAATTTAATTGAATGCTTACATTTCATTAGCAAAAGTCATCAGCATTCATCTGTTATGGATTAATGTTTCCAAATTGTGTTAGCTATTTAAATATAAATATTATCTAGAGGTATATTAATATTTAGTGATTTATATAGAAATTTTGTATTAAGCTACAAATAGTCATTTTTTTAATAATGGATATTTTATTATATAATATGGACTTTTCAACACGTTGTAGGCTTTGGAAGGAAAATCAACTTATTAATTGACTCCACACTCAAGACAAAGTTAACTGTTTATGATTTCCCAAGTTTGATATTAAAAATATATTTGATACGGTGGATAAAGACACTGCTTAGGCATCTGCATTCCATATTGGAGTGTCTGGATTCACATTTCTGTTTTGCTGTATATTCTCACTTCTGTTCAGGTACTCTGGTCCCTGACACCCAACTTCAGGCTTCAGGATTCAGCCTGGCTCAAACCTGGCTGTTGCAGGCATCTGGAGACTGAACCTACAGATGGGAGATCTGCTTCTCGCTCACTCTATCTCTCCTTTTAAAATAAGAGAAATAAATATAATTTTGAAACATCTATATGTAAAAACATAAATAATAATTATGTACCAATTATTCCCCTTCAAGATTTCAATCTGAATGGAACAATACTCAAAAGGAAAATTAAATTATCAAAATTTAATTGAAAACTATGTATAACATGTAATGAGATCCCACTGGATTTCTCTGCCTGGGAGGAAGAAAATGTTAGAAAATGAATAGGCAAGGATATTAAAACATTTTATTATCTTTGGATGAAATAATTGAAGACAATTTCATTGGGAAATAAGTTGAATGAGTACTTACTTAGGGGATGGAAAGTGGGTGTGAATTAATCACTAATTTTTCAGAGTGAAAGTAAGAAAGGCATTGTGTTTTATCCCAGGACATTAGAAAAATAGGGAAACAACCTTTCCTAGCAGAATCCAGAAGTCCTTTATTAATGCCATCTTTCCTCAATATTCTCCCCAAACTGCAATGTAAAATCCTTCATATTTTTATAAAAATTCAGAAATATGCAAAATTATCTGAACTTATTATCCAGGTGCAAAAACCATCAATATATGCCAAGCACCTTAGCTGGATTCAGTCATTCATGCACTGAATATCATTCAGTAACAGATTCTGACATCCTGATGCTCTAGATCCCAAATCTTAAATCTTATCTCTTATCTCTTAAGATTTGATTTCCTATGTATTAGTTTTGTTTTTATTATATTCATTTATACTATCTAAAAATAAAAACTATGAAATATTGAATAAAATTTCATCTGAACAATGCTAACAACCAACTATTAGAAAAAAAATGTTATTCTAAAGAAATAAAAGGAAAATTGAAAAATAGTTTGAGAAAGGCAGGAAGAATATGTGAATTGCATAAGGCAACAACTGAATATTTGACAAAATGTCAAATCATTGCATAATTGATTTATGACAGATTAAAAATACAAATAATTTCTATAGTAAAGTTTAGACAAATAATGCTGATGGAAATCAGTATTACTTTCTTACTAATTAAGGACACAAAAATCTTCAAAACTTCCTATTGAATCATGAGACAGTAGAAGCATTTTCCAAAATGTCAGACACAGTGATAAAAATGAATATAAGAGTATATCACTGGGGCCGGCGCCATGGCTCACTTGGTTAATCCTCTGCCTGCTGCACCGGCATCCCATATAGGCACCAGGTTCTAGTCCCAGTTTCTCCTCTTCCAGTCCATCTCTCTGCTGTGGCCCGGGAGTGCAGTGGAGGATGGCCCAGGTGCTTGGGCCCTGCATCCACATGGAAGACCAGGAAGAAGCACCTGGCTCCTGGCTTCGGATTGTCTCAGCGCCAGCTGTGGTGGCCATTTGGGGAGTGAACCAATGGAAGGAAGACCTTTCTCTCTGTCTCTCTCTTTCATTGTCCATAATTCTACCTGTCAAATAAATAAATAAAAAAAGAAACTGTGATTTCCACATATTATCAACCCAGCTGGAAGAATCTGAAATGGCTTTTGGATATGTAGGTGCAATGACCTTTAGGTCATTAGAATGCTTTTATAATAAAATTACCATGGGGAGAATTTCCACTTCCATCTGCTACCTCTGACTCCCTTCCTCCTTCTCCCTCTCTCTATCCCTACCAACCCCCAAAGAAAATGAGAATAAATAAAACTTAAAAATTTGTGTAAAATGAAGTTAAAAGATGTTTATTTGGGGGGCTGGTGTTGTGGTGTAGTGGGTAAATTGCCATCTGTGATTATAGCATCCAGAATGACCACCAGTTTGAGTCCTGGCTGCTCCGTTTCTGATCCAGTTCCCTGCTTATGTGCCTGGGAAAGTAGCAGAAGATGGTCCAAGTGCTTGGGCCCCTGCACCCACATAGGAGACCTGGAAGAAGATCTTAGCTCCTGACTTCAGCCTTGCCTAGCCCTGATCACTCCCCATTTGGGGAGTGAACCAGTGGATGGAAGACCTCTGTCTCCTTCTACCCCTGTTACTCTACCTTTCAAATAAATAAAATAAATCTTTTTAAAAAGTAAGATTATTTTATTAGAAAGCAGTTTAAAATTTAAGCACTTTTTTCATAATACACTTTTTCATGAACTTTTTGAGAACCTTCCTAGTGTTATATTTGTGGCCCATTCTATTAAATGACATTCTCAGAGAGCATTTGGCATAGCAGTTCAGACACCATTTGGAAAGCCCACATTTAATATTAGAGTGCCTGGTTTCAAGTCCTGGCTCTGCTCTCAATTCTAACTTCTTACAATGGAGCCATCTGAGAAACAATAGTTAACGGCTCAGATGGTTTGATGGTTGTCATTTAAGGGGAAGACTAAGATTAAGTTCCTGACTCCTAGCTTCAGAAGGGCCCAGTCTCATCTGTTTGGGCAATTGGGGAACTAGCCAGTAGATGGGCGATTCATTCATTCTCTCTCTCTCTCTCTCTCTCTCTCTGTCTTTCAAATAAGTAAATTTTGAAACCTAATTTTAACCATTTGATAGAAATCGATTTTCTTTTTGAAAATATTTTATTGAACAGATTATAGACCAAGAAATGCACATAATTGTACAGATCAATGAGCTTTTCAATTCCCTAAGAACACTCATACCCAACAGACAAATTAAGAACAAATCATTACTAATACCCAACAATCCTCACTGTTCTCCTTTCTCCATCTTTTTTTAATGTGGGGGAAAGAAGAGCATAATGTCATTTACATGATACATCCACTGAAGCAATATGTAGAATTAAATACCAAATGAGCTTTTTTGATTTCCACTTGCATGGAATATCTTTTTCCATTCTTTCATTTTTTGTATGTATATTTATTGGTATGTGTGTTTCTTATAGAAAGTGTTCTTAAAGGGTCTTATTTTTTTTAAATCCATTCCTCCAGTCTGTAGCTTTTAATGGAAAAATTTAGCCCATATACATTTGAGTTAATCATTGACAACAATGACTTCATCCTACCACTTTTCCCCAAAAACTTCTGTTTGTTTTGAATAGCTTTTGTCCTTTCACTGAGATTTTCTGCCTTCATATTCTTTGAGGATATTGATTATCTTTTGCTGATCCTGTGTGTAGGACATCCTTAAGTATCATTTGTAAAACTGACCAGTTGATGACATTCTTTTATTTTTTTTCTTGTTTTAGAATATATTGCACCTTTATGAATGAGAGCATCAGTGGTGAATATTCAGGATTGGAGGTGGTATTCCTTTTAAGTTTTCTACTATGTGTCTTGATTCTCTGCTGATCTGTAGTGTTTCTGGTGAGAAACTTGCTATGAATCTGATGGGAGCTCCTTTAATGTTGCTCTGGCATTCATCTCTTGCAACTTGTAGAATATTCTATTTATATTTTAGTTTTAAAATTTGACTATTATGTCTCTTGATCAGGATCTTTTCTGATAATGCTTATTTGAGGTTCTATGTGCTTCCTGTATTTGCATGCCCATATCTTTCAAAAGTGGGAAAATTTTCTGCTACTATTTTACTAACTAGGTTCTTATTTTCCATTCCTTCAGGAATAACTAAGACTCATATGTTTGGTTGTTTGGTGGTATCATACAGACCCTGAACTCTGTTTTTAGTCTTTCTGATCTTTTTCTTCCATCTCACCAAATCTATTGTTAAGGATTTCCATTATATTTTGTCTTTGACTTATTGAATATTTCATTTATAACATTTGTTTTGTCCTTTTAAAATCTCTCTCTCTCTCGCTGATGAATTTTTCACCCATTTCATATTTGCATTTCCTAATTTTATTTAAATGTTTTTACCTTACAATCATTGTTTTGAATTCTCTTTCAGGCAAATTGTTAATCTCTCCCTCGTAACATTTTAACATTAGTATGTTATTGTGTTTATTTGGGGCAGGATTTTATAGCCTTCCTTGTTCATGTTTCTTGTGTTTCTATGTTGACTTTTGTGCATCTAGGGTTCTCCTGTTTCTGCCTCTCTGGAGGACTGTTATTTGAATGACTACTTTATTTCTGGAAATGTGCTTCTGGGGAAATAGTGGAGCACCTCAGGCTTACACTTGAGCTCTGGGAGCATGTGCTTGTGGGCCCCAGGAGCTCTGGTCACCATTTGTGGGGTGGGGGCAAGAACCCAGAGTGACATCCAAGATCAGCATGGTGAAGCAGTCAGTTAAGTG
Source organism: Oryctolagus cuniculus (assembly GCF_964237555.1). Lineage (NCBI taxonomy): Eukaryota > Metazoa > Chordata > Mammalia > Lagomorpha > Leporidae > Oryctolagus > Oryctolagus cuniculus. Next base: position 121,857,881 of record NC_091436.1, on the reverse strand, counting down.
AGGGCGTGTTCTAGATGGCTAATGTGTTCACAGTCATAGCTTTTATTTGTGCCAGGGTGAACTAACTTGTTTACAACTTAGAAGGACCTCATACTTCCAGTTAACTTCACCTACCCAGATATGTACACTACCCAGAGCACCAGCTCATTACACAGTGTGTCATCTGACCTCACCATGAAATCTTTCCCTCTGTATGCAGGGAGTTGTAAGTCTTTATGGTTAGACTAGGTGGGCACATGGTAACCCTGACACAAACTCTGACCTTCTTAGCTCCATGGCTTGTGTCTCTTCTCTCTGACAAGTAAGCAGCCCTGTCCCTGGTTCTGGTGGCATCTGGCAGTGATGGCACTGCCTAATGTTTTCTCATTAATAAAAGAGTTCAACCAGAACTCTACCATAGCCATCTCTGCCTGGATGTTTGATGGAGAGCAGAGGGAGTCAACATGCCCTCCATTCCCAGAGCAAAATAGGCGTCCAGATCTTCCCAGGCTGGATCAATGCCGGTAGAGATAGTAAAATTTTTACAAAAAGCTCATGGCTGCAGCAGCTTCTTCCTACCATATCTTGGCAAGATAATGGTTCCCAGACAGTAGCCAGGCATGTAGAATAAGTGGTGTCTGATGATGTGGAGAGTGGTGGTATCTCTGTCCTCTCTTCTCACTGCTCTTTGAAGTCTCTGTTCTGTTCTTTCTGTTATCCACTGAAACCTTCTTTCAATCACTCCCTGGAGAACAAGGTCCTTTCCTTATTTTTCTGGTATCTTTCTGTGGCTGGGCTCAGTGTGACTTCTCACTATTCAGCCATCTTGGATCTTCCCAATGTATTCTCTTAAAAAGGAAAATATTGGACATAACATAAACTTCTAAGTATAACTTTGCATTTTGTTGCTCATATATACAAAATATCAGCAAAAAGTTACATTTTAGTTCCATTTACAGAGCACATGTTTTTAGTCAGCATTATTGTAAGTGTAAAGATGTAAAGGTAAATCTGAATGGTCCTTGGATTCAAAGACAAGTAGGCTGACAGGTGTCACTAGTAGTTATTAAATTTCAATAAAGTAAAATCAAGAGGTTTACATCAATACAGTGATAATACTCTCCAAACTTTCTTAGGATTATTTTGAAGAACAACTTTGAAAGTCAAGGTTCAATATAGAGGGAAGTCATAAGTGTATTTGCAAAGCTTCTGGTACTGACACAGAACATAGTACCGTAGGTAAAACTGCATGAGCCATGTGGAGGAGAAGAAAGTGCTAGGGAGAATATTGGTTAATCAACTAATGTAGCATCTCAATTATTTTATAAATCAATTATTAGTGTTATAATCATGAAATAATTAGCTTACTGCAATGACTGGTGCATGCATTTTTAATCAGAACTCAATCTGTATTTGTTAAATGTGAAATACTAAATACATTTGTGCATATATTTGGGATACTTAGGGCAATGTTGTTTTGGTGTTCTATTACTTTTCATTCTAGAGTCACATTTACTTTAGATAATAGAAAACACATTATCAATTTTAAACTGAGTAAACCAAAGCTATGCTGAGCAGAAAAAGAGCTTACTATAAGAAATATTATTATAAATACTTCAATTTTTCATTTGTACATAAACAATAGTCAAGCAAGTGAAAATTTTAAATTAAAAAAAGCTATTGACCCATCTAAATTATTTTTGTTGAATAACTAGAGAAAAAAATCTAAAGTGAATTGGTAATTATTTTCTCTGGGAAAATTTTAAATACAGAGAATCAATATCAAATGTTATACAAGATTTTGAAATGTGAGAGGTTCTTTTGAAAGAGAGACATCTGCATTTCATCATTTTATTACTACTGTATGATTTTAATATTTTAGAAATATTCTGAAAAGGAAAGTTCTAACACAAATTCTTTGGTTTCCTAAATCATCATGTTTGAGAAATAGCAAAGTGTAAAGAAACTTAACATTCTAAATGCTTGCTTAAGAGCTATGTCGTTTCACATGTAGACTTTCTCCAACTTAATTTTGAATCTCTCTCTTGATACACTGTAAGCTACATTTTTTAAAGATTTATTTATTTTTATTTATTTGAAAGACAGAGTTACAGACAGAGGTAGAGACAGAGACAGAGACAGAGAGAGAGAGATCTTCCATCCACTGGTTCACTCCCCAAATGTCTGCAACAGCCAGAGCTTAGTTTATCCAAAGCCAGGAGCCAGGAACTTCTTCTGGGTCTCCCACATGGGTGCAGGGGCACAAGGACTTGGGCCATCTTCTACTTTCCCAGGCCATAGCAGAGAGCTGGATTGGAAGTGGAGCATCTGGGACTAGAACCGGCACCCATATGGGATTCTGGCACTGCAGGCCAGGGCTTTAACCTGCTGTGCCCCAGCACCAACCCCTGTAAGATGTTTTTAATAATCAGAGAAGATGTATGGGTAGAAGTGGCAATGAGACTAGCAGAGAGTGAAATATTCATATATCTAAGAGATAGTCTGTGGTATATAGAATGAACTGAATTATTGTGATAAAGTACCGACTCACCTGCATGAAATACCAAGACAGATTAGGAAGCAGAGTCAGAGACAACATTATGGAAGAAAAATGATAGGAAGCCTAAAGCAGGTTTCCTAAGGGAAGGCCAAAGAAATTTATATAAAAAACAGATTACGTTTGCATAGAGAGAAGTTTATAGTCATCAACTTCTGAAGCTTAAAGATCTGCCCTCAAGCTTGTTACTCATCTTACTTTCCATGATCTTCGTCCATTATCTGGAATTTAGCCACATTATACATTCCAATTTGTTTTAATCTTGGTTTTATTCTGCTAGTGAACATCTCTGTTGTATGTGAAAGATTGGTTCCTAAATTAGGCATACCTCAGTGCCAGGTTCTACAGCAGAAAAGCAGTAGAAAATTCAAAAAATAGAGGTTTTATTTGTTTTTAGAGTCCTGTCTTGTAAGTTTTTGATGTTCGGAATGGTTTCACACTCATCTTTCCTATGGAAAGAAAGTTCATCTGTCCTATCCCAAGGTTCATGTCCTGTGGTCACAATCCAAATTGGATGCCCTTAGGTTATGTTTCCATAGCAGATTCTGTCTTCTTATATGATTAATACATTTATATATTAGGCCAATATACTGACTACATGATTTTCAGACTATGTTTCAGTATGTTTCTGAGTCCACTTAATTGATAACATGGAGAAAATGGTTTTGAAAAGTACAATTGTCCAGACTAGAAATAATATTCTTGGGGGCTGGCACCACGGCTCACTTGGATGATCCTCCGCCTACAGCACCAGCATCCCATATGGGCACTGGGTTCTAGTCCCGGTTGCACCTCTTACAATCCAGCTCTCTGCTGTGTCCCAGGAAGACCGAGTGGAGGATGGTCCAAGTGCTTGGATTCCTGCACTCGTGTGGGAGACCAGGAGGAAGCACCTAGCTCCTGGCTTCAGATCGGCGTAGCTCCAGCCGTAGCGGCCATTTTGGGGGTGAACCAAAGTAAGGAAGACCTTTCTCTCTGTCTCTCTCTTTCACTGTCTAACTCTGTCAAGTAAAAAGAAAGAAATAATATTCTTTAATATTAAGGAGCACATAAAAGTCATTCTTCAAACTCTAAGAAAATATTCCTGTTAGGTAGGTAACTCCTGCTTAGAAAGCAAAATCTCATGATACAGGTCTATACTGGAGGTAGTGGAAAATGACATGCATTTTTCTCCTAAAATCAGCTTCCTCCTGACCATTATAATTTAATCTTGTGATACTCAAAATTTCAACAATCAGGGTTTTTTTTGTTATTTTTGTTCACTTAATAGATATGGTTTTCTTATTTTCTGTTACATAAGCTCTGCATAATAAATTTTCCCACATACTTGTCAGCATTTTATTGCTAATTTTTGAATGATAGCCATTCTAATCAGTTTGAAGTGATACCTAATTGTGTTTTGTATTTTCATTTCCCTGATGGTTAGTGATCCTGAACATTTTTGAATGTGTCTGTTGGCTATATGTATTTCCTCCTTTGAAAAAAAAAAAAAAACTGTTCACAGCCTTTTCCCACTTTTAAAACCATAGTTGTTTATTTGAGAATCCAGAGTTTGAAAGGGAAAGACATAATGAGCATGATTTTCCTTCCATTGATTCACTTCACAGATGGTCGCAGTGGCTAGGGCTAGGCCAGACTGAAGCCATGAGCCAGGCGCTTCTTCCGGGTTTCTCCCTGGGTGGCAGGTGCCCAAGCACTTGGGACTTCTTCTCCTGCAGAGAGTTGGATCAAAAGTGGTGTAGCTGGAACAAAAACCAGCAGCTACATGGAATGTTGGCATTTTAGGTGATGGCTTTACCTTCTATGCTATAACATTGGACCCTTTTCCCATATTTTAACATGGATTGTTTATTTCTTATTTTTGAGTTTCTTAGCTATTCTGGATAATAATCCTTTATCAGATGGATGGTTTGCAAATGTTGTCTCCCATCATGTTGTTTCTGGCTTCACTTGGTTAATCATTTTCTTTTTCGTGCAGAAGCTTCTTAGCTTTATGTAATTCAATTTGTCTATATTTGCATTTAATGCCTGTACTTCTGGAGTCTTATGCAAGAACTCATTGCCTAGGCCAATGTCCTCTAGCATTTCCCCTATGTTTTCCAATAAAGTTGTTTTGAGTATGAAAATGTACAAAATGGAAAAAAATAGGAAAAAAGTTTTATAAGCAAAAGTATTCAGCATGCATATCTAATAATAATGTCCATGTTGTAAGGCTTTGTTCTAATAAATGATTGCTGAATATCAAATCAATGAATCTACAGTGATTCATGTAACTTACAGGAAAGTAAATTAGATTCTGAAGTCAATGAATTCTTCTTAAATTTGTTTATGAGTTTCACCATTTTCTAAAGAGTGGTAACAATAGAGAGACATCAGCAAACAGAGAAATTATGTAAATGTAGTATATACACAATTGTATGAATATGGCTGTAGGCACAACTCTGTAGAACTGTTCCCTCTAAATACACCCATGTATTTGAGGCACATTCAAATATGACATGTCAATCTTTTTTAGGTTAAGGATTTCTAGGTCATTGGAGAAATTCCTTTTCTCATAATGAGTTCTAAACCTTCTACCCTGGTGGCTCCTCTTGATTGTTATGGATATTAACAAAACATCTCTGTGCACATAAAGGTTCAAGCATTTGTTTACAATCTAACACATTCTTTTAAAGTTATTTTAATTGCCAAATAAAATTTTGCATACATTTATGATGTACAGCATGTTGTTTTGAAATATATATTATCTTGTGAGATGGCTAAAGGAGTCCACTAACCTTTGTACTACCTCTGTACTTTTCAGTTTTGTAGGGGGGACATTTACATGATATTATATGCATGTAACATGTAAAAAGTTTAACATGTAGAAGTAGAGAGTAAAATGGTAGCTACTAGAAGGAGCCAGTGACAAAGGCAGTTTGGGAGATGTTTGGTCAAAGGATATAAAATTTCAGTTCTTATTAAGAATAATAAGTTCAGGGACTGGTGTAGTGGTGTAGCAGGTAAAGCCACTGCCTGCAGTGCTGGCATCTCATATGGGCACCAGTTTGAGACCCAGCTGCTCCATTTTCAATCCAGATCTGTCCTATGGCCAGGGAAAGCAGTAAAAGATGGCCCAAGTCTTTGGGCCCCTGTACCACATAGGAAGACATGGAGGAAGCTCCTGGCTCCTGGCTTTCAATCGGATTGGCACAGCTCTGGCCAATGTGGCCAATGAGAAGTGAACCAGCAGATGGAAAGATCCCTCTCTCTCTCTCTCTCTCTCTCTCTGCCTCTCCTTCTCTCTGTAACTCTGACTTTCAAATAAATAAATAAATCTTTAAAAAAATAAGTTCAAGAAATCTGTTATCATTGTGGTAAGTATTGTTAAAACAATGTATTGCATTCTTAAAATTTGCTAAGAGAATAGATTTTAGCTGTTCTATCTGCAGTCTAACTCATTCTTAAGTTATAATGGCAAGGATAAATTAAAGTCTGTTTCCCAGGATTAGGTTCTTCCCTCTTGATTTCCCCTATACTGGCAGTGCAGGATTCATTACTGCCTGGAGTAATTTCCAGCACTTGCTATAATCATTTTTGTAGATGGTGGCATACCTCTAACAGAATTAGCACAGCAATACTTCTATCTGAACCATTCATTTGTAGAATGGTCTTGTGGCATACGCACTTGCTGGAATAACACAAGTGTTTCTAGGGGATCCACAGTTGAAAGGCAGTGTATGCTTCCCAGAGGAAAGAGCAGAATGGAGTCTAGTCATCTACTGACCAACAAACAGTTTTAGATCCTTTTGAAATATCTCTAGAAGTACTGAATAAATAGGCAGGCTCTTTTTTGAGAATCTGTATCTATTCTTCTGGAGAATATATGTTCATTATCAGAGGGTCAATCAACATAATCTGATTTTTCTTCATTTCTACAACTTGCTATTGTGATAAACTAACAAGAAAAAAATGATAGTACAGAATGCATAGGTTGCATTCCTTAGGTCCAGATGGAACCATCCAGAAAATAGGCTTATAATCAAGAGAAGCTCAAAATTGAAATCTGTTAAGTAGGAGAATGAAAAATCTAATGTTAGAACCTAATTTGCATTTCTTAAATTACCTGACTCATCAGACTATTAGAAAAAAAAGTTGTAATTGATCAACAACTTATTCACCATCAACTATTCTGAGCTCCTACAGAGTGCCAAAAAAAGTCCTAGTTGTCTTAAATTCATTGTTTTATATACCTAGTGATATTATATCATCCTCGAGTGTAGATATTACATCTGATAAGCCAAGCTTTGTTCACTGGAATCACACAAAACATGTACAGTCTTTTAGTATACAAAGGTGAGTAAGAGCTCAATCTATCTGTCCAGGGGTGACAGAAACTGCTTAATTGTGTTCTCCATCAACCCATGAAAATGAAACTGAAAATTAAAGACTGTTACACTGGAAAAGCACCTTAAAAGCTTTCTAGAATAACTCTCTTCAATAGTGTTCTAAATCTAAGTGTGCTCCCTTATGAAGTGATTCTCACACACCTGACCTCATGTTCAGTTAAAATGCAAAGTGGTCTATGTAGTTTGAAGAGGCTCCTGAGAGTTGCCACTTCAAGATGCAGATGTGTTGCAGCTAATTGAGAATTTTTAATTTCTGGAGACAGAGCCATTAAATGAATGATCTGTGTGAGAAGAGAATGAATCTGTTGCCATCAAGTGATCTTTCAAATTACTAGTTAGCACTTAGAGATTGAAAAGCTTGGCTAAAAGGTAACTGAATCATAATCTGACTGCATATTGGAATTTTTAGGGGATTTGAAACATATATCAATGCTTGGTCCCCTCTCCCAGAGATTTTGATCAATTAGACTGCAATTGGCCTTGACATTAGCAAGTTATAATCTCTTTGATTGGTTTTAATTCACCATGAGAGGTGAGAACAAGTAGATGAGTGATCCTTAAACTGGTTTATGATCTAACATTATGAGTTTCTAGCATACTATAGGTTTGGTAAGTTCCCAAGGACAGGGGATCACAGGAGGTCTGAATCTTGGATCATTATCTACAGCCATACCACCCAAAATACACCCAATCTTCTCTAAGTCTTGGCTTATTGCATCTTTAATCATCTGGGTTTACTCATTTCCTCTAGTGAGAGATTTATCACCTGCCATCCAAAGCAGAAATTTAGTCTATGGAGCTCTAGTTATGGGGGATTTATGAAATATCTTATCAGTTCAAATTCGGAAGTTTATATATAGTTATTTTTGGCATAATACAGATTTCCATGAACTATGTATATGTGGATTTCAAAATTTTTGCATAAATAAAATTATTTTTTAATTTTACTTCCTGTGACCACCTTGCACCCCAAAATCCTTCAAATAGAAAAAAGCATGCCCTTTGTTGATTTCAAATTTCACATTAATTAGCCACTGAGAATTTCTTCAGATTTTAGTAAATAATTATGTTAGTTATAAGGATTCTGGAAATAATGATTATTTTTAAAAATTGGTATGATATTGCAAGGACTTGTATGCCAGCAAACAGGGAAACCTATCAGAAATGGATAGATTCCTGGACACATGCAACCTACCTAAATTGAACCAGGAAGACATCGAAAACCTAAACAGACCCATAACTGAGACAGAATTTGAAACAGTAATAAAGGCCCTCCCAACAAAGAAAAGCCCAAGACCAGATGGATTCACTGCTGAATTCTACCAGACATTTAAAGAAGAACTAACTCCAATTCTTCTCAAACTATTCAGAACAATCGAAAAAGAGGGAGTCCTCCCAAATTCTTTCTATGAAGCCAGCATCACCTTAATTTCTAAGCCGGAAAAAGATGCAGCATTGAAAGAGAATTACAGACCAATATCCCTGATGAACATAGATGCAAAGATCCTCAATAAAATTCTGGCCAATAGAATGCAACAACACATCAGAAAGATCATCCACCCAGACCAAGTGGGATTTATCCCTGGTATGCAGGGATGGTTCAATGTGCGCGAAACAATCAATGTGATACGCCACATTAACAGACTGCAGAAGAAAAACCATATGATTATCTCAATAGACGCCGAGAAAGCATTCGACAAAATACAACACCCTTTCATGATGAAAACTCTAAGCAAACTGGGTATGGAAGGAACATTTCTCAATACAATCAATGCAATTTATGAAAAACCCACGGCCAACATCCTATTGAATGGGGAAAAGTTGGAAGCATTTCCACTGAGATCTGGTACCAGACAGGGATGCCCACTCTCACCACTGCTATTCAATATAGTTCTGGAAGTTTTAGCCAGGGCTATTAGGCAAGAAAAAGAAATTAAAGGGATACAAATTGGGAAGGAAGAACTCAAATTATCCCTCTTTGCAGATGACATGATTCTTTATTTAGGGGACCCACAGAACTCTACTAAGAGACTATTGGAACTCATAGAAGAGTTTGGCAAAGTAGCAGGATATAAAATCAATGCACAAAAATCTATAGCCTTTGTATACACAGGCAATTCCACAGCTGAGGAAGAACTTCAAAGATCAATTCCATTCACAATAGCTACAAAAACAAATACCTTGGAATAAACTTAACCAAGTGTCTTAAAGACCTCTATGATGAAAATTACAAAACCTTAAAGAAAGAAATAGAAAAGGATACCAAGAAATGGAAAAATCTTCCATGCTCATGGATTGGAAGAATCAATATCATCAAAATATCCGTTCTCCCAAAAGCAATTTACAGATTCAATGCAATCCCAATCAAGATACCAAAGACATTCTTCTCAGATCTAGAAAAAATGATGCTGAAATTCATATGGAGACACAGGAGACCTCCAAGAGCTAAAGCAATTTTGTACAACAAAAACAAAGCTGGAGGCATCACAATACCAGATTTTATGACATACTACAGGGCAGTTGTAATCAAAACAGCATGGTACTGGTACAGAAACAGATGGATAGACCAATGGAACAGAATTGAGCACCAGAAATCAATCCAAACATCTACAGCCAACTCATATTTGATCAAGGATCTAAAACCAATTCCTGGAGTAAGGACAGTCTATTCAAAAAATGGTGCTGGGAAAATTGGATTTCCATGTGCAGAATCATGAAGCAAGACCCCTACCTTTCACCTTACACAAAAATCCACTCAACATGGATTAAAGACTTAAATCTATGACCCAACACCATCAACTTATTAGAGAGCATTGGAGAAACCCTGCAAGATATAGGTACCAGCAATGACTTCTTGGAAAACACCCCAGAAGCACAGGCAGACAAAGCCAAAATTAACATTTGGGATTGCATCAAATTGAGAAGTTTCTGTACTGCAAAAGAAACAGTCAGAGAGTGAAGAGGCAACCGACAGAATGGGAAAAAATATTTGCAAACTCTGCAACATATAAACGGTTGATAACCAGAATCTACAAAGAAATCAAGAAACTCCATAACATCAAAATAAACAACCCACTTAAGAGATGGGCCAAGGACCTCAATAGATATTTTTCAAAACAGGAAATCCAAATGGCCAACAGGTATATGGAAAAATGTTCAAGATCACTAGCAATCAGAGAAATGCAAATCAAAACCACATTGAGGTTTCACCTCACCCCAGTTAGAATGGCTCACATTCAGAAATCTACCAACAATAGATGCTGGAGAGGATGTGGGGAAAAGGGGACACTAACCCACTGTTGGTGGGAATGCAAACTGGTCAAGCCACTATGGGAGTCAGTCTGGAGATTCCTCAGAAACCTGAATATAACCCTACCATACAACCCAGGCATATCACTCCTTGGAATTTACCCAAAGGAAATGAAATTGGCAAACAAACAAGCTGTCTGCACATTAATGTTTATTGCAGCTCAATTCACAATAGCTAAGACCTGGAACCAACCCAAATGCCCATCAACAGCAGATTGGATAAAGAAATTATGGGACATGTACTCTATCAAATACTATATAGCAGTCAAAAACAACGAAACCTGGTCATTTGCAACAAGATGGAGGAATTTGGAAAACATCATGCTGAGTGAATTGAGCCAGTCCCAAATGGACAAATATCATATGTTCTCCCTGATTGGCGACAACTAACTGAGCACCAAAGGGGAAACTTGTTGAAGTGAAATGGACACTATGAGAAATAGTGACTTGATCAGCTCTTTTCCTGACTGTTGATGTACAATGTAATACTTTAGCCATTTTAGTACTTTTTTTTTGTTCTAGTACTATTGGTTGAACTCTGTAACTAACACACAATATTTCTTAGGTGTTTAAATTTTAACTGAAAAGTGATCCCTGTTAGGAATTTGGAAAACATTATGCTGTGTGAAATGAGCCAGTCCCGAAGGGACAAATATCATATGTTCTCCCTGATCGGTGACAGCTAACTGAGCACCAAAAAGGAAACCTGTTAAAGTGAAATGAACACTATGAGAAACGGTGACTTGATCAGCCCTCACCCTGACTGTTGATGAACAAATTAATACGTTATCCCTCTTAGTATTTTTTCTTGTTTGTTCTACTTAATACTTTTGGTTGAATACTGTAATCAATACACAGTTATTCTTAAGTGTTGAAACTTAACTGAAAAGTGATCACTGTTAAATATCAGAGTGGGAATAAGAGAGGGAAGAGATGTACAATTCGGGACATGCTCAAGCTGACTTGCCCCAAACGGTAGAGTTAGAAGCATACCAGGGGATTCCAATTCAATCCCATCAAGGTGGCATATACCAATGCCATCTCACTAGTCCCAGTGATCAATTTCTGTTCACAATTGATCAGAATGATAGGTCTAAGAGCCAAAGGGATCACATAAACAAGACTAATGTCTGCAAATACTAACTGATAGAATAAAAAAGGGAGAGAACGATCCAACATGGGAAGTGGGATTCACAGCAGACTCATAGAATGGCAGATGTCCTAAACAGCACTCTGGCCTCAGAACCAGCCCTTAAGGCATGTGGATCCAGCTGAAAAGCCCATGAGATTATTTCAGGCATGAAAAGCCAAGACACTCTGGCAAAAAAAAAAAAAAAAAAAAAAAAAAAAAACCTAAACAAAAGATCTCCGTGAGTGAAATCCCAGTGGAAAGAACAGGTCATCAAAGAAGGAGGTACCTTTTTCTAAAGGGAGGAGAGAACTTCCACTTTGACTATGACCTTGTCTAAATATGATCAGAGTTGGTGAACTCAAAAGGCTTCCATAGCCTTGGCAACTCATGACAAGAGCCTAGGGTGATTACTGATGCCATAAACAAGAGTGTCAATTTGTTAAGTCAACAACAGGAGTCACTATGCACTTACTCCTCCTGTAGGATCTCTGTCTTTAATGTGTTGTAGTATGTGAATTAATGGTATAACTAGTACCCAAACAGTACTTTACACTTTGTGTTTCTGTGTGGGTGCAAACTGTTTTAATCTTTACTTAAGTTACACTAGATTGGTCTTCTATATATAAAGATAATTGGAAATGAATCTTGATGTGAATTTGATGGGAGAGGGAATAGGAGATGGGATGGTTGTGGGTGGGAGGGAGGTTATGGGGGGAGGAAGCCACTGTAATCCAAAAGCTGCACTTTGGAAATTTATATTTATTAAATAAATGTGATATCATTTTTTTTTAATTTGCTGAGACTTGCATTATGGCCCAGAATATGGTCTACCTTAGAATAAGTTTGGTGTACTTATGTAAAGAATGTATATTCTGCAACTGTGGGATGAAAGGTTCTGTAGAAATCAGTTAAGTCCCTTTCTGCTATATTGTGGTTTAGCTTTATTTCTCTTTGCTGATTTTCTCTCTATTTGATCTGTCCTTTGATGAAAGTAAAGTATTTATGTCCACATTACTATTGTATTGTAGTCAATGTTTACCTTTAGATTCATTGACATTTTCTTACATAGCCAGGCACCCTGTGATGGGTGCATATACATTATAGTTTCTTCTTCCTTTTGAATTGATAGCCTAATCATTACATAGTGCCCTACTTCATCTTGTTTAACAGTTTTGTGTTAATGTCTTTTTTTCCTTGTATTCTTATAGAAGCACCTGCTCTTTTTTGCTTTTCATTAGCATGGACTATCCTTCTCCATCCTTTCACTTTTAGTCTGTGTGTATGTTTGCTATTGAGGTATGTTTCTTGTAGGCAGCAAATAGTTGGTCTTGTTTTTTAATCCATTCAGCTGCTCTGTATCTCTTTTTTTTTAAAATATCAGACAAAAAAGACTTTAACACAAAACCTGTTAAAAGAGACAAGGGTATCATGTAATGATTGAGGAATCAATTCAACAGAAAGATGCAACTATAGTAAACATGTGCACCCAATGTCAGGGAGTCTGGCTATTTAGAATAAATGTTAATGAATCTAAAGGGAGATATAGACTCCAATACAATAATAATGGGGCACTTCAACACCCAACTGTCATCAATGGACAGATCAACCAGACATAAAATCAACAAAGAAAAACAGAGCTAGTTTACACTACTGACCAAATGGACCTAATTGTTATCAACAGAGCATTTCATCCTACAGATATAGAATACATATTTTTTTCATTGGTGCATGGAACTTCATCCAAGATAGATGCTAGCCCATAAAACAAGTCTCAACAAACTTAAAAAATTTAAATCATACCATGCATCTTTTCTGACCACCATAGAATGAAGCTAGAAATTGTTAACTTAAGAAATTCTTTATAAAAAATAACCTAGAAAATATGCAAACACATGGAGAATGACAATATGCTCCTGAATGAACAGTGGGTCATAGAAGAAATAAAAGGGGAAATAAAAAAAATCCTAGAAATGAATTTAGATGACAATACAACATATCAAACTTATGAGATACAGCAAAAGCATTATTTAAGTTTATAGCAATTAGTCCCTACATCAAGAAATTGAAAAATCGTCTAATAAATTATCTAACAATGCATCTCAATGACTTAGAAAAATAACAATAAACCAAACCCTAATTAGTAGGAGGAAAGAAATAATTAGAAAATAAACTAAACAAACTAAAAATTAATGAAGAGCTGGATTTTTGGAAAAACAAACAAAATTCATACACTATTGGTCCAACTAACTAGAAAAAAAGCGAGAATAATTAAGTATTTTTTTCTGTTTTTTAATTAGATAGGCACAGTTAGACAGTGAGAGAGACAGAGAGAAAGGTCTTCATTCCGTGGGTTCACCCCCCAAAATGGCCGCTATGGCCGGCGTGCTGTGCAGATCTGAAGCCAGGTGCTTCCTCCTGTTGTCCCATGCGGGTGCAGGGGCCCAAGTACTTGGGCCATCCTCCACTGCCTTCCAGGGCCACAGCAGAGAGCTGGAATAGAACCTGGTGCCCATATGGGATGCCAGCACCGCAGGTGGAGTATTAACCAAATGAGCCACAGCTCCGGCCCCTACTTAAGTATTTTTAAGAGATATTTTTCATCTTTTCATTTTATTTTTAATTTTAAAATTATTTATTTGAGACACAAAGCAAGCATTCTCCCATCACTTGTTCACTCCTCAAATGCTCATAATAGCCAGGAGGCCAAAAGTGGGAGCTCAATCCAGGTATCCCACATGAGTGGCAGAAATTTGACAACTGGAATCATTCCTGCTGCCTCCCAGGGTTTGCATTAGCAAGAAGCAGAATTGGGAGCTGGGAGTCAAACCCAGGCACTCTAATGTGGGAAACTAATTTTGTAACTGCTGTGCCAAACACTTCTGTTCTATTTAATTTATAGTAACATATGCATAAGGTTGATAAAGAGTAGCTTAGGAAATGTAGCACTCCACATTTAGCACAAAACTATCAAATTATTTACTGTCTCCATCACCTTCTGAGAAATGGTGGCAGAAATGGATGTCTTGTGCAAAGTAGCTATATAGGAGATCACCTTCAAAACAAAAAGGTAAATTTATATAATTATTTTGCTGATTTTGGGGGCAGATTATGTGTGACTTGTTCCAAAGCAGAGTCAGATTAGTTACCCAATTAATAATAACTCAAAAGAAATAGGGAGACAGTTATCTGGATACTCTGTTTGTTAAAGGTACAAGTGGATTGTCCAGGAGTGACATGGCCATTAGGACAGTCTTGGAAAGAGGGTTTCTTTTGCTAAAGAGCTTAGAAGATTTGCATGTTATTTACCTACCTACCTCCAAGTTCTCATATTTGCTGTTTGTTCACCACCAGAAGGTGGTACTATCTGAATATTTCTTTTTCTAAAGTAACTGAGAAAATAATACAGAACTTAGCTCTTGCTTTGTGTGTATAAATATCTATTTGTACATATACTTAACCCGCCCCTGAAACTGTTACAGTTGACTAATTTAGACAGTAAGTATGCATATATATATTAGCCACTTGAAAATAACATTTAGCACCCTAAATAAGCAGTGGTTAAGCTTTAAAAACACTCATTGTCTAAGTCAGTGTTGCAGCTCATAAGCCCTCACTGTATGGCTACTTCTACTCCCATTACTTAAATAGAAACCTGCATCTGGTTTCAGTTCTTAAGAATAACATGTGCTGTGCTGATAAAAAAAAAAAGGTTCCCATTTCCTTGATTTTCCTCTTCTCATTTCTAATATAGCATGACAAAAAAGCCAGTGATTTCTTTTTGCCTGTATTAAAGATGATAAAAGTACTTGATTCTACCAGAATTAATTTGCAATTAAAAGAAAACATTTCTTGGAAATTTTCCTTGTTATGGTTTAAGCTTTCTTTTAAAAACTAACTTTCTATAAGTTAAAATCCTTCTTAGATACTAGCCAAGTCACTTAATCAAATATTAATATCAAACATGATTAATGAGGAAGTTGAAAATTTTATTGTTTCTTATTTTGATGCAGAACTGCTGCTTCACTGTATAAAACAGCACCAACAAATGCAGTATATTGCAAAATAAAGGTAGTATTGTTCTTTCTCTGGCACTGTGGAACTAACAAAAACTGTATTCTCTTCCCAGTTACTTCCAATGGAAAGATCATTACATAGTTTGATTCTAATCAAGGGATGGATATAAGCGAGTTACAGTATTACATATGGCTTAAAATAATGTTGTACTTGAATTTCCTTATTTGTAGAACTATTTTTTACCACAGATAACTTCCTGCATTCAGAATACTAGTGCCTAGAGCCTCATATAAAAATCACAAGCTATTGTGAAAAAGACACATATTGTGTTCATCTGCAATCATTGCAAAGTTAGGGGATATTTTCTTCCAGTAGCAGAATTTAAAGTAGTATCTTCCTATTGATATTGCTAAAAGTTGCTATTTTAAGTCTTGTGTGCCATTAATTTAAGGTAACTGTGCTGGATTAAGTTATTCCATTCTAAGACATGTTAGGGTTCCAATTTCATTCCTCAATAGATTTTACGTGTTTCTATTAGGCTTTTTCACTCATTAGTTCTGAAGGGTTACTCAGTGTCATGTTGAAAATTTTATATTATCATGGGGCTGGCGCCATGGCTCACTTGGTTAATCCTCCGCCTGCGGTGCCTGCATCCCATGTGGGCACCGGGTTCTAGTCCCGGTTGATCCTCTTCCAGTCCAACTCTCTGCTGTGGCCCAGGAGGGCAGTGGAGGATGGCCCAAGTGCTTGAACCTTGCACCCCCATGGGAGACTAGGAGGAGGCTCCTGGCTCCTGACTTCGGATGGGCACAGCACCGGCCTTAGCAGCCATTTGGGGAGTGAACCAATGGAAGGAAGACCTTTCTCTCTGTCTCCCTCTCTCACTGTCTATAACTCTACCTGTCAAATAAATTTAAAAAATGAAAATTTTATATAATCAGCAAACCATCTTTATAACAAGATTTGTTAACAAGTCCTGGGTTTTCTGCAAAGGCTTCATTGGTTTCAGTTACTTCTCTTGATAGAGGAGACTAGAGTTCAGAAGCAGCTTTCACACTTTCCAAAGCACCAAATTCACTCTGGCTCAGAAAAAAATGTAAACTTTAGAAGGTTCCAGTAATGATGATGTACATCATATCAGACCATCTTCCTTGTTTTTTCAACTTTGCCCCAACTTCAGGCAGACTACAATAAAGAACATCTCCCAAAGTTCCCTGTATAAAATTGCTGATTCCCATTGTTCCAATACCATTTTCTGTTTTTATCCACTCGTGTTTCTCTAGGAATTTACTCACTGAGAGCAGAGTGGGTCCTGTGTGCAGTGTTCAGATGGCACCCACGTGCAATCACAAAGGCAGAGGCAAGCAAGGTGCAGTGGGCACTGAGGCCATGAGTTCACTGTAGACCATGGACAGTGTGGTCAGGTCTACTTGCAGTGGTATGTTCGCAGAGGTGCCAAGAGTTGCCACACAGCGACTGGGCCACTGGACAGCAGGAAGGACTGGGCAGGGTGAGGCAGGGTGGGTTGGCCTAGGTCAAAGTGAGCTGGTTGGATGGACACACACAGTGGGACCCAGGTGAGGGGCTGACTTTCTATCTTTTAATTGGAGAATTTAGATAATTTACATTCAGTGTTACTGCTGCTAAGTAACAGCTTGGTTCTGCCATTTTTCCATATATATTCCTATTGTTTTCATTGGATTTCCTTTATACTTTCACTGGGAGATTATCTGCCTTCATTCTTTCATAATGATGACTATCTTTCTGTGTGCAGCACATCCTTAGGCATCTTTTGTAAGGCTAGATGAATAGTGACAAATTGTTTCAATTTCTGTTTGTTATGGAAGATCTTTATTTCACCTTCATTCATAAATGAGCTTTGCAGAGTACAGTAGCCTGGGGTGACAGTTTTTTCTCTTAAGAGTTATAATATAGTTCTTCATTCTCTCCTAGGCTTCTGATGAGAAGTCAGCTGTGAGTTTACCTGGAGAGTCTCTGAAAGTAATCTGGTGTTTCTCTCCTGCACATTTTAGAATCTTTTCTTTACATTTCACTGTTGAAAGTTTGACTATAATGCATCGTGGTGAAGATATTTTCTGGACAAGTCTATTGAGAGTTCTGTGTGATTCCTGAACTTGGATGTCCCTTTTTTTCTAGAAATGGGGGATATTTTCTTTAATTATTTCACTAAATAGGCTTTCTAATCTGTTATCCCTTTCCATACTTTAGAAACTCCTACGAACCTTTTTCTTGACTGTTTCATAGTATCTTATAAATGTCCAACACTGGTTTTTATTTTTCTAATACCTCTCTCTCTCTCTCTCTCAGCCTGAGTGAAAAAGATTTGTCTTCTAGCTCAGATATTCTTTCTTCTGCCTTTTGAAGCCTTTTGTTAAGGCTTCTCAAACTATTTTTTATTTGATATATTGAATTCTTCATTTCTAATATTTCATTTTGATTTCCCTTCAAATATCTTGATTTTATGGGAAAATTTTTCATTCATGTCATGTATGGATTTCTTTAATTGCTTCTGTATAATCTTATGATTAATTTTTGAATTCTGTTTCTGGCATTTCATAAATATCTTCATCTTCACATTTTAATTATTTAAAGATTTATTTATTTGGAAGTCAGAGTTACAGAGAGAATGTGAGGCAGAGAGAGATCTTCCATCCCCTGGCTCACTCCCCAGTTGGCTGCAATGGCCAGAGCTGCACAGATTCAGAGCCAGGAGCTTCCTCTGGGTCTCCCACATGGGTGCAGGAGCCCAAGGACTTGGGCCATCTTCTACTGATTTCCCAGGCCATAGCAGAGAGCTAAATCAGAAGTAGACCAGTGCTTATATGGAATTCTAAAACTACAGGTGGTGGTGTTACACAAAGCGCTGGCCCCATTTTAATTTTTAAGTACTGTCCTTCAGACAGGTCATGTTGTCTTCCTTAACCTTGTTTCTTGAATTTATTTTTAGGTGATTGTGGGCATACTTGTTGGTTTCTTCCTCCGATGCCTTTTATCTTTGAACTATGCCTATGTAGCTTAGTGAAGGGTCTACTCTTTCTGTTAAAGAGGCATGTACTAGGTGTGGCCTGCAGGCTCTATCCTGTGCTCCAGGGTGTGGTGATTACCCAGGGTGGCACCCAGGTTGGGCATGATAGATCTCTTTTTGTTAACTGAAAGAGGGAGTATGATCACCTCTGTTGGTGTAATCACCTCCTATCTTCCAAGGTGATCATTGCCTGAGTATTTGCCTTTAAGTGGGCGTCGTATTCATCCACACTTCACTTGAACTGCACAAAGGATCTATGCAGTCCTCAATGTAAGCATGGATCCCATTGCAATGACACACCTCAGGCAATCAGGGACCTCTGAATGTATGGAGTTATTGCTCAGAGGCCCAGGTATACTCTGCACTCTCTTGTGCAGTCATAGAGTTCACACAGGGCTTCCACAGTCATGTAGTGCAGAAGATCCATTCTGCCTCGCTAGTCTGTCCTATTCATGGAGAGACTGAGATGTTCCCAGAGCCTGCCACCTGTGGGTGCTCCACCTAGGCAGTTTGAACCCTGGAGCTTGTGATATGTTGAGAGACTGCAGGCACTTCATAGGTGTGTGTGCGGGTGCCCAGTCCACTTCCCTTCCTCCCTGCCTGACTCAAAGTCAGTGGGGAATGTCGATTTTTCACTCTGGTAAAATCTCTTGATCACAGGCATGCACAAGAAGCACCGGCCACAGTCCTACTTGTTTCTCTCTGCCAGTTGCCAGCATGCCGGAGTCTCTGCAGACAGTACTGATGTCTGTATGTCTCTTTCTCCCAAACCGTTGCTGGGTGCTGGCACCTGAGCTGCTGCGGCTCTTACTGCTGACAATAAGCATCTTGTTCCTTCAAGTTGCTGGGCACGTGCACAAGAGCTGCTGCAGCTTATGGATTACAATGGCTTCCCCCCCATAACATCCCTCCCACCCGCAACCCTCCCCTTTCCCTCTCCCTCTCCCCTTCCATTCACATCAAGATTCATTTTCGATTCTCTTTATATACAGAAGATCAGTTTAGCATATATTAAGTAAAGATTTCAACAGTGCAGCTCCCACACAGAAAAATAAAGTGAAAAATACTGTTTGAGTACTAGTTATAGCATTAAATCTCAATGTACAGCACACTAAGGACAGAGATCCTACATGAGGAGTAAGAGCACAGTGACTCCTGTTGTTGACTTAACAAATTGACACTCTTGTTTATGGCATCAGTAATCACCCTAGGCTCTTGTCATGAGCTGCCAAGGCTATGGAAGCTCCCTGAGTTCACTGACTCTGATCATATTTAGACAAGGCCATGGTCAAAGTGGAAGTTCTCTCCTCCCTTCAGAAAAAGGTACCTCCTTCTTTGATGACCCGTTCTTTCCACTGGGATCTCACTCGTGGAGATCTTTCATTTAGGTTTTTTTTTTTTTTTTTTTTTTTTTCTCCCCCAGAGTGTCTTGGCTTTCCATGCCTGAAATACTCTCATGGGCATTTCAGCCGGATCCGCATGCCTTAAGGGCTGATTCTGAGGCCAGAGTGCTGTTTAGGACATCTGCCATTCTATGGGTCTGCTGTGTATCTCACTTCCTATGTTGGATCGTTCTCTCCCTTTTTTATTCTATCAGTTAGTATTTGCAGACATTAGTCTTGTTTATGTGCTCCCTTTGGCTCTTAGTCCTATCATTATGATGAATTGTGAACAGAAATTGATCACTGGACTAGTGAGATGGCATTGGTACATGCCACATTGATGGGATTGAATTTAAATTGCACATCTCCTCCCTCGCTTATTCCCACTCTTATATTTAACAGGGATCACTTTTCAGTTAATTTTAAATTCCTAAGAATAATTGTGTGTTAATTAAAGAGTTCAACCAATGGTATTAAGTAGAACAAAAAAATACTAAAAGAAATAAAATAGTAAGTTGTTCCTTGACAGTTAGGACAAAGGCCGATCAAGTCATTGTTTCTCATAGTGTCCATTCACTTCAACAGTCTTATTAAAACAACTTAAGAGAGAGCATAGAGTATTGCAACTGTGGTGTAGTGGGTAAAGCTGCCTCCTGCAATTCTGGCACCCCATATGCATGCCAGTTTGGGTCCCAGCTGCTCCACTTCCAATCCAACTCCCTGTTGAAGTATCTGGGAAAGCAGTGGAAGATTGCCCACTTTGGCCCTTGCACCCATGTGAGAGACCTGGAAGAAGCTCCTGACTCCTTTATTCGGGCTTGTCCAGCCCCAGCCACTTGAGAATTGAACCAGCAAATAGAAGATTTCCTTTCTCTCTCTCTCTCTCTCTCTCTCTCTCTGTCTCTCTGTGACTCTTACTTTAAAATAAATAAATAAATCTTTAAAAAACATAAAACTTTTTTATCAACCAAAAGAAAAATTAATAGTGTTTATTACAAATTAGTTGTATTAATATTAATAAATATTTGTACTAATATGATTTATATTCTGTTTTGTCTACTTCCATGTGAATAATATAAACCCTATCTTTGATTTACCCAAAAACTTGGTCCTCTAGCTTTTTTCCCCACAAATTCAGTGTTAAAATTCTTTAAGCACACTTGTTTCTAAAAAGCTGGCTGTCGGAAACTGACCATTGTTTTTGTGTAAAAATCATTATTCATAAATTTTACTTCATTAAAATTGTGTCCTTTACCTCAAGGATCAAAGGTGCCATGATCCTGCTTTATATATCTGTTTTCATAAATATTACTCCATGAAATAAAATGCCTTAAACATGGGTATATATTCAATATATTAAAAACACACACACACATACAAGCTATCCATATTGATCTAGGAGTCACAGGAAGACATCACAGTGAGACTCAGCAGGTTCTCCTAAAATGAAAAGTGAGTGAGAGTGGTGTTGTTTCTTAGTGCACAAAATTTGCTTCAATACGGGTTATACAACAATTCCACCTACGTGGCAGGTGATTACCAGGTAATTTATTTAGTTAATGTAAACAGTTTGTAAGCAGAGTGAGCTGAATGTAGGAAATGACTTTTCTTTCCCTTATATCACAATTTATAGTATAAGAAAGAATCTCTCTTCCCTACCCATGAATATCCCAAGAAGATACTGCAACTTTTACCATTGTGAAGTATTTTAATTTAATGGTACTTTAAATTATTAAAAATCCAAAGTAAATAAAAGCTTATATTTCCTCAGTTTAAAACTTATCCTCTCCATTGAAATTTCCTACATGACTCATACTGAGGAAGAATGTTCTAATAGGAAACTTTTTCCTTTAGGATTTTCTTTGTTTCTCAATGCTTCACTAAAGCCTTCACATTTTATCAAATTGGAGCCATAGAATGCATTGGATGACAGTTCTCCAATATGGTGTTAGAAAATCTGGCATGGACAGTGTGTAGGTTAGGGGATTACCTAAAAACTTCTATTCTCAGTTATCATTCTAACTTGGTCAGGGTCCCTCATTTTAATTTATTGAAAAGGTAGAGTGACAGAGTAAGAGTGATAGAGAGAGAAGGTGTGTGTGAGAGAGAGCGAGATCTTCCATCTGCTGGAGCCAGGCTAGGCTGAAGCCAGGAGCCAGGAATATCACTCAAGTCTCACGCATGGGTGGCAGAAACACAGGTACTTGGGCCATCTTCAACTGCTTTCCTAAGTGCAGGGAACTGGATTGGAAGTGGAGAATTTGGGACTTGGACCAGTGCCCATATAGGATGCTAACATTGCAGGCATTGACTTAACATGCTGCTCCACAATGCAGGCCCAGAGTCCCCCTTAACAAATGTTTATACTAAGCTAATGCTCTGCACACTGTGTCAAGACATTTTGATGTTTTTATAGTTTAAAATTCAACAGGACAAAATAGATTATTAATGAATAATTTAGAAAAAGACACAATAATAATCAGGAGTGTGAAATATATCACGTCTTAATATTTATTTGTTTAGAGGTACATCTGGTTGTATCACTGGTATTGGGTAATATCTTTTCATGTATTTCCTCTTATTTTAGAAAAAATATAAAGCTTAATGGCAAATATGTAAAGGCAGTACCAACACTTCATTCTGATTTTGAAATTAAGGCAGTGATCAGGTGCCCCAATTCTTCTGAATACTTTAATAGATGGTTACTGAAATACGATATTGTCGGAGCCATTCAAGTTTCAAAAATTTTCTTTTTTAAGATTTACTTAATCATTTGAAAGGCAGAGTTACAGAAAGGGAGAGACAGAGGTAGAGAGAGAAAATTCTTCTATCCATTGGTTCACTCCCTAAATGGCTGCAATCGCCAGGGCTGGGCCAGACCTAAGGCAGGACCCAGGAGCTTCATCTGGGTCTATCACATGGGTGCAGGGGTCCAATCATTTTTTAAATATTTAGAAGCCACCCTCTGCTGATTTCCAAGGAGCATTATCTGGGAGCCAGATTGGAAGTGAGCAGCCAGGACTCAAACCAATGCCCATATGGGATACTTGTGTTGCAGGTGGTGGCTTAAACTGCCATGCCTCAGGGCTGGCCCCTACCAATTTTTTAAATCATATCCTTTATAGTAAGGGATTCAGCTTATGATCAGACATTAATTTTATTATTCTTCAGTCTGAAAAATGCTTGTCTTGCTGTGGCTTTAGTGATCTTGATCCTATTGAACATTAAAGCCAATAATTTTGTAGAATGTCTCTCAGTTGTGGTTGTCTTATGTTTCCTCATGATGTGTACATTGTTGGCAGGCCTATCACAGAATTGATATTGTGTTCTCCTCATTAATTCTCTCAGGCAAACGTATTGCAAATGGTCTCATTATTGACAGTGTTCCCTCTAATTACTTCATTAGAGCGGTGTCTGCCAGACTTCTCCAGGGTCAAGTTAGTCATTTTCCTTCTGTAATCAATAGGTTTTTTTGTGGAAAGGTATTTTGAAATGATGTGAATAAGCCATTTTTCTATCAAATTTTAAATTAAAAATGTGTTTCCGTTTTCATGGATGCTAACCTTGTTCTATTCATCTAATATGTCCTTGATGATTGTTCAGGAAGAGACTGGATGAAAAAAAGAGGAAAGACAAAAACATTTAAATTCAGCTGAGACTGTTGTGCTCAGAATACTCATTTTACAAGGCGGGGGGAACCTGCAACCCAGAGAACTTGTGAAATCTGGGTCTAGAACCCCCACTCCTTACTGTCAACTGGAGGGGAGGGACTTGACATAACAGCAAATGTCAAATCAGTATTTTTTATTGACTGTCACCTTCAAGAGTGAGTTTATCAGGGTAATTTAATGGCCACTGTTAAAGAAAAAGGGAAGATTTAAAAATAATGAATAATCAAATTATGATGAATCCTGTCTAAATTCCTAAAACAAACTGAGTAGTTCAGTCCTTGGAGGACATGATCTCTGACACATGGTTGATTGTGAGCTTCAACTTTGAGTTCTATGTAGTGTAAATTATTTTCTTAACTTACCAAACATCATGTCTCCAAAATCTTTCTTAATTTAGGTGAACCTCAAATGCTATTATGTATAGTAATGGAAATACCATGCATATATGTGGAACAAAAATGTTAGTGCCAAAAAACATCACAGAAGTGAGATAAAGTTCAATGATTCTAGAATCTATACTCATAGATTGATTTGCTAGGCATAAAATGAGATCCAGATGTCTTTATAGTAACAAAGAATTCAAAAGTGTCTGATGTAGAGTAACCTTTGGAATATAACATTGAGACACTGTGATTAATGGACATTAATAATTTTTAAAAAGTTAATGTTAGTGATATTCCACAAACCTCAAAGACTGCTTATTTAGCTGAAGGATTAGAATCAACTCTCTTGTTTAGTTGAGGGATTAGAATCGATCATTATTGTAGGTATGCATTTAAAGGTATATTTAGGATGGCTTTTGTGCAGTGGTTAAAACATTGCTTCAGATATAGTACAACACCTGGATTCAAGTCCTTGCTCCACTTCCAATTCTAACTTCCTGCTAATGTGCACCATGGGAGTAGCAGGTGATGGCTGAAGTAGTTGGATCCCTGCCAATCACAAGGGACATTTGGACTGAAATATTTGCTCCTGGCTTTGCTGGGCCCAGTCATGGCTGATGCAGAAATTTGGAGAGTAAACCAGCAGATAGAAGATCTCTCCCTGTCTTTCTCTCTCTAATTTACTCTTTTTTTTTTTAACTTTTATTTAATGAATATAAATTTCCAAAGTACAACATATGGATTACAATGGCTTCCCCCCCATAACGTCCCTCCCACCCGCAACCCTCCCTTTTCCCACTCCCTCTCCCCTTCCATTCACATCAAGATTCATTTTCGATTCTCTTTATATACAGAAGATCAGTTTAGCATCCATTAAGTACAGATTTCAACAGTTTGCTCCCACACAGAAACATAAAGTGAAAAATACTGTTTGAGTACTAGTTATAGCATTAAATCTCAATGTACAGCACACTAAGGACAAAGATCCTACATGAGGAGTAAGAGCACAGTGACTCCTGTTGTTGACTTAACAAATTGACACTCTTGTTTATGGCCTCAGTAATCACCCTAGGCTCTTGTCATGAGCTGCCAAGGCTATGGAAGCCCCCTGAGTTCACCGACTCTGATCATATTTAGACAAGGCCATGGTCAAAGTGGAAGTTCTCTCCTCCCTTCAGAGAAAGGTACCTCCTTCTTTGATGACCCGTTCTTTCCACTGGGATCTCACTCGCGGAGATCTTTCATTTAGTTTTTTTTTTTTTTTTTTTTCCCCCAGAGTGTCTTGGCTTTCCATACCTGAAATACTCTCATGGGCATTTCAGCCGGATCCGCATGCCTTAAGGGCTTTCTCTCTGTGACTTTGGCTTTCAAATAAAATAAGTAAATAAAAGTGAAAAAAAATGAGGCTGGATTTTTATCAGCATTTTCCATAATTAGGTATAAACAAATCAAGGCATGTTTCTTGAATAGATTTTGGCTGCTATTGCTTGTAGACAAATTAAAGGGAAAATATCACTTTTTGAAAATTCCATATCTTTATGTATATAATCTGTCTTCTTGGTGGAGAGTCCGTGTAAAAATATGATAGTTCATATCAAATCATATTTTTACTTTAAGATTTCTAAACAAAATGAGGTACAATTACTTGCTAACTAATGCACAGGTGATTGCTTAAAAAAAAAAAAAAAAAAAAAAAAGTAAAATGAAGAACCCAGAGCGCTACACTTAAGTTCTATTTGCTTTTTCCATGGAATTAAGCACCATAATGCAGCAGATGTGTTTCTTGGAAAAAAGTTATTCATGCCCAATGATAGACATGATTAATTTTCTTTCGTCAATTTACCTCCATATTATGTCCCTAAAACTAGAGAAAAAAGAAATAAAATGACAAATCCTAACTATTCAACTTTCTCATAGTGCATCTCACCTTATCTTCCAAGATCTAGATAATTTCATAGAGTTTCCAAATACAATAGTCCAGTAATAGATCTAGGGGCAAAATCTGTGAAGGGTGGTATGCCCTGAACTCTTGAAAAATTGTAAATGTTTTATGTGTTGTTCTATTGTGTTATTGCTTTCTTTTTTTCTATTTGGGTGCATATTTGCCTGGGATTCTATTCCATTCCTTCACATATGCTCGCAGAGAGAGCACTCATATTTTCGTTAGCATTGTATGCATTTCTAGTCAATAAATTACTGGGATGCTTTTTCCATTGTGTTTGCTATATTTCATGTACTATACCAAAATAAATTTTTCTTATTAGTCTTAATTGACTTTGCAATATGATTTTCATTCTCTAGGAGTTTTCTGTTACAACCATATGGTAAAAATAAATTGGCAAATATTAGGTATATAATAGGTGAGGCCATCACTTTTTAACTTATGAAACGCATGTTGATTTTTTTGCGGAATTTATATCATAAGTGTTCATTTTATCCTTGATATCAAGTTACTTCATTTATGAAAATATACATAAACTCTTGATCCCACCCAAAAATTACAGTCTAAGGGGAAAACAAATAAAAAGAAGCTATCATCCTTTAGGATAAAGTGTACAAAGATTAAACTGAGATGTCATAAAAGGTAGAGCAGTAGTCTCCAAATCATATTTTAAAGATGTGGGAAAACCCCCCATAGGAGATGATATTTGCTCTGTGTCTAAAATGGGAAATAATCTTGGGATTGACAGAGCTGTAACCCAGACAGAATGCAAGAACAAGGTTAGGAAATACAGCAAAGTTTAAAACTCAAAAGTCATTCTGAAGCCCAGAGACAGGACTGAATACTGAATATGCAAGGGCAAGCACAAAATGAAAATGTGTGGTCCTTTATTACTAAGAATTTCAAGGCAATGTCAGAAGTCTTAAATCAAGCAGGATCCACTTGTAAGTATGGGGATTTGGAACAATGAAGATTTTATGCCCCTGAAATTAGCCGTACTGCATTCTGAGTAGGGAGGATGAGATAGGGACAGATGACAATGTTATGAATGACAGGGTAAGGTGGGTCAAATCAGATGAGCTGTGTAAGACAGGTCAAACAATCTGGAGTAAACAGCTCTGTCTGCTATTTGAGAGTCTAGATGGATATATGTGTCATTATATTTATTTCATATTTTTGAAACATATTTTTCAAGACTACCAACCAGATAAGTTTCTCTCCATAAAAATGAATGAATTATTTAGTGAAAGATACAAAAAGTGAGATAATAGAAACATCAACCAAAATGTACAGCATTTTTTTTTATATATTATGACCTAGATCCAGAAATATCTTCTTAGGAAGACCTGTATATCTCAAACTTAGTTTTTCACTGAAAGAATGGTATAATTCATGTGGCTTCTAAACAAAAAATTTTAAGAAATGGGGAGACATTAGCTATCACATGTATACAATTCCAAAACATCATCCAACTCAAGACTTAATCATACATTGAGAATGTTGTAGGAAGGTACAGAGTTGCTTCTTAATTAAAAACTAAAATTTCCACAGCTTCACTGAATTGTGCAGTGTGCCTGACCATATACCTGTTTCTCCATGTTATGTATGTTATCACAAACCTCTCACTTTGTGATATTAACATCTGTTTTCAAGAAAAATAGAATATGTATGTATATGATATCTACACATGAAGTAAGTGGTAAAATATTGAAAGGAAGGAAAGAATATCATTACGTTCTTAAGAGTTGCATCTACAAAGCACATTGAATCTGTTAAAAACTAGGATTAAAAAATTAAATTGATAACTTTCAAAAGCAGTCTATCTGTAGTCTCTTGCATCACACTGAGTTTCCTTACAATCATTATGTTGAATTCTATTCAGGCTCTTCACAGATGTCATTCAGATCAGTATCGATTCCTGAGAACTACTGTGTTCTTTCAGAGGTATCACACTCAATACCTTTCGTCTTATTTTTTCTTTCTTTCTTCTCATTTCTTCTTCTTGCCTGTGTCCCTACAATGGTATCTGTGTATCTGATGGAATCACTTCTTTATGGAGTAGGTTTTATTGGAAAAGTGTTCACTGTTTTCATAGTATGCAGGGTATCCATTGGCTTTTGGTTGGCCTTTAATTCTAGGTGAGCTCAGAAGTGAAGCCTCTGAGTAATTTTTTTTTTTTTTTGCTTTAATCAAAATCATCAGTGTCCGTAAGTGACTAGTCTGACGATTCTGTAGTGACTGGTAAATGGTAAAGTTTGAGCCGTTCCTGGGATTAGCAGTATGACTCTACAGTGGATGCAGTTGGGTAATTATCCAGGTCTCCCAGCGTAAGAGCCAATCATATTGGAAATGGTGGTATCCACATGTCTGAAGCTGAGAAATGTAGATAGAGCTCTCCAGACACCTCAAGTAAGTGTAGGTTACTCCAGAGATTTTGATACCAACAACAACATTCCTACATCTGCAAGGCACAGATGGAATTGTATGCAGATCCCACACAGTATGCATGGGTGATGATGGGGCTTGTGCCTGGGACTCCAAACACCGTGTGATAGGAGTTACAAAGGAAACTTCCTCAGGTCATGTCCTCTCAGACTTTATATAGGTCACTCTTACTATCCTTGAAAAGCTGAGAAGAACCCACTCCTGGATCATACAGTTGTCCAGAACTATCCAGAACGCCAACAGTTGTAGGGTGTATGGGTTCTGCTCTCTGAACTGCTGGCTCTGTGCTGGCTTGGGTGTCTTCTTTTTTTGAAGGTTTTTATTTAATGAATACAAATTTCATATGTACAGCTTTCAGGGATATACTGTTTCTTCCCCCCTTCATTCCTGCCCTCCTACCTCCACTCTCATCCTACCTCCTATTCCCTCCCCTGTTCCATTTTCCATTAAGGTTCATTTTTTTTTTTTTTGACAGGCAGAGTTAGAAAGTGAGAGAGAGAAAGACACAGAGAAAGGTCTTCCTTCTGTTGGTTCACCCCCCAAATGGCTGCTACGGCCGGAGTGATGTGCCGATCTAAAGCCAGGAGCCAGGTGCTTCCTCCTGGTCTCTCATGTGGGTGCAGGGCCTAAGCACCTGGGTCATACTCCACTGCCTTCCCGGGCCACAGCAGAGAGCTGGGCTGGAAGAGGAGCAACCGGGACAGAATCCAGTGCTCCGACCAGGATTAGAACCTGGGGTGCTGGCGCCTCAGGCGGAGGATTAGCCTAGTGAGCCGCAGTGCCGGCCAAGGTTCATTTTTAATTGACTTTATATACAGAAGACCAACTCTATACAAAATAGAAATTCCAACTATTTGCACCCATACAGACACATAAAGTATAAAGTACAGTTTGAAGACAAGTTTTACCATTAATTCTCATAGTATACATCATTAAGGACAGGGGTCCCACAAGGGGAGCAAGTGCACAGTGACTCCTGTTGTTGATTTAACCACTGACACTCTGATTTATGATGTCAGTGATCACTGGCTGTCTTTTGATGGCAGCAGGACTCAGAACACAATTCAGCAGTGACTCTACCACAGCAAACTGAGTCTGGCATGTTGGCAGGGGAAAGGAGGATGCCAAGTGTTTTGTATCACCATAGTCATTTAGACCCTGGTCAGTTCCCTAGGGTGGACTTGAATTCAGTTGGACTGTTGAATTTTCCTGTATTTAGAGCTGCCCGTTTTGGGAGTCATGGCACTTTCTTCTTGCCTTATCTTGGCAATATGACATTCTCCAGCCAGGAGCTAGATCCATTGGTGACTGGCAACAGTGGTTGATGGCAGCAGAATATCTGTCCTCTCTCCTTGCTGCCCGAGGAAATCTCTGTTCTTTTCTGTTACTTCTCTACTGAAAATTTCTCTTGTTCAATATCTTGGAAACGTGGCTATTTATTTATTTATTTATTTATTTTTTGTTTATTGGGAAAGAGTATCTTTCTGTGGCTAAGGTCAGTGCAGCTTCTCACTATTTAAATATCTTCCCACAAAATTCTTAAAGTACCCTCACATTTTTATTGGAAGATGGAAGGCTCTTACTTTATCTGAATAGTTGGAATACTTTTGGATTCCAAGTCTATAGAAGGTGATTGAAAGTTTGACGATCTTCATGAATTTCATGCAGGTGCCAGAGATCACTTAAAAAAAAGCATTGGACATACAAGGCGGGGGGCAAACATTTTAACTTAAAAATGTGAATTTGGCTTGAGCCTGAGTACACATACCAGAAAAGGCCATGATGACAGTGAACAGTGGTTTAAGTTATCTATAAATGTCTTCTTCACAAAGCATAATTCAGAGAAGGATTGGGTTACTATGGTGGCTTAATGACCATCTCATCCTCACAAAAGTTGTATCAAACTTCTGGATCCATCATTTGGGTCTGTAGCTTCTATCCCAAATATCACCTCTTGGTTTCAAAAACCGGTAGAGCTCAAGTATGACATTGTGTGTAGTCAATATGAAGGACGGGGAATGGGGAGCAGAATGTGATGATCTGTCCAGGTCAGTTACCTCTGGAAAGTGTTTTTTTGAAGTTCTATAAAATACACCTCTCAATGTCATTAACCAGATGTTACTTGAGAAACAGCTCACAGAAAGGACGAGAAATTTATTATTTTGCCTAGGTAAAACAGAACTCTAAATATAATCAGTACTATGTTTTAAGGAACAAGGGGAGAATAGATGTTGAATAACAAGCAACATTTTCTTCTTTATAAAATTTAAAGATGTTTATGAAAGGATTCTTTTACCATAATATTAGGGCATGTGCATTAGAGCATAATTACCCTTAAATTAAGGGAACTTCTGTGAAGCAAATGAATTGCAAAGCCTGTATATGTTAGTCTATGCAAAAAGAAAATAATTTAAACTATGGTAGTGTTTTTTTTTTCTTTGATTTTCCACTAGAAACATGATTTGAATTTCTTGAAGATACTGTCCTTTCCTCACTCTGTGTCTGTTTAGATTTAATCTGTCATGACTCTTCCTTAGCTCTAGGATAAGCCTTGATCAGCCTAGGATCATCATTCTATACCATACACTGGTTATAGTAATTCCTACAAGGATGGACATAAAGTCAAATCCTATCCATAGAGAGTTATATCAAATATTCTGTTTTTGACTCTTAGTTTCTCTTCCTATGAGACATGCATGAGCCAGGATGATTGCAGTTCCAGATGTGGCAGGTGGTGCTTCATGTGCATCCACCGAGACTGAATTTTGGGTTCTCACTTATCCTGGCCTAGCCTAGACTGTTGCGACAATCTGCTGTTGAACCAGCAGATCACACATCTCTCTCTCTCTCACTTTAGAAGGAACTGGAAAAAAAAAAAAAAAAAAAAAAAAAACAGAAAATTAAAAGGATAAAAATATATTTTAGTCACTCAAAGAAATTATTTCTGTTTTCTAGAGTTATCCATTTTTACTGGATTACAACATTATAGCAGTCATCTATCCTCTTTATCTGTGATTTCTACTCTTTGTTCAAAAACTTCAGATATTTTGATATGTGTACAGCAGAAAGATAGATAACCCAGGTGAATTGAGCTTAATAGGTAGCCCTTGGTCCATGTGTCTTCTCCCCAACTCTACATCACAATAAATGTAATAAACTTATACATTCGTATATTGTTTATCTCAGCAAATTCTATGCTTTTCCACTGGAAGTAAAAAGTAGGTAAGACTAAACATCTGTAAAGATACTTAGTTTACGTTCATGCCATACCAGAGTTTTTGTATTCATTATCAGGTGGGGGATTATTATTTTTAAAATATTTTACTGTCTGGCATGTTATCTTCTCCCAATATAAGAACCTATGACTTTTTATTTTTACAGCCACCAGAGTTGCATTTTTATTGCATATCTTCCAAGTAAAATAAGTGACAAATGGATTTTGAAATAGGAGGCACAGTTGTCTTAGAGAGAATGTGAATTTTAAAACATTATCATGCATCAGAATTCAAGAACTTTACCCCCTATACTGGAAGGATATACAAAAATTATAGAGAAAGAAAGAATTAGAGGTATAAAGGAAGCAAATGAGTCAGGAACTACTGTGAACCTCTTTCTTGTTCAAGTTCCAAGCAGAAATTGAAACATACTCACCTCCCAAATAGTTTAGGAATCTGAGAACTTGGGACACCTATGCCTTATGTCCAGTTTGCAGGCAGTGGGGTGTCTGAGAATATGATAAGATTCTAAAATGATTTCTGTGTCACAGCTGGTAGTTATACAAAGGTGTTGAGATAATGTTAATCAAAGATCCTGAGATAGCCCCAAAGCTTGCTTTCTATTTGATATGGAAGTGACTACATTTCACTAGGTTTGAAGAGGAATCCAAATAGCAGAGAAGGAAGGATACATCTTTCTAAGTTAACCTACAATGAGAAAGATAAAATTCAATGGGAAAAAGAGAGGTTTTGAATAAAATTTGATCAAATGAAAGTTCTGAATTTCTCATGCTTTTGACTCGTTTCTGTGAGAATTATACTATTTTGGGTTGAGGATGCATTTTTTTCTGAGATAATTTACATTTACTTTTGTCTGAGGCCCCCATAAGCTCATATTATCATCCCCTAGTTCAATTTAATGAGTGACCCATTTGACTCTCAAGTCTTATATTTCTTTATCTTTTTTAGTGTCTTTACCCTTGATTTCTTTCTAATCATATAGCTACATACACCTGAAGACATTTAATCTGAAATACTAAATGCAGGCATCTGATCTTCTGACTGCAGTCTCTTTGTTGTATGTCCATTGGGCCTTCTCCTTTTAAACTCTAAATAGCTACTCTCCAAACTCTCTCCTTAATGTTCTCCTCCATCCTGACACCACTTCCTTCTCTACATTGTTTAAATTCTGTTGTTCATCATTAAGTTAATACTTTCAACATGTAATTTCATTTTGTTCCATTTAAATTCAACTAGGAGGGGCCAGCACTGTGGCTCACTAGGTTAATCCTCCACATGGGGCACGGCATTCTAGTCCTGGTTGCTCCTCTTCCAGTCCAGCTCTCTGCTGTGGCCCGAACAGGCAGTAGAAGATGGCCCAAGTGCTTGGGCCCCTGCACCTACATGGGAGACCAGGAGGAAGCACTTTGCTCCTGGCTTGGGATCTGCGCTGCTCAGGCCATTGCTGCCATTTGGGGAGTGAGCCAAAGGAAGACCTTTCTCTCTCTGTCTCTCTCTCACATCGAAATCCATGCCTTCTCTGAAGCACCAAATGTTGAAATAAAAGCATCACACATCTTCAAAGGTTGTTTCAGATATAACCTAGAGAATCAGTTGTCATCTTGTTCCTCAGCCTTGCCCAACACACATTCTGCGTAAGTGTTTCTATGGTATGGGTGCTCTAAATCATTCGCTATTTCTCCAAACTGTCAACCAAATAAGCTCCACTTTCTTATCCTTTATCATCAGAAAAGAAATTCACGTCATCCATCACAAAGAAGAGAGGAGACACTAAACTCATACATTTTTTACCCTTAAACTTTCAAAATAAGGGGCATGTGCAATCATCCGATTCCTTTTACCTAGTTGTAACCAAAGAGAAATTTCTTTGCTTTAAGGCCAATTCTCCCATAAATGTAGCTCACCTTCTTCTAATTCTCTTTAAAATATTCCTCAATGGGTGGTCGATGTGATTCAATGAGTTAAGTCATCACTTGCAACATCATAATCCTATGTTGGAGAGCCAGTTCAAGACCAGCTGCTTTATTTTCGTTTCAGCTCCCTTCTAATGTACCTGGTAAAGAAATATATGATGGCTTAATCCTTGGGCCCCTGCCACCCACGCGGGAGACCCAGATGCAGTTATAGGCTCCAGACTGTGTAGGCTATTTGGAATGTGAACAGTACATGGAAGATATCTTTTTATCTCAGTCTCTTCCTCTGTCCTTGTCACTCTGTCTTTTCAATCAATAAATCTCTAAAACAATAAATAAATTATTCCTCAATATCTCAGATTCAAGATTTTTATCTTGCTGCCTGTGTTTTCCATCCCTCCCTCTTTGGAAATTCCTTTTTCATTGAATATCAGCAAGAACTATTTAACATTCTTCCTAATCACATCCAAGGAGATTTCCAGTGTTGACCCACTTTTTGAAAACTTCCCTTTATAACCAAACCTCTCAACAGGACTATGTGCATGCACCTGTGGTCTCGGATATTGTATTCCCATTCAATCAATTCTTGTGACGCTGCTCTCTGACTTCTAACACAATATTGCCCAGACACTCCATTTCTGAAGTTGCTAAGAAGCTTCATTTGCCTAAAATATAGAATATATTAGGGTTCAAATATTTGATGGAAAATAGAATTAAGAGATATATTTTTTAGCGCGCAAATATTTTTTTGAAGCCTATGAATGTCTGTCCTATAACATACATTTGTCAAGGGATTTCTGAAGACTTTTTTAAGATTTATTTATTTTTTGAAAGTCAGAGTAACACAGAGAGGAGAGGCAGAGAGTGAGAGAGCGAGAGAGAGTGAGTTCTTCCATCTGCTGCTTCACTCCCCAATTGGCTACAACATCTGGAACTACACCAATTCGAAGCCAGGAGCTTCTTCTGGGACTCCCATGCAGGTGCAGGGGCCCAAGGATCTGCACCATCTGCTCCTGCTTTCCCAGGCCATAGCAGAGAGCTGGATGGGAAGAGGAGCCCCTGGTTCTCAAACCAGTACTCATATGGGGTGCCGGCACTTCAGACCAGGGCGTTAACCCGCTGTGCCACAACACTGGCCCTTCTGAAGACTTCTTATATGAATGTATTTCAAGGAATTTTGTGCTAAATAAAATTATCTTTTAATTCTATATCCATGAACTTTTTAAATTATGCTTTTAATACTCTACTGCTATGTAACTTGTTTTATTTTTCACACATATATCCCCAAACTCACACTAAATTCCCAGTGGGTAGAACTGTTTTTCCTTTATTTTTGCTATAACCCCTCAGGTAGTATAGTTCCTA
Organism: Oryctolagus cuniculus; assembly: GCF_964237555.1. Taxonomy (NCBI): domain Eukaryota; kingdom Metazoa; phylum Chordata; class Mammalia; order Lagomorpha; family Leporidae; genus Oryctolagus; species Oryctolagus cuniculus. The sequence goes on along the minus strand of NC_091436.1, from coordinate 121,823,119 downwards.
GTCCAAAACAGATTTTCAAATAATATTTCATTAATGAATACATTATAATTAATACATGAAAATCAAAGGACTAAAACTTCCTGAATTCTAAATCATGCTAAAGTATTCATTCCCAAATCTCCTATAACACCAACTAAAATATTCATCTAGACAAGATGGCATCAGAACACACTGTTATATCCATCACTCCCCCAAATTATTTACAAATTAGAACTTCTCACTTCAAGTAACTGTAATAGCACTCACCAAGCACAGAGTTGAATTTGTGAAATCTTGACCACCTTTTCCATCTTAGGTACAGGGTATTTAGAATTTATTTTGCTTTCCTTGTCCCTGAGATTGTCTTCTGCTAGGTAGAAAGCTTTCCCCCACAGGACATAATTAGGACTGAAAGTAGCGTGCACAGCTGCACAGAGCCACAGAGTTTGTTAGCCACTCTGCATGTGTCCTTTTTCTCCTTCTCTGTAAGGCTCTGCCAGCTCTTAGGCCATCTGTAGTGGTGCTGCAACATTAGTTTAATAAACCTGAATTATTCTGGAAGTTTTGCATTAAAATGTGAGCATTTATCTTAGCTTGGGGAGCAAATGTTTCTATGTAATATAAAATGATCCAGATTTATAGAAAGGAAAAGCTTTTCATTTAAAAACCCATTCAGTTTTATCTCAGTGGTCACTGACTGTTTATGTTAACCTTTGGTTAATCTGCTAAATTTTCTACAGAAACTGAACCCTATCATGGTAAGAGATGTTCAGAAAATTCAAAATAAATCTAAATCAACAAAACCCCCCAAACAACTCCCCATAAATCAAAATAAAATAGAAGTTTAGTTTTAGATTTCTTCAAAATAATTGGAGAATCAGAAATCTTCAGTTAACTAATGGAGGAAATAAAACCTTAAGTAATTATTTAACAAAACTAGCTACAAAGTTATTTAGTTGTGACTTTACAATGGTACTATGCCTGTTCTTAAGCTAAAATTTTATTTTATATTAAAACATACTCACCATTTATTTTTACATAATTGAGTAGAGTTTAATTGAATCATCAATTTCCATAGATATGTAATTTTAGGTACCATGATATTTTATAGTTAGTGTTTAGCTCAGATATCAGTATTAAAATAAACTCTTACTTTACGCACAGTGTTCTTAGTTCTGGAAAGATGCATTTGTTCAATCACTCATGTGTTTGTTCTGTAATGAACTCTGTCCCACTGCCAATGTTCCAGAAGTAATAAATCAAGTGACTTGCACTTGATGAGACGCTCACAGTCAGGTGTGGGAAATGAAGTGCTAACCAATTACTTTATGCCATGCACATACACATGGAAATGAATCTAAAGTAATCTGATGGTCTATCAGAATTAGCCACAAACTAGAGGATTAATAGCAAATTCACATGTAGAGAATGATGACTTGATCCCAAATGTCAACCTAATGCCCTCCCATCTGATTATACCTTTGTGCTGTAAATAAAAAAATTTGATCCTCCTTTGTCGCTCCCCCTCTTCGTGGAGGAACGACACAGGACCCTGCGCTGTTCTTTCTGTCTGCTCGGCCCTCCCCGGGTTTGCTGCTGGTTCTTCCCGGGTTGGCTACTATCCCTTCCACCTCCGTGGAAGGGCAGTTCCCCCTGGCCACATTCCCCACTTCCGCAGGGGAGCAGCACACCGCCGGCCGGCTCTCTGGGGGGCTGCACAGGTGTTCCTTCAGATGTTCCCCTTAGATGTTCCCCATAGATGTTCCTGGTGCATGCCGTCTCTCTCCTCCTTTATAGTCCTCCTCCGCCAATCCCAACTCGGCTGCCCACACGCCGAGTACGCTGCTCTCCAATCAGGAGCAAGTCCTACAGTTAATTGGTTGAACTGGAGGCAGCTGTGCGGAAGCTGTTTACTTCTCTCCCAGCGCCATATTGTGGGAGAGCAGATGCATAGAACAAGTCTTAATTCCAGTAACTCAGTCTAGTCCGGTTGCTCCCCACACTCCTTCATGCTTTTGACATCAGTCTCTGACCCTAGCTTCTGAATGCATATGGATATTGGGAAGTGAGTCTTCTGAGTAAGCAAATATTAGAAATCCTTCTTAACTATGAGACCGCCTTGGGCTTCAATAAACCATCATTCAAAAAAAAAGAAACAAAAAAAAAGAACTTAATACTTTACCCTTTTAGTATTTTTTATGTTCTACTTAAAACTATTGGCTATTGGTAATGAACTCTGTAATTAATACACAGTTACTCTTAGGTGTTTAATTAATGCTATAACTAACTAGTACTCAAATAGTATTTTATACTTTGTGTTTCTGTGTGGATGCAAACTGTTGAAATCTTTACTTAATATATGCTAAATTGATCTTCTGTATATAAAGATAATTGAAAATTAATCTTGATGTGAATGGAAAGGGAGAGGGAGTGGGAGAGGGGAGTGTTGTGGGTGGGAGGGAAGTTATGGTGGGGGGAGCTATTGTAATCCATAAGCTGTACTTTGGAAATTTATGTTCATTAAATAAAATAAAATATAAATATAAAAAAACATCATGTCTACTGATATTGCTGTAATTAATTTTGTTACACTGAAGCACATACTACAAACTGGCAGCCCGTATGTGTGCTGTCTGTGGCTCATAGAAGCATTTAGTTTGCTCTTTGGTATTTTAAAATATCAAATATTGTGTTCACCAATATGGCTTGCATTTTGTTTACTGTGATTTCTACTGCCTCCCAATGCTATCAGTCTGCTTTGGCTGGGATGTTTGTCCATTCTGGCTTTTTAATTTATGACCTTCAGATTAAAGTGTGAAAGAGCCAAATGTCATTAATTTTTCAGTCAAGGAGCACAGGTCTAGAAAAGAAAAGAACAAACATCACTTGACTTTTTTTTCCTGGCCCTAATAAAACTGGTGCCTTCTCTGATAATTGATTTGAAACACATGGAAAATAATCCACTGAATGGTATGTTGATAGAGCATAAGTTGGCAGAAATTATTTCTAACAAAAATACTTTCATTTGTTGTTTTTGTAATCACATATTTGTAACAATTATGTTCCGTTTTGTCTCAGTGAAAAACACTAGGTAAACTCAACAATTTAAAATACAATCACAATTTCTGAATTCAGAGAGTACCTTTATGTTTTAATGAAAGATTTTTGTTACAAATCTCAGTACTTTAATTTCCAAAAATTTAGCATACTATGTTATGTATTGCCACTCAGCTGCATTACCATAAATGCTGAGGCTTAAAACAAATACGCATTTATCATCCCACAGTTACCATGGGTCAGGGATTCAGGAAGTTTGGTCTCCTGCTTCAGTGTGTTTCTCCAAGCCATGACTGGGATCTTATCCCAGGCCGAGTGGAGAAGGATATGCATCTAAACTTGTGATGTTATTAACAGTGTTTAATGCTATATAAGCTGTGAAGGACTTCAGCATTTTACAAGTTTTTGACTAGAGTTTCCCTTGATTTCTCTCACCTACCCTCATTTAAAAAAAAAAAAAAAATTCTTAGAAAGGCAGAGTTATATAGAGAGAAACAGACAAAAGCGTCGCCATTATAATATCATGCATAGCAGATCAGTGCTCTGAAGATTTGGCCTAGCCCTTGGCAACATTGATTCATTTACTAACTCCATAGTTTTATCTTTTCCTGAATGTCATATGTTGAATCATGCACTATGTAGCCTTTGGAGAGTGACTTCTTTCACTTCTCAATATGCAATGCTGTTTCTTCCATATCTTTTTTTTTTTTTGACAGGCAGAGTGGACAGTGAGAGAGAGAGACAGAGAGAAAGGTCTTCCTTTGCTGCTGGTTCACCCTCCAATGGCCGCCGCGGCTGGCGCGCTGCGGCCGGCGCACCGCGCTGATCCAATGGCAGGAGCCAGGTGCTTCTCCTGGTCTCCCATGGGGTGCAGGGCTCAAGCACTTGGCCATCCTCCACTGCACTCCCTGGCCACAGCAGAGAGCTGGCCTGGAAGGGGGACAACCGGGACAGAATCCGGCGCCCCGACCGGGACTAGAACCCGGTGTGCCAGTGCCGCAAGGTGGAGGATTAGCCTAGTGAGCTGCGGCACCAGCCCCATATCTTTTCGTGACTTGACAGCTCATTTTTTTTTAGTGCTAAATAGTATTTCGTTGGGTATATCACAATTGGTTTATTCATTACTCAACTTATATTGAAAGACATATTGGTTGTTTCCTAGTTTTGAGAATTGCAAGTAAATCTGTTATAAACATTTATGCACAGATTTGCATGTGGATGTAAGTTTTTGACAACTCTGGGTAAATAACAAGGAGCATGGATGCTGAATCATATGGAGGAGTATATTTAGTTTTGTGTGGACTCACTTTCAAACTGCCTGATTTCCTTTAGTTTTAGTTTGCTCTCACTGAATTCTCTTTTTCTGGAAAATATCTTTCATTCAACTTAAGTTAAAAAATAATAGTTGTCAAGAAAACAAAAACAGATGAAAGCTTATGAGCTATATGTACAGGAAAGACTAAAAACCTATGAGAAACCTATACATACACACACACACACACACACACATACACACACAAAGCTTGTGAAATAGGGCCAGCGCCGTAGCTCACTTGGTTAATCCTCCCTGTGGCACCGGCATCCCATATGGGCACCGGATTCTAGTCCCGGTTGCTTTTCTTCCAGACCAGCTCTCTGCTGTGGCCCGGGAGGGCAGTGGAGGATGGCCCAAGTGCTTGGGCGCCTGCACCCACGTTTAAGAACAGGAAAAGCACCTGGACCCTGGCTTCGGATTGGTGCAGCACCAGCCATGGCGGCCATTTGGGGGGTGAACCAATGGAGGGAAGACCTTTCTCTGTCTCTCTCTCTCTCTCACTCTCTAACTCTGTCAAATAAAAAAAAGTCAATTGAAAGTGACTTAAAAAAAAAAAAAGCTTGTGATATAAACCTGAAAACAATCCTCAAAGCACAAGTCCTTAATATTGAAATTCCAAAAGATCAAAATTCCTAAGGTGTAAAATTCCTTAAATATAAAATAGAGAGATTACAATCCTGCAAAAAAAAATTAAAAATTCTTGAAGGGTAGGCATTTTGCATAGCAATTAGCACACTGTTTTGGATACCTGCATCTCTTCTTACAGATTCTGAGTTTCAGTCTTGGCTCTGCTCTGGATTTAGCTTCCTACTAATGTATGCCCCAGGGGACAGCGAGTTATGGCTCAGTAGTTGAGAGCCTTTAACTCTCATGGGAAACCCAAGTTGAGTTCATACTCCAGAGTATTTGGACAATGAAACAGTGTATAGGAGATTGCATTCTCTCTCTCTCTCTTGCTCCCTCCCCTCTTCCTCCTTCCATCTGTCTCTCTCTCTGTTTCTCTGTCATTCAAATGAAATACATATAATTGATAAACATTGTTTAAAATATTACTTGGTATTTTAAGAAAAAGTTTTATTTATTTATTTGAAAGATAGAGTTATGGAGAGAGGAGAGAGATCTTCTATCTGCTGGTTCACTCCCTAAGCGGTCACAATACCTAGGTGGGCCAGGCCGAAACCAGGAGCCTGGAACCTCTTCCTAGTCTCCCACATGGGGACAGGGGCCCAATCACTTAAGACATTTTCTGCTGCTTTACTCAGATATATTAGCAGGGATCTAGATTGGAAGTGGAACAGCTGCTGTGAATCGAATTGGTTCCCTTATGGGTTGATGGCATCATAGGCAGAGGCTTAACTTGCTGTGCCACAATGCTGGTCCCTAATGGGCATTTTTAAAAGGATTTATTTGAGTAACAAAATAATTATTGAAAACATGGCAGGACAATGCATAGGCTACTTTACACATATAGGTAACTAACATTCATAGAAGTATTTATGCAACCATAAGCAGGCATACCACTGATAATCACATGGGTACAACAATTATAGGTGACAAACAATACTCATAAGGAAACAAATTGAAAACCTAAATGTATAAACATATATCACAATAGTTGCTAATTGTGTGTGCCCAGCATTGTAACTGCTGTCATCTGAAGGTACTGTAAAGGACTACCTAAGTCTTTTGACAAGGTTGATTAAAAATGCAATGGGCCACACCTGCATAAACCCAAAGAGAAGAGATCTGAAGACATTTTATATTTCACAAATGTAGGTATACATTCTCAGGATTTCTCTGCATTTTCATGTACACTCAACAATGCTCAAACAGAAAGATGATGTTATAATAATGCACCTGGTGTTCAACTTGCAAAAAACATACAAAGTGAATTAGAATGATAAAACTCATTGCATAATTTATACTTCCATTATTTAAAATGATACATAGCTGAAATGCATAGCCTGTGACTTGTACAAAATAGTACCACCAATTTTAAATAGTGGTTGGATTAAAAAAACTCAAACACCAAAAACAGAAATTTGGTGAAAATGGATATAACAGGCATAGGTTATGGGCAACTGCATAGAGGCAGTCCCTAACAGCTGGCCCTCTTTCACCAACATTATAACTGAATTTTGAAGTCTTGCTTCACAATGAATATCCTCTTGGGGAAATGAAGTATGATTATCCTCAAAGAATACACACATGTTAATTGTAGTTTTCATAATTTCAACATTCCACTTTCAATTTTTGTCATTTGATTGTGATTTTTAGAATTTTAGATTTATATATATATATATATATGGAATTTAAAGAGTTATATATGTCAAAATTTGAAGATTTGGGATTATGGCAAACACAGTATGTACTTTGGACTTATAATTAGTACATTGAGCTTTAATTTTTATTCTTGTCCTTGAGAATGTTCTACTTTTCAACTTTAATTTCGTCTTTGACATTGGAAACCACCTTGAGTGGAAGTCATGATTACAAGTGCTAAACTTATTCATTTAGCTTCTTTCCTTCCCTAAATTTGACTATATAAATTATTACAGCTGTTATTAATATTTATTATCCAAAATGAGTCTGTTTTAATTTGTTTACTTTACATGCAGATTTTCTAGTTGTTCACAATACAGCATATGTTGTGAAATCATGAAGCCAGGGATTCTGGAAATCTGCTCTCCAAAGCCTATGTTTTTAAACAAATACTATAGATGTATTAGAATTATTGATAAAATAATATACAAACAGTGAAACTGAATTGTTATATTGCCTGTGAGAATGAAAAGATGGCTAGCAAGTGTGTACAGTCATTATCACATTTAACCTAATGTTCAACTTGTAAGGTAAAATTGTTCCCTCTCTTATAGATCAGGAAATGAAGATTTAGAAAGAATAAATAAACTATGCCACAAATTACCTACTTCTTTTTTAAGACCATTGGTAGTCATGCACAACTTAATGAAAGGAATGTGTTCTGAAAAGTGGGCCCTTGAGCAATTTCATTATTATGGGAATATCCATAGTGCCCTTACACAAACCTAGATGGTATGGTGAATGTCTATCACTTGCTGTAGCCTCTTGTTACAATCAAGAAACATGATAAATAGAAAATGTATCCATTTGATTTTTTTCTTGCCTGAGGGCTCTGACTGAAATTTCCAGGACTATACTGAACAGTGATGGTGAAAGTGGGCATCCTTGTCTGGTCACTATCTTAGTGGGAATGCTTCCAACTTTTCCCCATTCAGTAAGATGTTGGCTGTCGGTTTTTTATAGATTTGCGAGGTTATGTTGAAGACTAATCCTTCAATGCCAAATTTACTTAAGGCTTTCATTATGAAAGGATATTGAATCTTGTCAAATGTGTTATTTGCATATATTAAAATAATAATTTTTATTCTTCAGTTTGTTAATGTGATGTATCACATTTATTGATTTGCAAATGTTGAACGATCCCTGCATATCAGCAATAAATCCCACTTGATCTGAGTGAATGATCTTTCTGAGGTGTTGTTGGATTTGATTAGCTAGTATTCTGTTGAAGATTTCTGCATTTATGTTAATCAGAAATATGCTCAGAGGTGATGAGAAAGATTTGTATGAATATGGTTGCAAAACATTTTATTAGGGGGCCATCACAGTGGCATAGTGACTAAAGCCATCACCAGCAGTGCTGGCATCCTTTTTTGGCATCAGTTCAAGTCCTAGCTACTCCAATTCTGGTCTATCTCTCTGCTGTGGCCTGAAAAAGCAGTGGAAGATGGCCCAGGTGCTTGGGCCCCTGCACCCATGTGGGAGACTCGAAGGAAGCTTTTGGCTCCTGGCTTTAGATCGGCCCAGCTCCAGACATTGTGGTTATCTGGGGAGAGAACCAGCAGATGGAAGATCTTTCTCTTTCTGTATCAGCTTCTTTCTCCGTAACTCTGTCTTTCAAATAAATGAGTCTTTAAAAACAAAAACAAAACCAATTTATTTCTAATGGTCAGATTGTAGATACTTTTATTATGCTAGAGCAGCATGATTGACTTTAGACTACTATTTCTTAAAATATTGACATTATATTCTTGAATATGACATTTTATATTTTTTATATTTTAAAAATAAATTTTATTGTTTATATTTATAGTATATAACATTATAATATATAACAAAATGGTTACTATAGTGAACCAACTCAATATATCCATCATCTTACATTTACCCATTTTTTCCTCCTGTAGCAAATCCCTAAGTACAATATGGTGTTATTAACTATTGTCCTCATTTTGTTTCTATATTGTTTCTTTTTTACTGTTCATCATACATCTTGTTAATTTTTGTCCTTTGACCTGTGTATCCCCATTTCCTCCCTTTCACAGATACCCAGGTAACCACTATGTTATCTTTTAAGGCTCTACATTTAAGAATTATTTTTCAGATAATTGTCAGAATTTCATTGCTTTAAAGGCTGAATAATATTCTACTGTATGTATATATGTGTGTGTGTATATATATATATATATATATATATATACGACTTCCAGATTTTATTTATTTGTTAGTCCATTGATGGGCACCTAGTTTGATTTCATATGTTGAATATTGTAAGCAGTGCTGCAGTGAACATAGGAGTTCAACAATCTATTTCATATACTGGTTTCATTTCCTTCTGATATATGCCCAAAAGTGAGATAATTGTGTCATAAAGTGGATCTATGTTGAGTTTTCTAGGGAATCTCCCCACCGTTCCCTATAATGGTTGTATTCCATAATTGCCGCATTTCTACCGACAGTAAGGATACCTTTTTTCCCATACCCTAGATAGCATTTGTTATTTTTGTTTTTTGCTAATAGCCATTCTAAGGATAGCAAGATGATACCTCCTTCTGGTTTTGATTTGTATTTCCCTGATGGCTAGTGATATTATGTATTCTTTTATTTTTTTGCTTTCTTGGCCATTTTTATTTTCTTTTTAAGAAATATGTGTGATGATTCTTTAGCCCTTTGCTAACTAGATTGTTTGCATTTCTGTTGTTGAATTCTTTAACTTTCTTGCACACTCTGAAAATTGAATCTTTGTCAGATGAATAGTTTGAAAATGTTATCTGGAATTCTGCTGATAGTCTGTTAACTCTGCCAACTTCTTTTGCTATGCAAAAGTTTCTTAGTTTGATATAATCTCCTTGATCTATTTTTGCTTTACTTGTCTTTACCTTTGGGATTTTATTCAAAAAACCATACCAATGCCACTGTTTCAAAGTGTTTCCCATATGCTTTCCAGAATTTCAGAATTTCGTGGGTTTTTTTATATGAACATTTTATTCATTTTGCATTGAATTTTTGAGAGGTGAGAGTTCCAAATTTGGAATATTGATATCCAGTTTTCCTACACCATTTTTTGAAGAGAATATCCTCCAATGCATGATTTTGACACTTATATCAAAGATCTTGGTGTTAGATACATGAATTCATTTCTTGAATTTATATTTCATTCTATTGTTTTATGTGTTTGTTCTTATACCAATACCATGTAGTTGTTGCTTATAAGATTTCTGGGTGTGTCTTGAAAACTCTTAATGTGATGCCATCAGCTTTGCTCATTATTGTTGACAATTTTTAAGTCTTCAAGGGTATTATTGGCTTCATATGAATTTTGGAATTATTTTCTTTAGTTCTATAAAAATGTAATTGATATTTCATTGAAGAGTGCATTAAATATAAATCTATTTGGGTAGTATGGAAATTTTAATAATTTTAAATATTCTAGTCTATGAACATGAAAAGTGTTTCCATTTTCTTCTGTCTTTCTCAATTTCTTTTGTCTCTGTTTTTTAAATTCTTTTTACAGAGAAAAATAATTCTTTTCACATCCTTGTTAAAATTTCTGCAAGCTATTTTATATTTTCTCTTGTAGATATATTGAATGATATTGGTTTTATATCTTTCTCAATGAGTTGGATATTGGTATGTAAAAATCCTACTGATTTTTGTGTATTTATTTTATATAATCTTACTGAATATGTTTATCAATTTAAATAGGTTTTTGGTGGTGTACTTAGTTTTCTCTATCTCTAAGAACCATGCTATCCATAAGAAGTGACGATTTAACTTGATCCTGTCTTAATTGTATACTTTTATTTATTTCTCTTGCCTAACTGCTGTAGCTAAAACTTTTCAACACTATGTTTAATAAGAGTAATGAGAGTGGGTTTATTTGGCCCCCATCTTAGAGGAATTTCTTTCAGTGTTTTACCATTCAGTATGATATTGGCTGTGGGTCTGTCATACATAGCCTTTATTCAAGAGATATACTAATTCTGCTTATTTTGTTTATTATTTAACATTAATAATTGCCAGATTTTATTAGAAGCCATCTATGCATTTATAGATGACCATGTGATTTTTATCCTTTATTCTTTTTATCCTTTATTCATCACAATAATGATGAATTATATTTATTGACTTCAAAATGTTGCATCAACAATGCATCTCTGCCACCGTTTCCCATAGTGTCCACCTCACTCCAACAGGTTTCCCTCTTGGTGTTCAGTCAGTCGTCACCGATCAGGGAGAACATATGGTATTTGTCCCTTTGGGACTGGCTTATTTCACTCAGCATGATGTGTTCCAGATTCCTCCATTTTGTTGCAAATGACTGGATTTCGTTGTTTCTTACTGCGGTATAGTATTCTAAAGAGTACATATCCCATAATTTCTTTATCCAGTCCACCGTTGATGGGCATTTAGGTTGGTTCCAGGTCTTAGCTATTGTGAATTGAGCTGCAATAAACATTAGGGTGCAGACCTCTTTTTTGTTTGCCAATTTAAATTCCTTTGGGTAAATTCCAAGGAGTGGGATGGCTGGGTCGAACCGTAGGGTTATCTTCAGGTTTCTGAGGAATCTCCAGACTGACTTCCATAGTGGCTTGACCAGTTTGCATTCCCACCAACAGTGGGTTAGTGTCCCTTTTTCCCCACATCCTCGCCAGCATCTGTTGTTGGTAGATTTCTGCATGTGAGCCATTCTAACCGGGGTGAGGTGAAACCTCATTGTGGTTTTGATTTGCATTTCCCTGATTGCTAATGACCTTGAACATTTTTTCATGTGCCTGTTGGCCATTTGGATTTCCTCTTTTGAAAAATGTCTATTGAGGTCCTTGGCCCATCTCTTAAGTGGGTTGTTGGTTTTGTTTTTGTGGAGTTTCTTGATCTCTTTGTATATTCTGGTTATTAACCCTTTATCTGTTGCATAGTTTGCAAATATTTTTTCCCATTCTGTCGGTTGTCTCTTCACTCTCCTGACTGTTTCTTTTGCAGTACAGAAACTTCTCAATTTGATGCAATCCCAATAGTTGATTTTGGCTTTGACTGCCTGTGCCTCCCGGGTCATTTCCAGAAACTCTTTGCCTGTGCCAATATCTTGAAGGGTTTCTCCAATGTTCTCTAGTAACTTGATGGTGTCAGGTCGTAGATTTAGGTCTTTGATCCACGTTGAGTGGATTTTTGTGTAAGGTGTAAGGTAGGGGTCTTGCTTCATGATTCTGCACGTGGAAACCCAGTTTTCCCAGCACCATTTATTGAATAGACTGTCCTTGCTCCAGGAATTAGTTTTAGATCCTTGATCAAATATAAGTTGGCTGTAGATGTTTGGGTTGATTTCTGGTGTAACTTAATACATTATCCCTCTTAGTAGTTTTTTTTTTATCTGTTCTACTTAATATGACTGGTTTAGATCTGTAATTGATGCACAGTTATTCTTAAGTGTTGAAAATTAACTGAAATGTGATCCCTGTTGAATATGGTGGTGGGAATGGGAGAGGGAAGAGATGTATAATTTGGGACATGCTCAGGCTGACTTGCCCCAAGTGGTGGAGTTGGAAGCATACCAGGGGATTCCAATTCAATCCCATCGAGGTGGCATGTACCAATGCCATCTCACTGTTCCAGGTGATCAGTTTCAGTTCACAGTTGGTCATGGTGGAGGGACTGGGAGTCAAAAGGAGCACATAGACAAGTCTAGTACCTGCTAACGCTAACCAATGGAGTAAATAAAGGGGAGAGTGATCCAACATGGGAAGTGAGATACTCAGCAGACTCATAGAATGGCAGATGTCCTAAATAGCACTCTGGCCTCAGAATCAGCCCTAAAGGCATTCAGAGCTGGCTGAAAAGCTCATGAGAGTATTTCAGGCATGGAAAGCCAAGACACTCTGGCAAAAGATCTCTGCGAGTGAGATCCCAGTGGAAAGAACAGGTCATCAAAGAAGGAGGTACCTTTCTCTGAAGGGAGGAGAGAACCTCCACTTTGACTATGACCTTGTCTAAACAAGATAAGAGTCGGAGAACTCAGAGGGCTTCCATAGCCTTGGAAACTCATGACTGGAGCATAGGGAGATTACTGATGCCATAGACAGGAGTGTCAATTGGTAATTCAACAACAGGAGTCACTGTGCACTTACTCCTCATGTAGGATCTCTATCCTTAATGTGCTGTACATTGAGATTTAATGCTATAACGAGTACTCAAACAATATATTTCACTTTGTGTTTCTATGGGGGTGCAAACTGTTGAAATCTTTACTTAATGCATACTAAACTGATCCTCTGTAAAAAAAAAAAAAAAAAAAGAAATTATCAATTCCCAACTTGACTCTCACTGGGATTAAACATGACAATAGGTCTGATCTGATTTCATCATCATTTAAAAAAAATCATCTGTTATTTTTCACTTTATGTTTCTGTGTGGGAGCAAACTGTTGAAATCCTTACTTAATGTATACTAAGCTGATCTTCTGTATATTAAGATAATCGAAAATGAATCTTGATGTGAATGGAAGGGGAGAGTGAGTGGGAAAGGGGAGGGTTGTGGGTGGGAGGGACAGTATGGGGGGGAAGCCATTGTAATCCATAAGTCGTACTTTGGAAATTTATATGCATTAAATAAAAGTTTAAAAAAATGCATCTCTGGGATAAATCACATTTATTAATAATGTGTGATGTTTATGATATATTGTTTGATTTGATTTGTTTAGTATTTCACTGAGAATTTTTGTATGTATATTCATCAGGGAGATCTATAGCTTTCTTTTTGATTGCCATGTATTTGGTTTTGGAATCAAGGAAATGCTGAACTCAGAGTACTTTGGAAAGGGTACCTCGATCTCAAATTTTTGGTACAGCTTGAAAAGAAATGATGTTAAATTTTCATTAAAATTTAGTAGGATTTAGAAATGAATCCATCTGTTACAGGACTTCCCTTTCTCTAGAAATATTCATTGCTGATTCAATTTCATTACTCATTATTTGTTTCTACATGTTTTCAATGTCTGTGATTCTTGGCAATTAATAAGTATCAAGAAATGTATTCAAAATTTCTAGATATTTTAATGATTAGTATCACCAGTGACAGAGGCTATTGCAGTCTGCTTCCACCTCACTCTCAGAAGTTGGCATCTCCTCTAGTCCCCAGCTTTGGGTGTTGCGGGTGGCACCCTGTTCTCTGGTGCTTGTTTGTACTGTTCATGGTTCTCCACTGTGTCTCTCTTAATTCTATAGAATCTCTACTGCAAACTTTTCTCCAACTCTCTCCTGGAAATGCACTTCATCACTTTTCTTTTTTATTTTAAAGATTTATTTTTATTTATTTGAGAAAGTTATAGAGAGAGGTAGAGGCAGGGAGAGAGGTCTCCCATCCACTGGCTCACCCCCAGATGGCCGCAATGGCCAGAGCTGTGCCAATCTGAAGCCAGGAGCCAGGAGCCTCCTCCCGGTCTCCCACATGAGTTCAGGAGCTCAAAGCCTTGGGCCATCCTCTGCTGCTTTCCCAGGCCACAGCAGAGAGCTGGACCGGAATAGGAGCAGCCAGGACTCAAACCGGTGCCCACATGGGATGCCGGCGCTCCAAGCCAGGGCTTTGACCTGCTGCGCCACAGTGGCAGCCCCCATCACTTTTCTTCTGTTATCTTTCCCTGGTCAAAATCAGCACGGCTTATCCCTATTCAGACACCTGGGAATCCCCATTTCCCATCTTCCAAGATGGGCAGTGTCTTCCATTGAAAGAAAGTCCAAGAACAGCAAATGCTGTTACCTTTGGAGTTTCCATCAGCAGCAAAACCGCCTCCTAGAACCTCATTTCCATGAGGAACTGGAAGATGACTATCCATATTTTATAGGTGAAATCCAGATAAGACAGAGACTATCTGAAGTAAAGCAAATATCTCAAGTCAATCCTCAATAATACCTCTGCAATATACAAAGACCATGAGACAAGAGAATTAGTTAGAAATTCCTAATAGGGGATTTCGGGAAGGCACCAGTTTTTGCATGTGAACAGTTATTTTAGGAAACCTCAACCTGGACCTCATATCTTGGGGGAGATACCAGAAGGCCAGAAGTTTTTTTTTTTTTTAATTACACATCTTTCATTATTAGTAAAGTTGAAGTTATAAAAATGTTATAAAAAAAAGTTGAAGTTATATATAAAAAAAAAGTTGAAGTTATATATGATCCCCCCATATGATCACATTCTAGTCTTTAATAACAGTATGTATATTACTTTAAATAGCAAATAGAAGTCTGTAAACTTGCTTACATTAAGGAATACGACATGGAGAAATTATCATAGCTGTCTGCCTGGGTCCAATTTTGTCACAAGGGTTCTTATGATGAAGAGGCAGATTTAGTTTGAGAAGTGAGATATGATAGTAGAGTAGAGATTGGATTGAGGCTCACTGAGTATAGAAGAAATGGCCAGTATATGAGCAGTGAAAGCAACCTCTGGATGCCATAAATGGCAAAAAAGGACTTCTTTCCTAAAACGCAAGGCAGTAACACAACCCGGCTAATACCTGACTTTCCCCAATGAGACTAATTTTTGAATTTCTGACCTCTATAATTAAGTTAGTAAATTTGTATTGTTTTAAGCAACTAAATTTATGGTGTGGATCACATGATAGATACTTAATTATATTTTTATTGACCAACAGATATATGAATCACCAGACTTGTAGAATTATTGATTCCTTTACTAGGAAGATATTCATTTTTAGCAGCTTCATAGGTCTCTCTAAGAAGTTTTTTTTGAAAAACTGATACAGAGAAACTCTCAAGGTAGTCAGGGAGGGGGATGAGCTTTAAGCAGAAAGTTATGAATACACAAATGTAACCTGTGATGTGTCTCAAAATGAGTGACAGGAGCACTGTTGTAATATGTCATCAAGCAGAAGAGATGTGCTGGGGTTATACTGGAAAGAACCTGTAGTGTCACAATAAAGTGTATGGTATCCATTTCTTTTTATTTTTTATTATATGTATTGTTATTGTGGTAAAGCATGACATAAAATTTACTATTTTGACCACGTTTAGTGTAAGTTTCAGTTGTATATGTATACTCATATCGTTGTGACATATCTCCAGAAGCTTTTCATCTTGCAAAACTGAAAGTCCATATTTCTGCATAAAACCTATACAATGAAAAGATTTAACATAGAAGACTTATATTCCCTCATTTTTATGTTAATGAAAAATAGTTTCAATATCAGTCTTGAGAATTAATTGAAATAAGGATGGGAGAAATTTGGAAATGAATTAACATACTATAATTTTGAAACCAGGTGAACCTCGGTTCAATCTGTGCCTCCAGACATAATTGCTAAGGTCAATTAACATCTGACTATAGTATTTTTCATAAAAATCAAGAGTTTTACTTATTGATACTCATTTTTATGTTTTGTTATAAGGCATTGGCCTTTTTTTCTATCTGGATGATTCCTATAAAGATGCATAGCAAAAATATTTGAGGGATAAATTGACTATTTGTAGATTAAATTAAAATTTCTCCAAGCCTTATAGTGACATGCCTCTGCATTTCATGAATTCCTGGTTGTTAAGGTGAATTATTGAAATATGAATTATTTTTCCTAATTGCCATAAATGACTAGTCTATTTGAATTTCCCAAAATGATATAATATTGACTTTTACATTTGGGGTTTTGAAGCTAATATTTAGTGGCAGCTATTCTCATCCCTGACTGCAGATTCAAAGTCCACGCTGTGGTGCAGTGATTTAAAGCCCCAGTCTGCATCATCAGCATCCCATATGAGTGCTGATTCAACTCTCGGCTGCTCCACTTCTGATCCAGGTACCTGTTAATGCACCTGGGAAAGCAGCAGAGGATGGCCCAAATCCTTGGGCCCCTGCACCCACTTGGGAAGCCCAAAATATGCTCCTGGCTTCTGGCTTTGGATCATCTTAGCTCTGGCTGTAGCAGCCACTTAGAGAGTGAACCATCAGATGGAAGAACTCTCTCTCTCTCTCTCTCTCTCTTTGTGTGTGTGTGTGTGTGTCTGTGTGTCTACCTTTCTCTGCAACTCTTTCAAATAAATAAAAATAAATCTTTAAAAAAAAGCTGATGGGGGAGCCTCACCACAAACCAATTAGATCAACATGTTTTGGGGTGAGCCTGGGTATCTTGTCTTTTAAGAATATTTCCAGTGAATCTTAATATAAAGCAAGTGCTGAGAATCATCCTTCTGCAGTGCTCTGTTTTCCAATGTACTTGTTTCCAGTTAAAACCAAGTTGTGCTTCACTATGATTGTGTGTAGTTAATCCAGGTTTTCCATAAACATCAATCATTAGATAATAAGAAATATGAGATACGCACTACTCTTTGCTTTTTTAAATATCAATATTTTGTTTTCAAAATTAATCTTGATTTAGTCATTTAATAACAATATTTCAGTACTGCTGTAAAAATACAGTACTTTATGAGCTCCTCTATATCAACAGAAAATGTATTGATTATATTTATCAACTTAAGTTATGGATTTTTATAGAGTTTCAACAATATTAAACCAAGGAGTGTGTTGGGAGAGTATACTCTCTGTATATCATTTCTTATGTCCTCTGCTACTGCAAACTATGAAAATTTCATCTAGAATCTTACTCATATAATATGTCAGCTGTGCAAATACAGTTTGTGGTGGGTCCTTTTATTTGCCAATTTAACTTGGCAAAGGGTGCTTGGATATGTGTTCAAACATGATTCTTCATATTCCTTTGGGTATGTTTTTAGGTGGATTTAAGTTACTGGATTTTGAGTACAACAATCTGCCTTTTGTTATGAAATTAATGTTTCTGTCCCTCCAACACACCTGTCCCTCCCCCTAAATTTACACATGTTAAAATTCTAACACAATATGGGAGTATTAGGAGGTGTTGTGTAATTAGGTCATTAGGGTGGAGTTTTCAGAGGGGGATTACTAACATCATGAGAAGTATGAAAGGTTCACTCTTCTCTCTTGTCTGCCATGTAAACACAATGAGAAGTGAGAAGTTAACCTCAAAATCTGAAAGAGTGCCCCTTCAAACACAAGATCAGCCAGCATTTTGATTCTGAATTTTCCAGCCTCAAACTGAAAAATAAATATTTTATGTTTAAGCCACTTGGTCCACTGCATTGTGTCATAGCAGCAAAAACTAGGAAGTACTGTATAATGTGGGTGAGCCAAATCCAATGAGTTGAAATCCTGAATAAAACAAAAACACTAACCTTCTCCCCAAAAAGAGAAGATTCCAAGACGGCCTTTGGAATTCATCTCAACATGGGCTTTTCTCTGTTCTGTAGTTGACAGCCTTTAGACTTGAACTACAATATGAGTTCTCCTGGCTGTCCATCCTGCTTCCTTCCCTGCAAATATTAGACTTGCCAGTACCTTAATTGTGTGAACCAATTTGTATAACAATTCTTTCTATATATGTACACTCACACACTCTCTCTCTCTCACACACACACACATACAAATACACACACCCCAATAGGCTCTGTTTCTCTGGAGAACGCTAATAAAACCTTATCTCAGCTTTCTGAATAAATTTCTTTCCCTTGGCTCCTTGAACATAAAAATTAGATTTTGATTATCATAACTTACATTAACAGTTCTTATTTGGAAAGAATGTGTTCTACCAGCCTGTCTATAACTCTGTAGATTATAGGGATTTATAGATGCTTGCTTCAGATTATCCTTAAAAATGTTTTATAAATGCCTTTTGATCATTCATTTCAATAGAGGATGGCTAATATCTTCCATTTTGAATTAATAAGAGAAAAACTGTATTTACTATTCTAAGATTTCTCTCAATATTCTTGCTTCTTTTTAATGTTATGACCAACCTGAAAGATAATTTAAAGTACTGCAGTCTGATGACACAAGTCTGCATAAAACCACAGTCTGGACACAAGTCTGCATAAAACCTGTCTGATTAATTTGAATTTCAGCTCTTTATTCTCTAAAGCCAGCAGTTTCCCTTAACTTTTTGTAGCCCTTTTAAAAAAACCTTCTATTTATCTCAAAACATATTTTCCACCCTTGCATAAAGCAGATACAGTTTTCAACCTGAGTACACTCATTTGAAAAAAAAAAAGTATAGTGATTGTAAATTATTCTATTCTCCTGTAGTAGGCATCAGAGGTTAAAAGTGATTAAAATATTACTTGAGATAAAAGCTTGAATAAATAGAAGATGTCATACAATGCTGGATAATATAGTAAGTAAGAAATATAGACATACAGGGAAAGGAAAGTTACAGGGGACCAATAGAATTTTTACTAGTAGAGTTGTTACTGTTGAGTTTTAAGCTGGTTCCTAATAAATTAATATATCCAAGGCCATTTCTCCATGCCAAATTAATTGAAAGCCAAAATTGACTCCCCCTAATAAAACAAATGTTATAGTATTCTAAATTTTATTATTTTATTTTATAATTATATGATCCCTGTCTAGATGACAGGGCTAATTTCCTTGTCATATGTGTAGAGGAGAATAGAGTCAAGTCTGAGCCTACACTAAACATTTCATGCATGTATATGGCCACAGGTGCTTTGAAAATAATATTTACCTTCTAAAGAACATACAAAATACCTTTTATTCTTGCTACTTTATTCAAAGCAACACAAACATAATAGTATGTAGTGTTATAAGTTATAGATGGTGATGAATCACTGATGGAGCCCTAAGGTCTAATTACAAAACTTTCCTAGATACTGTCACTCCCCCTCTTTGTGTCGTGGAGGAGCGACACTAAACCCTGCCTAGGCTTCCTATCCGAGTCACGGCACCATTATGTCGCTCCCCCTCTTCGTGGAGGAACGACACAGGACCCTGCGCTGTTCTTTCGTCTGCTCGGCCCTCCCCGGGTTTGTTGCTGGTTCTTCCCGGGTTGGCTACCGTCCCTTCCACCTCCGTGGAAGGGCGGTTCCCCCTGCCACTTTCCCCACTTCCGCGGGGGAGCGGCACACCGCCGGCCGGCTCTCTCGGGGGCTGCACAGGTGTTCCTTCAGATAGATGTTCCTGGTGCATGTTGTCTCTCTCCTCCTTTATTGTCCTCTTCCACCAATCCCAACTCTGCTACCCACACGCCGAGTACGCTGCTCTCCTCCAATCAGGAGCAGGTCCTGCTGTTTATTGGTTGAACTGGAGGCAGCTGTGTAGAAGCTGTTTCCTCCCTTCTCAGCGCCATATTGTGGGAGAGCAGATGCATAGAATAAGTCTTAATTCCAGTAACAGTCTAGTCCGAGTTGCTCCCAGTTGCTCCCCACAGATACCTTTAAAGAATCAAATATACAGTAGGAGAGCTTTCTATTGTTTATCTCAGGAATTTTAGTATGAATAGAATATTAAAGCAAACTTGCCTTGAATCTAGAGAATTTTCAGTTGTGGCTAATAAATACATAAATTTTGTATTTGGAATGTTACTATGATACTAGTCAGCAAAAATGAACATTTTTGTAATCTTAAGTTTCTGTATTATAATACTGAAAACAAATTAGTTGTGGTATGTGAATATTTTGTATAATCTAGGACCAATAAAATGCTTTTAAATTTGCATATCAAACATTATTTATAAAATGTTATAATAACTCAAACTTGTATCAAAGGCTAAAATAAAGACTTCTTCCATCTCTTCTAAAGTTTCCCTATCAAACCATGACTATGAAATAGCTTTATTGATAGGGATGAGAAAAGCAGTAGGAATAGGATGAAAGGACTTCTAAACCCTAATAAAATGTATGTGTCATCCAAATTCAACACTAATTTTTAAATTCTCTCTTCCTGTTTCAAAAGAGGAAGTGTCTCTCCCACTCAAGGGAAACCTTTTCAAGAGGATATCCAGTAAGCATTGAACAAATATTAGATGAATAAATGCACAGCTATGTAAATGAAGCAATCAGTGAAACTCCTTTCATTATTAAGAAAGTTACCACCTATCCCTAAACTTTGTTACAGGTCCACCCTGTTGCTCCTGAATCCATCCAATAACATCTGTATTTGTTGAGCCTATAAGAGAAAGGGGAAGAGAGAGTGAGACAGAGAGAGCCCTTTAAACACTTGTCTCTCAGATGTTTTTAATTTATCACAATAAACATTGTGTTGTTTAACTCATTATTTCCATATCTTTATATTTAACTGATTTCCCATACTCTATCAGGATGACTCCTGTACTCCCCTCTCTCCTGAAGGCATTTTCTCCAAGGTCACCAGTGACCTCCATATAGCAAAATCAAATATACTTGATCACTCTTAAGTGTTTGACTGATGACACACTACTTATGAGGATACTACATTCTACCCAATTATGTCTTTGGAGACTGATTTTGCTATATGGAGGTCACCATATATATAGTCTTTGGAGACTTCTTCAAAGCAACTCTTGTTCAACCAAAATGATTAGATGTTGGCAATTCTCAGAACGCTATTCTTCATAGACTTCATTGTTTGTTGAGGTGTAAGTTTTCAACCTTGCTACTAATGACATGTTGCATCAGGTTATTCTTTTTTAAAACTGAGGGTTCTGTGTATTATAGGAGTGTTTTGCAGCCTTATTCTCAGTTACAATCAACTTTAAGTTGGTAGCTTATTGTCCTCTAGTTGTGATAACCAAAAATATTTCCCATATTTTTTTTTAAACTAGAACTCTCAGAATGTGTCTTTTTATCATTTATCTATTTTGGTTTAAAATCATGTACACGCACACATATTTGAAAGCAAAAGTAAAACAAAACTAACCCTTTGAATTAAAAACAATAACAAAAGAATTTAAATGTATATAAAAATTGTTGATGGAACCATTTAGTGAAGCATATTTCAATATTTTAAACTATAGGATGTGGACTATGCTTTCTTAGAAGGATGAATTCCAAAATTAACAAGCAAAATAATTGCAATAAGATCTTAAGTGATTCATCAATATTATTAGTAATAATGGCATTAGTTGATAGTAGATAAACAAAACCAATAATAAATCACATTAATGTTTAAAACCAAGATTTTTAACAAAACAATTCACATATTTCCTAATGTGCTCTTAGAGACAATCACCCCAAGTAGATAACTTCTATTCTAGATGATCAGTATCACTGTACTATATATGTATCTGTTTTCTCCATTCTACTTCCTGTACATCCAATGGTTTATCTCTATCATCAACTGCTATATTGAATTCATTTAGATCTTTGTTTAATCACCATTTCACTATGTTCACCAGTAGGCCTTATATCCAACTAATTATTCAAAATAGATCCTGAATTAAATTCCCTCTCACCATAACACTTAGCCTTTTCCCAGTAATAAGTCTCATTAAAAGGGTCTATCCAGGTACTGTGTCATAAACATTGGATTAAAGGACCTATCAAAAATAAACCATTTCCTGCTGATTACAATTTTAAAATATTTCTCAAATATAACCAATTATCTTTTTGACACTAATATAACCCAGATCACCAATTTTTCTAGCTTCAAGGAGGATAGTAAACCCTCTCAGACTCTCTCTGCCTCTTTAACCCATTGTCTGTGTGAAAACAAAGCAATCTTTTAAAATACAGAACAGACCAAAAAGCAAAACAAATAGAAAACTCATGAAACATAATTATGTCACAAAATACATTATGCCAATCTGCTTAAACCTATTCTTGTTTTTCTCATTACCTTCACAATAAGGAGCAGATATTATTTAAAAGCCTGTGGAATATGATCCATGTCAACTCCTCCTTATCATTTCTCTTTACTCCCCAATTAACTATTTTAACTTCATTGTCCTCATATCCCCTTCCTATATCTGCCTTGTTCTCTCTGGGTTCAGAGCTGTTTTTTTATAATGTCAATCTCCCCCCCAGCCTTTATCTAATGATGTTGAAGAAGTTATTTTTCTACTTGTGTGGAAAGCGCAGTAATGGCCCACCAATGATGTCTGCATCCTAATTCCTAAAGTCTGAGCATATGCTAGGTTTGATGGCAAAGGGGAATTGAGATTTCAGATAGTTTATAGTGGCTATGCAGCTGATCTTGAATAAGATGGCCCAATATAATCACAGTAATTCCTTAAAAGTAGGAGAAAGATGTACCCAGTCATTTTGGGAAGGACCCAATCAAACTTTGCTGGCCTATAATATGGAGGATGGCTATGAGCCAAGAGATACAGGCAGTCTCTTGAAGCTGGGAAAGACAGTTAAATGATGTCTTTTCTATAGACCCCCCCAGAATGAATGTTGCTCTACCAACATCTTGATTTCAGCTCAATAAAATAGGTCCATGTGAAACTTCCAATCTACAGAACTGCAAGATAATAAATTTGTATGCTTTATGTCATTAAATTTGCGATGATTTGTTACAATAGGAAACTAATACAATCTGTTATTCACATCTGTCAGTCTGGTTTTCTTTTCCACAGCCTTTTTAATGCTTTTCGTTACATTTTCAGTGACTGTTTCTGTTAGACTATGTCAGTGATTGCTATCTTGTTTCTATTACTTTTGTCTCAGTAAATATTTGGGCACTTGGTAAAAATTTATGGAACAGATGAAACTAATTTGGTTTGAGGTCTATTTTTTGTGGGGAGCAACTCGGACTAGACTAAGTTACTGGAATTAAGACTTATTCTATGCATCTGCTCTCCCACAATATGGCGCTGGGAGAGGAGTAAACAACTTCTACACAGCTGCCTTTCGCCAACTTGACTGATGAGCTGCAGGAGCTGATCCTGCTCCTGATTGGAGGAGAGCAGCGTGCTCGGTGTGTGGGTAGCAGAGTTGGGATTGGTGGAAGAGGACTATAAAGGAGGAGAAAGACAACATGCACCGGGAACATCAGGATAACATCTGAGCAGCCCCCGAGAGAGCCGGCCGGTGGTGTGCCACTCCTCCGCGGAAGTGGGGAAAGTGGCAGGGGGAGCCGCTCCTCCACGGAGGTGGAGGGGTCGGCAGCCAACCCGGGAAGGACCAGCAGCAAACCCGGGAAGGGCCGAGTAGACGAAAGAACAGCGCAGGGTCCTGTGTCGTTCCTCCGCGAATGGGGGAGCGACAATTTTTATCACAGATATCTCTGCCTGTTGTATCTCCTTGACCAGCTGGGGTAGGAGTTTGGGGGAAAGTGCATGCCCTAACTTTCCTTTCACTTTTACATTGAAATTTAATGAAATGAAGCATTTGGAGTCACTTTGAAAGCCTTGAAACATAGTACAAATGTAAACTTCAATTATTTGCAGTATATAGTGAAGACACCAATTTAATATGGTTAATGAGCAAACAGCACATTAACACTTAAATTTAATGACAGAAAATTAGCTAGTAGTTAGAAGTTAGAGCTAGCACAAATTAACCCTGTGCATAATGAACTCATTTCTCAATTGAGAATACATTTTCAGAGTTGAGTGTTGTTGGGTAGGAACAAGAATACAACTTTGCATTAATTAAAAATGTGTTGGTAATTGGAAAGTGCCATCGATAACAGTCATGATAAAGACTGTAGAAATCCCTAGGTCAGTGATAGGAAACTTTTACCTGCACGCTCTTTCATTCTAGGGTACACAAAATATACATAAAATTAGTAATCAAAGCTTTTCTTTTGTAGTTATCTAAGTGGTTGAGCTAGTTCTATGAAAGCTGGTCTCTCTTATGTTTGTTTTTTGCAAAAAATAATTTTAAAATTTTTCTGAAAATGGATTTGGAGTTTATCACTTTTATTTAAAATTTTTGTTTATTTGAAAGAGTGACAGGAAAAGACCTTCCATTCAGTTGTTCCCTCCCAAAGGGCCACATTGCCCAGGCTGGACCAGGCTATATCTAGGAGCAAGGAACTCCATCTGGGTTTCCCATGTGGGTGACTGAAGCATCTTCCACTGTCTTCCTAGGCAAATTAACAGAGCTAAAAACATTGACCACTTTATCCTTGCTTTTGATATAGATTTCCAGTTCAAGAAAGTGCTTGGGCAGTCTTAGTTTGTACTAATTTTAACAAAAATGATTCTGAGTAAATAAATGATAAGTCAGACTCTGGAAAATTGAGGAAACAAAAAGGGAGCAGTAGGATGTCGTTGAAATAAAAAGTATAGATAACCACTACCACCTGAAGGAATGAAGGACTGAAGGAATGAAGAGAAGTGGTTCACATAAAGACAATATTAGGGGAAACACCTGGAACTGAACCTCAAACTCAAAGGAGGGGCACTGACTTGTTGCTTGGTCTCTGATCTCAAAGAAGAGGTCCAACATTGCTGGATCCTGAACTGGAACATACAGCTGCTGCTTGACTGTTGCAGGATTTGGGGCAGGCAGAGGGGTAGAGAGTGTGGGGAATGAATATTGATCTTGAGAATTCCAATATATAGTCAATCACAGTTACTGAAACAAACTCTTGCTAGATTGGAGGAGAAATTACTGCAGAAAGAAGAAGAAGGTCCCTCTCCAGTCTTGCTGGCTCCCTCCACATCCCCATCCTGGCAGAATCTAACATAGACACAGCTTCTAAGACATGAATTTAACAACATGGAAACAAAGAAAGATTCTATCTGATCATGATTTAAGAAGCAGCATGGCAAATCCCAGGTATAGAAACCTGAGATTAAGAGCTGATTCTAGAGATCTTTTTACTATAAGTCTGACAGTTTTTTTAGAGACCTCAATACTTACCTCACCACTACTTTAGAATCATGGATCCATTTGTCCAGGCATGGTACATGCTCACCACATGTGCATACATGTGTGTTTTCCTCTTATAATGAATGATGTGAGGTAGGGTAAGTAGTGGATTTTGTTGGAGGCATAGAACAAGAAATATTCTAAGCACTATTAGTTTCAAATTTTGCCAATTCTTGGGTGCAGGTGTTGGGATTAGGGAGTAAGCACCAGTTGGGATGCTCACATTCCATACCAGAGTGCCTGGATTCAAGTCCTGGCTCTGTTGCTTATTCAACCTTTCTGCAAATGCACACCCTGGGAGGCAGCAGGTGATGTCTCAAGTAGTTGGGTTCCCACTACTATGTAGGAAATCTGGAATGAATTCCTGATCCGTGGTTTCAGCCTGGCCAAGCCCCAGTTATTGCAGGCTTTTGAGGGAGTGAATCAGCAGATTAGAGTTCATGAACTCTATTCTTTCTCTCTGTCTCTCTCAAAAAAAAATTACACAAATAGATAAGTTGTCATTTATTCATTCTATCTTTATCCTTGAAGTCCAATAGTAGCTTTTTGGTCAGAGGCAAGAAGTATAGAATTACTGATTGTTAACTTTTGCTTAGACCATCTGTTACTATAGCAACTGTTCTGAGACTAGGGCCAGATTTTCCCATAAAATATATTGACTCCTTTCCTACTATGGGCAGATGTTCGCATTTCATGAGCCTTTTATTTTCTCCAGGTTCGATGCTTTACTGTGGGATATTTTAGTTGTTAACAAGATTTCCACCGCATAATTAGTGTATTTCCTCATGACAAAAATATCTTCATGCTACAAGTCTTAGTCTTTTTCTTTTTAAAATCTCCTCATGATAAATCCTAAAGCTTTGTTATTTTGTTGCCTGTCTTTTAATATTTCTATGTAGTGGCTTCTATTTTATATTTATATGCATTCTTTTATTTTCTCTTTTTAAATGTCTTTGTAGTGCTTATTTGCATGTTTTGTTTTCACCTCAGTTTCTTTTTCTCTAAATTCCATAGGTAGAACAAAATGAATAGGTTTTGTAGAAACAATTTGTACTAAGTATGAACTAGGGCTAACGCAGAGGCATTCAATTCTCATTCTCACTACTTTAAATCCAAAAGAACACTTGTGACTCTCATTATTCTTTTCTACACACAGTCATCTCTCTTTTTCCTTTTTATTGATTGTTCCTCAGAACACCAGAGCTACCCAATCTAACACCATTAGCACCATAGGTGAACCTCATTAGAAATCTAAGATTCACCATGATCTGATTTCTCCCTCCTTCCATGTTTCCACGTCATTTAATGTCTAATGCAATGGTGTTCCAGATCTGGGGGGATGGTGTTAAAAGAGTGTATGAAATAAAATCACTTATACTCAAAATTATCCTGGAAAATCCTTCAGGATGATACCTGAATTGAGATGACTGACCAAATCTCTAGTTTTGTTGTTGCTGTCTCCTTCCTGATAATAATTACTGCTTGTTTGGTTGAATAGTATAGGAAGGATTAGGTCTGTGGCATACACTTAATCATCTTGCAGGTTGTTAAACTATTTATGATTAAACAATTGCAGGCCAGCACCGCTGCTCACTAGGATAATCCTCCGCCTGCAGCGCCGGCACCCCAGGGTTCTAGTCCCGATTGGGGTGCGGGATTCTGTCCCGTTGCTCCTCTTCCAGTCCAGCTCTCTGCTGTGGCCCGGGAAGGCAGTGGAGGATAGCCCAAGGCCTTGGGCCCTGCACCTGCATGGGAGACCAGGAGGAAGCACCTGGCTCCTGGATTCAGATTGGCGCAGCACGCCGGCTGTGGCTGTGGCAGCCATTTTGGGGGTGAACCAACAGAAGGAGGACCTTTCTGTCTCTCTCTCTCACTGTCTAACTGCCTGTCAAAAAAGAAAAAAAGACAATTGCAATCAATTTGTTAAAGTGATCAAAATATGAGGGCACAGGGTTAACTGATGGTGGAAGTTTCATAATTCAAATGAACATCTAATTACACAATAGTGGGCATGGATTTAGAAATCTCTTCAAAATCCATGACACTAACAGTTAAATACGTAATAGTTCCAAATATCCAAAAGAGTTTTTAAAAATTGTTTTTAAGAAAAGAATTTATTTATTGGTAAATAAGATCATGAATGCAGATGTTTTTGAACCTGGGACAATACAGTTCCATCTGACAACTGAATCTCCTGTATTTTCCACGTGTTCTGTGAGATTCATAAACACCAAAGAATGAAGTGTGAGTAGATGTTTGTTTAATGGTCAAGATACCACTTGGGTCCTTCCACAGCCCACTTCAGAGTGGCCAGGCTTGAGTCCCAGCTATGTTCCAGATTTCAGCCTGTGCTAATGTGCATCTTGGGAGACAGAAGGTATTGGTTAAGGTACTTGGGTCCTTGGCACCCACATTGGAAACCTACATGGAGCTCCTGGCTTCAGCCTGGTCCAACCATAGCTGTTGCTGGCATTTGGAAAGTGAAATGGGGATGGGAAATCTCTGCTTGTCTCTCTACTTTCAAATGTATAAAAGTTATTTTTTTAAGAAAATTAATGTTTTATCAGAATAGTCTCATTTCTTTTGGTCTTGCTTTGGTGCCTATCTTATAAAAGGTAGTTGTCTTCCCAGGTATTAATCAAGTGCAGAGAAGAGGGAGCCTGAGTTCAGGATGGCAAGCATTGTTAAACTTTTCATTGAATAGCTTCTTGGGATTCCTGAAGTTACAAATAGATATCACTTATCCACCATTGATCTCCACTATAGTTCTGAACGCTATGAAAAGAATCAAAATATACTGAATAATTTAATTGCCTTAGTGTTCTTGAGAGGCCAATAGTACAGAGGTACTATCAGCCTTGCTCACATTCTATGAAGTTTGCCAGACACCTGGAATTATCTTGAAGCAAGTGATATTCTTGCCTTCTGCACACTAAAATCTTATTACAGCTAATGTTATATTTCACGGAAAGTCTGAGATTCAGCAGAATTTTCATTCAATGGAATATTCCTAGTTTGATTATGCATTATCAAAAATAGTTTATCAACATTGTTTTAATTTTTTGAGTGTCTTAAACAAAAGAGATTTATATTTTCACAATTCTAAAGACTAGGAGTCCAACATCAAGCTTCCGACTAATTTGGCTCTGGTGAGGGCTCTTTCCCTTTTTTTTTGTAGGTATTCTTTTTTATTAATATAAAGATAAAAGGTTAAATGCATTGCATAGGTATTATTTCAAGAATACAACCACACTTTCATCACTGCCCCTACCCTAATCCTCCTTTCTCCCTCCCCTTTCTTCATCAGTTTTTGCAAAGACATAATTTTAATTCACTCTATATTCACAGATTAATTTGATGCTAACCGTGATATTCAAAAAGTAAACAGTAGTAGTAAACAAAGTTCCACAAGAGTATAAACAAGGGATAAAAATGATAATCATATCACAAAATGTCCATTTAAGTCCTAAGCATTTTTTGTACTCCATATTAACTGGCACATATAAGAGAAAATTTATGATATTTTTCTTTTTGAGAATGGCTTATTTCATTAAGCATAATGGTTTCCAATTTTATCCATTTTGCTGTAAAACACAAGATTTCATTGTTTTATGGCCATGTACTATTCTGTAGTGTATATATACAATATTATCTTTATCCAGTCATCAGTTGATGGGCATTTGGGTTGATTCCATAACTTAGCTGTTATGCATTCAGCTTCAATAAATATAGGGTACAAATAACCCTTTCATATGCTGATTAAATTCTGTTTGGGTAAATTATTAGAAGTGGAATGGTTGGGACATATGGTAAATCTATTTTCAGTATTCTGAGGAATCTCCACACTGTCTTCCATAGCGGTTGGTCTGGTTTACATTCTCACCAACAGTGGGTTAGGATACTTTATCCACACATTCTTGCCTGCACGCATTTGATTTTTAATTTAAGGATGATCGCCATTCTATCTGGGGAGATTTGGTACCTCATTGTTGTTTTATTTGCATTTTCTTGATGTCTAGTGACCCCGAACATTTTTTCATGCATCTGTTGGCCATTTGTATTTCATCTTCTGAAAATTGCCTATTCATATTCTTTGCCCATTTCTGAACAGAATTGTTTTGTTGAGTTTCTTGAGATCTTTATAGATCTCTTATCAGTTGCATAGTTTGCAAACATTTTCTCCCATTCTGTCAATTTCCTCTTCACTTTGTCTAGCATTTCCTTTGTAGTGTGGAAACTCCCTAGCTTGATGTATGCTATTTGTCTATTTTTTTTCTTTAATTACCTGTGCTTCTTTTTCAAGAAGTCTTTGCCTATGTCAGTGTCTTGTAGAGCTTCCTGATGTTAACCTCTAGTAATTTTACAGTATCAGATGGTAGATTTTGGTTTTTGATCCATTTTGAGTTGATTTTTGTATAGTGTAAGGTAGGGGTCTTGTTTGATACTTTGGCAAGTGTAGATCAACTTTTCTCAGCACTATTTGTTGAAAAGACCGTTCTTTCTCCAGGGAATGATTTTAGCTCATTTGTCAAAGATTAATTGGTTGTAGATGAATGGGTTAACTTCTGAGATTGCTCTTCTGTTCAATTGGTCTACATGTCTATTTTTGTGCCAATTCCAGGCTGTTTTACTTATAACTGCCCTATAGTATGTCTTAAAATCTGGTGTTGTGATGCTTCTGGCTTTGTTTTTGTTGTTTAACATTGCTTTAGCTGATATGCAGGATTTCTTGTGTTTTCATATGAATTTTAACATTGTTTTTCTACATCTGTGAAAGTCGTTGGTATTTAGAATGGGATCTCATTGAATCTGTAAATTGCTTTCACAAATGTGGACAATTTGATAATATCAATGCTTCCAAACCATGAACATGGAAGAGTCTTCCTTTTTTGTGTCTTCATTTATGTTTTTCTTTAATATTTTGTAGTTTTCACTATAGAGATCTTTAACATCCTTAGTTAAATTCATTCCAAGTTATTTAAATTTTTTGTAGCTATTGTGAATGGGATTGATCTTAGAATTTCTTTCTTTGCCATGGCATTGTTTGTATATACAAAGGCTATTGATTTTTGTGTGTTGATTTTATATGTTGCCACTTTACCAAGCTCTCTTATGAATTCTCATAGTCTCTTAGTGGAGACTGCAAACAGGAATAATTTGGACTCTTCCTTTCCAATTGCTATCACTTTTTTTTTTCCATTCCTAATGACTCTAGATAAACTTCCAGAACTATATTAAATAGCAATGGTGAAAGTGGGCATCCTTATCTGGTTCTGCATCTTAATTGAAATGTTTCTAAGTTTTCCATCAATATGATGCTGGTAGTGGGTTTGTCATAAATTGCATTGATTTTGTTGAGGAGTGTTCCTTCTGTACCAATTTTGCTTGAGTTTCTTATCATGAAAGGATGTTGTATTTTATCAAATGCTTTCACTGCATCTATTGGGATTATCCTATGGTTTTTAATCTTCAATTTGTTAATGTATGTATCACATTTATTGATTTGCATATGTGGAACCATTTCTGCATATCAGGGATAAATCCCATGTGGTCCGGGTGAGTGTTCTTTCTGATGTGATCTTGGATTCTATTTGCTCTAGTATTTTGTCAAAGATTTCTACATCTGTGTTCATCAGGGATATTGGTCTATCATTCTCTTTGTCATATCATTTTTCCAATTTAGGAATTAAAGTAATACTGGTCTCATAGAAGGAATTTGGGAGCATTGGCCCCTTTAAACTGTTTTGAAGCATTTGAAAAGAATTAGAATTAGTTCAAAATATTTGTGGAATTTTACTCCATTATTTGTATCCTGACTCCATCCTTTTCAAAGAAGAGTAAGAGAAAGGAGAAGGATGAAGAGGAGCAAGAGAAGGAGGTAGAGGAGGAGGACAAGCAGCAGCTGCTCATCAGGAAGACATTTAAGCTATTTTTCTGGGCTCAAGAATGAGAGTACTTATACTGCCATATTGTCATATTCTGGAAGTTCAGTCTCCAGGGAAAAAGCCTTTTGGGTTTGTAAAGGTCATCACTGCAAAGTAGAACATTGAGAATTTAGGAAACATGAGAAAGAGTAGCTGGGTTTTATTCTGCAACCTACTCCTTTAACCTTTTGTATGAGTAAGGTTTTTTAAGCTGACTGGGTCTTAGAAACACAGTGTTTATGCTCCTTTTTGGTTTCCTTTCATAAAGAAGGAATGCCATAGAGAAGCCAAGAATATGTTGGGTTGATTATTACCTTTAAAGTTCACTCTAAATAAAGCATCAAATTCTTCAGTGCTAAGGTGATATATTCATCTCAATCCTCTAGGGAAATATCAAGCATCATTAGGTTCAGGTTATATGGATACTATAATATCATTGCCACTTCTGTAGCCTATTTCATAACTTAAAATGTAATAAAAACATAATTATGGGCCTTCATGAAAAGCCATTCTCTATATTTGGTGAAAGAAGTTGAACGTGATAATGTTGCCATGGGGATAGCAGTGATGCTTACATGAAATAATTTTGGTTTAAAGGCTTTATGACAGATAATGGGAACCAAATGAAATATTATAAAATTTATATTCAATTGATGTTTCCTTTATAACACTTAGTTTTTAAATATTGGAGTCCTTTAAAATCATAGTCTTGGTTAGTATAGTTATCTATTGTTGTCCCCTGTGCATAACTCTGGAGAATGGATGGACTTCATCTTTTGTCTTCTCTGCTGCTACTTCTTCTTTCTGCTGGAAAAGTTCT
The DNA here is from genome assembly GCF_964237555.1 of Oryctolagus cuniculus. Taxonomy (NCBI): domain Eukaryota; kingdom Metazoa; phylum Chordata; class Mammalia; order Lagomorpha; family Leporidae; genus Oryctolagus; species Oryctolagus cuniculus. The sequence goes on along the minus strand of NC_091436.1, from coordinate 121,791,067 downwards.
TTCCTATTGTAGCATTTCCCAACAATCCCCCCAAAAAATTTTAGATAGATATTCATACCCACTAATTGAGAAATACTATTGATAAAATTTCTACATTCACAGTTTTTCTATTTCCAGTAGGATTTATTGTCTGCTGTTATTATTCATACTGCATTAAAATGTATACACTTTTTGGTGCTCATACATTCATTTTTAGAGATGCCACTGGACCATAATATTGTCTCATTAGTGGTTATTGCAAAAAGTTACAGATAAATTGTAATTTTTATCTTGCACAGAATGTGATATATCTCTCATGACCATGTTCTTTTGAGTTTTTGAAAAGTTGAAATTTCATTGAGGAATCCAAAGTAAAAGAGAGCATTTATTTATGGCAATGCTTTTATAGTTAAAATATAACAAAACACAAAAATTCCCCTATTTCATTATGGTTTTCATCTATAAGATGACAACATGTAAAACACAAAGAGTATGTGGTTCCTTTTAAGTTATTCATTGTCTCAAATCAAAGGGAAATTTCACAATTATATTGTCAGTACTTCCTTCCTTGAGCTCTGACCTTATGCCAGAAATTTAACCATCCACTAGTTTCAAACAAATCTTAAGAAGAAGGTACTATTATTAGCCCTCTTTTACAAAGTGGGGAAGCTATGGTTAAATGTTAAGAAATTATGAATTGGCAAATCCAGGGTTGAAGTCCAGATCTGTCAGTCACAGATCCTGTTTTGTTCATAATTTCTTAATATTTAACCATAGCTTCCCCACTTTGTAAAAGAGGGCTAATAATAGTACCTTCTTCCTAAGATTTGTTTGATACTAGTGGATGGTGAAATTTCCTCTCCTCCTCCCTCCTGATCCTCCCCTTTCCTGCTCCCCTCTCCCTCTCCCCACCCCCACCCTTCTTCCTCCCTTTCAAATAAACAAACTTTAAATGAATTTCCTTTTATATAATTATTTCTATTTTCTCAGTAAAAATAGAGCTGTAGAATAATTATTTTGTAATTCATAAACAAACTAACAAGAATGTGTATGTCAGGGGAGGGGCGGATTTTAACAACCTTAGTGGCCCAAGCACCAGTGCAGGGCTCAGATTTTGTCAAATGAGTAAATGACAGTATTTTGAAGAGTGATTATAGTAACGAGATTTTTTTTTAAGATTTTATTTATTTATTTGACAGAGTCACAGAAAGTGAGAGGGAGAGACAGAGAGAAAGGTCTTCCTTCCATTGGTTCTCTCTCCAAATGGCCGCCATGGCCTGCACTGTGCTGATCCGAATCCAGGAGCCAGGTGCTTCTTCCCAGTCTCCCACATGCATGCAGGGGCCCGAGGACTTGGGCCATCTTCTGCTGCTTTCCTAGACCATAGCAGAGAGCTGGATTGGAAGAGGAGCAGCTGGGACTAGAACCAAAACCCATATGGGATTCCAGAGCTGCAGGCAGAGGATTAACCTACTGCACCACGTCACCAGCACCAATATAGTAACGAGATTTAACCTGTAAAGGGGAAGGTGAAGGTATGTGGATGTAGGGTCAATGAAACTGATATCTTTATTGAAGATGAAGAATCAGTGAAATAAAAGTACACAAAAATGAGCTTAAAGAAGATAAATAGTTTTCCCAGGACACGTGATGTGGCACAATGTGTTAAACCACTGCCTGGTACACCGACATTTTATATCGGACTCCTGGCTCAAGTTCTGGTGTCTTTTCCAATACAGTTTCCTGCCCATCTTCCTGGAAGGCAACGGATAATTGCTTTAGTACTTGGGTCCCTGCCACCCATTTGGGAGACCAGGATCGGATTCTTGTATCCTGGCTTTGGCTATTGTGGCTACTTGGGAAATGAGCCAGTAGATAGGAAATATCTCTGTGTCTTTACATTTATCTCTCTGTTTTTCCCTGTATTTCTTTGTTCCTCTGCGTTTCAAACAAAACTTCAAAAAATAGTTTTCTAAATACTTGAAGTACAGATGTTACATGTGGTTCTGTGGTGACAAAGCTAAACAGACTAATGGAGGTATATAGTGAGTTAGGATGAAAAAAATTAGACATTAAGAGGCTAAGGAACTCAGATATCAAGCAATTTAGTGCATTATCTTTAATCTGCCAGTTCTTCTTCTTCTTCTTCTTCTTCTTTTTTTTTTTTTACAGGCAGAGTTAGACAGTGAGTGAGATAGAGAGAAAGGTCTTCCTTCCATTGGTTCACCCCGAAATGGCCACTATGGCCGGCGCCCTGAGCCTATCCAAAGCCAGGAGCCAGGTGCTTCCTCCTGGTCTCCTGTGCTGGTGCAGGAGCTCAAGCACTTGGGCTATCCTCCACTGCCTTCCTGGGCCACAGCAGAGAGCTGACCTGGAAGAGGAGCAACCAGGACAAAATCCGGCGCCCTAACCGGAACTAGAACCCGGGGTGCCGGTGCCGCAGCCAGAGTATTAGCCTAGTGAGCTGCGGCGCCAGCCATAATCTGTCAGTTCTTCAATGTCTAAGAATAAATGCAATTAGATAATATAGATAAGAACACAGGGTTTCAGTGATGTTCTAGTTTGCTTGTCCTCTTCCTTTTATGAACAACTGAGTTTCTTTCCAGTTAGCATAATCTACCCTATTGAAGTTTTGAACTTTAGTTCTCTATGTGTGTGTGTGCGTGTCTGTGTGTATGTCTGTGTGTGTGTGTGTGTGAGAGAGAGAGAGAGAGAGAGAGAGAGAGAGAGAGAACAATGGGAGTGTGATACAAACTTTTTACAACTTATTGCAAGTAACTCATTTGCTATTGTTCAGAACTAGAATCCATTTAAGAAATTTGCCTGAGAGCTTACAGAAACTTCCAATAAGAAACAGAAAACAAATTTAAATTTGTTTTTTTTTTTCATTTGTTGACTGGGAATTTGTTTCTGTTCTGTAAAAAGAAAAATGATGTTATGTTGATGTCCTCAAGACAGTTAAAGGATAATATGAGGACCTTAGAGTGAGGGCACTGTGAAATAGGGAGCAACACTGAAGAGGCTTGATTTTTTGCATTGGGACAGCACACTCAGAAATCCATTATATTAATGCCCTATCCACACTTACAAACCAAACCAAAACAATTGATTCTTTTTTGTTGACTTCTGATTTTCTATAATTTTTTGTAGGGTGCATTTTCAAAGGAGCTGGAAAACATAAATCTTTGAAAATACACTTTTATTGTATCATATAATAGCACCTTTTTTTTTTTTAAGGAATCAATGTGTGCAAGCTGAAGCCATGCATTTGGGGAGGTTGGGACCTTATTTCTACAACTGTAATTGGAGTCCTGGCCATTTTGTTTTCCGAATCAGAGGAAAATACAACACCTTTTCACTGCAGATTTTCTTTGGAGATCAATAAAATAAAAACTGAAAAATCACAGCCATTAATGTATTGGGTTTGCCAAGCAGATATAGCAAGTTTGTAGGCTGGCTTCACGTCTCTTGGGTCCAATCTGGTGTATGCAAGGCACCAGGTTGCAGATAATAAAAGGTAATCTGCTGTGGTGGCTGTGGTAGGTTGTTGTTCTTCCTGCTCATTCTTCCCCAATGTAAACTGAGTTGCTGTGGGTCATCTTACTGTTATTTCAAGTTCCTTCTACATTGCCTGTAGAAATCCAAACCTCCCTTTCTGTAAAGATGAAATGTTTTTGAGGAGGTGTATAACAGAAGAAAAAAAAATCATGTGTCATGAAATTATTAAATGTTCTAATATAATCTTTATTGCTATTTTCTATATAGCTTTTAGTGATTCCATAAACTTAGTTCTGCAAAACTCCTTTTAAACATTGTGTACCATTATTTAATGATGTTCTTGAAAATACCATAAACCCCAAAGTATTGCATTTTTAAGGTACCTGAATAATAGAATCTTCTTAATTACTCCAGTCTCACAGAGGTTTTTTACCTCTTCCAGTTGATCTCCCCCATATGTTAACTGTAATGCATTGTCTTGTGTCAAATGTGACTAATGTAAAAAATTATAAAATAGCACAATTTCAGATAAAAGAAAATGTACAAGGAATATGAAAAGTATTATATGCACAGTATAGATGGTTCTATTCATGTCTCTTTCTTCATTGACCCCCCTATTTCCTACAGGAATACATATCTGATTGTCCATTCAGAATTGATTCTTGCTATCTCATAGCCTCTCCAAACTCAACTTTTAAAGACAAAACAACCTCTTGTTATCCCTGATAGGTGACAACTAATTGAGCACCAAAAAGGAAACCTGTTAAAGTGAAATGAATACTAGGAGAAACGGTGACTTGATCAGCCCTCACCCTGACTGTTGATGAGCAACTTAATATGTTATCCCTCTTAGTATTTTTTTTTGTTTGTTCTACTTAATACTTTTGGTTGAATACTGTAATCATTACACAATTATTCTTAAGTGCTGAAACCTAACTGAAATGTGATCGCTGTTAAATATAAGAGTGGGAATAAGAGAGGGAAGAGATGTGCAATTCGGGACATGCTCAAGCTGACTTACCTCAAATGGTAGAGTTAGAAACATACCAGGGGATTCCAATTCAATCCCATCAAGGTGACATGTACCAATGCCATCTCACTAGTCCCAGTGATCAATTTCTGTTCACAATTGATCATAATGATAGGACTAAGAACCAAAGGGATCACATAAACAAGAATAGTGTCTGCAAATACTAGCTGATAGAATCAAAAGGGAGAGAATGATCCAACATGGGAAGTGAGATACACAGCAGACTGATAGAATGGCGGATGTCCTAACAGCACTCTGGCCTCAGAATCAGCCCTTAAGGCTGATTATGCTCTAGACACTCTGGGGGAAAAAAAAAACCTAAATGAAAGATCTCCGCGAATGAGATCCCAGTGGAAAGAACGGGTCATCAAAGATTGAGGTACCTTTCTCTGAAGGGAGGAGAGAACTTCCACTTTGACCATGGCCTTGTCTAAATATGATCAGAGTCATGAACTCAGGGGGCTTCCATAGCCTTGGAAGCTCATGACAAGAGCCTAGGGTGATTACTGAGGCCATACACAAGAGTGTCAATTTGTTAAGTCAACAACAGGAGTCCCTGTGCACTTACTCCTCATGTAGGATCTTTGTCCTTAGTGTGCTGTACATTGAGATTTAATGCTATAACTAGTACTCAAACAGTATTTTTCACTTTATGTTTCTGTGTCGGAGCAAACTGTTGAAATCTTTACTTAATGTATGCTAAACTGATCTTCTGTAGATAAGGAGAATCAAAAATGAATCATGATGTGAATGGAAGGGGAAAGGGAGTGGGAAAGGGGAGGGTTGCAGGTGGGAGGGACGTTATGGGGGGGAAGCCATTGTAATCCATATTCTGTACTTTGGAAATTTATATTCATTAAATAAAAGTTAAAAAAAAAGACAAAACAACCTCAATATCTTCTATGCCAAAAAAAGTAAGAAAGCCAAAATAGAAAAAAAAAAAAAAAACCTTCCCTGTATATACTTTTTCTTCACTGTACATTGTCACTTTTAATTTCACTTAAAGGTAATTAGTAAATTTGCTTTTGACATCAACTACGGATTCTATGTATACTTTATCACCAAGTCCTTTTAGATTTAACCATATAAGTAGTCCTAAAATCCTTCTACTCAGTAGCTGTATCACCACCCCTGTAACTCAGTCTATCATCCTTATTCATTAGGATACCTGAAAAATGCTCCAAGGGAAAATTTTCTTACATCTTACATCTTATTTTGGCCATTGTAGTTGATTCATGGTAGGATCTCCAATGCAATCATCTAAAAAGTAGATTTGATTTTATCATCCAATAAATCTCTGATTTCCAACTTCCCTTAGTATAGGTACCCTAGAATCAAGCCAGTTCCTTCCTTAGGGCCTTTCCAAAGCTTATTGGGTGGAGTTTATGTCTCCTGAGGATAAGACCAGGTTTCTTCCACTTGCTTTTTTTTTTTTTTAAAACCAAAAGCTCACCATAGTGCCTAACACTTAGAACTCAAGTAAATATTATTTACTGCATGAAATGATTACATGAAAAAATTAGAGTCCGAAGTCCTAATCTAATTGTCAAAAACTTAGTTAATTGCTGCAAGTGTAAGTTTCATAATTCATTAACAATTGATTGCTGAGGTCTTACTATGTTCAAATATTGCACTAATGGCTGAGAATATCTGAAGGCTACCTGATCTCCATTAATAGGATTGTGACTGGAAGATTAAGAAAGGTGAAAGAAAGGAGAGAAGATAGAATAGCTTGAGGTGTGATCCAAAACCAAAAACCAACGTATATGCACAAAGGCATCAACTAGGCCATTCTATTTGGGGAGAAAATCTGAGTTGTTGAGCATGCAGACATAACTTTCAAAATAGCTAGCTGGAACAATCTGGATGAAATATTTTCTGATAATTAAGGTCCATCAGTTCTGAATTCATTTCCCCCAATATTTAAACAGTTCCATTGTGTTAGCAATTGAGAGGTCAGTATATACTGATAAAAGACAGTCTGCAATAAAGACTTAATTGGTCACTGAGGATATCTTCTGAGTTTACTAGCAGTTATAGTAGATGTTGGTGCTGGAGATATAGAAAAAAAATAAAGATCTATAGGTAACCTTGAGAGAGGAAAGGATTATGCTCTAGAAATTCTCTAAAAGAGGCTAAATGACAAGGTTTTATAAAGTATGTTAATATACTCTGGCATTGAAGATTAAGCTACAAGTCATAACTAAGCATGCCTTCAAGTTGGCCTTATGTTCAAAGAAATTTCATATAAAGATCTTAGTACAATAAAATATCCAAAAATGTGTATTTAAAAATCTCATTTCCTTTGTACGTTTGCTGGGAGATATTCTGCCTTTACATTTTTTCATACTGATGACTATCTTTCTGTGTTTCTTTTGTAAGGTGGATAAATGGTGACTAATAACTTCAATTTCTGTCTGTTACGAGAGATCTTTATTTCACCTTCACTCATAAATGAGAGCTTTGCAGAGTACAGTATTCTATGTTGACAGTTTTTTTTTTTTTTTTCTCTTAAGACTTGGACTATGTCTCTCCATTCTCTATTACAATATAGTTTCTGGTGAGAAGTCAGCTGTGAGTCTATTTGAAAGATTCTCTGAAAGTAATCTGTTGTTTTTCTCGTGCATATTTTAGAATCTTTTCTTTGTGTTTTACTGTGGAGAATTTGACTACAATGCATCACGGTGAATATCTTTTCTGGTTGTGTCTATTAGGAGTTCTATGTATTTCCTTTACTTGAATGTTTCTTTCTTTCACCAATTTTGGGACGTTTGTAATTATTTCACTAAATAATCCTTCTATTCCATTCTCTCTTTCCACACATTCAGGAACCCCCAGGATCCATATGTTGGGTCATTTGATAGTATCCTATAAATATCTAATGCTATTTTTAATTTTTTAAATTTCTTCTTATTTGATATGAGAGAGAACTTTCCAAAGATCTGTCTTCAAACACAGATATTCTTTCTTCTGCCTCACCAAGACTGTGGTTAAGGCATTCCACCAAATTTTGTATTTAACCTATTGAATTCTTTCATTTCTAACATTTCATTTTGATTTCTCTTTAAAATCTCAATTTCGCGGGAACATTTTTCATTCATGTCATGTATGCATTTCTTTAATTCATGAATTTGATTTTCATTGCCTCTGAGTAATCCAATGATTAATCTTTTGAAATCTGTTTCAGGTATTTTATCAATCTTTTTTTCACATTCTAATATTGAAGTGTTGTGTTTCTTTGGGAGGGTCATGTTGTCTTCTTTAGTCTTTTTTCTTGAATTTCTCCCTTTATTTTAAGGCGTTTGTAAAGATACTTTTTATTTTTTCCCTCTGATAGCTTTTATCTTTGAACTATGTCTCTGTGGCTTAGTGAAATATCTGCTCTTTCAGTGAATACCCAGAGGTTTGTGTGAGGTGTGTCCATTGTCCATGGCGCTCTGGTCAGTGCTCCAGGGTGGGAGTGGTAGATCTCTTCTTGTTAACAGAAGCGGGGGTATGAGCACCTCTTTTGGCATAATCACACCCTAACCTCCTCTCTTCTAAGGAGATCAATGCCTGGAAGTTAGCCCTTGGTGGGTGCAATATTCATCTGTGCCGATATATGACCTGCACAAAGAGTCTGTGCAGTCCTCACCATGAGCCTGGATCCTGCTGCAAAGACACTCCTGCCTCTCCCTGCTGCCAGGCAACCAGGGAGCTCTGAGCATGTGGAACCTCATATAGTGATTGCCCAGAGACCCAACTATACTCAGCGCTCCCTCATGCAGTCACAGAGTTCCCACAATCTCAGCACTCAGGGTTCTCCCAATCACATGGTGCAGAGGGTTGACTCTGCCCCACTAGTCTGTCCTGTCCACAGAAAGGCAGAGACGTTCCAAGATCTAGATGCCTGTAGGAGCTCTACCTGGGCAGTATGAGCCCCAGAGCCCTGGACCCTGTGATATGTTGAGAGGTTAGAAATATCTCACAGTCATATGTTGGTGCCCAGCCACCAGTCAATCCTGTCTGCCAGCTCAAAGTCAATGAAGAATGCAGGTTTTCCCCTCTGATAAAATCCCTGGATCATATGGATGTACAATACCTGGTGGCTGCAGCCCTACTCATTTCATCATTGTGCTTGTCGAGTACAAGCGTCTCTACAGCCAGTACTAGTGTTGGAATGGCTCCTTCTCCCCACCATTGCTGGATGCATGCACTGGAGCTGCTGAGGGTGCATATGTTGTCAAGTTGGCAACTGTCAAGCCCATTGCTGGGTGTGCGGACGACAGCTGCAGCAGCTGCTACCTACTTATATCCATAATGGCACTCACCCTCTCTCAGCTGCCGTCAGGCACCATTGTGGTAGAGTTGCGGCGAGTCATGCCTCTTTCCTTTTTCTCTGGGAGAACAGGCAACCTGTTCCCATAAGGACTCTGGGCTGGACTCAAAGATAGTGTAGTGCACTAGGCTCTGTATCCAGGTATACAACCAGTGGATGAGCCACTGCAGTCTTAGCTTACCTTGCTCTCCAAAGCAGGTGCTTTCTCTGACTCAGGGTTGCCTGGGTTGTGTGTTGTGTCTTTGCTTTTTGTTGCATGTCTGCACCTTCCATGCTGACCCAAAGCATCTCTCCTCTTTCCACAGAACCTCCACTGAAGATTTTCCATTTTCCTACAATTCTCCCCTGAGAATTTATTTTCTCCACTTTTTTTTTTTTTACTATTTTCTCCCAACTTAGAGCAAGCTGATACAACAAAAACAAACCTGGAGGCATCACGATTCCTGATTTCAAGACATACTACAGGGCAGTTATAATCAAAATAGCCCAGTAATGGATAACAGTCCTTGTCTCTACTGTTTAGGAACAGTGTTTTTTAAACTTTTATTCATACTATCTGTTGAACCATTTACATGTGTAGTGTTAATCTTATGAATATAAAGTTAACTGAAAGTAGATCTTTTTTTAGAAAAAATAAGAATGTGAATAGGAGAGGGTGGAGGAAGAAGGGTAGGGAGCATGAGAGGGAGGGAGGTTAGGGTAGAAAGTATCACTATTGGGTATAGTATGTAAAGCCGCTATCTGTAGCGCCAACATCTCATATGGGCACTGGTTAGAGTCCAGGCTGTTCCACTCTGATCCAGCTCTCTGCTATGGCCTGGGAAAGCAGTAGATGATGGCCCCTGCACCCATGTGGGTAACCCAGAAGAGTCTCCTGGCTTCGGATTGGCACAGCTACAGCCCGTTGCAGACAAATGGGGAGTGAACCAGCAGATGGAAGACCTTTCTCTTTCTCTCTCTGCCTCTCCTTCTCTCTCTGTGTAACTCTGACTTTCAAATAAATAAATAAATAAGTCTTTAAAAAAGTATCACTATTTTCATGAATCTCTATATAGGAAATACATGAATTTGTATACCTTAAAATTAAAAAAACAAGTAAAATTATGGCTTTCTCTGTGTTATTAAACATATTTTATAAGTTGGAACCTTTGCATACTGAAAGACTGAAGCTGTTGCACTGTGAATAAGCTGTGGTCAAGATGTAATACCTAGGATGCTCAAGAACGGGGAATCCACAAATTCAGAGAAGCAAATATTTAACTTACATGCTGAATTGCATCCTTTATAAAAAAACTTATTTGATGTTCTTGTTTTATTACAAAATTTATCCTGCTTTTAGCAAATAATCTGAAATTCCTTTAATTTTGAGAAAAAATAATCATCATCATTACAAAATTTCAAAAGTGAAATAGTCTGTGATTTTGAGGTAAGATATATCTTATCCTAAAAGCTACCCCAATATTGCTCTGTTTTACTTGCTATTAGCTCAGAGAGTTATTTTCCTTCAATTCAAACACTTAAGGACCATTAGGTATTCTATAAGTGCTTAGAATAAGGAGTCAAACAGTCTTAGATGCAGAACAGAAATCTGTTAAGCAATAAAGTCACAGATATGCTCAGTAGGGTCTGTGAATCTTGGGATGCTTACATGAGAATTATATTATATCTTGTAGGTATGGAATTTAATGATATAATGAGTACAGGGGACTTGAAATATTAACTGGTATGTAATAGTTGCTTGATATATTGTAACTGCTGTTGGTATGTTTATTAAAGCACTGGTAGCTATATTCAAAAGAAAGCTTGTTATAGATAAATCCAGTATGTCCCTTTTGAAAAGTACTAAATGGGGATGTCTATAAAAAAAGATAAAAGTATCTGTGCTACTTCAAACTATGTATGGGAGGCATTTATTGGATTTGGTCTGACCAGTGTCAATTCATTCAAGTAGTAATAAAGATTTGGAGTTCCTTCCCTCTTTTTCACAACAATCCATAAGGCTTAGATAGAGTTCCTACTGCTGTAATAAGGATAAGGAAAACTATGATCCAAGCCAAGTAATGTCAGCATATGGCGTTTTTCTTATTTACGGTGATAATCTTTTGCTGAGGACTTAGATCAATGATAGCCATTGAGATAAAATTAGGCATTTGTTAGAACATATGAGAGAGAAACTTTTGTGATTTTCCATAGATTGCAAAACTGAAATGATGAAAGATTGTGAGATAGTAATCTTATATTTCCAGAGATAAAACCAGTATGGAGAAGAATAGAAACAATAATCAAGAAAATTAGTTATTCATAATCACTGAACTGCTAATCAAGTCATACTTTAAGCACTGTCAAGCTATCCATTTTTATGTCTCCTCCAAATTCCTGATCCCCAAGATTATAATATTATGGGATAGAGCATTTGGGGAGTGATTAGGTCATAGGATAGCACTGTTATGAATGGGACTAGTGCATTTACAAAAGAGATCTCAAGGAGTTTGTTTATATATTTTAGCATTTCATCTGCTATGTGAGGATATAGCAAAAAAAAAAAAAAAAGCGGGGGGAAGTCTATGAACTAGAAAATGAACTCTCACCAGATTGAATCAGCTATCATCTTCAAATTCCCAGCCTCCATAACTGTGAGAAATAATTTTGTTGTTGATAAACTATCTAGCTCATTCTATTTTAGTATGTCATCCCAATCTAAGATAAATATATTATTTAAATTGTACGAGACAAATGAAAGATTGAAGATATACAGCTGAGTTTTTTAATCCAAATCATAAACAAGAGTAACATCTGTTACCTCCTTGAGCTACATGCTACAGCTTGGATGACTTTCTTGGATGAACTTAACTTCTATCCATTGATTTAAAAATAAAATGTGATAATGAGGATTTTTGCTACTTTTCATAACTAATTGGATAGAACAGTTGATTAATTAGGGAACATATTTTTTATTATACACATCCTGGTTACATAAAATTTTTTCATTAAAAAACCTCAATTTATACAATTTCATAGGTACAAAGGAAACTAAAGTCAGAATGAAGATCCACAGATAATTTTAATTGACACTCATCCATAGTGTTGCCATGAATAGTGGATCTAGGAGTGGTCTTGTAGAAGGTAATAACTAATCATGAAAAAAAATACTTTTCAATTAAGGTAAGAGCATCCAGAATAAGAATGGGTTTTAAGAAATAGTTGTCTTGTTAAATTTGTCTCTTTTTTTGACAAAACAATTTTTGAGATCATATTAATTCAAAATCAAGAATAATACTTTTGGCTTCAGTCTAGACCAGTCTTGGCTGTGGTGGGCTTTTGAGGAGTGAACAAGTAGGTGGAAGATCTCTTAATCTCTCTCTCTCTCTCTTTCTCTCTCTCTCTCTCTCTCTTTCCCTCTAACCCTTTCTCCCTCACACTCTCTCTCCATCATTTCCTTTCATATAAATAAGTGTATTAAAAACAAGTAGAGGGAAAATTTAAATATCCTTTTCGAGTGCCAAAATTGATGCTCTGTAACCACCCCTATTTTAATTAAAGATTTATTTATTATTTGAAAGGCAGAGTTACAGAGAGGAGGAGGCAGAGAGAGAGAGAGAGAGAGAGAGATCTTCCATCTGCTGGTTCACTCTCTAGAGGGCAGTAACATCTGAAGCTGCACGGATCTGAAGCCAGGAGCCAGGAGCTTCTTCCAGGTCTCCCATGCTGGTGCAAAGGCCCAAAGATTTGGGCCATCTACTGTTTTCCCAGGCCACACCAGAGAGCTGAGTTGGAAGTGAAGCAGCAGGGACTTGAACTGGTGCCCATATGGGATGTGGGCACTGCAGGCAGTGGCTTTACTCATTACGTCACACGCTGAACCCACCTTCCCATTTTATTCTTTATAACTTACATGATGTGTAGTCCTATTAAATGGTAAAACATCATGTGTCTTATTTGGGTCTCAGAAAATTTCACCATCATTTTGCTGTATGTGATGGTTTTTGTTCTCATTTTCATTTACTTCATAGTAGCATTAAATATTATTGGCCACTTTGATGCCATTTCCTTTGCTTCTCGATAACATTCCACCCCTTCCTTACTTTTCTTTCCTTCCTCCATTTTCTTTCCTTTTACCCCCTCCCTTTCCTCTTCCGCTTCCCTTCCCTGCTCTCTTTCTAGTGATGAATTATGTCCTATTTCTAGATTTACCCTCCTCCTCAGATACTCTTAGGCCTATTTCTCTCATTATGTGCTCTCATATCTTCATAAGGATTTCTATTCAAATTATCCCATGCAATTTATTAAAGCACAATTGTAGTCTTAGTATATTCTCAATACTTTATTTATCGTCTTAGCCTGTCTGTGTTAAACTACTGTAATGGGGCTACACTTGACTGTTTAGCCTCTGCATTCTTTCTAAAGTCCTTTTCAATTTTTATGTTATTTTACTCCCTGCTAGAATCTAGAACTCTCATTTTTTAAGTCACTCACCTAGTGTTGGAAAGCTCAAGTGGTCTGGCACCTAATAATTGGCCCCAGAAATTATTACAGTTCAACGTAAGTATGATTTTTCCCTCATTGACTTGATTGATGATGAGCATTCACTTCTCTCTTGTCAAACAAGAACTCATTTGCTTAAAATAAAATGATTCTCGGAGCCAGAGCTAAAAGATATGCTTGGCAAGAGGAAAGATCCTTGTCTTTGCTTCCACCAGTAGAAGTTATGTTTTTTATATATTCTGAGCATGCTTTTAGGATGGGTTCCTTTGATTCATGCTGTCAACAAAGATGTAGGAGAAATGGATCCATACAAGACAGAATAGACTTACATTATTAATTATTTGAAGAGATGGCTGTACACCAGGGTGAAACAGTGTCCAAATCGCACGGTTGAATAAGGCAATATCAGGAGGTAGAAATAATTTTGTATATTAAACTCCATGCTTAGGTTATTATCTTGGCTTTTTATTAGAGTACCTCATCAGAGAGCATACTCTTTGATTTTTATTCTTTGGCCAGCAAAAGAAGATCTGAAAGTAGGCTCACTGAAGGTGTCTCAATTAGAACATGTGTGAGAGGCAGAAGGATGCCCTGGATCTCAGAGTGATGGAAGAGGAGCTTCCAGGAAAATGAGTTAATATGTATTAGGATACTTTGTGTTCTCAAGATGTTACTGGAAAAGCTTTCCATCTGCTAGCACACTCCTAGGGAAACAGGAGTGACGGTGGTTGTTTTATCTCAGTGAGGGTAAGCACCTGAATCAAATCTCATATGACATCCGGGGCTTGATGTGTTCTTTCTGGAAATGATTGAATGAGAATATCTTCCCTTTGAGCACCGATACTTCACGGTAAGCACTTCTACTTCACTGGTGTCCTTCCCCATATTCTTGTCCATAAGCCCCAACTTCCTCATTCAGTATGTAACCAGGTTCTTATACCTGCTTTCATGGGGTGGATGTGACTCAACAAAACCACCCCCATCCAATCCTAGTATTCTTCCCCATGGTTAGAGCCAGTCATGCCTGAAGTCACTCCATGTGACCAGTCCAAATTTGCAACTACTACAATTTATTTTAATTTAAAATTAAGAGTAAATATTTCGTTCATAAAATAATCAGGAGGGCTTTAATAAGCATCTGTTTTGTGTTTGTAATTTCTGCCATAGTCTCAACTACATGGACACAAGCATGGACAAATTTTTCAGTGTGACATCTGGTCAAATAGGAAAGATAATTGGAAAGAACAATCTTTTTTTCTACATTCATTCCAGACTAGAGAGAATTTATAATCAACTCTTTCCTTTGAAGGACACCATCTAAAATGCCCACTGATAAAATTAAGTGCTCTTGCATATGAGTGATTGAAGGCAACTGACTTTTTGTTCTTGGGTGCTTTTGGAGAACTATTCATTCTTGCTGTCCTTGCTAGTAACTAGAGATTCCAGTCAGGCCACTTCTGTGTTACTACCTGAGAAATACATGAAGCACCAGAAATCAGGTGGTTGGGTCAGTTGTAAGCATAAGAAATTATAGTTTAAATATATATGGCACATGGTCAAAAATGGGCTGAATAGTATTGTTATATATTGTCTAATGTCCAAAGTTCCTTATTAAAATGATTTTACATTTTTGTATTATATAAATATAATTATGTCTTATTCAGTGATACTGTGTTTTGGAATTATCATTTTGATAGCAATTTTGAAAAATTTGCTAGAATCCTTGCCTTCTGAGAGCTTAACTTCAGTGAAACAGACACAATAAACTGATGTAATAAAATATACATGCTCATTGAGGAAATATGTAATCAATTGAAATTCTGCTAAGTATCTAAAAAGAAAATATTCTTGAAAGGAGAAAGTGTAACAAGAAGAAATATTTTACATTGGAGCAAAATGGAGGAGGCAAAGTTCTTTAAGGTAATACTTGTAGGTGGAGCAGACTGCCACACACCTTGCTCTTCAGACTTTGGTTCAGCCCATCCACTGTGTCAGGTGCATTTTGCCAGTGTTCTCAGGGGATGTTTCTCTGTCCTAATAACAAATTCCCATTTAGCACAAAGCTGAAGGAATAGATTTCTGTTATTTGACACCCAAAATAAAATAACTACCATACCTTCAAAAGTTCAAATTATAATGAGATGAATCTTTATGTGAAAGTGAACATAAAAATGTTTTGGACTTTGATCTTGAAATTGGCATTCTTGAAGTTAACATTGATGAATTTAACATATACTGAATGTGACTATGCTTTTAATTAGCCTTCTTTTCTCAAATAAAGTTAATTTGATGGATTAACCTTGTAAACATAAAAGTCTAAAAATTTTAGAAACATAAATCTGAAAGAAGTTGTTTGCCAATTTAAAAAATATGAAAGCAGAAACAAGAAAAAATTCAAAGATGAGAATGTAAAACTGATTTTAGTGCAATAATAATGGAGCATAGATATATCATTGTCATTTTAGTGCTTTCTTTGAAAGTAATATTCAAGCCAATCTCTAAAAACTCATAGGCATACCTAAAGATAATGATGACCTTTTAATCATATCCCAGCTTTTTAGAGATCAGAACAAGTTATTAGCATATGAACAATAAGGATAATGAAGAATGTTTGGGTAAATGAGAATATTACAGTAAGATCTAGGCAATTATTCACAATGTTGTAGGAATCTAATATTACCTTGAATTACATTTCCCTGTATAAATTACAACTAGTAGTTCAACCTGTGGCAGATCATATACGATTGAGAATGATAACAGTTATTGTCCAGCATCCTTAAAATTGGGCCAAGCAGCAGTGTACTTATGGGTACCACATTTGCACCTGAAATGCATCATAGATGCCCCGGGGCCAAAAGATGGCATCAGATCGATTACATCATCGTTGGCAGATGCTGAAGGACACCGAGATCACTGCGGCAGTGCCCAGTGCCAACAACTCAGTGAACCAACACCACACTGGTCCCTTCCAAACTCCTAAAGCTACAACATAAAGAATTTCATGCCTATATAAAATGCTTTTAAATGTTGAATTTATGGAAAAAGTGAAGAATTAACAATCCATTACTGTGGAGGGAAAATACCCATGTGAATATCAATGAATATTTAGTGGAATTCATTAAAGTAAGATTTCGAGTATATTAGTTAGAAAAATGAAAACATTCAAACCAGAATAAACATCTTCATAATTATCCATAATAAATAATAATTTGTCATTGATGATATTTTAAAAAAGTATCTAAAGCTTGACTCAGCTATAAGATAAATTTATCAACCAATTGGTTTCAATACAATCCTTAGTAGAAACCCAACTCAGGGAACTTGAAGCCAAAAGCTAGTAAGATAATGACAGAAGAATTGGTTCCCTGGGACATAAAACAACTTCTCTTTTCAATTTAACACAGATTAATACATTCTTCTTTTTTTTTTTTTTTAAGATTTATCTACTTACTTGAAAGTCAGAGTTCCACAGAGGAGAGGCAGAGAAAGAGAGGTCTTCCATCCTCTGGTTCACTTCCCAGCTGGCCACAACTACTGGAACTGCACCTACTGGAAGCTAGAGCCAGGAGTCTCCTCCTGGTCTCCCACACGGGTGCAGAGGCCCAAGCACTTGGGCCATCCTCCACTGCTTTCCCAGGCCATAGTAGAGAGCTGAGCTGGAAGTAGAGCAACTGGGACTTGAACTTGTGCCTATATGGGATGCCGGCTGTACAAACGGTGGCCTCACCCACTATACCACAGTTCTGGCCCCTACACTCTTTTCTTTAGTGATAGTTACCCTTTAACCCCAGATTAGTGCTTTCTAAAATGAGCAATTTTATTGTTAATCCCAGAGCTTCTCATTTAGAGATAATGAATAAACCATTCTTGTTATTTACTAGACTTCCTTTTTTTTTTTTTTTTTTTTTTTTTTGACAGGCAGAGTTAGATAGTGAGAGAGACAGAGAGAAAGGTCTTCCTTCTGTTGGTTCACCCCCAAAATGGCCACTATGGCCGGTGTGCTGTGCCAATCATGAAGCCAGGAGTCAGATGCTTCCTCCTGGTCTCCCATGTGGGTGCAGGACCCAAGCACTTGGGCCATCCTCCACTGCACTCCTGGGCCACAGCAGAGAGCTGGACTAGAAGAGGAGCAACCGGGACAGAACCTGCACCCCGACTGGGACAAGAACCCTGAGTGCCGGCACAGCAGGTGGAGGATTAGCCTAGTGACCCACGGCTCTGGCCTATTTACTAGACTTCCAAATTATCTATGCCAAACTTTACAACTGTTCCTCCTTACAGTTTAAGAATAATATGCATAACAATATTAAAACCTCAGGTATAAAAATGAAGACTAATGTCTTATTCATAATTAAAAGGAATGCATAAAAAAGATCTAAACTTTTCTTATCTTTATAAGATAATCTCCAGCTATGCATTTCCAAATCAATTAGAATATTCTAATTATAAAACCATACCATTTTTAAAATGGATGGAGCATAAGTGTCCTGGAACCATCTATCATTAGCTTTATTTTTTTTCCTGAAAAAGTCAAGTATTTCATTTTCTGCTATCTGTTCTAAAAATTCTGAATCGTGTTGTAGAATTAAAAATTGCAATTACTTTAGATGTTCCTAGTTCTCTCTTGAATAGCATCAGTGAACAAATATACACATATGTCTGACATCTTTTCATATTTTTAGTGTTTCACAGCCTCTTTCATTTGTAAATTAAGTTTATTGGAAGTATTCGTTACATGATGTATAAATGATATTGGTTTTGATTTTTCTTTGTTTTAATTTTGTTTGAAAGAAAGACAGGAAGAAATACAGAAACAATTGAAGTACGAAAATCTATTTGTTCATTGCTCAAAATCTTGCAATAGCTAGGGATGGGATCGCTGAAGCAAGCAGCCTCTCATTCAATCTATGTCTCCCATGCACCCAAGTAATTGAGTCATTCTTTGCTGCCTTCCAGTGTGTGTTAGCAGAAGTTGGATAGGAAGTGGACTTGAAACAGGCCCTTCAGTGTGGGATGTGGGCAACCCAAGTGACAAACTAATCACTGTACCCAAACCTGCACCTCCATTATTTTCAAAGCCAAATATTATATTTAAGTTATCACAAAGCAACAAATACTTAAGAAATTTTTCTATATATTTCAAAGGATGCTTGGATTTCAAAAGTTGTATTTATTTTTATTATCACATAGAAACATCTTATGTATGTAATATATGTCTTTTAAGCCATACAATCTTTTCTTTCATCATATAGAAATACTAGATACACACAAAAATGAAGATATACCAATATGCAGATACATAAATATACCCACAAATGTATATAACTTTAAAATCAAAATCTCTCTCCTATTTATTTTTATTATTTCCCTCTCTAGAATCTATTAGCTATATTAGATGTTTTTCACTTATGAAAACTTCTACTTACATTATAACAGGGGATAATGATCTTACGTAACAAAAATAGAAAGAATTGCTAATTTTGATACACAAGGTATTTGATAGGAAAGACTTCTCAGGCCCATGGAGCCCATTTAGCAACAATTTTTTCCTTATAACCTAAGTTCCACTGGGGAAGCTACATTCTTTTCAAAGCTTCAACCCTGCTTTAATGGTACAATTAGGATGGACTAGTGGGATAATGGAAAAGGAATAGGATTGGAGAATTGGGATTAGTTAAGTAAAGCATGGTCCTTAAAAAAGGAAAATTGGTGGAAGTTTTTCTGAATTGAGTTTACCTGACTTACGTGATGGGGATTCATGTAAGCAATGCAGCAGACACTGTGCTTTAGAAATGTTTATTTCAGGGGCCAGAGCCGTGGCTCACTTGGTTAATCCTTCTCCTGTGTCGCGTGCCATCTCATATGGGCACCGTGTTCTAGTCCCGGCTGCTCCCCTTCCAATCCAGCTCTCGGCTGTGGCCCAAGAGGGCAGTGGGGAATGGCCCAAGTGCTTGCGCCCCTGCACCTGCATGGAGAACCAGGAAGAAGCACCTGGCTCCTGGCTTCGGATCAGCTCAGTTCCGGCCATAGCGGCCATTTGGGTGGTGAACCAACGGAAGGAAGACCTTTCTGTCTCTCGCTCTTATTCTCTAACTCTGTCAAATGGAAAAAAAAAAAAAAAAAAGAGAGAGAGAGAGAGAGAGAAATGTTTATTTTAAACTCCTCTGAATTTGAAAAGAGGAAGATATGTAGGCATGTCGTCATGGTTGTCATAGGAATTCAGTCTAGATACTTAAAAGACAAGAATTCTGGGGGCCGACACCATAGCTCACTTGGTTAATCCTCTGCCTTCGGCGCCGGCATCCAATATGGGCACCGGATTTTGTCCTGGTCACTCCTCTTCCAGTCCAGCTCTCTACTGTGGCCTGGGAGGGCAGTGGAGGATGGCCCAAGTGCTTGGGCCCTGCACCCGCGTGGGAGACCAGGAGGAAGCACACGGCTCCTGGCTTTGGATTGGCCATTTGGGGAGTGAACCAACGGAGGGAAGGACCTTTCTCTCTGTCTCTTTCTCTCACTGTCTATAACTCAATCTGTCAAATAAATTTTAAGAAAAAGAAAAAAACAAGAATTCTTTCTCCTATTTTGGTTGCTGTTTGTTGACCAGTGGCAGAAAAACTTTGAAAAATCAGGAAGTATTTTGGGATGCTCCAATAAAACTAGATGCAATTAAATGATGAAGACAAAATGTAAAAAGAAATATCTTAGGAACATCTTCTGCAGGAAGGAAAATTCCATTTTTGTAAGATAAGCATAGTGTACAATAAATCATGTATGTATAGAATTTAGGTATGAGCCTCCTTAATTTTTTGATCATAAACTTTAATTTTTACAATGAAATGTCTTCCCAAATTTCATGGAAAGTTTGTATTATGAAAAGCTGATGCATTACTTTCAATTTTGCATCAGATAAACTTAATTCTATATTCTATGAACTTATTGAAGCTCCTAGTTTAAGCTTGTTTCATGAATGGGATAGAACAATCTCTACTTGAGAATACAGAAGTAGTAAATGACAGAAACAAATGAGTAAGGTAAAATCTATGCCAAGAGTAAAATCTAAACTGAAAACATGTCGAATACAGAGATGGCTGAAGATTCAGGTAAACTGATATCCTGGAGAACACTCTGTGAATTCAGGAATACAGGACAGTTTCCACAAACAAGCTACTCTAAGAGGAAAAATAGGCTTTAGTTGGTTACTCTCCCATCATCAGTTCTTAACGATGTTGCTGTAACTTCCAAGGCTAGTGCTAGTGGTAAATATTAAGATGGCAATATTAAGTGGTGGTGACACACATTGATGGTATTTATCATTCCAGTGATAGGTGTTAATTTTTCATTGTCCTGAACCAGAATTTTAGTGAATCTAGTGAGGCCCGTCTTGATGGGATGTAGCCATTTCAAGTTCTGCTGATCAGATAATAGATATATAGAAGGCCAGCGACTTTTGCTTTAATTGCATCTGTCAACAGTACTGAGTTTGCAGCATTTCGTGATGAAATATAGGAAGCTATTTCCTGGCATTAGGTAATAGAAGGGTTTTTAAAAGCCATTCCAGGGATTGCATGTCCCAGGTATTAGAGTTTTATGTGGTCTTTTGCAAGAATAGTACTGAGTTATTGATGTCATATAATGAGGTTCTAAGGCATCCTCTATAAATTACTCTTGTATGGAGGTAGTAAATCATGATGCTACAAAGTTAGTCAGATGACAAAGGTAAAACGAATAAAACTTTTGACATTATGTTTCATTATGTCTATGAAAATATCAAATACTACCTCATTAATCTTTGGATTTGTAGTTTTTATTGTGTTGATAGAAATTTGGAAATATTTTGCTGTTTTAGTTATCAGAATTGGCTGATAAATGGATAAAAGATTTAAGTAATTATTTTTGTTATCTTTTTAGATCAAAATTTTAATATACTTCAAACATGTTACTCTATTTGTGAGGAAGTCTTTTTCGTTGTTGTTGTTTAAAATTTATTTTAATATTTTGCAGATTCTATGTGGTTTGTAAAATTCTAAGAACATAAGGCTATTCTCTTCCTTGCTTCCCTCTTCTTCCCTCCCTCCCTCTTTCCTTCTCCTTTTTTTGTTTCTGAGATAACATATTTTAATAACATATTACAGTAAAAAGGCTTACTACTTCACCTAATAAGAAGATTAAAAAATAAAAAGCAAAAAACCTAGTTCAGTGAGAATATAGACAATGGCTGTAAACAAGAATTGAATGGAAAAATGACCATTTTACCTATCTACAGTAAATTTTAAAGTAATCACAGATCATTAAAACTATCACAGTTCAACATTCTTAACCATTGGTTTGACGAAGTTGTAAACCAAGTTTTACAAAACTATATTTGTAGCAATACTGATACACACATAATTTTTTTTTTATAATTTTAGCTCCCACATCTAAGGCAGAATATGCAGTATTTTTCTTTCAGGATCTGGTTTATTTCAGTTTATATTATGTCCTCCAGTTGCATCCTTTTTGCTGCATATGATTGAATATCATTCTTTTTTATACCTGAATAATATTCCATTGTGTATATATTCCTCATTTTTTTAACTATTTGGTTCAGAGACCTAAAGTGAAAGACATGATTTCTGAAATTAGTAAGGTGATAAATAGTGTAAAGGAATGATACCCATCATTAGGTTGGGAAAGGAAGATAATGTAAGCTAAGCCAAGATTATGATCATCAAATGCAAACCTCCTTTCTATCCACATTTTGAATTTCTAAAGAAACATATGCACATATTTTCTATCTAAATATAATTTTACTAAAACCACACATAAAATATTGGGGTACAGTCAAGAAGTATGCTCTTGTGTTTATTATTGACATGTTCAGTTCTACAAAATGCAACTGGTAGATGTCCTCAAGTTATGGACTGCTTCTGCCTTCAGATCTTTCTAACTTCATTTCATGTTATCATTCTTGGGGTCTGGAGCTATAGCTCTCTTAGTTTCTGATGAAGCTACCTCCTAGGTGAAAATCATTTCTGGAATCCAGCTCAGCTTCCCTTTCCATTTCTTCTACTTTGAAAAAATTAAATATTTATTTATTTAGAAGTAGTCAGAGAGGGAGAGGCAGGAAGAGAGAGAGGGAGAGGGAGAATCTTCCATCTGCTGGTTCATTCCCCAGATGGTCGCAATGGCCAACTTTGGATGATGCTGTAGCCAGGAGATTCATCAGTGTCTCCCACATTGGTGCCCCAACACTTGGACCATCTTCCATGGCTTTTCCTGTGCAATTAGCAAGGAGCTGGATCATGGAGCCAGGACACCAACCAACATGCATATGGGATGCCAACGCAAAGGTGGAGGCTTTACCTGCTAAGTCACAATGCCCACCCCCATCTCTTTCACTTTTCTTCCTTACATATCATGCTTATCTTCTCCAAGATTTGGAATGATTGTTTTCTAAAAGAAATCTTCAAAACACAATTCTCGTTAAATATTTTTCTCAAGCATTAGAATCCTTATTTTATTCCTGCTTTTCCAAAAAGTAAACATTCCAAAGTGTGTTTGTGCCCTTGGATATATAACAATAAATCTTGCCCTTTTATTGATAAGAAGAGATAGTCCCATGAAAAGGCATACACTTGAAACAATTCTAACATTTCACATCACTTCTTAAATTAAAATTCATGAAGTGCTTCAAAAGTCTATCCATTAAGTGCATAAGTTTTTCTGAAGGAATGCTGAGCAATTGTAAAATGATTATCAGGAAATATGAGAACAACTTTATCTCATTAGTATGAGTACTGTGAGTTAGAATATGGTCATATTCATATTCTTAGAGAATTTATAATTTGGTATGTTTGTTTTGAACTTTCTAATCACCTGATATAGTTTGAATATATCAATCTAGAAGTATTGTGTAATTTCAAAGCAAATTGGCAAAACTTGGAGATAACTTGTCTTTACTATAATGGCTGCACCATCTTTCTTGTAGAAACCTGTTTATCTTCCCTTTTTCCTATGCCATATACTCTGTCCCTGGAGCTTTACTCTGCACTATATTCTTCATTTATTTGCTTTTTCATATTTGTTCAAAACTGTACCTAATGATGGCTGCAAATGTTCCCAATATGAAATGGCTAAGATGCAAAATTTTGAGGTTCAATGAAATTGTGCTAAAACACACGAAAGATGTGTGAGGTAAAGTTTTAGACAGAGCAGTTCATTGCTTAACACGTGTTCTGCAGTATGGAATTGTTGAACTTTTATAATCAAAATCATCTTTGATAACAAAACATTATTTATAATTCCATGTAGTTATAGATGTCAATTCTACCTGCTAACTCCTTCTCTTGTGTGATAGAAACTTTTAACTTTCAGGTAGAAAGTGTTAGCATTCACATGACAATGAACATAGGTTTAAACCAGAAGTTCATGTAAATGAAAGAATTAAAATTTTAAAGTTTTAAAAGGAGCTAAATCCATTAACTATTTACACAGTCTGAATTAAAAACACAAGTGACACTATCCCTCTTGTAGATATTCAGTGGGGGAATGCTAATTACAGTTATCTTCACTGTTAAAATTGGAAGATTATGTCTACATATAACATTAAAACATACGGCAATGTAAGATTGGGAAAATTTAATTTTAAAAGGACTTAAATTACCTTTAATTTTATGTGAAAGATATTTTTATTAAAAGGCCTTTAGATCACCATTCTGCATTATTAAAAATAATTAAAAAACAAACTGGAATCCCACAATATACATAATCCCAAAATATACATAATTCTGCTATGTATATTTCATTCATAGTGTTCAGAAATCATTCATACCATTCATAAAATTTAGAAATTCTGAATTGGATTATGTAGTAGGTGGCACTGAAGAATGTGCTCCATAGAAGAATTTCAGAATCCCAAAGCATGTCTAAGACTGACCTTCCTACTGCCTGGCAGGGGTGAGGCAATAGGGTCAGATGGATTTTGAGTCAATAAAACTAAAATAGTATGACAAATCCTGCACACATGACTGGCTTAAAAAAGTTCTTCTCTTCATTTTAATGTCTATAAATCTATCTATCTTGAGAGATTACATACATATGGATTTTAGATATCTATGTCAATATAGACTAAAAATATATTAATTTCATGTATTTAAATGATTTCTTCCTAGAAGTCAGTATGAAGACTTATCTTTGCCAAATATCTTGATGTCAATGTAATACACATTTCCATGTCTTCAAACATTACACTATACCCTATAATTGTATACAATTCTTTGTCAGTTAAAAACAAAATTCAAAAATAAATGAGTATATATTTGGTTATTTATTATAGCAATTTAGAATACCTGAAATTAATAAACAAGTACTGTTGACTGCTTTATAAGGATACCTGCTTATTTACTTTCCATTGATGTTTCCCTTTCACTCCTTGTAAGTTAAGAGAATCTGACTAGCTGGCGCCACGGCTCACTAGGCTAATCCTCCGCCTTGCGGCACCGGCACACCGGGTTCTAGTCCCGGTGGGGGCACCGGATTCTGTCCCAGTTGCCCCTCTTCCAGTCCAGCTCTCTGCTGTGGCCAGGGAGTGCAGTGGAGGATGGCCCAGGTGCTTGGGCCCTGCACCCCATGGGAGACCAGGAAAAGCACCTGGCTCCTGGCTTCAGATCAGTGCGGTGCGCCGGCCGCTGCGCGCCGGCTGCGGCGGCCATTGGAGGGTGAACCAACGGCAAAGGAAGACCTTTCTCTCTGTCACTCTTTCTCACTGTCCACTCTGCCTGTCAAAAAAAAAAAAAAAAAAAAAAAAAGAGAGAGAGAGAGAGATAATCTAAGAATAGGATAGGCTGTGTTCAACTCGTGTGCTGTGGTGTCTGTAGGACTTGAGACAAATGGAAGCGTGACCACATGACTGAATGATACGGGTTCTAAAGTTACCTTCCCTAGTTGCACTGGGTTTCTGTTGTTGCATAAAGATCCTGAAACCTGGGTGCTAGGTATGCAACTTTCAGGAAAACTCTCTCTATCTTAGATTTTTTTTTTTTTCTTTTCATCTCAGGTAAGTTTAAACAAGATGTTGGCCAGTTTATTTGAAAATAGAATGCCAACCTGGTAGCAAATATATGAATATAAAAATTTTGGAATTTGTTCTTTCATGACAGCTATTCTACCCAGAATAGGGAGCTTACAATACATGGGGCCATATTTAAGGCCAGTGAAATAATTTGCTCTGCCCCTGCCAAGGCAATAACATGTGACATTTGGTATTCTATAAATCTGTAGCAGGCTAATCTTTACGTTGATTGTATTATATGGCCCACAAATTGATGTTATACTATCCAAATGGCCCTGGCAGAAAATAGGTTCCCTATTCCTGTCACTAAAACTTATGGTCTTGGATAAATTAGCTTTTTGAGATTCAGCTTCCAAACCTATAAACTGCTACAAATTATTCTTATTCCCCCCTACATTTAGTTGTAAACAAGTTCCAATCATAGTCAGTTGTTGGGTTCCAAATCTAATGCTATAGCACAAACTTGAGTCCTAATCTCAACTGAAAATTAAATTCCCTTTTTTGATAAGTAGATCATAATTTTTTGAAATTGTTAACACATAATTATTGGACATTTCTGTTGAATACTGTGATAGATCAAAATATGTACACAGCACAAAATGATACAAATTAGACAATGAACTTTTCCATTTTTCATTATTTTTTTTGTTTAATATTTAGTTTAAAACAATCTGCAGCCTTAATATTTTTGGTAGTGTTTTGATGTCCAGATTTGTCTCTAGATACATTGCCAAATAGTGTATTTCTTAACTTTAAAAGTGTTTTTATTCCAAGAATTGTATCTGTGAAATATATGAATTCTGTTCTCTTTATAATGAAAAAAAGTTGAAAAAAAGCATTTTATCAAACTCTGTGAAAAAAGCTAGTGATACCATTAATATTTCTTAAAGAAAAAATAAAACAGTCATTAAGTAGCAAAACTGTATCAGATTAATACAAATAATCTGTTAATCTAGGAAGAAATTTATTATCTCTGCTGTAAATTGGTAAAGAGCTAGTTTATAACTACCAAATACACTGGATCAAATACACTGCAATAACATTTATGCATGTATCTAAGTAAAAATTTATGTTTTATACAACTAGATATAAAATATCACTAGTGTTATGAACGCATAGAAGTAAACACTGGCAGGGAGAAATAAAATACAATACTATTTTTTCCAAAATTACATGAAGTCTCACTGTGCAACTGAAAATGGTCATTATAGGTTGGTGACTAATATCACAAAAGCATTTAGGACACAATGAGCAATGATAGAAATCCCTTCAATTTTAGTGGGTAAAGGAAACCATAGTGCTTCAGTTTATGGGTACATTTAAATTACTGCTGCTTTATATAACTGTTCCTGCCCTTTTTGTTTAAAAACACCTAATGTAATAGACTTCACATATACCATTTATGCCAAAAT
Organism: Oryctolagus cuniculus; assembly: GCF_964237555.1. Taxonomy (NCBI): domain Eukaryota; kingdom Metazoa; phylum Chordata; class Mammalia; order Lagomorpha; family Leporidae; genus Oryctolagus; species Oryctolagus cuniculus. The sequence goes on along the minus strand of NC_091436.1, from coordinate 121,764,299 downwards.
CATTGCAAATAGCACAAGGAGAGTCTTCTGGCAATCTGCCATTGTTGAGTTATATTAATTTAAAAAAACATTTCTGTTTCTGCAGCATCTAGATCTGCATTGAATAAAACTTTGTGTCCTATTTTGCAACTCATGTTGAAAACTCCCCTCATAGAGACAAATATCTTCGGAAGTCAGTACTTTTTCAAGAAGCCTACCATTTCTCTAAGTATTTTTAAGAGGTCAATAGATTTATTTTTGTACCATCCAATTAAATATTGAACTTTATAGCTTCCTAGAATAAATTTCATGACAATTCCAAAAATGAAGTGCTGGTTATTTGCAACAGATGGCACTTTTGCAAAAGTTATTGTTTATTGACATACCTTATTCTTATATAAATTTCTTGTTTTTGTATTATTATTTTTGTATTTTTTAAAAGATTTTATTTATTTATTTATTTGAGAGGTGGAATTACAGACAGTGAGAGAGAGAGACGGAGAGAAAGGTCTTCTGTCTGCTGGTTTACTCCCCAAATGGCAGCAATGGCAGGAGCTGTGCCAATCCGAAGCCAGGAGCCAAGATCTTCTTCCGGGTCTCCCATGTGGATGCAGGGGCCCAAGGACTTGGGCCATCTTACACTGCCTTTCCAGGCCATAGCAGAAAGCTGGAATGGAAGAGGAGCTGCTGGGACATGATTTGGTGCCCATATGGGATGCTTGCTCAACAGGCAGAGGATTAACCCACTGCACTGTGGCATAGGCCCCTATTTTTGTATAATTTTTAACATTTTGACACATAAACTTCAAATATAGACATTATATACATACATATATCACAGTTTTTCCTTGAAAAAACAAGCAAATTGAGGAATCTATGATAATGATCATAATGGGAACAGAAGAGTTTTTTGTCATTTAAGGGGGATGATTCAGTGAAATACTATTTATATTAAAATTTGTCTTCAATGTATACCTCCATGGCATTGCAGATGATTATTTTATATGTTAATGAAGCAAGTTGAAATCTACATATATCATAAGTGTACAGGGCATCAAATCTTCACCAACTGGTGAGCTCAGCCTGTACCCAGGAAATCTCTTCTGATCTCTTTTGGGTATACTTAACCCAAACAAGAAGAAACAACCACTTGACATTTATACATCTTGATAATTTTAGTTTTTTTTTTTTTGTAATTTATATAATGAGAGCAAAACAACGTGTGTTTCTTAGTGTCTACTTTTCCTGTTAGTATATTTTTAATACAATCTATAATCAATGTAGGTATTAATTAAATATTTTCAATGCTCTACTGTAGAGAAGTTGATTGGCTTCCAGGTTGGGGATACCATGAAGAGTTCTGATTAAATTATGGTATATGTACTCTATAGAATACTATACAGCAGTAAAAAAAAAAAAAAAAAAAAAAAGAAATCCGGTCATTTGCAAGAAAATGGGGGAATATGGACAACATCATGCTGAGTGAAATAAGCCACATATGTTCTCCCTGATTGGTGACAACTAACTGAGCACCAAAAAGGAAACTTGTTGAAGTGAAATGGACACTGTAAGAAACAATGACTTGATCAGCCCTTGTCCTGACTGTTGAGGAACAAGTTATTATTCTATTCCTTTTAGTATTTTTGTTCTACTTAATACCATTGGTTGAACTCTTTAATTAACACACAATCATTCTTATGCATTTAAAATTAACAGAAAAGTGATCCCTGTTAAATATAAGAGTGGGAATAAGAGAGGGAGGAGATGTACAATTCAGTACATGTTCACTCAGACTTAGTCCTAATGGTAGAGCTAGAAACATGCCAGAGGATTCCATTTTAATCCCATCAAGGTGGCATGTACCAATGCCATCTTACTAATCAAAGTGATCAGATTCAGTTCATAATTGATCACAATGATAGGATTAAGTGTCAAAGGTATCACATAAAGAAGACTAGTGTCTCCTAATTCTAACTGATAGAATTAAAAAGGAGAGAATGATCCAACATAGAAAGTGGGATATACAGCAGACTCATAGAATGGCAGATGTCCTAAACAGCACTCTGGCCTTGGAATCAGCTGTTAAGTCATTCAGATCTGGATAAAAAGCTCATTAGAGTTTCTCAGGCATGGAAAGCCAAGACACTGTGGCAAAAAAAAAAAAAAAAAAAAAACAAACCTAAATGAAAGATCTCTGTGAGTGAGCTCCAGGCGGAAAGAACGGGCCAGCAAAGAAGGAGGTACATTTCTCTGAAGGGAAGAGAGAACTTCCGCTTTGACTATTGCCTTGCCTAAATAAGATCAGAGTTTGTGAACTCAAGAGGCTTCCATAGCCTTGGCAGCTCATGACAAGAGCTTCGGGTGAGTACTGACATCATAAATAAGAGTGTTAATTGTTAAATCAACAACAGGAGTCACTGTGCACATACTCCCCAAGTAGGATCTCTGCTGTTAATGTGTTGTACTATGCATATTAATGGTAAAACTACTATTCAAACTGTACTTTATCCTTTGTGTTTCTGTGTGGATGCAAACTGTTGAAATCTTTACTTAGTATATAATAAGTTGATCTTCTGTATACGAAGATAATTGAAAATGAATCTTGATGAAGAATGGGATGGGAAGGCCAGCGCCGCGGCTCACTAGGCTAATCCTCCACCTTGCAGCGCCAGCACACCGGGTTCTAGTCCCGGTCGGGGCGCCGGATTCTGTCCCGGTTGCCCCTCTTCCAGGCCAGCTCTCTGCTGTGGCCAGGGAGTGCATTGGAGGATGGCCCAAGTATTTGGGCCCTGCACCCCATGGGAAACCAGGGTAAGTACCTGGCTCCTGCCATTGGATCAGCGCAGTGCGCCGGCCTCAGTGCGCCGGCCGTGGCGGCCATTGGAGGGTGAACTAACAGCAAAGGAAGACCTTTCTCTCTGTCTCTCTCTCTCTCACTGTCCACTCTGCCTGTCAAAAAATTTAAAAAAAAAGAGTGGGATGGGAGAGGGAGTGGGAGATGGGATGGTTGCGGGTGGGAGGGAGGTTATGGAAAGAAAAGCTGCTATAATGCAAAAGTTGTACTTTGGAAATTTATATTTATTAAATAAAAGTTGAAAATAAATTTTAAAAATTGTATTTGGTGACTTATATAAATAGTTCTTTGGGTATATGAACAATAAAAATTAAAATTGCATAATTCATAAAGTAAATAATATGAACATTATAGGATTTAATCTAATGTCTAGATTTATATTCTTGGGTTACATTGTATACACATTTTGTTTAGCAGATAGTGCTAAAATGTTGGAGAAAATTGATTGTATACTACAGAATTTAACTTGGTATATTTCTTCTTAAGTCTTCATTTTAATAAATGTATAATAATGTTTAATTAAAGCTTTAATTTCCACTTCACTAAGGAAATTAAGCTCCTTTTAAATATCAGATAATTTGGACATTTTCTGTGAACTATTTTAGTTCTTTGTCAATTTTCCATTGGGTTCTTTTTCATTTGAGATTGGAGTTTTTTATGGAGTATATTTGCATGTATATTCTGTATACACCGAGTTGTTTGGTCAGAAATATATATTGGAGATACATTCTTCAAGTATATGAATTGGCATTATAGTTGCTTAGTGATACTTTCTGCTAAACAGTAGTTCCTAGATTTAATTATTCTGGTTTATCAATTATATTTAATTTATGGTTAGTTTTAATTCATCTAACAAGAAATCTGTGCCTATGCAAAAGCCATCAAGATGTTCTGTTTTATTCCAATAACTCAAATTTATGATTTTCACAGTTAAATATTTGATACATATGCAATTTTATGTGGAGAGCAATGTAGGGACAAATACATGTTTTATATATAAATGGAATCATCTATTCAAAGTCTATACCTTTTCTGCTGAATTTCAATGTTGCTTTTGTTAAATCAGGTGAATATATATGTTTGTGCTTATTTCCAGACTACCAGAAAATTAATTTAAATGTCATAAATAGTAGTAAAATTTCATTTAGGATTATATATAATATTTGTTAAGAATTAAATCTTATTTGAAGTTATATCTTGGAATACTGGAATCGTGTCTATCACCAAATAGGATATATATATATAGAGAGAGAGACATATATATCATCATATGCTATATATAGACATATACCTATATATATATCTCCTACTTGGTAGTATGTAGTATTCTAGTATTCCATATCTATAGAAGTATCATATATAGAAATAATTTGTTACGTATAGAAATACTATATATAGAAATAAACATTTTATATAAACAGGTGTCAAATATAATTATAAACAAATAAAATATATAATATATAGGATTATATGTAAATATATATTATATATAGGTCAGGCATTGTGGTGCAATTGCTAAAACCACCACTTGGAGCACCTGCATTCCATATTAGTGTGCCTGGGATTTAGTCCTTCCTCTACTTCTGATACAGATTCCTGTTAATGTGTGCTCTGCAAGGTAGTAGATGATGTCTGATATAGTTTGTTACCTCCTATGCACATGAGAATTCCAGTGGAGTTCTAGGTTCTCAGCATTGGCCTGGTCCAACCCTGGCTGTGTGAGCATTTTAAAAGTGAATCAATGGATAGAAGATTGATCAATCAGTCAATCCATCTATCCATCTACCCATCTATTTATTATCTGTCCATCTCACTGCCACTCTGCCTTTCAAGTAAAAAATTATTTGAATACATATATTACCAATATATATGCTATTTCTTACATATACAGGTTAATATTTGGTGTGATAGATGATCTTATGAAATCTATTCAAATGAATTGTTTAAAAATATTCAAACTATATCATTGTCATTCAACTATCATGCTAAGAGTACACTAATACAAACACTAAAATATTTGTTCAGATGATTCCATCTTTGTAGTTACATCTTGGAAATGATGCTATAATACTCTGTGTTTTTTCTTTATTATATAAAGGAAACAATTTTATGTATACCATTTTTAAATTTTTATTAATATAAAGAGAACAGGTTTCATGTATTTCATATATGCAACTCTAAGAAGCAAAGCATACTTCCTTCCTTCCCCCCTCTTCAGTACCTCCTCCATACTTACTTCCTTTATTTCCTTTAATTTTTGCATTAAGAGAATTTTGATTTACTTTATATTCACAGGATTAATGCACCACTAACCATAATGTTCAACAAGTAAAAAGTAGAATGACCACCATTCCATAGGTATGCAGACAAAGGCTAAAAACAATCAAACCGTAAAATACCAGTTTCATTCTTATATAATTTTTGTATATTTTGTATATTAACTACCATATATCAGAGAAAGCATATATTTGTCTTTTGCAGACTGGTTTGTTTTACTAAGTATAATGGCCTCTAGTTGCATCTATTTTGTTACAATAGAAAGGATTTCATTTTTTTACAGCTGATTAATATTCCATTGTGTATATATACCACCCCTTTTTACCCAGTCATCAACTGATGGTCTTATGCATTGATTCCAAGTCTTAGCTATTGCAAATTTAGCTGCAACAAGCATTGGGGTACAGATAACTCTTTCATATGCTATTTTCATTTAATTTAGGTAAATTTCCCATAAGTGAGATTGCTGGATCATATGGTAGATCTATTTTCAGATTTCTGAGGAATCTCCATATTGTCTTCCATAATATTTGTGGTAGGTTACATTTCCACCAATAATGTATTAGGATACCATTTTCTCTGATCCTCGCCAGTATTATTTTGTTTTTTAATTTTTGGACAATAGCCTTCCAAACTGAAGAACCTAATGAAAGTCCATATCCTACTCTTCCTCCCATCCTCATTCCCACGCTCCTCCCTCCTTTCTTATTTTTCTTTTAAATTTTGCAGTGACATACTTTAAGTTTACTTTATAATCAAAAGCTTAATCCTCCACTAAGAATTTTATAAGTAGTAGGTGGAAAGGCCACCATTCCTCAGGAGTATGGACAAGGGCTATAAACAACAATAAGTCTCAATATGTCAGTTTCAACCCAACCATCTAGGAATTGAAAATCACAAATGTTTGGAGATTTCAAAATGTATGTCTTAAAGGAACTCTAAGAACGTTAAGAGAACCCAGTGAAAAATGTAACACTATAAATATAATTGATAAATAAATGGAATTTTAAAAAATCAAGCAAAGACTTAAAAGTAAAATAAACAAAATTTAAAACATGATGAAATCAATAGCAGAATAGGTCAAACAGAAAATCACTGGACTCAAAACAATCTATTTGAAAATATAGAATTAGAGAAAAATAAAGAGGAATGACCAAAGTGCAAAAGAAATTTAGGACAGCATGAAAAGTGCAAATATCAAGTTATTGGAGTTCATTAGGGACTTCAGAATGCCAAAGGGATAGAAAGCATATTCAAAGAGATAATTTACAATCCTAGAAAAGATATAACCATTCAGTTTCAGATAGCTCAAACGCCACCAGTCAGATTTATCCTAATAAAATCTGACCCAGAGCATATAATCAAAAGCTTAACTAACTCCAAGTTTAGAGAAAAAGAACATTCTCAAAGATGCAGAAGAAAAGAAGCACATAACTTATAATGGGCCCCAACTTGACTGACTGCAGACTTATAAGCAGAACACCTACAAACAGGAACAAATGAGATGGAACTTTGACAGTATGAAAAGGAAAAAAATGTCATCCAAGAATACTCTGCCCAGAAAAGCTATTGTGCGAATATAAACAGAGATTAACATATTCTCAAAGAAGAGGTGAGCGAATTCAGTATCAACTTACCTGTCTTACAAGAAATGCCAAAAGCAGTTCTCCCCTTTGAAATGAAAAAGGCTCTAAGGAGATAAGAAAATACCAGAAGGTAGAAAATGTAATGGTTAGAGTAAGCATGTAAACAAACATATATTGTTTGTAAATGTGTGTATACCATTCATACATTTTTCCCAGAAAACATTTATTTAAGGAATACAAGCTTTATGCATCTCATAAGTACAACTTTAGCAAAATAGTGATTCTTCCCACGTTACCCACTCCCTCACCCACACTCTCTCCCACCCCTTTTCCTCCTCCCTCCCTTATTCCCATTCTTATTTTTTTTTAAGATTTATTTATTTATTTGAAAGGTAGAGTTACAGAGAGGCAGAGGCAGAGAGAGGGGGAGAGAGAGGGAAAGCGAGAGGGAGAGAGAGGTCTTCCATCACTGCTTCACTCCCCAGATGACTGCAATGGCCACAGCCGTGTTGATCCTAAGCCAGTAGCCAGGATTTTCTTCCAGGTCTCCCATGTGGGTACCAGGGCCCAAGGAACTGAGCCATTTGCTGCTGCTTTCCCAAACCATAGCAATGAGTTGGAATGGAAGTCGAGCATCTGGAACTCAAACCGGTGCCCATATGGGATGCTGGCACTGTAGGCATTGGCTTTACCCTCCACATCACAGCACCAGTACCATATTTCTTATTTTTTATAAAATCTATTTTCAATTAACTTTATATTCATATAATTAACTCTATATTAAGTAAAGACTTCAATAAGTAATATGGAAAAAAAGAAAACTGTTTCTCAACAGTCGAGAACAAGGAAGGGATGTTCAAAGGCATTGAATCTCAAGGTGTCAGTTTCACTTCTATAGATTACTTTTTAAATGCTCTATTAGTTATCACAGATCAGGGAGAACGTATAGTATAATACAGGCTAAAATAATTACATTAAAACAATAAGAGAAGGCAATTTAGACAGAGGTAAAATACCATATGAAAACTTAACTTGTGAGGACAAATGGAAGTCAACTGTAGAGTCCTTTATTAGTGCTTTTTATCTCTTAGCTTTCTGCTTTTCCACATATATTTATAATTAATGTTAAGTCCTTATTCTTTCAAAGTAGCATATTATGACCAAAAGTTCTTATAAATCTCATGGTAACCACAAATAAAAGTTTATAATAGACTTACTAACATGAATTAGCAAAAAATTAAAATACACTTTCAGGGAATATCACTAAAACACAAATGAATATTTAAGAGATGGAGAAAGAAAGACAGGAATTACAATAAGCATTGAATATAAACCAAGTATTAAAATGATTGTGGTAAGTCCTTGCTTATCAAATAGCTTATATGAAATGGTTTAAATTGTCAAATTAAATGACAGAGTGGTCATAGTAATAAATAAACAATACTCAAACAAATACTACTTATAAAAAACTCACTTTACCTCTAAAGGCTTATATAGAGATACATAGCAAAAATGATGAAATAAGTTATTCTATGCAAATAGAAATAAAAATAAATATTTGACATAACTCTATTATATAAAATTGATTTTAAATCAAAAGAGACCAGGAGGTAAGTAAAGAGTGAAGGAGGACTCAATCTATTAAGAGGAAATAACACATGCAGGTATGTGAGCACCTAATACTGGAGCACAGAAGTGCATAAAGAATAAATTAGTAGAATAAAAGGGAGAAATGCATTCCATTACAATAATAAAGGTCAGTTTAACATCCCACCCTCAGAAATGGACATATCATCCAGACAGAAATTCAACAAAAAATAAGTCACTGAACTTGTTACATCAATTGGACCACACAATCATCTATAGAATGTTCCATTCAACAGTTGGCGAATCACTTCTTAGACTTTTTGCTAAGATCCAGTAACAGTTGCAGAATACACATTTTTCTCACAGTACATTGAACATTCTATAAGATAGATCATATGGTAGCTGACAAAACAAGTGTCATCAAATAAAAATGTAAATCTTTTAGAGTATTTTTTCTAACCACAATGCAAGAAAACAACAGCCAGAAAAACTGGAAACTACATCAGTACATGACAATTAACCAACATACTTTTAAAAAGTGATGGATCAATGAAGAAATGAAGGTGGATTCTTTCAAAAAATTAATAAAATGGCAATATAATATATCAAAATCTTATTCTTATGAAGTATAGCAAAGGTTGTACAAAGAGGGAAATTTATAATAATCATATGATTATCAAGAAAACAGATAGAATGCAAGTAAACAACTTATCACTGTACCTCAAGGAACTAGAGAAGCATGAACAAATAAATGCAAAATTAATCAGAAAAAATAACAAATAAATCACATAAAGGTTTAAAAATGCAAAAACTCAATGCAACTAAGATGTATTGTAGAGACAAACAAAATGGACAAATCCTTAGAAAGGCTAGCTAAGAAAGAGAAAATTCAAACACATTAAGTTAAAGAAAAAAACTAGATCTTTACAACTGACCCCAATAGAAATACAAAGATTTGGTTCAGATTACCATTTACAATTATAGAACAAAAATTTTATAGTCTTGAATAAATGGTTAAATACCTGGATTAACACATTCTACTTGGATTGAATCATGAAGAAATAGGATACCTAAATGGTCCAATAATTCATAGAGATAGAAGTAGTAGTAAAAGTTTCCCATTAAAGAAAAATCCATGACCAACTATCTTCACTGCTGAATTCTTCCAAACATGTAAAGAATTACACTAATACTTCTTGTCTTTGTCCTTAGTGTGCTGTACATTGAGATTTAATGCTATAACTAGTACTCAAACAGTATTTTTCACTTTATGTTTCTGTGTGGGAGCAAACTGTTGAAATCTTTACTTAATGTATGCTAAACTGATCTTCTGTATATAAAGAGAATCAAAAATGAATCTTGATGTGAATGGAAGGGGAGAGGGAGTAGGAAAGGGGAGGGTTGCGGGTGGGAGGGACATTATGGGGGGGGAAGCCATTGTAACCCATAAGCTGTACTTTGGAAATTTATATTCATTAAATAAAAGTTAAAAAAAAATAAAGGGAGAAGCAGTTCCTCCAAGCTCAATATAGTATGCTGACATTGCAGGTGGTGGCTTTACCCACAATGTCACAACTCCAGCCCAGATAAATTATTTTTTCTATTAATCCCATTTCAAAGAAATAGTTGACTGATTGAAATAACTGATTAATAGTCATGGCATTACAGGGTGCTGGATTGCCACAGTATAAAGCGAATGTTTAAATCACCATTTCTTTTCCTCCCTCCATCAGAAATATAATTTTCTGTACTTATGATTTTGAAATTGACCATGTGATAGCAGCAGTTAATGGAAAATGAGTGAATAAGTTCCAAACAGAAGCACTAGGGAATACAGCATTCCACCAGGCTTCTTTGGTCCTGTCCTCCACCATAACAAGATTACTTCAGAGTGAGAGATTAGCCTTCTACTTAAGAATCAGAAAAAAATATACTTGTAACAGATTCAATCCAAGCATAGAACAAAGCCACACCAACTGGGTGACAGCTGTTAGCATGTAGCATGAATGAAGAACAACTATTTCTTGTTAGACATCACTGAAATTGTGAATTGCTGCAGTGAACCTGACAGTTCCATTGTTGTCATGAACCATTGTGGGATATAGTTAGGAATCCTGTTGAATATTATTTCTATTAATTATTTCAGAACCTTAATATCAATGATGGAGGGGATAACGCCACCTCACCTAAAATTGAAAAGAATTTGTCAGGGCAGGCACAGTGGCACACTAGGTCAATCCTCCCTGTGGCACTAGCATCCCATTTGGGTGCCGGGTTCTAGTCCTGGCTGCTCCTCTTCCAGTCCAGGTCTCTGCTGTGGCCCAGGAGGACAGTGGATGGCCCAAGTGCTTGGGCCCCTGCATCTGTGTGGGAGACCAGGAGGAGGTTCCTGGATCCTGGCTTCGGATGGGCGTAGCTCCGGCCATTGTGGCCATTTGAGGAGTAAGCCAACGGAAGGAAGGCCTTTCTCTCTGTCCCTCTCTCTCACTGTCTGTAACTCTACCTGTCAAATAAATAAATAATTAAAAAAATATTTTTAGACCAGCCTAAGATTTATTTAAACGTTCAGAGTCACTATTTCATAGACTATTACTACAAAACAATATTAACATGAAATATCATAGAGCAAATTGAGATTAAAAAGTGAAGTAGGTCATCTAAAATAGAATGTCTCTATAAATAATTTATCTATAGAATATTATATAGAAGTCATTTAAAATTTAAGCTTGTTAATAAAGATTATTTTTATTATAGTTTAGATGTACAGAAGCACACAGCAGATGGGATAGTCTCCATATATTGCATGCCCACATACAGTTTCCTCTATTAATATGTTCCATTATTGCTGTTCTTTTTCACAACTAATGAACTAATATCAATACATTTTTATAACTAAGTTTGTTTTACTCATATTTCCTTAGTTTTTTCTAATGTCCTTTTTCTGTTTCTGGAATTTATCCAGGAGATCACATCACATTTAGTAGACACATCTGTTTAACCCTTTCTTGGCTGTGAAAATTTCAATCACTTTTGTTGTTTTAGATAAATCTTGACAGGTTGGAAGTATAATGATCAGGCATACTTTAAGATGCCTATTGATACTTCCTTATTTTTTTTTTTCATGATTGTACTGGGTTTATGTATTTTTGAGAAGATCACAAATATAAACTGCCATTTTCAGCCAATCATATCAAGTATAGATATCAGATGATTTGTAATTATTAATCCTTACCTTGATTACCTGGCACAGGTAGTAATGTTCAAGTTTTTCTACTGAATGGTTAACATTTTCCTCCCTTTACATACTGTAGTCTTTGAATGGAAATCAACATGCACAGGCACACTTAAGGAGTGAGGATTTATGTTCCTCTTCTTTTTACTTAATTTTTTGAGGTATTTTAATTTACATTCAACTCAAAGTCTTAATGTTCCACTAAAAAAAGTTCAACAAATAAAAAGTAAAAGATCATAGTTCATTGGGGCTGGTGCTGTGGCTCAATAGGTTAATCCTCCGTCTGCAATGCTGGCATCCCTAATGGGTGCCAGTTCATGTCCCAGTTGTTTCTCTTTCAATCCAGTCTCTGCTATGAAGCAGTAGAAGACGGCTTAAGTGCTTGGGCCCCTGCACCTGTGTGGGAGACCTGGAAGAAGCTGCTGGCTCCAGATCACGCCAGGTCTGGCCATTAAGGCCATCTGGGGAGTGAACCAGTAGATGGAAGACCTTTCTTTCTGTCTCTCCATCTCGCTGTCTGCAACTCTACCTCTCAAATAAATAAATAAAATATTTTTTTAAAAAAGACCATAGTTCAGCAGGAAAACAGAATAAGACTATAACCTATAATCAAATTAAAAGATGGTCAACATACTTCATATAAAATAAATTTTGCTCCAACTATTTAAGGCAAAGTACCTTATTGGAATTTTTGTAAATGATCCATTTGTCACTATAATTTGTGTATTTATTCGATCATTTATTATATATTTTATACTGTAGTTTACAATTCAGTACTCTTTTACTTCTTTTCTTCTCAAATGATTCCTATTATGGCCATTGGTAACTCAATTGGTTCCTGTGCCCATTTGAAACACCCTAACACCCTATTATTATATATTGTGCTTTTTCATTTATTATTGTTTACTTTTAGAAAATCTCACTATCTAACAGTGTAAGATGCTTCAGGTATATCTTGTATGTTTCTGAATTTTCACTCTAGTCCTGGAATCAGTACTTCTTCAAAGAACCCTAGATACTTTAAATGTTATTAGAAATCAAGATCTTAGTACTAGGTGTGTTCATTGCCAGTAAGGTTTTGTTTCTTTTATATTTCTCATCGTGTGAGCAAAGAAATATATCCATATATCTCTTTTTATATTTGTCTATGTGATCTTTCACCAAGGGAATGCAGTTGTTTATTACCTGTACCTATATTCAGTTAAAAATGACATCTTAATGTCGTCTCCAACTGTGTTTACCATCTGTGTAATTCTATTTTTTCTGTCTTTGTCTATTTGTAGATCTACACTTCAATAATGAGATGCCTGGAATATGATATTTGTTATACATTTATATCTTTGTTCAGTTCCAGCATATGTATGTGGCAGTATCCGAACTGATAACACTTAGCACAAAGGGAAATGATGAAATCAACTAGAAGCTGGGGCTATGTGTGTTTACTTTTGTATTTAGTTGTACAGATTCCATTTATTTCCATGTTACTCAGATTATCATCTTTTCCTTCATCTTCATTGAGGTTTTTTCATGTATCTTTAAATAATTATAGTAAGATTTGTGTATATCCTGATTTTCTTGTCACAGTCTGTATACTTTTCTTAAATTTGCTTTTTAATTTATTTTAAGTTATACAAGTTTAATGTATTTCATATGTACAGATTTAAGAACATAATGATACTTCCCCCTCTACCATATCCTTCCTGCTGCCCAGGCTCCAACCATTCTTCCTCCTTCTCTCTCACATTCCCACTCTTAATTTTTATAAACATTATTTTCAGCTTACTTAATGATTGTATAGTTAACTCTACACTAAGAAAAAGACTTCAACAAATAGTATGAAGAAAATAAATACAAAAAAACCCCACTCTTCCTCAATAGAAGAGACAAGGGCTATAAATGATCATTGAATCTCAAAATGTCCATTTCACTCCTAAACATTACATTTTAGGTACTCTATTAGTTACCTTGGATCAGGGAAAACATTTGATATCTCTCTTTTGGGAACTGGCTTATTTCATCAAGTATAATGGTTTCCAGTTGCTTCCATCTTGTTGCAAAACACAGGATTTTTTTTCTCATTTTATAGCTGAGTAGTACTCCATAGTGTATATATTACCATAATCTCTTTATCCAGTCAGTAGGTGATGGACATCTGGGTTGATTCCATATCTTAAAAATTATGAATTGTGATGTAATGTATGTGAGACAGATAATCTACCCAGATGCTGATTTCTTTTGGTTTGGGTAAATTTCCAGGAGCTGTATGGCTGGATCATATGGTAAGTCCATACTCAGATTTCTGAAGTATAACTATACTGCCTTAAAATCAACACAGAAAAATCAGTAGCTGTCGCTCCCCCTCTTCGTGGAGGAATGACACTAAACCCTGCCTAGGCTTCATATCCGAGTCACGGCACCATTATGTCGCTCCCCCTCTTCGCGGAGCAACGACACAGGACCCTGCGCTGTTCTTTTGTCTGCTCGGCCCTTCCTGGGTTTCCTGCTGGTTCTTCCCGGGTTGGCTACCGTCCCTTCCACCTCCGTGGAAGGGCGGTTCCCCCTGCCACTTTCCCCACTTCCGCGGGGGAGCGGCACACCACCGGCCAGCTCTCTCGGGGGCTGCTCAGGTGTTCCTTCAGATAGATGTTCCTGGTGCATGTTGTCTCTCTCCTCCTTTATAGTCCTCTTCCACCAATCCCAACTCTGCTACCCACACGCCGAGTACGCTGCTCTCCTCCAATCAGGAGCAGGTCCTACAGTTTATTGGTTGAACTGGAGGCAGCTGTGTAGAAGCTGTTTCCTCCTCTCCCAGTGCCATATTGTGGGAGAGCAGATGCATAGAATAAGTCTTAATTCCAGTAACTTAGTCTAGTCCGAGTTGCTCCCAGTTGCTCCCCACAAGTAGCCTTTGTATACATGGACAATGCTATGGCTGAGAAAGAAGATTTAATACCAGTTCCATTCATAATAGCTCCAAACAGAATTAAATAGCTTGGAATAAATTTAACCAAGGATGTCATAGATCTCTATGATGAAAATTACAAAACACTAAAGAAAGACATAGAAGAATACATTAAAAAATGGAAAAAATATTCCTTGTTCATGGATTACAAGAATCAACATCATCAAAATGTCCATCCTACTAAAAGCAATTTATAGATTAAATGTGATTCCAATCAAAATACCAATAGCATTCTTGGCAGATAAAGAAAAATCAATGATAAAATTCATTTGGAAACAAAAGAGACTCCAAATAGCTAAAGCAATCTGTTACAACAAAAACAAAGCTGAAGGCATTACAATATCTGGTTTCAAAACATTACAGGACAGTTATAATCAAAAGAGTACAGGTCTGACACAAAAACAGACTTGTAGACCATTGGAACAGAACAGAAAATCCAGAAAGCAACCTTTACATTTCCAACCAACTTATCTTTGACAAAAGAGCTACAATCAATCTCTGGAACAAGGACAATTTCTTCCACAAATGGTTCTGGGGAAACTGGATGTCTGAATCCAGAAGTATGAAACTGGACCTTACACCTTACACAAAAATCCACTCAAAATGGATCAAAGACCTAAATCTATGACCTAATGACATCAAATTACTAGAGAACATTAGGGAAATTCTGCAAGACATTGGCATAGGGAAGGCCTTCTTGGAAAAGACCCTAGAAGCACAAGCAATCAAAGCCAAAATTGACAAATGGGCTTACATCAACTGAGAAGTTTCTGCACCGCAAAAGAGGCACTCAGCAAAATGAAGAGGCAACCTACAGAACAGGAGGAGAAAATATTTGTGAACTATGCACCTTTTAAAGAGTTAACAGCTGGCCAGCGCCGTGGCTCACTAGGCTAATCCTCTGCCTGAGGTGCCGACACTCTGGGTTCTAGTCCCAGTCGGGGCGCCGGTTCTGTCCCGGTTGCTCCTCTTCCAGTCCAGCTTTCTGCTATTGCCCAGGATGCAGTGGAGGATGGCCCAAGTGCTTGGCCCCTGCACCTGCATGGGAGACCAGGAGGAAGCACCTGGATCCTGGCTTCGGATTGGCACAGTGCACCAGCCGCAGCAGCCATTTGGGGGGTGAACCAATGGAAGGAAGACCTTTCTCTCTGTCTCTCTCTCTATCTAACTCTGCCTGTCAAAAAAAAAAAAAAATTAACAGCCAGAATCTATAAAGAGCTCAAGAAATTCAACAATGAAACAAACAATCGAGTTAAGAAATGGGCAAAACACTTAAACAGGCATTTTTTTCAAGAGTTACAGAGAGAGAGAGAGGCAGAAAGAAGTTGGTCTTCCATCCACTGGCTCACTCCCCAAATGGCTGCAATGGCCGCAGCTGTGCAGATATGAAGCCAGGAGCCAGCAGCTTCTTCCTAGTCCCCTAGGTGGGTGCAGGGGCGAAGGATTTGGACCATATTTTACTGCCTTTCCAGGTCATAGCAGAGAGCTGTATGGAAACTGGAGCAGCCAGATTTTAAATGGGCATCTATATGGGATATTGGCACTGCAGACAGCGGCTTTACCAGCTACGCCATAGCACTGACCCCAGTTGTAGTTTATTCTTAAGTTGAATTTTGTAAAGTATGCTTTTATGGCAGTCTGAAAGGGAAGGAAAGAATAAGTCATTGGAATTTTTCATTATCAGTTCTTCTTCAATTTCCTAAAAGAGTGAACAAGTCAGGAAGGAAAACACAATGTCTCATGACATCATTAGAGTAAGAACAATTAAATCTTTGTACATACGTTGGGAGAATTTAGGGGTAAAGATCTTCTAACTGGAATAAGTTATATTTTTATGGTTTATAGTTTTTATAGATTTATATCTTTATCAAACCAATGGCTAAGAATGTTAAACTATTAATGTTTTAATGATCTGTAATTATTTTAAAATTACTGTATATGGGTGAAGTGGTCATTTTTCCATTAAATTATTGTTTATAGCCATAGTCTAATTTCACACTAAAACAGGGTCTTTTACTTTTTACCTGTTAAATTTCTCATTCAGTGAGGTATTCAGCCATTTTACTGTAAATAGATTTTAAATATGTTATCTCAAAAACAATAAAAAGGGTAGCAAGAAAGAGGGTGGGAGCAGCAGACAGGGAGGGAGTGGGGAAGGAATATCATAACGGTCTTGGATTTTTATCTACAAATCACATTTAATCTGTCAAGAACTAATTACAAATTGTAATAAATTTTTTAAAGTACAAGTAGGTACTAAAGTGACTTAGAATTATACACTGAAACATTTCCCTAATCATTTTAGGCATTGAAGAAATGACAGGGACCAAGACATCATTATACCGAAGAAGTTAAGAATTCCATTTAATTTTGTTTTAAATAGTTCTTGTTAATAGTTTTAAATAGTTCTGGTTGTTTAACTCTCCACAAGTGAAATGCTTACTCCTTATTAATAGGTAATTATTGGGGGGGGGGCACAAGATGGCAGCATGGCAACAGGATGATCTGACTCATGTGGGTCAAAATAGATAGTTAGAAAGGAGAGAAGATACACACCAGAGATAGAGCCATGAGAAATTCACAACAGGAAACCCAGGAGACCAACTGAGACTGGGCAGGTCCACACTAATGAGCAAATAAGAAAGGAAAGTGGTGGAGGTGTGGACTGGGAAGGCTGGTGCCATTCTCTAGCAGACCAGATTAAAGACCTATAAGATACTATCAAACAACCCAACATATGGAACATAGGAATTCTGGAAGGTATGGAAAAGGAAAAAGGATTAGAAGGCCTTCTTAATGAAATATTATAAAAAGAAAACTTCCCCAATCTGGAGATAGTACACAGAATTCCCAATAAACACAACCAGAAAAGATCTTCACCATGACACATTGTAGTAAAACTCTTCACAGCAAAACCTAAAGAAAAAAATCTTTAAATTTGCACAAGAAAAACATCAAATCACATTCAGAGGAAACCCAATTAGACTTACTGCAGACTTCTCAAGAGAAACCCTACAGGCAAGGTGAGAATGGCGAGATATATTCCAAGCCTTAAGAGGAAAACAAAATGTCAACCCAGAATATTGTACCCTGCAAAGCTCTCATTTATGAATGAAGGAGAAATAAAGATATTCCACAACAAACAGAAATTGAAAGGACTTTGAACTACTCATTCAGGCCCACAAAAGATGCTCAAGGTTGTGCTACACACAGAAATACAGAAACTGGAGCATCGCTATGAAAAAAGATGAAAGCAGAAAATGACCCAGGAAAAGTACAAAGGAAGCACAAAATACAAAATTAGGACTCTTTACAGATATATGGCAATGCAAAGTCAGTAATTAACAATAGTCACCCTGAATGTAAATGGTCTCAACTCCCCAGTTAAAAGACACAGACTGGCAGAATGAATTAAAAAAGAAAAAAACATCTATTTGCTGCCTACAAGAAACACATCTAACCAAAGAAGATGCACATAGACTTAAAGTGAAAGGATGGAAAAAGATAATTCAAAAAAGAGCTGGTGTAGCTATCCTAATGTCAGACAAAATAGACATTAACACAAAAACTATTGAAAATAAAAGGACACATATAATGATTAAAGGATCAATTCTACAGGAAGATGAGACTATTATAAATGTCTGTGTATCTAATTACAGATCACCTGGTTATCTAAAGAAATGTTAATGGATTTAAAGGGAGATATAGACTCAAATACAATAATAATGGGGGACTTCAATACCCTACTTTCAGCAATGGACAGATCAACCTGAGAGAAAATCAAAAAGGAAACAAGAGTTAATTAATACTATTGGCCAAATAAACCTAGCAAATATCTATAGAACCTTCCACCCTACAGCCACAGAATACATATTTTACTCACCAGTGCATTGAACTTTCTCTATTATTGACCACATGCTATACCATAATGCACATCGCAGCAAATTCCAAAACATCGAAATTATATCATGTATCTTCTTGGATCCCAATGCAAAGAAACTGGAAGTCAGCAAATCAAGAAGCTCTAGAACATATGCAACACATGGAGACCGAACAACATGCTCCTGAATGAACAGTGGGTCATAAGAGAATTCAAAAAATGTCTGGAAACAAATGAAGCTGACAAAACAACATATCGAAACTTATGGGATACAACAAAAATAGTGTTAAGAAGAAAGTTCATAACAATTTGTGCTTACATCAAGAAATTGGAAGGGCACCAGATAAATGAAATATCAATTCACCTCAAGGATTGAGAAAAATAACAGGAAAGCAAACACAAAACAAGTAGGAGAAAAGAAATAATTAAAATTTGAGAATAAATCAACAAAATCTAAACCAAAAAACAGTATAAAAGATCAGCAAAATGAAGAGCTGGTTCTTTGAAAAAATAAAATTGACACAATTGAACAAACTAACCAAACAAAAGGAGAAAGAAGTCACCAATCAATAAAATTAAAGACGAAAAAGGAAATGTAACAACAGACACCACAGAAATAAAAAGATTCATCAGCAACTACTACAAAGAACTGTATGCCAACAAACAAGGAAAGCAAGAAGAAAATGCATGGATTCCTGGACACATACAACCTATCTAAATTGAGCCATGATGACACAGAAAACCTAAACAGACACATTATCAAGATGAAAATTGAATCAGTAATAACAACCCTGTCAACAAAGAAAAGCCCAGGACCAGATGGATTCATGAATTCTTTTTTTTTTAAAGATTAATTTATTTGCCAGACAAGGTGATAAAGAGTCAGTGGCAATGGCAGTGGCAGTAGCAGAGCCAGAGAGAGAGAGACAGAGACAGAAAGAGAGGTCTTCCATCTGCTGGTTCACTCTCCAGATGGCTTCAACAACTGGAACTACACTGATCTGAAGCCAGGAGCCAAGAGATTCTTCTTGGTCTCCCATGCAGGTGCAGGGACCCAAGGACTTGGGACATTTTCTACTGCTTTCCTAGACCAAAGTAGAGAGCTGGATCAGAAGTGGAGCAGCCAGGACTTGAACTGGCACCTAGATGGGATGCCAGCATTGCAGGTGATGGCTTTACCCGCTATGCCACTGTTTACCGTTTAATTGTACCAGACATTTATAGAAGAACTAACTCAAATTCTTCTCAACTTATTCAAAACAATTTGCAGGGAAGGAATCCTCCAAGATTTTTTTCTCTGAAGCCAGATAACCTTAATTCCTGAACTCGGAAAAGAAGCAACAGATAAAGAACTATAGACCAATTTCCCTAATAAACATAGATGCAAAATTTCTCAACAAAATCTGGCTAACTGAATCTGACAACACATCAGAAAGATCATTTGCATGGACTAAGTGCTATGCAGGGATTGTTCAACATTTGCAAATCAATCAATGGAATACATCACATTAACAAACTGAAGAACAAAAACCATATGACTTTCTCAATGGATGCAGAGAAAGCATGTTATAAAATATAACACTCCTTCATGATTAAAACTCTAAGCAAATTTGGCTTAGAAGTAACAATCTTCAACACATTCAAGGGAATTTATGACAAAATCACAACCAGCATCATACTGAATGGGGAAAAGTGGTAGCATTCCCACTGAGATACACAACCAGACAAGGATGCCCACTCTTACCATTGCTATTCAACATATTTCTAGAAGTTTTACCCAAAATCATTAGGCAAGCTATATAAGTCAAAGGAATTTAAATTGGGAAAGAGGAAGTCAAAATATCCCTATTTGCAGATATGATTCAATATATAGAGTATCCAAAATACTCCACCAATATACTATTGGAACTCATAGAAGTGTTTGGTAAGTACCAGGATATAAAATCAATGCACAAAAAACAAAAGCCTTTATATACACAGACAATGCCACAGCTGAGAAAGAACTTCTAAGATGAATCCCATTCACAATAGTTACAAAAAAATCAAATAATTTGGATTAAATTTAAACAGGAATGTCAAAGATGTCTACGGAGAGAAGTACAAAACACTAAAGAAAGAAATTGAAGAAGATATAAAAAGGAAAAAAAAAAACACGTTCATGGAATGGAAGAATCAATATCATGAAAATGTCCATCCTTCCAAAAGCAATTTACAGATTCAATGCAATACCAATCAAATTACCAAAGACATTCCTCTCAGATCTAGAAAAAATGATGCTGAAATCCATATGGAGGCAGAGGAGACCTCTAATAGCTAAAGCAACTTTTACAACAAAAACAAAGCTGGAGGCATGATAATACCAGATTTCAAGACATACTACAGGGAAGTTATAATCAAAACAGCCTGGTATTGGTACAAAAACAGATGGATAGACCAATGAAATGTAATATAAATGCCAGAAATCAATCCAATCATCTACAACCAACTTTGAATTGACCAAAGAGCTAAAACCAATCCCTGCAGCTAGGACAGTCTCTTCAACAAATGGTGCTGGGAAAATTGGATTTCTACATGCAAAAGTATGAAGCAGGAACCCTACCTTACATATTACACAAAAATCCATTCAAAATGGATTAAAGACCTAGAGCTATGACCTGATACCATCAAATTTTAGAGGACATTGGAGAAGCTCTGCAAGACATTGGCACAGGCAAAGAATTCCTGAAAAAGACCCAGAGGCACAGGCAATAAAAGCCAAAATTAACAAATGGGAGTACATCAAATTGAGAAGTTTCTGTACTGCAAAAGAAACTGTCAGGAAATTGAAGAAGCAACCAACAGAATGGAAGAAATTACTTGCAAACTATGCAATTGATATAGTATTAACAAGAAAATATACAAAGAAATCAAGAAACTCCACAACAACAGAACAAATAACCAAATTAATAAATGAATAAAGAACTTAAACTTAAGTAGACATTTTTCAACAGAAGATATCCAAATGACCAACAGACAATTGAAAAAATGCTCAGAATCCCTAGCCATCAGGGAAATGCAAATCAAAACCACAATGAAGTTTCACCTCATTCTGGTTAGAATGGCTTTCATATAGAAATCAACAAACAGTGAATGCTGGTGAGGATGTGGGGAAAAAGGTACCCTAATCCATGGTTGGAAATGTAAACTTGTAAAACCACTGTGGAATACACTATGAAGATACCTCAGAAATCTGAATATAGTTCTACCATATGACCCAGGCATCTACTTCTAGGAATTTACCCAAGGGAAATGAAGTCAGTAAATAAAATTGCTGTCTGCAACACCATATTTATTGCAGCTCAATTCACCATAGCGAAGACATGGAATCAACCTAAATGTCCATCAATTGAAGACTAGATAAAGAAAATTTGGGATATTTACTCTATGGAATACTGCACAGTGGTTAAAAAATGAAATCCACATTAAGGACAGAGATCCTACATGAGGAGTAAGTGCACAGTGACTCCTGTTGTTGACTTTACAAATTGACACTCTTGTTTATGGCAAGAGTAATCACCCTGGGCTCTTGTCATGAGTTGCCAAGATTATGGAAGCCCCCTGAGTTCACCGACTCTGATCATATTTAGACAAGGTCGTAGTCAAAGTGGAAGTTCTCTCCTTCCTTCAAAGAAATGTACCTCCTTCATTGATGACCTGTTCTTTCCACTGGGATTTCACTTGTGGAGATCTTTCATTTAGGTTGTTTTTTTGTTTTTGTTTTTTGTTTTGTTTTGTTTTGTTTTGTTTTGCCAGAGTGTCTTGGCTTTCCATGCATGAAATATTCTCATGGGCTTTTCAGCAAGATCTGCATGCCTTAAGGGCTGATTCTGAGGCCAGAGTGCTGTTTAAGACATCTGCCATTTTATGAGTCTGCTGTGTATCTCACTTCCTATGTTGGATCGTTCTCTCCATTTTTTATTCTATCAGTTAGTATTTGCAGACACTAGTCTTGTTTATGTGATCCCTTTGGCTCTTAGTCCTATCATTATGATCAATTGTGAACAGAAATTGATCACTGGGACTAGTGAGATGTACATGCCACCTTGATGGGATTGAATTGGAATCCCCTGGTATGTTTCTACAACAGGAGTCACTGTGCACTTACTCCTCATGTAGGATCTCTGTCCTTAGTGTGCTGTACATTGTGATTTAATGCTATAACTATTACTCAAACAGTATTGTTCACTTTGTGTTTCTATATGGGTACAAACTGTTGAAATCTTTACTTAATATATGCTAAACTGATCTTCTGTATATAAAGAGAATCGAAAAGGAATCTTGATGTGAATGGAAGGGGAGAGGGAGCGGGAAAGGGGAGGCTTGCGGGTGGGAGGGAAGTTTTTTTGGTGGGGAGCCATTGTAATCCATAGCTGTACTTTGGAAATTTATATTCATTAAATAAAAGTTAAAAAAAAGAAACTCTCATCTCTGGCACGAAATATTGAAGATGAGGTACGGAGTCAGAGGGGCTAATATCCCAAGAAGATTAGAAATCCAAACAAAGGAGATCCATCTTGCTGAGATCTAACAGAGAAGGAACAGGGCTCTTTCAAGGGACATTTTGGTACTCCCGCTGCCTGCAAAGAGCTTTCAACTCTCAACAACTTTAGTAGTTGCTTCACTGCAGAATCACTTCTCCTGAGGGTAGGACTTCCTGGGGTGGACAATATTCAGTGACAAATTAAGGCAGGTCTATGAAAGTCCGATCTTTTTGGCTCAATAAGGGACCTATCAGTGACCTTAGTCAAGGCCTTGTTGGACCTGCTTCACAGTTAGACTTCTCCCTCTGGTCTATCCCAATTCTACTCATATTCTTACACAGAAAAAAAAATGAAATCCAGTCATTTGCATCAACATGGATGAATCTGGAAAACATCTTATTGGTGAAATAAGCCAGTCTCAAAGGGATCAATAACATATGTTCTCCCAGATCTGTGATAACTATCAGAGCTCCTACAAGAAAGCCTATAGAAGTGAAATTGACACTTTAAAATGCAATGAATTGAACAGCTCTCTTCTTGACTGTTGAAAAACAGTTTTTTTCCTTCTTAATACTATTGGTTGAACTTTTTACATAACATAGAAGTTATCATATGTGTATAAAGTCAATTGAAAATAGATCAAAGTAAAAAATAAGAGTAGAGGAGGAAATTTGCAACTGTAAAGCTGTAGAGTTCTGCATACATTCCTGTAGACTTATTTCTCAGGGTGCAGCTAAAAACTTGACATGGGACTCCTAATCTCATTAAGCTGGGTGGTAATAAAGCCATCTTAAGTGTTAAAGTGATCATATTAAGTGTGTAATTGATCATATAGATAAGATTAAGTGTTAAAGGGATCATATAAATAAGATCAAGTGTATGGTAATAATAATAGATAGAATTAAAAAGCAGAAAATGCTTCAACAGGGGAAGCAGCCCACACAGCAGACTCATAGAATGACAATTGCTTTAAATAGCACTCTGACCTCTTATTCCACCCTTAAGGCATTTTGGTTTGGCTGAAAAGCCCATGAGAGCATTTCTGGCATGGAAAGCCAAGAAACTGTGGCAAAAAAAATTTCCCACATAAAGGTTCTCTGTGACATCCCAGTGGTAAGTAGGGACCATCAAAGAAGGATGCACATTTCTCTGAAGGGAGGCTAGAACTTTCACTTTACTTATGGCCCTGTCTAAATAATGACGGAGGCAGCGGACTCAAAAGGCTTCCATGGCCTTGGCAGCTCATCTTAAGAGCCTCAAGTGATTACTGAAGTCACACATAGGAGTGTTAATTGTTAAATTAGCAACAGAAGTCACTGTGCACTTACTCTCCGTGCACGACCTCTGTCCTCAATGAGTTGTAATAAGAATATTAACTGTAAAACTTGTTCTCAAATAGTGTTTTATATTTTATGTATGCGAATGTGCAAATTGTTGAAATCTTATGTAGTAAACAGTTGGTCTTCTGTGTATGAAGTTAATTGAAAATGAATCCTAATGGAGAATGGGGCTGGGAATGGGAGAGGGAGGAAGAAGTGGGGTGGGAGGTTGGGTACGGTGGGAAGAATCACTATAATCCTAAAGTTATGCTTATGAAATGTGTACTCATTAAATAAAAAGTTTCTCAAAAGTAGATAATTATTAACAAATTCAGTAAATATATGCTTCTAGGAGTTCAAATATTATGTTGAACAGAATTTCAAAAGTGAGAATCCTTGTTTTGTTCCTAATCTTAAAGGAAAAGATTTTATATGCACCAATTTCTAGGTGATTTACTGAATACTCCATAAAAATAAGACTTACTGCCATTCAAACTTTTTAGGGTAGTGGACAAAACAAACATAAAAGCAAATAATTATAATGCAATGTATATAAATGAATGTAGAATTGAAAGATAAACTTATTTTAGCCACAAAGAAATGTTGAAGTCCATACAGTTTTTTATCATAACAGATGTTTTTCATGAACTTTCTGAATATCCCTTCCATAGAATTGCAAATTTTGTTGTACCAAAATATATTTCTCTTTTAATTTCATGTTTCCACAATTTTTATATACTCTCATAGTAATGCACATTATTATTGCTATTTTTAGGGCCTGTTACATCTCCTGATTGCATCAAAAGACCACTTACAATGATTGATCCAGATTTGTATAAGTACATTCTATGATACTCACATAGTGACAAATGTGTTTAAATTCATTCATTCATTCTTTCATCATTCATTAATGTATGACTGTACTAGATTTCTTACCTTGTGGACTGAAAAATGGATTAAAGATTAAGAATACTGGAGGGGAAAGGTAAAAACCAGAGGGTGATAGAATACCAGAAAAAGATTAGTATGTACAATTGTACTTGAAAAGTTCATGGAAAAAAATGGACTTAAAAATTTTGATTTTCCAAAAATATTTTGAAGTACCTTGTACACTTGATTATCTTCATTCATCTGGATGG
The DNA here is from genome assembly GCF_964237555.1 of Oryctolagus cuniculus. Classification (NCBI taxonomy): domain Eukaryota; kingdom Metazoa; phylum Chordata; class Mammalia; order Lagomorpha; family Leporidae; genus Oryctolagus; species Oryctolagus cuniculus. The sequence continues at coordinate 121,738,964 of NC_091436.1, read as the reverse complement.
GCGGGATTGACAACCTATATGGCTGTGCCAGAGATCCTTGATTATTTTTTTTAAATTATTTATTTATTTGAAATGAAGAGTTACAGGGGCAGGGGTAGACAGATCTTCCATCTGCTGAATCATTCTCCAGATGACTGCAATATCCAGACATCCAGGGCTGGGCCAAGCTGAAGCTAGGAGCCCGGGGGTTCATTCAGGTCTCTCACATGGGTGGCAGGGACTGAAGCACTTGGGCCATCTTCCACTGCTTTCCCAAGACAGTATCAGGGAGATGTATAAAAAGTGGAGCAGCTGGCATTGGAACCAGCACCCATAATGGTTGCTGCATAGCAGGCGGAGGTTTTACCTGTTATGCCACAGTGCTGACCCTCATCCTTGATTCTTAAAATGCAAGCAAGTAAGGGAATAATGTAACTAAGTTTTCCCTACACAAGAGTCTAGAATAGATCATAGAAATGACTATCTTTTTCTCACTGCTCAAAATTCAAATTTGTCATAACTCAAGTGTCCACTTATGTTTGAGTCTGTTTATACATGAGTCATTTTGATGTAGTTGTCTATCTCTGTGTCATTTCTATGATAGCACAATGTTTAATTAGTGTGTCTTTATAACAATATATGATATATGCTGCCAAATTTTAATGATTTGTCTCAGCTAACTTAATAATTTTATTTTAAATAAATTGTAAAATCATTTTTTCAATTTCCAGAATAAGCCACTGAGAATACCAATGTGATTACATGAAATATATAATTCGTTTAAAGATTACTTTCATTATCCTAATGGGTTTTTCCAATTCATGAGTATGTTATATATTTGCATCTAAGTGGTCTTTAATATTTCTCACTGATGCTTAAATGGTCAGTGTATAAGTAGTTTAGAGACAAATTGAGTTTCAGGATTATTTTTTATTTCTATAAGGAAGGTTTACCAAAATATTTTTAAGGTCATCCAGGTAGAAATAAGTTGTTATTAAACCAATTAGTGATTGAGTCGATGTTACCCTTAACTTGTTTTGTATGTTATCCTTATTTCTGGTATATGTTAAATATATGAATTCTTGGTATACTGTTAACAAAAATTACAAATATCAAAGCAGAATAGAGTCTTGCAGAAGTAGTATATTTAAGAGTCAATGGTTCACATAATGTTGAAAGTTAAGTGCTAGTTCAAAAACATTACCCTAAAATAGACCAGTGGTAAAAAGATGATATTTTTTTTTTTTTTTTTGACAGGCAGAGTGGACAGTGAGAGAGAGACAGAGAGAGAAAGGTCTTCCTTTGCCGTTGGTTCACCCTCCAATGGCCGCCGCTGCAGCCGGCGCACCGCGCTGATCCGATGGCAGGAGCCAGGAGCCAGGTGCTTTTTCCTGGTCTCCCATGGGGTGCAGGGCCCAAGCACCTGGGCCATCCTCCACTGCACTCCCTGGCCATAGCAGAGAGCTGGCCTGGAAGAGGGGCAACCGGGACAGAATCCGGTGCCCCGACCGGGACTAGAACCCGGTGTGCCGGCGCCGCAAGGTGGAGGATTAGCCTATTGAGCCACGGCGCCGGCAAAGATGATATTTTTAATTAAAGTAGAAAATACATCTGGAACTGAAGCTTAAAAGACAAAAAATAATTTCTCTTTTGATATTGCATTGGGGAGAGGGAAGGCGACAGGATATTTTTGTGCATATATCCTGTAGATAGTTTAAAACTGCTCTTGGTAGAAAAATAGGACCAAAGTAGTGATCTGGACAAGTTAAATATAGATATGAAGAAATATAGAATTATTGAGTTAGATTTCAGAAGAGTAACTTGATTTAATTAAGGGTCTTACAATTTTTGTTTATATTGAATGTTTAACATTTTTATGTGAAGATTTTCAGTGAATAGAATGGATCCTACTTTTTTTAATATTTGAGAGGGAGGGAGATAGAGAAAGATAAGCAAACGGAGAGCCAAAGAGAGAGAGAGAGGGAGAAGGAACAACAAAGAGACAGAGACAGACAGACAGAGAGAGAGAGACTGGCTGGCAGAGTTTACCAGTTTACCTTTTTACTTTCCAAAGGCTCATATGGGCTGCGACTCAGCTGGGTTGAAGAAGGAAGCTGACTGAGGTCTCCTATATGGCTGACAGTTACCCAGCTACCTGAGCTATCACCAGTTACATTTCAGGGTCTGTCCTGTAAGGAATCTGAAGTCAGTATCTGAAGTTTGGTATGAAATCCAGGTACTCCAATATGGGACTCAATTATATTTACTTATGTTTTAACTGGTAGTCAAAAATGGCTGCTCTGGGATGGATTCTTGATATCACATTTTATTGAAGACAACCTAAATGTAGATTGACTAGAAGTTTCATGTGCTTTTCTGCATCTTGACAAAATGGTTCACCACAAACTACAGATATTCAGCCTTCAATATTTACCAAGACATTCTAGCATAGTTGATGGCATAGTGTGTCTGCCACTGGAAGTTTTTTTCAAAGTCTCAATGGAGATATGTATTGATACAGTTTGAGTATTATGCTCAAGTCATGAGCTCTCTGCAGGCCCAGCCCGAGACACAGAAGAGCCAAGAAAATGAGTAAGTCATGCTTTATGTAATAAAACTACTCAGATATAGTCATGTATAAAATATTTTATTTCTTTTCAATTTATATAACAATCTTTATTTTATGATAATATTGTCTTAACGAGTGATCAAAAATCTTTTTAGCATTGATTATAGAAATCCAGGAAAAGTGATATGTAGTCAATTCACTGATAATGAGAAGACAATATAATTCATAGATTTCAAAAGAGATTTAAGAATTTATCTTAGTAGTTTTCAACACAGGATGTTCAATAGAATCATTTGAAAAGGTTCAAATAATGCTTAGTCTTTAGCATTGGTTAATTATTCCAAAATCTTTTGGGATGTACTCTGGAAATTAACAGGTTTTTTTAATGATTTTCAGATGAATCTAATGTGCAGCTAGTCATGAATACCAGACAACTCCAACTCCCTTGATTAACAAATTGGAAAATGCAGAACTAGAGACATTAAGTAATTTTCTCAAAGACTCGTAGGTAATTGATTTTAGAGTTAAAACTGAACCACAGTGGGGCTTGGCATTCTCATTCTAGTGTGCTCTGTGTCCCACATGGCAAACAGCATACATATGCCATTGAATCTATCTTACTACCATGTGGTGTGAAGACAAAAGAATATAAAATTATATATGTAGTAAGATAGTTCTTCATTACATGAACATTACTTTACAGTTGTCTTGCATAGTGTATTATTTTAGTGTGGTTCCTTAGGGAAGCCAAAAGTTTTAGAGTGATAAGGATGTGCAAGGGTTACCTCAGACTATAATGCACACATTTGTTCTTTGAAACAGTTATATCAATAAAAGATTGATTATTATGTCATTGATGAATTCTAAATATCTAGAAAAAAATATATCCAATGGAATCACTAATGGTGAAATTATAGGATCAGAATTCTTAGGCATATATATCCTAGAAGACAAAATCATCATTATTAAAGTACCCTGATACAAATAATTACTCTGTTTATTCAGTATGTTCTCCATGTATTTAATATACTCAGTTAAGGAAATATTTGAAGCCCCATGTGATCTTTTGCTTTTCTGTAATATCCTCTGCAATGTTTCTGGAAATTATAAATATGTTATTTGAGAAGATCCTCACCATGGCTCACTTGGTTAATCCTCCGTCTGTGGCGCTGGCATCCCATATAGGTGCTGGGTACTAGTCCCAGTTGCTCCTCTTCCACCCCAGCTCTCTGTTGTGGCCCAGGAGGGCACTGGAGGATGGCCCAAGTGCTTGGGCACATGGGAGACCAGGAGGAAGCACCTGGTTCCTGGTTCGGATCGGCACAACATAAGCGGCCATTTGGGGAGTGAACCAATGGAAGGAAGAACTTTCTCTCTCTCTCTCACTGTCTATAATTCTACCTGTCAAATAAATAAAAATAAATAGATAAATAAATATGTAAAAAAGGAAATTGTGCACTTAACACACAGAAGCTTGAAAAGCAATTAAGACTAATAAATTTGCTTTGGCAATAAAAGAACTCTGCCATTTTTGTTCTAACAAAAATCTAGGTTTTTGATGACAATTGGCAGCAGCAGAAAATCACTAAGCTTTTGTGGAAAGCAAACTCATTTTAGATATTAAAAAATGAGTCTATAAAGAAAAGCATTGCTTGTAAACTGTGTAGAAAGCCAAGAGAATTATTTCCTTTAACAATAATCTTCCTTCCATCATAAATATACCTCGTCTAAGTTTGTTATTATTTTCTCCTACAGAATTCAAGTATATATTTAAACTGTAAAAAAATAAACAAAACCTGAACGATTCCATTTTAAAATTTATCTAGTCCATGCAAAGAAGAATCCCCAGCTACACCATAGATCTAGTATAGTTTTGTTACAAAAAATCTAATTTTGACACTTAAATTTAATATATTCAAATTTTTTGAGAAAAATTAAGTATGCTCATGTATTTGAATCAAACATGTAATTTTAAAATATTTAAATCATCTAAGCATCTGTAAATATTCAAAGAAGTTGTCAAGATGGATGAATAAGGCCGGCACCGCGGCTCACTAGGCTAATCCTCCGCCTTGTGGCGCCAGCACACCGGGTTCTAGTCCTGGTCAGGGCGCCGGATTCTGTCCCAGTTGCCCCTTTTCCAGGCCAGCTCTCTGCTGTGGCCAGGGAGTGCAGTGGAGGATGGCCCAAGTGCTTGGGCCCTGCACCCCATGGGAGACCAGGATAAGTACCTGGCTCCTGCCATTGGATCAGCGCGGTGCACTGGCCGCAGTGCGCCGGCCGCGGCGGCCATTGGAGGGTGAACCAACGGCAAAAGAAAGACCTTTCTCTCTGTATCTCTCTCACTGTCCACTCTGCCTGTCAAAAAAATTTTTTTTAAAAAAAGATGGATGAATGCAGAAGCCCAGGCTCTGCCTCCTCCTTTACTGAGAAGACTCAAATCCTCAACATCTCGAGTGTCTAATGGAGAGCTTCTGAATGCAGTAAGAGAACACTGGAAACACAATATGGCAAAACACCCAAGATAGAGGTGCACACTCAGTCTGCAGTGACTGAATCATTGGCCTGAAGATGAGAATAATTACCCGTTGCAGGGGAAAATATGAGCAGGAGAGCCTTAGCAGATTCTATCTGCAAGAACACGTTATGCGGGCAGTCCTCACTAGAAAGGAATACAGTTACCATAGACCAGAAGATCAGCAAGGAAGGCTGCTTGGAAAATCCATGCTCACTTTGCCTAAGAGAAGGAACTCTAGCTATCCCTTTGCCCAACCCTCACAGCTCAGGCTGCAGCAAAGCAACGTGTTGCCATCTTGAGAAAGGAGTCACTGTTGGAAGCCATACTGTACTGGGGGACAGAAACCTTGTATATCTCCTCCTCAAGGTACTCACAGATTTTATGAATTCTAACGAGGAAGGCTGAGCCTCACATGCCCCGCTGCATCTTACAGAGTAACAGTGAATCCAGTACTCTAACCCACACAGCGGTCTGCACCTCAGCAGCCAGTGGAAGCACAAAAGCCGAAATATCCAACACTAAAGACCTCAAAAGTGGGGATGCCCGCCCCTTTGGACTTGGGAGTTCAATCCTCCCACTGTCTGCCCTGCCCCAATTGCTCAAAACATTGCTGGCTAACGCTGGAAACTTGTACTTAGTCAAGATTCCTGTCCCCTGGCCAATCTGCCTGTGAAAGCTCATAGTTCTCTGTACATTAGGGATGATTGTTGCAGTAGGATCCGAGCATGCAAAACATACTGTGCCTAGGTTCCGGATAGTACGTACATCTAGGATGGTGCAAACACTGGGATGTGTGCTTGTTATGAACAGTAGTACAGCCCAATTTCCAGAGAAGTGCCTGCAAAATAAGCACTGAACCACTAGGCTCCAGCTCCTCCCACTGGTGGTCGCCAGTTTCTGTTTGATGTCCATCCTAGGCTCATCTGGACACTTGGACCTCCCTTAAACAGCTGACACAGTTTTCTGGCCTCACACAGTATATGTTTGGAAGATCTGGCCTGGGCTTTTCATGTTCTGCTTAACACTATATGCAGTGCTTTTGCTTAGGGCATTGGCCTGGACTTTCCCTTCCTCATCTAGAGCACCAGCAACTCCATCCATTCCCTGGGGCTTTGGCCAGAGCTTTTAATGCTACTCACAGTGCAGCATGCCACTACTATGGGCTTCTGTCTGGTTTTTTTCATGCAATACATATCCCAGTGTATTGCTGTTGAGGGGGACTCTGGCCCAGAGATTCTGTGCTCTTCCCAGGCTCAGTACTTGGCTCAGGAATCCTGCCCATCCCACAGAAGCTGCCAGATTTCTACGTCCTTCCAAGACTACTGCATTGCTTCTTGCTAGTGGCTCTGGTCCGGGTTGCTGCATCACATCCAGCTCATCAAGACCACATGAAGAATGGCCAAGAGAAGCTTTATTTTGCTGTCTCAGAGCCAACATTTCTCTCAGCTATCCAGCCACTTCTCCAACAGCATCTCTGGAAACTTCCACCTCCACCCAACATTAAAATTACTCTTTTATGCGTTTCATGCATACAGTCCTAAGAAGATAACCATACTTCCCTCCTACCTTCAATCCCTTCTCCTTTTTTCCTTTTGTTTTTTACACCTTTAATTTTTGCAGTCACATTTTCAATCATTTTTTAAAATAAACTCCCACTAGACTGACAGCAGCTTTCTCAACAGAAACTTCACAGCTCAGGAGAAAATGGAGACACATAGTCCATGTTCTTAATAAAAAAAATCTCACAACCTAGAATACTATACACATTGAGGCTCTCTCATAAATGAAGGATGTGAACAGCCAGACAAAAAACAAACATCAATGGAGTGACTACACACCACTGGTCAAATGGACCTAATAGACATCTGCAGAGCATTCCATTCCACAGGTACAGCATACATGTTCATCTAATCAGCACCTGGAATGTCTATGCCCTTATACTTGGACATAAAATTTTTAAAAATTCAAACCATATTGTGTATCCTTTCTGACCACAATGGAAGCTGGAAATCAAAGTGGAAATTTTAAAAATTATTTGAAATTAATGAAAATAACAAAACAGATCAAAACTGATGTGATACAGCAAAAGTAGTATTAAGAGGTACCTTTCTCTGAAGGGAGGAGACAACTTCCACTTTGACTATGACCTTGTCTGAATAAGATCGAGGACAGCGAACTCAAAAGGCTTCCATAGCCTTGGCAGCTCATGACAAGAGCCTAGGGTGATTACTGACGCCATAAACAAGAGTGCCAATTGTTAAGTCAACAACAGGAGTCACTGTGTACTTATTCCCCATGTAGGATCTCTGTCCTTAATGTGTTGTACTATGTGAATTAATGGTATAACTAGTACCCAAACAGTACTTTACACTTTGTGTTTCTGTGTGGGTGCAAACTGATGAAATCTTTACTTAATATATATTAAATTGATCCTCTGTATATAAGGATAATTGAAAATGAATCTTGATGTGAATGGAATGGGAGAGGGAGCAGAAAATGGGAAGGGTACGAGTGAGAGGAAGTTATGGGGGGGGAGCCATTGTAATCCATAAACTGTACTTTGGAAATTTTTATTTACTAAATAAAAGTTAAAAAAAGAGGAAACTTATAACAATAAGCTTCTACATTTACAAAAAAAAGTGGGGAAGTATCAAATAAATATCCTAACGATACAAGTCATGGACCTAGGAAAATAAGGGAAATTAAACCCCAGATTGTAGAAGGGAAGAAATAATAAAAAAGAGAACATATAAATAAAATATACATTTAATAAGTAATAAAAAGATAAATGAAGAGCTTTTCATTTTTGAAAATAGAAGCAAAATTGATGAACTTTTAGCTAAATTAACCAAGAAATAAAGAAGACAATAAAATAAGAGATAGGAAAGTTTATATTAAAACTAACACTAAAGAAATACAAGGAATAAATAGGGGCTATTGCAAAGAATTTCTTGTCAACAAATTGGAAAACCAAGAAGATGGATAGATTTCTGGACAACTATAATTTTTTTTTCTTTTTTTTTTTGGCGAGGCAGAGTTAGTCAGAGACAGAGAGAGAGTTACAGACAGAGAGAGAGAAAAAGAGAGAAAGATCTTCCTTCCATTGGTTCACCCTGCAAATGGCCGCTACAGCCAGTGCACTGCAGCCAGTGCGCCGCGCTGATCTGAAGCCAGGAGCCAGGTGCTTCTTCCTGGTCTACCATGCGGGTGCAGGGCCCAAGCACTTGGGCCATCCTCCACTGCCTTCCCGGGGCCACAGCAGAGAGCTGGCCTGAAAGAGGAGCGACCGGGACAGAATTTGGCACCCTGATGGGGACTAGAACCCGGGGTACCGGCTCCACAGGCGGAGGATTAGCCTAGTGAGCTGCAGTGCCAGCCCAAGGACAACTAAAATTTAAAACATACATGAACAGATAAGTAACAAAGGACAAGACTGAACCAGTGACAGAATCTCCCAACAAAGAGAAGTTTAGGATCAGATGGCTTCACTGCTAAATTCTACCAAAATTGTTAGGAAAAATGAAAACCAATTCCTCTCATACTAATCCAAACAACTGAAAGGGAGGGACCCATTCCAAACTTGTTCTATATGGTGAACATTACATTAGTTCCAAAACCAGAGTAGGATCCAACAAAGCAGAAAGCTATAAACCAGCATCACTGATGAAAATAGATGCAAAAATCCTCAAGCCAAGCAATAGCAAATTACATCCATCAACACATTTAAAATATTATCCACTCTAGACAAGTAGAATTTATCTCAGGGATGAAGGCATTTTTCAACATAAGCAAATTGACAAATCTGTTACATCAGATCAATAGAATGAAGATAAATATCATATAATTATTTAAATAGATGAAGAGAAAGAATTTGGTGAAATACAACATCCTTTAATAATAATGATAAAACATTAAGCTAAATATGTACAGAAGGCACAAAGCTCAACACAGCAAAGGCTACATCTTACAAGCCTATAGTGAACATCATGCTGAATGGAGAAAAGTTGGACACATTTTCTCTGAAATTTGAAATGAGAGCAGAATGTGCACTCTCATCACATTCTGCAATATAATTCTGGAAGTTTTAGCCAGAATCAGTAGGCAAGAAAATGAAATAAAAGGTAAGCACATCAGAAAGGAAGAAGTGAAATTATCCCTGCTTGCAGATGATAGGAGTCTAAGTACAGGGAAACCAAAAGACTCCAAGTAGCTATTGGAACTGAAAAGATAATTCAGTGAAGTTTCAGGTTGCAAAACCAGCATACAAAAGCAATAGCATTCTTACACACCAATAATAGTCTTGCTGAGAATGTATGTAGAAGAACAATCCCATTCATAATAGCTACAAACAAGTTGTATATCTTGGGATAAATTTAACCAAAGATTTAAAACACCTCTACAATGATTATTATAAAATACTAGTGAAATAAATATGATACAAAAAAGTGGGAAACCTCCCATTTTTATGGAGCATATGAATAATTGTTATCAAAATATTCATACTACCCAAAGCAGGTTAAAATACCATCAAAATATCAATTGTATTCTTCACAGAAGTAGAAAAATTCTAAATTTAGATGGCAACACAGAAGAACACAAATAGCCAAAGCAACTGTACAATGGAAACAGATCCAGAGCAATTGCAATATTAGATTTCAAGACAGGGCTATTATCATTAAACAGCAAGACATAAAAATAGACCAGTGAAACATAATAGAAACCCAAGAAATAAATCCACATATCTATAAGCAACTTGTCTTTGACAAATGTGCTAAAAACATTCACTGGAGATTCAAAGATGGCAGAATAGGGAAAGGACATACTGCTCTAGACATGGGGCAAATAGTAACAAGAAATTGGAGGAATTACATTCCCAGGGAAGAGTTGAAAATAAATCTGTAGTGGAAATTCTACAGAAGGAAGAAGGACACCAAGAATTAGCATGGAAGGTGTGGACATGCAGCAACAAATGCAGACACAACACAAGATGCCCCCCAGCCCAGAGCTCCAGGAAGAGCTAGCTGTGAAGGGCAAGGTAAGAGCAGACTATAGCAACTGGTGCAGCTGGTGATGTTTCCAGAGAGAGAATTGGTGGAGTGCCATACTGACTCCCCTGCTGTCAGTAGTGGAGGTCTACCACCAAACTTGAGTGTCACCCTGAATACTCACACCACACCAGAGAACTGAATAGAGCTCCCTGGACATAACCAGAGCATGCCTCTGAGCATTCAGTGAAAGAACAGACACTCCACTAAGCCGCATAGTCATAGTTCAAAGACATTAGAGGAGAAAAATAACAAATTTTCACAAATGCCTAAAAGTAAACACAGAAATTCAAGAAAAAAGAATGAGCAAGACAACATGACTTCCCCAAAGGAACATGACACTTCAATATTAGAATGTGAAGATGAAAAGATTGATGAAATGCCGAAAAAGTAAATCAAAAGATGAATCGTTGAATTACTCAGAAGCAATGAGAACCGAACGCATGAGTTAAAGATCAAGGTAAATTAAATCAGCATATGAAAGAGTTATTTGTACCCTCATGTTTATTGCATCTCAATGCACAATATCTTAGATATGGAATCAATGCAAAGGTCCATCAACTGATGACTGGATGGAGGAATTATGGGATACTGTTTGTTATGCCGTCACAAAACACACCAAACACTGGAGTAAGGGAAAGGGTTTATTGAGGAAAACCAGCAGGCTGGAGGGAAGGGGCGAAGAGGGAAAAAGGGAGAAAGGGAGAGAAGGAGAGTATAAGAGAGACAGACAGAGAGGAGAGGAGCTAGCGAGGAGAGAAGAGAGAGAGCGGAGAGAAGAGAGGTGAGAGGAGGAGAGGAGAGCAGATGAGAGGAGCCAAGAGAGCCATGTGTTCAGGAACAGGCCCTTTTAAAACTTTGCCGGAGGGCGGGCAGGGAAGCAGGAGCAGTGAATCCCATTAGGATGGGGGTGGAGCTTGGCACCAGTGGTTGGGCCATGTGGCCACCTGGCTTTAGCAATGGAGGCGGGGGCTAGAGCCTAGGATGGTGTCAAGGTGTAGACTGTGCCATAGATAAAACTGTGCCATTTTCCTAACACTGTTCAGCCACACAAAGAATGAAATCCTATCTTGCAACAAAATGGATCCTACTATATACCACTATACTTAGTGAAATAAGCAAGTCCTAAAGTAAAAAATACTGTATTTTTTCCCTTTTCTGTGGTAACCAAGAGTACCAAAAATGTAATGTATAGGAGTGAAATTGACATTTTGAGTTTTAATGATTGTTTAGAGACCTTGTCTCTACAGCTGGGGAAGGTTTTTTTTTTTTTTTTTCTTACTATTTGTTGAACTCTTTATTTAGTATAGGATTAATCTTATAAATATAAGGTAAATTGAAAAAAGATCATTGTAAAAATTAAGTTGAAGAAAAGAAAGGAAAGAGGAGGAATTGGGGGAGGGTGAGCGGTAGGGAGGTTGGGGTGGGAAGTATCACTATGTTCCTAAATGTGTATATATGTAATTTGTATACCTCAAATAAAATTTTAAAATAAATAAAAATGTCCACTAGAGATAGGAAAATCTTCTCAATAATTTATGCTAGAAATTGAATTGCTACATGCAGAAATTTAAAAAAAGTTTCTACCTTATACAATATACAAAAATTAACTCATAAAATTGCTAAAAGGAAACCATAGAGGAAACACTGTCAGGTGTGTTTCCAATAGGCAATGGATTTTGAATTTAAGTCCAAAAGCCTAAGACTCAAATTGCCTGAAGAGACAAACCAAGATTAACTCAAACTAAGAAGTTTCTCTACAGAACTGCATGGAACAGGAAACATTTAAGAGTGTAGAGACACTGACATCTGATAAAGGATTGATAACCAGAATATATAAGGCACTCAAGAAGTTCAATAACAAACTATTGAGTTAAGAAATGAAATAAAGAAGAGAAACATAAGAGAAATAAAAATGTCCAACAAACACATTAAAAATCCCCACTGTAAATAGACATCAAGGATATGCAAATAAAATATTGATCATCTTATTCCAGATAATAACCTATTATCCAAAATTTTAAAAAAGGATTAAAGGGAAGTCTAATACATTGTTAGTAGAACAAAAGATTATTAAAAAAAAAAACTAAAAAAAGATTTATCATATGACCAAACCCTCCCACTCTTGAGGATTTATCCAATAAAACTTATTTCATCCCAATTAACATAAATATATGTAATCAACTTAGTTGTCCATCAGGAAATGACTGGATAAAAAGAATATGGTGTGTATATATACATGATAGAATATTACTAAACCATAAAAAGTAAAGAAAAACTTCATTTGTAATAAAATGGATGGAACTAGGAATCAATAAGCTAAATATAATAATTTAGGAGCAGAAACACAAATTTCATATGTTTTGTGTCATGTGAATATGTGTGTATAATTATAAAATACCAGTAAAATAAAAAAAAAAAAACCAGAAAAACAGAAAACGTCCAACGTTCATGAACATATACAAGGAAATGGGTGAGTACAATATAATTATACCTTTTCATTGGGTATAGTATTCCATTTTAAGACATTGTACAATGTAAGCTGATTAAATGAGTGTAATTACAGTTATTCTTAAGTGTTGAAAATTAACTGAAATGTGATCCCTGTTAAACATAAGAGTGGGAATAAGAGAGGGAAGAGATGTATAATTTGGGACATGCTCAAGCTGACCTGCCCCAAATGGTAGAGTTAGAAACATACCAGGGGATTCCAATTCAATCCCATCAAGGTGGCATGTATCAATGCCATCTCACTATTCCAAGTGATCAATTTCAGTTCACAATTGATTATAATGAAAGGACTAAGAGTCAAAGGGAGCACAAAAACAAGTGTAGTACCTGCTAACACTAACCGATAGAATAAATAAAGGGGAGAGTGATCCAGCATGGGAAGCGAGATGCTCAGCAGACTCATAGAATGGCAGATGTCCTAAATAGCACTCTGGCCTCAGAATCAGCCCTAAAGGCATTCGGATCTGGCTAAAAAGCCCATGAGAGTATTTCAGGCATGGAAAGCCAAGACACTCTGGCAAAAAGATCTCTGTGAGTGAGATCCCAGTGGAAAGAACAGGTCTTCAAAGAGGGAGGTGCCTTTCTCTGAAGGGAGGAGAGAACCTCCACTTTGACTATGACCTTGTCTAAACAGGATAAGAGTCGGAGAACTCAGAGGGCTTCCATAGCCTTGGAAACTCATGACTGGAGCATAGGGAGATTACTGATGCCATAAACAGGAGTGTCAATTTGTAAAGTCAACAACAGGAGTCACTGTGCACTTACTCCTCATGTAGGATCTCTGTCCTTAATGTGCTGTACATTGAGATTTAATGCTATAACGAGTACTTACACAATATATTTCACTTTGTGTTTCTATGGGGGTGCAAACTGTTGAAATCTTTACTTAATGCATACTAAACTGATCTTCTGTAAAAAAAAAAAAATTATCAATTCCCGACTTGACTCTCACTGGGATTAAACATGACAATAAGTCTGATCTGATTTCATCATCATTTAAAAAATCATCTATTATTTTTCACTTTATGTTTCAGTGTGGGAGCAAACTGTTGAAATCCTTACTTAATGTATACTAAGCTGATCTTCTGTATATTAAGATAATCGAAAATGAATCTTGATGTGAATGGAAGGGGAGAGGGAGTGGGAAAGGGGAGGGTTGCAGGTGGGAGGGACGGTATGGGGGGGAAGCCATTGTAATCCATAAGTCGTACTTTGGAAATTTATATTCATTAAATAAAAGTTTAAAAAAAAGAAAAAAAGAAAAACAAACAAACAAAAAAATGAGTGTAATTAGTATTTCAATTTACTTAGAATTTACTTTATGCTTGGAGACATTGAGTATCTTTCTTCCAAGCTTTTCATAATGTATACAATAGATTATTATGAAGTCTATCTACCCTACTGTGCAATAGAACACTAGAACTGAACATGAAAACAAGAACTGTTTTTATTTGGTTAATCCTCAAGGATTAATTGGTTAAGATGAAAGCAATTTAAGTGGTATAGTGGGGGGTGTAAACCACATTGTTTCAGTCGAATTTAGCTAGAGGTGAACAAATGGAAAAAATAGGAAAAAACATTATTTTTTTAAAGATTTTATATTTTAAAGACAGAGTTACAGAAAGAGGTAGAGCCAGAGAGAGAAAGAGAGAGAGACAGAGAGAGAGAGGTCTTCCATCTGCTAGTTCACTCCCCAAATGGCCACAATGGCCAGAGCTGTGCTGATCCAAAGCCAGGAACCAGGAGCTTCTTCTGGGTCTCCCACGTGGGTACAGGGGCCCAAGCACTTGGACCATCTTCTACTGCTTTCCTAGGCCATAGCAGAGAGAACAGAACATATGAAGGAAGGACACAGAAAGAAAATTAATTGGATACTACTACTACTAATTTTTTTTTTTTTTAAGATTGAACATGTTCCCTCCTCATTGATTCCGTGGTTGTTTCATTTATCTTCTTGCCAACATGTAAGAGTGCTTTCTTGAGGATATTGTGGATTTTAGATTATACTACCGCTTTAGTTAAAATTTTTATGAAATATACTTTTAGCGATTCACTGTTACTTTTTAAAAAAAATATTTATTTATTTGAAAGTCAGAGCTACACACAGAGAGGAGAGGCAGAGAGAGAGAAAGAGAGAGAGAAGTCTTCTATCCACTGGTTCACTCCCTAATTGGCTACAATGGCCAGAGCTGCAATGATCTGAAACCAGGAGCCAGGAGCTTCTTCCGGGTCTCCCACAGGAGTGTAAGGACCCAAGGACCTGGGCTATCTTCCACTGCTTCCCCAGGCTGTAGCAGAGAGCAGGATCAGAAGTGAAACAGACAGGACTAGAACTAGCACCCAGATGAGATGCCACCACTGTAGGCAGTGGCTTTACCTGCTGCACCACAGCACCAGCCTCTAGTGTTACTTTTACCAAATAAAACATTTTCATTATTATGGAGACTGATAAATTACTAGGGTCTTTAAAAAGAATGAATCCTCTACACCAAGATGGCTCATATAGACCCATTAGATTGCTTGTTGGTTTGTATAATTTGCCTTTAACAATACATCTGTAATATTGGAACACGAAATAAATTAGCACTAATTTCAGAATCAGAAAATTTTCCTATTCATAAACCATTTTCTAAAACTTTCTTCCCATTTGGTTTTATAAAAGTGGCTTTAAAACTCAATACATAGTCTGTCAGCCACTTTCTTGCTTCCCAAAGTATGAAATTCTGAGTGAAAAAAAATAGGCAGATGCTCTAGGAAAGTATAGGTTTCATTAAAGAAAAAGTGGTGAAACCTCACAAAGGGAAAGCCTTCTTTTAGGAATCTTTCTCCTTTTTTTTTTTTTTTTTTTTTTTTTAAATCTTGATTGAATAAGTAGAGTTGAGGTGGGCAGTTTTACCATGAAGATAAAAATGTCAGGCTCCTCAGCAAACTTGGATGAAAGCTAACAGATTGCTTCCCTATGCTTTAACTATCAGTGATATGTTTTTCTTCAGATTTTTAGTATATTTTATTTACATTTAGTAAATTTTAAATTGACATAACTCTAAATAACTGTACTTAAGACTACATTATTAGAATTATTCCTATTTCTGTAATGAAAAATGAACTGGATATTTTTCAGATCATTCTCAGATCTTTAATGATTTGTAAAGTGTTCAATTTTTCAGCAAAATGAAAGAAATAAAAATACATGACATAATACATGCCAAACTTAGGAAACAATGAAAGAACAAGTTATTGTCATTTGCAACACTCTCAAAAAAATTGAAACACTAAGGAAATGGTGATTTTCTAACAAAGATTATGAATTACCAAAATATTATCCTAAGGGCCGATGCTGTGGCATAGTCTGTAAAGCTGACACTTGGTTAGGCTCATGGCTGCTCTGCTTCTGATCCAGCTCTCTGCTGTGGCTTGAGAAAGCAGTAGATGACGGCCCAAGTCTTTGGGTCCCTGCACCCACTTGAGAGACCCAGAAGAAGCTCCTGGCTCTCCTGGTTTTGGATAGGCACAGCTCTGGCCATTGTAGCCAATTGGAGAGTGATCGAGTGGATGGTGAGCTATCTCTCTCTCTCTCTCTGTTTCTCCTTCTCTTGGTGTGTGTTACCCTGACTGTCAAATAAATAAAATCTTTTAAAAAATATTATCCTCAACCAGGCATCAAATTTAACAAATTAATTTATCTTACTTATCAGAGAATATTAAAATGATGTAGACCCTCTACTATAAAAGAAAAAAGAAAGCAAAAATCAGAAAAAATACTAGTTTTCTCAATTTTTAAAGAAGATTTTTCATTACTTCAAATTATTCAAATTATAGGAGAAAATGGAAAGCTTTTGAATCATTTTGTAACAGTATTATGCATTTAATACCAAAATATAAAAGCCAAAAGTCACATTCAAATAAAAATATTACCATAAGAGAATAATACAAATAAATACCTAGCAAATAAAATCAATGTGGCAGGAAATATTGTTCTATGGACTTATAAGCCTTTTTCTAGGCAAATATAAATGATTCAATATCTAGAATGTTAACATAATTCATCATAATTGTAAATTGAACAATTATAGAATAAAAGTCTATTCATAAGTCATACCAGACTATAAAATTAGAAACTCTATCTCTTTATAAAACCAAAACTCTTGTAAAAAATCTGTCAATGATCAGAAAAAATGGGTGATAATTTGTGGATGAGTGCAAATATTTTTTTCTAGTGGAAGTATTCCTATAATATACAATATTATTCTTGGACTTTTCCATTTGAAGGTGTAAGATATATTTTCAAAATAAATACATTATAATTTATTTCATAAAACAGTACATGTTATTTTTTGAAATAGCAATGATTAGTGCTCAGATCCTAAGCCTAGTTCCTTCACTAAGCTATGTGTACATAGTCAAATTGGTAAACTTATCTGCCTGTCATATAAAAACCTAATATACTTTCCATATCACGAGGTATTTGTACAGCTTATATAAACTATGTATGTTTAGGTTTCTATAATCGTATTTACCTCATAGCAAATGAATGCTAGCCTTAGGATCTTTGTCATCATCATTGTCACTGAAACTACTACTACTGTAGTAGAGACCTTCCCAGTGTCAGAGAAAGAGAAACTCTGGAAATGAAATGAGGTCATTATCTGCTTGCCTATGAATGCTTCAACTGTAGTTATTATCTGCTTATATGTAACCATTCCAGGTTCTACTTGCTAGTAGAGAGCAATGGTGTTTACCTTGCCAGCCATGCAGCTCAGTAAGTGTGTGGGGGAAAAAATCAGTAACTATATACACATGAACAGTATTGTATCAACATTAGAATATCCAGTCAAATGTATGCATGTAGCCATATAAGGGAGACAAAGAAGATAAACGTTTTATAAAAAAATACCCCCTCAGTGCCAGCACTGTGCACAGCCAATTAAACTGAAGCCTGCAGCACCAACCCCATATGGGTACTGGTTTGAGTCCTGGCTGCTCCACTTCATTCCAGCTCCCTGCTAATGCGCCTGGGAAAGCAGTGGAGGATGGCCCACATCCCTGGGCCCCTGCCACCCATGTGGGAGACCCAGAAAGGGCTCCTGGCTCCTGGTTTGGCTGGGCCTACCCCTGGTTATTTTGGCCATTTGGAGAGTGAGCCAATAGATGGAAGATTTCTTTCTCTCCCTCTCCTTCTCTCTATGTAACTCTGACTTCCAAATAAATCAATATTAAAAAAAAAATACCTTTTGTTCCAGTGTTTGTCTTTTTGGAGGAATCCAACTGAGTCTTATGCCAGCATAAATTAAGACTGCTTTCTAGCTTTGATGTCTTGTCTCTACTATGAATCCCAATGCACTACCACTATAGAAGTGATTCCAATCTGACCAAATCAAGGTGCCTTGGAAAGAGAAGGGAAAGTCAGCAACTAGCATAATTTAATGAATAATATATACTTTCAAACACTGACTTCTTAAATTTTCCAAAATTTGTCTGTAGTTGGGAATACATCTATGAATTACATCTTGATGATGAGGATAAAGCATTTTTTGCAAGGAATAAGATGTGCTTAAGCATATACTCAGCTTATTTTAGTTGAATCCCTACTGGCATCTAAGCCTATACATCTGTGTCCTAAAACTGGTCATTTTTGGATATCCTGCAACAGTTGAATTTAAGAATCCTTTATTTTAGTCTTCTGAGCATATTTTAGTTACTCACAACATGTGGAGAAAAATGGTGGAACAGCCTTCATGAAGGTTCTATTCTGTTATTTTCATAAATGCCAGCATAAAAGATTCGTGTATCATTTATGGAATGATGAATCAATTTCATTATAATTTCTAAATTTATAATTTTTGATTTTTAAGTAAGGAATTTTATAAAGATTAGTAATATAACAGTAGTATTTAAGAATGACTGGATAAGAGAAGTTAATGCATTTCAGAATATGGGAAATCTGTACAATCTTGAAGGCAAAATAAATTCATGTGCTATATGAACTATGAGTTGGTTTCAGAGAGCAACTTAGATCTTACTACATTATTTTCCTCCAGGACATTAAACATATTGCCTCTCACATTATTATTCAAGACCCATTAGCTTCATTCAATTCTATCTTAATCCCTAAATGCCACATCCCTTACTCAGCATCCCTCTTTGATACTTCTTAATCTCTTTGATGGTCCAGCTAATGCTCCAACACATTCTTTTTCTCTTTTCCAATTGTATACATTTTTTTAACTCTTTCTTTGCAACCATTAAAAGAAAAATAAGGAAGGAGAAAGGGTGGGAGAGAGGGAGAGTAGGGTGAGAAGTATCATTATGTTCTTAAAACTTTACATTTGAAATTTTTTTGCTTTATATAAAAAAAATTAAAAAGGAAAAAAAAAGCATGGAATTCATTCTTAGTACCATCACACTTGCTTTCTTCAAGGTGTATTTGTTTTACCCTTCTAAAAATGAATTTGAGGGAAGGGGATTGATGTTCTCTGGATTTTACTTCAATTAGATAAAATTCAATGGCATTTTGTACATAAAATAATGAAAATTTCTTACAGTGTCCAAACTTATAGTGTATAATAGACAAGGATCTTCAAAAACTTCATGGAAAGTATAATTAAACACATCTATTTTATGCATAAATATTTTGAAATCCATGCATAGTTTTTATAATATATATCTCCATGAACTTTCTGAAGAATCATTATATGAACATTCAAAAATCTCACTGCCTCAAATAACTGGGTCCCCATCTCCCATTTGTGAGAGACTTGAATTGAGTTCATTCCTCCTAATTTGATGCTGACTCATTCCTGGCCAGTATTCTCTCTCTCCTACCCCACTTCTCTCACAAATAATTTTTTTTTAAATAAATCTCAAATCCAATTCACAAAATCTGTTTGTGGCTATGATCTATCTGTTTGATCCTTGATATCATCATGGAGCCTTCAAATCTTGGCTCCACTGTTACCTAGATTGTAGACACCAATTATTATACATAAACATTATTTGCACAGGTGTTCTTAGGATTGAAGAGATGATCTATTTTAATAAACTAGGACAATGGCCTGCACCATACACTTCCTAGGTTATAGCCCCTTCTGCCTTTCTTTGTCAGCTTATATTTCATATGCTTTCACTTATTCGGCAAAGATGCCAAAATTTTTATACCACTAACACTTAACTCCTGTTCTTTTTTTGATTATTAAATATTTATCACCATTTATTTTCTTAGTATCTCTGCAATGGAGTCTCAGCAGCAAGAGAAGATAAATGTGTAGTCTTATTCTTCCACTTCGGATAATAAACTCAATATAATTTTGTTACCAAATAGATTTCTTGAAAGTGACATTTTCTAAGTCTATGAATGGTATACATATAAAACTTAAAACTTACCAATAAGTTGAATGTTATTTTCTAATTTTTATATAAAATTGAGTTTTTAAGTGGTAAAATGTTTTATCTCACTGAACTAATAAATTCTATAAGAATGATTCAAGCCCGCTTCTTTAAATAGACTATGGTCCTTTTACCTTCTCAGACTGAGGCACCATCAATAGTTTAATTGAGATGTAAGCTTATTTTAGTAATGAGAGAGACACAGCAATAATATTTGTTTCCTC
Source organism: Oryctolagus cuniculus (assembly GCF_964237555.1). Classification (NCBI taxonomy): domain Eukaryota; kingdom Metazoa; phylum Chordata; class Mammalia; order Lagomorpha; family Leporidae; genus Oryctolagus; species Oryctolagus cuniculus. The sequence continues at coordinate 121,718,735 of NC_091436.1, read as the reverse complement.
AAATATTGTTTAATTTCCTTTTGTACTTATCATAAAAGAGTGCCTGTCACCTGTGAACACTTTCACAAATGTGAAATTGGCAATTCCAGGTCACCAATGATTTTTCCTGTTGCTGAATCTGAGTCAATTTTCAGTCCTTTGACACATTTGATTACTTCCTTCACCAAGAAATATTCTTTTTATCTGCACTCTAAATGGCTACAAGTCAAATGGACACTATGAGAAACAGTGACTTGATCAGATCTTGTCCTGACTATTGATGTACAATGTAATACTTTATCCATTTTAGTATTTTGTTCTAGTACTATTGGTTGAACTCTGAAATTAACACACAATTATTCTTAGGTGTTTACATTTTAACTGAAAAGTGATCCCTGTTAGGAATTTGGAAAGCAATATGCTGAGTGAAATAAGCCAATCCCAAAGGGACAAATACCATATGTTCTCCTTGATAGGTAACAACTAACTGAGCACCAAAAAGGAAACCTGTTAAAGTGAAATGAACACTATGAGAAATGGTGACTTGATCAGCCCTCACCCTGACTGTTGATGAACAATTTAATACGTTATCCCTCTTAGTATTTTTTTGTTTGTTCTACTTAATACTTTTGGTTGAATACTGTAAACAATACACAGTTATTCTCAAGTGTTGAAACTTAACTGAAAAGTGATTGCTGTTAAATATAAGAGTGGGAATAAGAGAGGGAAGAGATGTGCAATTTGGGACATGCTCAAGCTGACTTACCTCAAATGGTAGAGTTAGAAACATACCAGGGGATTCCAATTCAATCCCATCGAGGTGACATGTACCAATGCCATCTCACTAGTCCCAGTGATCAATTTCTGTTCACAATTGATCATAATGATAGGACTAAGAGCCAAAGGGAGCACACAAACAAGACAATTGTCTGCAAATACTAGCTGATAGAATCAAAAAGGGAGAGAATGATCCAACATGGGAAGCGAGATACACAGCAGACCCATAGAATGGCAGATATCCTAAACAGCACTCTGGCCTCAGAATCAGCCCTTAAGGCATGTGGATCTGGTTGAATAGCCCATGAGAGTATTACAGTCATGGAAAGCCAAAACACTTTATCAAAAAAAAAAAAAAAAAACCTAAACGAAAGATCTCTGCAAGTGAGATCCCAGTGGAAAGAATGGGTCAGCAAAGAAGGAGGTACCTTTCTCTGTTTCTCTGAAGGGAGGAGAGAACTTCCACTTTGACCATGGCCTTCTCTAAATATGATCAGAGTCGGTGAACTCAAAAGTCTTCCATAGCCTTGGCAACTCATGACAAGTGCCTAGGATGATTACTGATGCCATAAACAAGAAGGTCAATTGGTTAAGTCAACAACAGGAGTCATTGTGCACTTACTCCGCATGTAGGATCTTTGTCCTTAATGTGCTGTACATTAAGATTTAATGCTATAACTAGTACTCAAACAGTATTTTTCACTTTGTGTTTCTATGTGGGTGCAAACTGATGAAATCTTTACTTAATATATGCTAAACTGATCTTCTGTATATAAAGATAATTGAAAATGAATCTTGATGTGAATGGAAGGGTGGAGGGAGCAGGAAAGTGGAGGGTTGCATGTGGGAGGGAAGTTATGGGGGGGGGGCATTGTAGTCCATAAGTCGTACTTTGGAAATTTATATTCATTAAATAAAAGTTAAAAAAAATAAATGGCTACATTCCTTTCTTCCTCTTTCCTTGCTGATATTTGTTCTCTAATTCTACTAATATTGGAGGGCCTTAGAATTTAGCCTTCATTTGACATCATTTCTGCCATTATAATTCCTTTGGAGATTCATCTAATCTCCACAAATACATCTCTTGTTTATGACTTGCACAGCTATTTCACCAGCCTTGATTTCTCCCCTAAAATCAATATTTCTTTATCTCATTAGCTACTTGACATCTCCATTTTTTTCTAATAAAAATAGACATCTAAACATACCAAATTTCACATGTTCAGAACCAAACTGTAGGGAACATGTGATGGCGTAGTGAGCAAAGCCTCGGCCTATGACACCAGCATCCTGTATGGGCACTGATTCAAGTCCAGGTTGCTGCAGTTCAGATCCAGCTTACTCCTTATGTGCCTGGAAAAGCAGCAGAACATTGCCCAAGTGTATTGTTCCCTACCACCACATGGGAGACTCAGAAGAAACTCCTGGCTCCTGGATACGGTCTGGTCCAGCTCCGGCCTTTGTGCCATCTGGAGAGTGATCCAGTAGATGGAGATCTCAGTCTCTCTCTCCCTCTCTGTTACTCTGCCTTTCAAGTAAATTAATTAATTTTTATAAAACAAACTCTATAATCTTACTCCCAATTCTATTTTTTTTATAATTTCTCATGCCAATTATTGGTTACTTCATCTTTCAGTGGCTAAAGGCAAAAATATGGCTTTCATCAACATGATACATTCATTCCATCAAGCAGTTAACTCTACCTTAAAAATATATCCTGTACCATCTTCTGATTACAACTGCCATTGTTTCTTGTTTTTTTTTTTTTTTTTTTTTTTTTTTTTTTTTTTTTTTTGGACAGGCACAGTAGAGAGTGAAAGAGCGAGAGAGACAGAGATAAAGGTCTTCCTTTTACCATTGGTTCACCCTCCAATGGCCGCTGCGGCCGGCACACCGCGCTGATCCAATGGCAGGAGCCAGGTGCTTCTCCTGGTCTCCCATGCGGGTGAAGGGCCCAGGCACTTGGGCCATCCCCCACTGCACCCCCGGGCCACAGCAGAGAGCTGGACTGGAAGAGGAGCAACCGGGACAGAATCCAGCACCCTGACCGGAACTAGAACCCGGTGTGCTGGCACCACAAGGTGGAGGATTAGTCTATTGAGCTGCAGTGCCAGCCATTGTTTCTACACTGTTTCCAAGCATTATAATCTCTTGCACTGGCTATTGCAACAAACTCTCAACTGGTCTTCTGCATCCTACCCTTATCTCTATAGAGTCTATTCTCAGACCTGTAGGGATATCAGATTCCATCATACCCTTCTCTAAATCCTCTAATAGCATCCTGTTTCCTTCAGAGTAAATAAGAAATCCCAGTCATAGTGTTGGTGGTATTGACATAATTTACTTTTAGGACTTTCCCTATCGTGTGCTCCACCTTTATTGCTGCTTGAGGTTCCAAGCACCCTCCAACCTTGGAGTTTTGCATTATGTCCTCTCTGCTTATAATATTCTTCCTTATATATGAGTATCTGCAGGGCTTACTTCTTAAATATTTGCTAAGAAATCGCCTTCCCTGTATTCTACTCAGTACATTGTATGTACAAATTGTAGCCTCTCGCATAGCTTTTAAAGCTTCCTTTGTTTTGTGCCATTCTTTCCCTCAGGATTTGTCACTTATTAGACTATATAATTACATTGTTTTTCTATATTTCTTGTCTCTCTAGTTTCATCAGTATGTTAGCTTCATGAGAGTGTGGATTTCTCTTTCCTCCCTTTGCGGCTGTTTTCTCAGTCCTTAAAATGGTGTCTGGTTTATAGCAGAGTCTTGAAAACATTTGTTAAATTGAAGAATGAAATGAAATAGTCTTACTATGATAACACTCCAGATATTTGGGATAGTGGTTGATTAATCTACTACATGAAAAATTAAAGTACACTGACTTGTAATATATTTTTGTATCCAGGCAGTCTCTAAAACAAAAAGTTCCGAAACTCTGATTCTTTTATTTACATCATTCTCAGATCACATCGCTAAACAGTCCAGTCTCTATGACAGCAAAGATTTGAGACAGATCCTCTGTTATGTTAAAATAATTTCTTAAGAGAAAAATTTAAAAATGTGAGCAACAAGGTGTAAAATTAAGCAAAAAGCTACATTTGCTGACTTAATGTTCATGGAAAAATACTAGACATCTTCATTTCTTTTCCTCTCCTTTCACCTCATAAAACACGGCTAGGACCTTGAGAACATCAAAAATTCTCCAAACTAGGTCAGTAAGTTCATTGCCTTCCCAAGCTATTCTTTAAGTAATGCTCCTTCCCTTAAAACTGGCTGTTCAGTTTGCCACTTTTAGGAGCACTAACATTTGGCTGACCAATGCTCTTCCCCCACTCCTGCAGGTAGCTAGCTTTTTAAACAGCAAGCCTTGCTCTAATGAACAGAAGTTATATCCCCCAAGATATTCATTTGGCAGAGCTATTGGGCTGTTCTCAGCAATTCTCCAAACTTACATTTCACACTTCTTTACGTCTGAACAGGAAAAAGGGAAAAACAACTTCTATGATTTTCAAAAGCAAAATAGAATATGTCATAGCGTTAAGTAGCTACAAAATGAATTTCTAAGTGCTCTTTTGCTAGCTTTCTGGGACAAATCATACAAGATGATACCACTTTGAATTCAATACATGGTTAAGTGCTTTCTGCTCTTGTTAAGGGCTAGGTTACCTAAAAAGTGTTCCTATTTTCAGCTTAGTGTTGATTCAGTGCTACAAGTATTTTTGAGAATCTGGTTTTACTTGGAAGAACTCAGAATTGTAATGAAATAAAGACCACATGCCTTGCTAATGTTGTTTGATATATTGTATCAGGATAATTAAGGTACATATTTAAAATTAACTGCTTTGTTGAATTTTATTTCTTCTAAAATTCTGAAAATATTGAGGGAGTTTTTTTGTTTGTTTAGTTTGAGAAAATAGTTGTGTAATAATCAAAAGTAGGCTTAGTTAAATGAGTAGTTTATGCAGCAACAAGAGAGAAGGAACGAACCAGTATGAGGAGAGCTAAAGTAGAGATGCTGGGAAAAGAAATGAAGAAGATACTGTTTTGGAAGCAAAAAAGGGTGGTTAACTAACCCTGATATTATGAAACTGCGTATGATGTTGAAGGAGGGGCAAGGAAAGCATTAATCAAATCTGGGAAAGATAAAACAACATAAGCTTCTAAGATGCATATTGGTAGATGAATTCACTTTTGTAACATTCTCATGAGTACAGCTAGCTCATAAAATATATATGAATTTCCATTTATAATTCAAATGCTCAGCTTACATGCATTCTCTCTGTTCCTCTTTCTATTCAACTACCTTTTATCATAAATAAAGGCCAAACAAGCTTTAGTATATACATAGTACATTGAGTATACACACATTATCTTTAGTAAATATTACTAATTAACCAAGAACCTGCATTTGAAAGGGCAATAGACAAATATTTAAGTACTGGAAGAACTGTTTTCTTTATGTTCTCAAAATACCTCCTCTGGGAACCTTAAATCATTTCTGCTCTAGGAAGTAAAACTTCAGAAATTACATGTTTTTAAGTTTGGAAGTTATATTTTGTCTGTACTCCTGTGGAACTGTGATCTTTCTACACTTTTCTTGTTGAGCTCTTTGTTTCATAGAGTATTAAGCCTAAAAATATGTTATTGCAAAATTTAAAAGAAAAATGAATAAGGGAGAGAGTGAGGGAAGTCTCATTATATTCTTAGAATTGTATCTATGAACTACATGAAATCTGTTCTCTTTATAATCATAAAAAATAAAAAGAAATAATAGTCAAAGTAATTATTTTGATGAAACATATATTATAATAGATTATTAATCTCATCCTCTGAGATCATCTTCCATCATCCTAAGGGTTTTGAATCTTTAATTTTTGGAATCTCTCTGAAAAATACTTTAAGGACTTTGATAAAATAATAGAAATATATATTTATGAGAGTTGATATTGATTAAAAATATTTATTGGGGGCAGACATTTCAGTTAGTGCCTTAGAGGCCTTCTTCTACATCATAATACCTGGATTTTATTCCTACCTCTGTCTGCTGTTCCCAGATTTCTGTCAGTACACACCCTAGGAGGAAGCAGTGATGACTCATGTGGCTGGATCCCTGCCACACATGTGGGAGAAATGGGCTGTGTAGTTGACTCCAGGCTTCAACCCAGACCCTCTGACAGTTGCAGGCACTTGGGGAGTGAATTGGTGAATGGGAGTGTTCTCTATTTCAAATTAGCTAAATAAATACTTTAAAAGTTCTCTTCTTCACAATTAAGATAGTCTGTGTAGTCTCTATATACAGCCTTTATAATTAGCAAACAGAATGCCTTCTGGAGAAGACACCTATGTAGATGAAGCTATCACAGAGGCAGAGTAATATGAAAGAGAAATCAGTTTTAATACCTGGAATATTTCCTTAAAAATATAACATAACCCCCTGAGGTTTTATGATTCAAAGCATAAATATCTCATTTAATTACAAAGCATTTATGTCTTTTTCTGAATAATTGAAGATTTTTTTAAAAAAAATCTATGTAATAATATGTTAAGTAATTGAACATAAATAATATGGACAAAGTAGGGAAAGGGAGAAATTTGGTCCAATTTCTGGGACTAGCAAAGGGTCTCCAAAATTGATTCATCCTTCTGCTTCAGCAGTCTTTCTGTATCAAAGACCTACCCCATCTGGTCCACTATTCCAAGGCATGGTTTTTTTTGTATGATTGTGTGGAAGACAGAAGGAAAGATGGTTCTTTATAGAGTATAAGAAAGGGAAAATCAGAAAAAAAAATCAGACTTACAAAGTGACAAGTACAATAGACACTTTCCATATTTAATGTGTCTTATTCCCTTATCCTAGTAATTTATTAATTCATTAATGCATGTGTTACTCTACCTCTTACCCTTTGAATAAACCAAGGTTGATCCCAAGTATATAAGAAACTAATAATAAAATCTATTTGTTTATTTGAGAAGCAGAGTTACAGAGAGACACAGAGGTAGAGACAGAATGGGAATGCTTCCATTGGCCGGTTCATTACTCAAATTAGCTGCAATGGTCAGGCTGAAACCAGGAGCCAGGAGCCATATGGATGGCAGTGACTCAAGCACTTGGGCCGTCTTCAGCGGCTCTTCTGAGTGCATTAGCATAGAACTGAATCATAAAAGGAGTATCCAAACTCCAACTGGTGCAAACTCCAACTGGTGCTCATACAGTGTTCTCGTGTTAGAGATAGCGGCTTAACCCACTGTGCTGGAAAGCCAACACCTAAACCTAACATTATATTGGAAAATCTTTACCATCTGCTATAAGATGCCCCATTAAAGATAACAGAAATCTTACTAAGTTAGATTTTCCCCTAAAGAACTCAATCCAGCTTTAATGTTCCCAGTATACAACATTGCTTGGATATTATCGTATTTTATGATAATAGCGTTATTATTCTTCCATGCCATAGGAACTATTGTCTCAAATGATATTCATGGTTTACTGGGAAGAAAAGGAGATGATACAGGTAGTGACCCAATAATAAGACCTCACTTTTAATGCTCTACAGAATTCACAAGTTAACATTAGCTTCTTTTAAAATTTTATTTATTTGTTTATTTGAAAGGCAACAAGACTAAGAAAGATCTCCCATCAGATGATTCACTACCTAAATGCATCCAACAGCAGGGCTTGGTGAAGCCAGAAGCTGGGAACTCAATTTAGATCTATGTAGATTATAGGGACCAAGGACTTGGGCCATCACTCGCAAGGCGTGCTTTAGCAAGAAGCTGAAATAGAGGGCAAAGCTGAGACTTAACCCAGGTACTCTGATATGGGATTTGGGTGTCCAAAGTGATGGTGTAAGTGCTGTGCCAAAAGCCCACCCAAACATCAGTTCTTTCACTGTTGGTGGCAAACAGGTATTTCAGCTAAGGGACGTACTACAATAAAATTCTCAAGTAAGTGGCATTTATCAGTGGAAAATAGGCTATAAAAGGAGAGAAAAAGCAAATAAACATGAGTTATTGATTTGCTAAATTGAATATGTCCTAGGGGATGCTCCTTTCCTTATCCTGATCATTTCCATCTGCATGGGTAAATTTTTACCAGTTTTGCCCTCTATACCTCTCCAAGTCACCTAATCATTATGTCTCTGGGCAGTGGGCTGGATTATCTGACTGATGAAATGGGATAGAAAAAGAATCTCAGCAGAGCACAGATTTACCTTTTTTTCTTCTTCCATGAGCTGGTGGCACATCACAGCAGTCATTTTTTAACCTGGTGAAAGTACCACAGTGGACAAAGCTTTCACTAGCTACATTACTATAGCATCTCCTAGGCCTGGCTGGAAGACTGTTTGGCTTCCAGGTTTCACATGGAGAATACATTTCAAACTTATTCAGAGTTTATATTAGTAGTTCAGGCAATATTTTTATCAGATTTATTTTAAAATAAAATTATATAATAAAATTTACCAAAAAATAATCAAAATTAAATGTGTACATATATGATGAATTTTGAAAAATATATATAGTTGTCTAACCAACACAGTAACAATATAGAATGTTTGTATTAACTCATATTTTCCCTTGTGTCCCTTTGCAATCAATAAACATGGTTCCTGACAATGACTTCTTAACATTTTTTAACCTATATTTCCTCCATTTATAGAATTTCACACAAATCTAATTATATAGTACACAACCTTTTGTGTCTCATATATTTCATTAGCCTAATGCTTTTGAGATAGGTCCCTGTTGCTTTACATTTATTGGAAAGGCACAGAGATCAAGATAGGTGGAGATCTTCTATCTGCTGGTTTATGCCCCAAATGCCCACAATAGCAAGGATTGGGTTGGGCCAGTGCCAGGAGCTCTGAACTCAGTCTGTGTTTCCCATATCAGGGACAGGGACCCGAGTACTTAAATTATCACCTGTTGCCTCCCCAAATGCACATTTACAGGATCCTGGATTGGGACCGGAGGTGGAATGCCTACCCAGCAACTTTAATATGGGATGTTTTTTAAGAGATATCTTAACCACTCTGCCACATGCTCTCCTCCTTGTTGTTTTTAATCAGTATTTCTTTCCTTCTTGTTTGTAAACAAGTTAATGGCTATTTCAGATGTGTATATGGTTTGTATTTGTGAATAAAACTGATATAAACATCCAAGAACAATACTTTGTGTAAACGTATCCATTATCTCTGTTGCGCAGTTATATGGAAATGGTATTTCTGAGTTCTAAGGTAAGTTTATATAGCACTTCATTAGATTTGCCAAATGGTTTTCCCAAAGTGGTTGTGTAATTTTTCATTGCCACAAACAATGCACAAGGCTTTATATATTCACCAAAATTAGTATTTCTGTTTTATGAATTTTATTGTAAATTTTATGGTATTAATTTTCATTATAACTTTCAATTCTTTAGTGACTATTGATATTGAATACATTTTCACATTTATTTAAAATTAATACTCATGCTAAAATATTTATTTAAAATTTCTCTGTTTAATAGATTTCTCTTATTTCTGTTGTAAGACTTTTTAATATGTATAAATTCTTCAGCATATATTTCTGTGTCTGACTTATTTTCTTTTACTTGACTAGCTCCAGTTCCATGGTTAGTTTAAAGAAACAAAGTTTATTGTTGTTTACTGACATTTATGATCTTGCCAACACCATTTAACTGTTTAATTGCTTTTTTGGATAAATACCTTCAGATTTTTTTGTTAAACAATTAAGTAACTTATTAATACAAATATTTTTATAGCTTTTATAGCCTTTTAATTATATTGTTTTATTCCACTGGCTAAGAAAATCAGGAAAACATTGAATAGAAAGGTGAAAATAGATTTCCACATCAAATTGGAGTATTTATTCAAAATAGAATTTTGATGAGAGACTTTAGATTAATGACTGATGGGCTTTTGTGAATATTTTTTCTGTACTAATTAGGGTAGTTGTAAAGTGTTTTCTCTTAGCTGTTGTGAACTCCCACTCCAGCATCCTCTTAATGTGTACTTGAGGAGGCAACAGATGATAAGATACGTGGCTTCATCATTTTGAACATCAAACCAACTTTGCATTACTGGCATATGTCTGAATTTTCATATTTTGTTAATTTGGTATATTGATATTTTTAATTTGCTAAAATCTTAATATGCATTATGACATCTATGTTTACAAAGGTTATTTATAGTTATCTGTTATTATAACGTCTTTGAGTGATCTTGATATTAGAGTAATGATAGTTTTATATAATTGAAGTGGAAAGTATCCCACTTCTATTTTCTGGAATGTTTGCTTTCTTAACTATTTAGTAGAATTAGTCAGCAAACTTATCTTGGCCATGGTTTTATTCATTAGAAGATTAATAATTGAAAAATGCTAATATTTAGTAGTTAAAAAACCATTCAATGTATCTTCTTTAGTGAGATTAGATAGTTATTTTTTCTCAAAGAGTGTGTTCATTTCCTCTGTTGTTTCACTTATTGGCATAAAATTGCTATAGTCCCTGCATTTCCTAACATTTGTGTAATTTCTCCTCTGTCATGTATCTGTGTTTCTTTTTGCTCTTTCCATCAGTGTGTCTAGAAGTTTCTCTATTTTAATCCTTGAAGAGCCTACTTTTATTTGCTTTTACTGTTATTAATTTTATTTGCTTTTCTATTTCATTTACTTCCTCTTTTGCCTTTATTCATCGTATTCTTATTTGAAATTATGGTTAACTTGCTCTTAGTTTCTGATTTTAATTAACACAGTTATATATTGTGGGCTCATCCTGTGAGGCCCATGCACCGTTGGCATGGTGGGGCAATGGCATTCGTTGAGAAGAAGCACCAGAGACAAGTTTTGGTGAACATGTTTGCTTTATTAATGACCAAGCACACCTTTTAAAGAGTAGGCAGAAGGGGCAAAGCTAATTCAAGACAACAAGAATTCTATAGGATAGAGCTCATATTGGTGCTGCTATGCTTCTCCAATGAGCTTGAAGATCACAAGGCTACAGTAGCCTTCCGGATGGGCCTGGGCCACACCAGAGAGCAGTTTACCCAATTGGCAATTACTAGGCTCTTCCACAGAAGGCAGGAGTGGGGAAAAGGTGCCTGGGAATACTAGGGCCCCTGCTGCCTGCCACCAGGCAGGCAGTCTCACAGGATCACCCACAGTATATATTTTTGAGGTGTCATGTGAAGTCTTTGTATACATTGTGTAATTGTCAAATCAACATAAATATATATATATACATACAGATATATACTTATATATTAATTTTTGTGATATTAAAAATCATTTAGCTTTTAAAAATCATTATAGATAATGTGATAGATAACACCACTGTTATCTATAGTCTCTCTACGGTTCAACAGAACACCAGAAGTAGTTTTCAAATCTAAGTACAACTTAGTTTACAGTGATCAATCTTCACCCAGATAACAAGCCCCCGACTCTCCCTGGCCTCTTATAATTGTTATTCTGCTCAAAACTTGTATGAGATTAGCTTTGTTAGATTCAACATATTACCTATAACATGACAAAAATTTCAGAAATTTCTCCTTTGGCCCTCTCATTCACAACAGAAGTTCTCGTTTCCAAAGATTATAACTATTCTGTTGTCCAGCAGTATGGATTATTTGCTTGGCTCTGAGTTTTACATAAATGTAAGCACACATCATGTATGTTCATATGTTTTGTTTTCTTTGCATAACACTTTATTTGTGAAAGTCATTCATACTGTTGCATCCAACTGTAGTTTTTATTTTCGTTCTTTTATGGACCTCACTATATAAATAAACTCCAATGTATTTGAAAAAGATTCAACATATGAGTGACATCATATAGCATTTTTTCTGCTTATTTATTACTGATACTAAAATTATAGATTCTTGAGCTAAGCCTTATATTTTGTCTAATATAAACATTCAGTGCTAGAAATTCTACAAATCTGCTTTTCTTTAAATATGATATATTTTACTTTCAGATATCATTATTATTAATCTTTAGAATTCTATTTAGTATCTCTCGAAATTGTTCTTGTTCTTGCACTTTCTTCTGCTTTCTTTAACAAATGCAAAAGAGTTTTAAGTATTTATTTTGAGAGTAAGAGAGAGAGAGGAAGACACAGAAAGAGAGAGAGACGTAGTCCATCTTCTGGTTTACTCCACAGATGGCCAAAATGGCCAATGCTGGCCATGTTGAAGCCAGGAGCCAGGAGCTCCATCCAGTTCTCCCATGTGGATGGAAGGGGCCCAAACACTTGGGCCATCTTCTACTGTTTTTCCCAGGCCATTAGCATGGAATTGGATTGGAAGTGGAGAAACTGGACCATGAACCAATGCCCATATGGGATGTCAGCATTGCAGACGGCAGCTTTACCCACCATGCCACAATGTGGGCGCCAAAACATATTTTAAAAGTTCTTTAATTGTCCTTGTCTACTGCTTTCATCATCTCTCATGTCCAGGATTGTTTCTATTATTTGATTTTTGGCTGATTATAGGTCATATTTTCCTATATCAATGAATGCTTGATAATTTTGGACTGGATACAAAACATTGTGAACTTACACTTTCAATTGTTATGTTTTGTGTTGGAGTGCAGTTGAGCTACTTGGAATCATTTGAATATTTATAGAATTTTTAAATTTATATTGTGGTTGGTCCAGAAAGCCTTTGACCTAGGGCTAATTTAATCATGATATTAGGGCCATAAAATTCAGGGAATCATACCTGATGACTCATATATCAAAATATCTTTTTATTCTATCTGGTGGAAAGATAAACTCTTCATAGTCATTTTGATATCTCTGAATTTTTTGTCTACTTTGTTACAGTTTTATGTTGACCATTTCCCTGACTGTGAATAGTTACTTTATTGAAGAACTCTGGGAATCTCTAGATGCATTCTTCCGTTTTTTCCTTCCAACTTCCTTCCTTCCTTCCTTCCTTCCTTCCTTCCTTCCTTCCTTCCTTCCTTCCTCCCTCCCTCCCTCCCTGCCTCCCTTCATTCTTCTCTTCCTCTCTTTCTAATTTATTTGTATTCTTACTAAAAATTTTAGTCTTCTCATTTTGAACTTCCTCCTCAACTTAATGAAACCCCAAAATTACATTTGAGCTTGTCCTGTCTGTGCTGCAACAATGAAAATTGCTTCATGCTGCTAAATTTGTAGGATTTGTCTTGTATTTTTCATTCCCAGGAATCACATGTTAACTGCCTACTATTCAATGACTAAACAAAATTATTTCATATTTCATCCAAATTTTTTACTGAGGCAAGAGAGCAGATACTGTCTGTTATACCATTTTGTCTATGAGCAGCTGTTTTCACACATGATATTTTTATTTGCCATCTGCCTCATTCTTTTGTATAATATCTCAAAATTTTCAGAACTTGGTGAAGAGTATGATGTTATTTATTTGGCTTCCCATGATGGCCTCGATGATATCCTTCAAATTTAGAAAAAAAAAGCACACTAGATATTTTGGGAAATTTTCATCATAAAGTTAGTTTAAAATAAAAGAGTATTAGTTACACAATGGCTATTTATGATAACTGAAACTTAAGTGGAGAAATTATAAACATACTTGGTTATTTTTCCTTGAGGGGCAGTCATTTAACAGAAGACACATCCACAAACATAGATGTGGAAACTTCCAACTCCCTAAAATAATTTGAACTGAAGGTAATATTCTAGACAATTATAGATCTCTATAAATTCTTCTATAAAATTTTTAATGAATGACAGCAGGGTTTGATGAAGGCTAGAAGCCATCTTTTAACTTGAAACATATGCATGAGGAGTGTAAGAAAAAGACGAGAAATTCCATTTCATTAATTTGGGATATTTTTTCTTTCTTTGTGAGAAAAATAATAATAGTGTATTAGTCTTTGCTTCATAACAAGAACTTCAAAAATAATTGTTTATTGGCCTGTGCCGGGGCTCAATAGGCTAATCCTCCGCCTTGCAGCACCGGCACCCCAGGTTCTAGTCCCGGTCCGGGCGCAGGATTCTGTCCCAATTGCCCCTCTTCCAGGCCAGCTCTCTGCTGTGGCCCGGGAGTGCAGTGGAGGATGGCTCAAGTGCTTGGGCCCTGCACCCCATGGGAGACCAGGAGAAGCACCTGGCTCCTGCCTTTGGATCAGCGCGGTGCGCTGGCCGCAGTGCGCTGGCCACGGTGGCCATTGGAGGGTGAACCAAAAGCAAAAGAAGACCTTTCTCTCTGTCTCTCTCTTTCACTGTCCACTTTGCCTATCAAAATGATAATAATAATAATTGTTTATTTAACTCCTACTGCTGTGTCTTGTTAACATGAGCTGAGCCATGATTTGCCTCTTATGGGAAAATATTGGTTTAAAAGTTCCTCAACATGGAGTGTTATTTCCAGAGCAACAAAAGTGACAGAACTCAAATGTGTAAATGCATCTCATATCACTGCTGTGTCAGTTTTACAGTTGTTGCAGTGACAAAAATGTTACCTGGCCAACTCCTGATTTTAAGCACGAAAGAAGACACGTTATATCCACTAAACGAGGCTGCAAAGTTTTGTGCTCCTTCTGCAATCTGTCATATCTGTTGTTCTTCTTCTTTCAAAAATTTCTGATGGCTCATTTTCATCTTCAGAATGAACACTAACTTCATTAGAAGGGTATTTGATGATCTATCTATCTGTAACCTTAAAACAAACATATTTAAGAATTCTCCTTGATACTGACCATTCATCTCTCATAATAGTTCAGGTAACTTTCACAAAATAAAAAATGTTTCAGAATAAATATATTAAACACGATGATAGGAATACTCATTGTCATGGGACCATACATAATACATATGCTAGGTAAAGAACGCCCTAACTTATGAGAAAACCATCTTTATCTGCCATTTTAGAGTACAATTTTTACTCATTTAGATATATTCACCATTCTTCAGTTTTTGTGCTTTAAATATGGAATATATACACACAAAATTATGATATTTCAAAAATATTTCGGCTGATGAATAATTGCTCTTAGATCTATCCACATATCCTGTAAAGTTGACCTCAAGTAGGCTAATACTACTAACAATCCAAAAATGAAGACTTGTTCTCTACATGATAGCCATCATTTCATTTGAATTTTCACGGTATGTCAAGTATATTAAATGTATAACTGGAATTAGTTCACTAATGTCCATAACAATCATTGAATATAAAAATTATATCCTGATACATAAATATTTCTCTAGTTGTACCCTGTCTGAATTGCCAACCCAGATTCTTGAGATATAAAACAGTAGCTGTTTTCAATCACTACAACAATTGTGGAGTTTGTACACAGCAATAGATAACTTAGAAAATGAACATGTCCTTGTGCTGTTATAGTTATGACTCTAGCCATAATAACTGACAATGAGTGAAAATTATATTATTGAGCAGGTTACTGAGAAAATATATACAGTGGCTTATTTTCTCATTTCTTGATCCCTGTGCCTTTCAGGAAATAAATATCACCATATTACTTACCTGCTCATGAAATCTCTGAGACAAGCCATTTCCATAGTCATCTGATAAAGTATCTGAGCTTTTTCTACATTAGAAGGTATTCACCTTTGTAGCTTATCTGATTTAGGGATAAAAGTCATTTTTTCACAAGAAGAAAATATCAAGAACATGTTAAAAGGAATTTCAAGGGGAAGATATAATCAATACTTGTCAGAGAGAGCTTGCTGCCTGTGCCATATGTCTTGGCACACCTACAGTTCAGTTTAAGTTCTGGGGGGTTTCATCATTACTTCTGTCTGTGTTCCACCTCAAACTGAAGCATTTAATTTTTTTTTCTCATTTTGTCTCAGTCTTCCTTAATAGCATGCTAGAATATTCCAGGAATTGAAGGCAGTTAACTCTCCCAAGGATAATCCTTCAACAGTTCTGGTCCAGAGATATTATAAATGTCAAGCCTCCTATTAATTATGTGAAAAATTCCAGGTGGCATTCTACATATTTCTCAAAAGTCCTGAAAGTTTCATATTCATATTCTCTCTCCCACTTGCCCTCACTTTCTTCCTCTTCTCTTTCTACCTCTTTTTTTTTTTTATTCTAACTTTTCCATCTTACCTTTCTTACTTGTTCAGTTTCCTTACTCTTGCTTATAGGGATCTCATTGAAAATAACACTCCTGTACACATATTTTTGCCTATTCTTTGTTTTGAGGGAAAGTCCAATGAAGAGACTGTCCTGATATGACATCACTTAGAAGGTACTCTACTTCATTAATGCTTAAGTCTGGTCCTCTTATTGTACTCATATGGCTTACACTGGAGACATTTTCTGGGTAAATAGAGGTTTTCCCACGGAGTTAATAATTCTTCCTGTCTTCAAATGACAAGAGGTGGCCATTGTGGCTCATCAGGTTAAGCGACTACTTGAGACATATGCATCCTTTATCAGAGTGCCTATCCATCTCTACTCTGTCAGACAGTAGCTGAAGTACTTGGATCCCCGGACACCCACAAGGGAGACAGGAAACAGATTCAGTGAGATTTACAAATAAAAAAAGTCACTCTATAGGAGCAATATTCAAATTCAAATGTTTTTTTTTGGCTTCCAAGTTTGGTTCTCTATAATATAGTATTCTACCTTTACTGAATTAATGCCAACTAGATCCCACATACAGCTCATGGCACCATTAACATAAGGAGATATTTTTTAGCTAAGTTTCAGTTCTTATAAGCAAAAAGCACCATCTACTGATGAAGTGTATAGGGAATTAAAGTGGAAGGACAGAAAGTGTTCCTGTTTCTATTCTTATAATGTAATGTTTCTATCTGTCTCCTGAGGTAATATTACAAACAGAAGGCAAAATACGCAAGAAAGATTTGAGAGAGTAGGGGCAGGAAGAGAGTTTATCTATCTGGTATTTCCCATGATTGAATTGTAACTTCTATGCATAAAGGTCTCTAGAATCTTTGCTCAGTAGAGCAAGGTCTTTGCTATTATTTACAGATAATGGGAGACATTTCCATGCAATGAGGAAATGTTACATTGAGAAGAAGTTTTCTATTGATTGGGAGGTTGAGTTTCTGTTTACCTTTCTCTTCCATTTGCTGCATTTACTATTTGAACGTGCATTAACATTGGCTTATGTGTGGATTGTCTCCTCTGCTCAACCTTGAAAGTAAGTTTCTAATTTTTGTTTTACTTCATTCCATGTGCTGCAGTGTTATCAGTTTTCTGTTTCTACATGACCCTTGGCTAGTCTTTAGCAATTTAAAACAGTTTGTTGTCTCCTAATCCTGTGGGCCGGGGGTAAGGCATGGCTTAGTTAAGACCTCTACTTCAGGTTCTCTCACAAGGTTGTCAACAAGGTATTGGCCAGGAAAAGATCCTATTTGAAGATTCATTTGGGGAGGATCCCCTTCCAGCTTCACATGGTTTTTACTCTGCAGTTCATCATGGATGGATTGAACTGAAAGCTCCAGCTCTCCAACTGTTAGCTGAATTTTGACTTGAGGCAAACTCACTTGCTTGCCACAAGGGTCTCTTCAGCACAGCAGCTTGTTTCATCAAAATGTGCACATTGAGAAAACTATCTCCTATCAAGATGATACTATAAGGCATGATGTGCTAAGCACCAGATGTGGGGTAGGTGTGAGTTCACACACACACACACACACAATCAGAACCACAAGATTAGAGAGATGACAAAAGATTGGAATTCAAAAATGATTTTTTATCTATGAGAAAGAGAGAGAGTGATAAAAAAAGATGTATTTATTAATTTGAAGAAAGAGCTAGATAGAGGCAGAGGCAGAGAGGGAAGGAGTAAGGGAAGGAGATAGGGAGGGAAGGAGAGAGAGAAAGAGAGAGAGAGAGAGAGAGAGAGAGAGAGAGAAATCCCATCTGCTTTCACTCCTCAAATCCCTAAAATGCCCCTGGTTGGGGCTGAAGACAGGAGCCAAGAATTCCCTCCAGATCTCCCATGGGCTTGACAGGAACCTGGTGAATAGAGCTATCACTGTTGCTTCCTACAGTTTAAATTAGCAGAAAACTAGACATAAAAACTGGAAATCAGACCCAAAAGTGCTCCTGTATGCTACATGGTTGTGTTAACTGGTGTCTCGATTGCTAGGACAAACACACACCCCAGAGAATAGTTTAAATTTAGGTGTAATTTCACTATGACATAGTAAATAGGTGAATGATGTGAAGCATAGAAAGGAAAGGCATGTCCTCAACTGATGGAAGTAGCAAAGGCAAAAGACAGTTGTATGAATTCAAATAGCATATTCCAAATAAAAAGGGAATACTGAGCCAGTGGAAAGACACAAATTTTGGGGGAAATAATGACATTTGCTTGCGTTACATAGAATTTCATACATTTCTGACACTGTATTTGTTAAGTTTTAAAATTTTTATTTAAAAGACAGAGTAACATCACATACAAACACACACACACACACACACAGACATCTTCCATCTGCTGATCATTTCTCTAAATGAACCAACAGTTGAGGTTGAGCAAGGCTGAAACCAGAAACCAGGAACTCTGTTAGGATCTCCCCTGTGGGTGGCAGGGACTGAGGTACTTAAACTATCATCTGCTGCCTCAGGGTGTGCATTGGCAAGAATCTGGATTAAAAGTGAAGGGGAACTCAATCCTAGGCACTCTGATATGGTATGCAGACGTTCTGAGAGGGAGCTTACACTACTTATCCCACCTCTCAGACCATGTTTATTTTACCTACATTAACTTATTTAATCTTCTTACTAACCTTTTAATATAGACAAAGTTATTATTTCCAGTTTACAAATGACAAAAGTAGAAGCTGAGAGTTTAAATGAATCGCCAATTTATACTGCCAGAAGCCAACAGAACTCAGATTCAATTGTGATATTCTGACTCCACAACTCAAGCTCTAGATGGCTTAAAAACATTTGTGTATTTCCATTATTCTAGATGCACTATATTATAGTCTGGTTTGACTGATTATAATTATGGTAGCATAGTGAAGTCACAGAATATGTAGACTTTAATATTCTATTCTTTAAAATAAGGTCAAAGTAGATAATAATACGCTATTTCTAAACTTGAAAACTCCATGACTCTCTTTAAAAATGGGTTTTAACAAAGTAACCAAAAAATATTTTAGGAAATTCTTTTGGCAAGAAGTTCCATACAGCCTCCTGAGAGAAAGAATTATTCAGTTGACTAGATAGGAAATCACTGCTTAAGGTCACACCTACGTTGACTGTCAGTGTGTTAGAGGGCATAAGAGTTCCATGGTGGGGCATAAGAATGACAGAGTAAGAATATATAGTAACAGGTCATTGTTATGTAGTAGGAATCCTATAACCTTGCAGTGAGATTTGAGTTGAATTCCTGGTTCTGCCATTTACTAACTATGATCCAGGAAATATGAGTTACATTCTGTAAGCTTTAGTAAGATTTACAGAACATGACAATGTTGGTTAGAATGGCATATATGTGGCGGAGTGATGAGCAACTTCCAAGAGAAGTAACTTACACAATACATTCATTTTGTTTTGACTTAAAGGTATGCTCAGGTGCTACCTAACTCTCCTGGTAGTTGACCACTGAATGGTGATTAGTGGTTCAGACTTGGTTCATCTTGCGGCTCCAGTCCTTAATGAAGCACCTCAGCAAAGGATGAAAGAGAAGACAGATTATTCCATCTTTTTGATATTTCGTTTTGTTAGACATGTATACCTTTCATTGTTCAGGAATATATATGATTAAGAGTCAAGGAAGTATAATCTCTTCACTCAGAAAGGAGAAGAAGATATTTTTGATAATTAGTATTGTCTATGAAAAACATCCAACTTATATTGGCATAGTAATATTCTCAGCATGAGAGGTGTCTGTGTTTTTTTGTTGTTGTTGTTGTTTTTTGTTTTTGTTTTTTTTTGCTATATATCTTTCTTGACAGATTGGGCATAATAGAGGTAGGAAATAAAGACATTCTTTTAAAAATCTGAAATATTTAAAGGTATTTATTTTGGGGGATGGAGAGAAAGAGAGAGAGAAAGACAGACAGACATACACACATAGAGAGCTTCCATCCATTAGTTCACTCACCAAGGAAGCTAAAGTTGAAGCTATAAACCAAGCACCCAATCCAGATTTCCCACATGATGACAAGAATTCAATTACTTGAACCATCATGTCCGCACTCCAGGATCCACATTCACAGGGAGGTGGAGTTTAGGACTGGAACAGGGAATTAAATCCAGGTACTCTGATGTGCAATGTGGGCATCTCCACCTGTAGACATAATGCCTGCTTCCAAAAGATGTTTTTAGCCTTCTCAGTCTCTATGACCTGATCTTTTTCTTCTTCTCCCTCTGATGTACACACAAACATACAAAAGAAGATGTACCTACACATTCACACACCAGAGTTTCATCAGGGAGAACAGATGTATGCTAAGCACACAGGATCAACCTGTTTCTCAAATATCAGCTAAATGTTGTTTTGCTGTTAAGATTTTGGAGAGTGCTAAATTGACTAAATTTGACAGGTCAGTCCCAAAGTTAACATTATTTTAGTCTTCGTTTTGGAATTTCAGTCTGTATCTGTTAAATGTCATTTCTGATATTCCACTGTTGAAATTTAGGAGAGACAAATGCTTGTTATGCTGGAATGTTTCCTGTATTTCATTTGATACCTGCTTCTAAATTATTCAAGGCCTTTTAATGATTGTTATAAACAAAGTTGCTCTACATATTTTATATATCTCTGGTTTTGAAGTATTATGCTAATTGGGAAACACTATGTAAGACCATTAATTAGAGTCTTTCTACCTCAGATAGTGTACTGATAAAATGGATAGTCATGGTGTAGGGAAGAAAATAAAAGTATATAAGTAGCATTGGGTATTAATTTTAATATTTAAATTTCTTTAATTTTTAACCGGATATGAGTTTATTCTGTTACAATCCAAAAGAGGAAAATTGGGGCCAACACTGTGGCATAGTATTTAATGCTGCCGCCTGCAACACCAGCATGTCCTATGGGTACTGGTCGTGTCCCAGCTCCACCACTTCTAATCTAGTTCCCTGCAAGTGCCCTGGAGCAAACAGCAGAAGATAGTTCTAGTGTCGGGGCTCCTGCCACCCATATGGGAGAACTAGGCAAAGCTCTTTGCTCCTGGCTTTGGCCTGACCCAGCACTGGCTATTGTGGCCATCTGGGTAGGAAACTAGCAAAAGGAAGATCTCTATCTCTGTCTCTGCTTCCCTTTCTGTAACTCTGACATTCAAAATAAATAAATAAATCTTAAAAAAAAAGAGGAGTTTGCAATTGTTGTAG
This sequence comes from Oryctolagus cuniculus, assembly GCF_964237555.1. Taxonomy (NCBI): domain Eukaryota; kingdom Metazoa; phylum Chordata; class Mammalia; order Lagomorpha; family Leporidae; genus Oryctolagus; species Oryctolagus cuniculus. The sequence goes on along the minus strand of NC_091436.1, from coordinate 121,697,687 downwards.
TATATGCCATCAAATAAAAAGTGTTATAGATAGCTTAATATTGAAATATTTTATTAACTCACTAATCCAAAAAATTCTGATTAGCATTTTTTACAATAATAGATACAAAGTAATAAAGATGAAAAACATAACAAGCACTTGTAATAATTTAATTCTTCCTATTTACTTATTTAATTGTTCAGTCAAAACAGAGTGACAGAGTGAGTGAGAGAAAGAGAGCGTATGTGCTTCCCCTGTTGTTTTACTCCACAAACAGCTGCAACAGTCAGATCTGTGTCAGCATCTCTATGTGGAACCTACAGCCCATGGGTAACTACTACACACTCATTTGGTGCTTATCCTGTCGAATTTCAGACAAGGAACAGCTAAACTTTCCAAAGGGATATCATAATTTAGTGAAGTATAATAGAAGTACCTTAGTATTGAATATATTTCTGTAGTCATTACTAAGCTTATTCTTAATTGATTTGGCTTTGGTAGCCACAGATGAGTCATGGTGATTCTATCATCTAGCATGGTGATTCTGGTCATCTCTAGCTAGTTGCTCAAAATTTTATTCTGTGATTCGCTTGTTCCAAGCATTGCGGTCATAGGTAGATCTCTTCCAAGATTTTGAACAACGCTTCTTGGACTTAACCTAAAGTGTTGCAGATACTTTAGCCTGAGAACTGAGTGCATATTCACACCTATCAATTCCTTTAAGCTGGAAGCATTTCTTCAGATCTAATATTCAGTCAGTTTACTCTGTCATCCCTCACTGGCAGACAGTTACTTTTTTATTTTTTAATTTTTTTTCCTAAAATATCCCAGGCCTACTTGACCACTCCAATTGTCCGTTGGCCTATAAGTCACTGGACTACATTTAAAAATTAAGTTATCATAGTATCTTCAGAGGAAAACAGGTAAGCTAGTTGAGGACATACAAAGCCAAAATGGAGTGACTCAATGGATTCTGGAGAGATGGAAAAAAGATATACAATTATTAGGAGAAACATCAGTCATCTACTATTTCCAAATGTTTTTAAAATTTAACTGACACTGCATGTTCCCAGCCATCTGCTATATTTACAAAAACATAAGCACACTCATTAATGGGTTTCCATGGGATTTCAAACTCAGCTATTTGAAAATCCAAAAATCTGTATTTTATTTTCATGGCACTATGTTAATTCATTCTCCAGGTTTTGATTTTCAGCTACTTTTTCTGTACCCTATTATAGATGGCAGATTCACTGTGTTGTAGCTATTTGTGCTTGGTAAGTGACAGTAAAAAATGAAAATGCTTACCTGCTAAAGATGTATTTGTTCTGCTATGTTCTGACATAGCAAAGAGGAGATAGTGTCATAAACAGCTGTGATCCACAGAAACGCTTAGAATGTATTTTAAAAACTGTAACATGGTCCTTCTACTGTCAAGGAATACAATCAGAAAAACATTGGTAAGGCACGAAGGTGTCATGGGTGTTTGCTTTATATATAGTGGGCCAATATACCTCCCCAGTAGCTTTAAGCTGTTAGTTACGACAAAGAGTTCTGCAATAAAATAGTATTTTTTTAATAAACTGTTTTGGGGACAGTTCGTTATTAGGACAATTACTGGTCCTGACTGTTCTGAACAAAGATACACAGCCTAATTATAGGTGGGTAAATAAACAACATCATGGTATTAAGACCCAACGAGAAAAGGTTTTCTGTTTATGGGAAAGCTAAGGAAGAAAGCTATCAGAGAAATATATTTAAAAAGACAGAAACCAAATTTCTTTATAAATCTAAAATTTCTCTATCAATATAACAAACTAGAGTAATGTTCAAAAAGCAGTGAAGCCGAATAGGAACAATTTGTGCATATTTTTGAAAATCTCATTTAATTCTGTGTTCTTGTTTATATAAAGCAGACTTGTGCAGAGTAAAATAGATTCAAGAAAATTTACTTGAGATTTATTGCAAATTTAAATATGTATGTTTCAATCTCCCTGTTATTGGGTCTTAATCATGAATTCTTATTCAGTTTTAAGAAAAACACCCTGACAATTGATATCCAAGTTAGCTCAAGGGATTATAGGAAGTGAATATGTAAATCACATTTTAAAGTAATGTACCTTAAGGTGTGATAGAATAGCATGCACTACTAGAAAGCTGATGAGAAGGAAACTCAGTTCTCATTTATTCATTGGACTATGAGTATAATTAAATTTGGAACAGTGCTTTGCAATGTGTTAGCTTGTTTGAGCTATTTGGTCTTCATATATTACACACACACTTGCATACATACACCCTATGGGTGAATAAACCTGTGAAGTTCAAAAGGTGGATTTTGTTCCTTCCTTTGGGGACCGGGGCCCAGAGCCCTTCAGTGACTTGCTCGAAGCACACATTCTATACGCAATGAAGCCAATATTTTAAACCAGAATAGTCTTCCTCCTAACCCCATAGCTTTGTACCACCCTCTTGCTATCACTCATATAGAATTCGGGGCAGATGTTTGTTTCATTAGGCAACATGTGTTTAAAAGAATACCACCCAGTGTGTCAAGAAACCCCTGAAGGAGAGCCAACCTGTCTATTTTTTTTTCAGGCATCAAGTTGGGTCCCTTCCAGGAGATAAAGTGGGATCAACACAGCATTTGCAGTAACCAGCTGCTGTTTGCCATAGACTGAAAGACACATGTCACTACTGCAGCTAAATTATTCATACTATGTTGGAATAATGCTGAGTAGAAAAAGAGAACTGTTATTAGTATTTAAGAGCCTTTTATAAGAAGGCTTATGGTGTATTCATTTTTGCATTTAAAAAAAAGTTTATTAGAATTGCAGATACAATAAAGATATATTCCATGCAAAATTCACTCCTTAAATTCTTGCTACAACCACAGATGGGACAGGTTAAAGTTAGGGAAGCTGAACTCAGTACAAGTCTCCCAAGTGAGTGGAAGGGACCCCATTACTTGAGTCATGTCCACTGCCTTCCAGGGTGTGCACTGTGAGGTAACTGGAGTCAGAAGCGGAGCTGGGACTTGAAACCAGGCACGCCAACAAGGGATTCAGGCATCCCAGAATGCATCTGAACTGCTGCATCAAATGCACATCCAGAGGTTTGAGGTTAATATCTATAAACACTGACTTTGGCATTGTGTAGTTTGATTTTCACCATTACAATGGAACAGTATAGTTGTCGTCATTGCACAGCGAAGAATCCAGTAGGAGTGTGTAGACAGGATGATCCCCAGAACCCAGAAGTCCCTGGTTTCCATAGTTCACCATCCAACAGAATGCTCCTGTATTGCTCCAAGGGTCTTCTCCATGTCAAGTGTCGTCATCTCTGTGGTTGTGCCTGTTTTCTTCCCTCATTTTTCCAAAAATATGTTTTCTCTTCCCATCCTCCTGTGAAAATTCTGTCCTCCTATACTCCTAGGCCTGGTTTAACAGTCACTCCTTTTCAAATCATTACTCTCTAGTGGTCTTGCCCTTTTCAGTTAATAATTATAATGTTTATAACTCATAATATTTAGTGCTCACTCCATATTTTTGGTTTTTTTTTAATTATTCTTCCAAAATTTTAGAAAATTTCTTGTGGAACTGACATGTACTGAGTACTGAGTTGTGCATCTCAACACTGCACTTATCATGATTAACAATGAATGATAGCTTTTAAAATATTTCATGTTTTATTTATGAAGGAAGATGAATATTTGAATTCTTCACTATGGCAATAATTTAGTTTGCTCAATAGTTACTCTTTGAATTAGATCAAATATGTCTTTTTCAGTCACTTAATAATAGTTTAATGATATTTAGAAAGCTTCCTTAAAAATCTTCATATAGATATACTATTAAACTTCATGGTTTATGCACATTTGGTGCAGTATGAGTAGATATATTAAAAATAGGATTTCATATAATATTAGCTTAATAGAATATATCTTTCAAGTTGATTTTACTCTTATTAGGATGGTAGATATAGTATAATTATATTGTCTCTTTTTTAAAAATACTTCCCTGTCCCAATTATATAAGTTATACAGTTATAGTCTCGTGATAATTTAAGATCTAGAAGTAAAATAAAACTATTCTGCATTTACTCATAACATCATGTGTGTGTGTGTGTGTGTGTGTGCTGTTTTCAGCCAAGAACTGATGATGAATCAGGGAAACCAGAGTCCAAATAGGCACATTAGCACAGAGTCTTATCTCCTCTGTCACCATAAACACATTCACTGTAATACATTCACTAATGTGTTGAGGAAATGAGTCAGCACTCTTTCACAGAGAGAGATGTCCCAGGTCCACTTTTCATGTTGATTTACTATCAGCTTCTATATGAATTAGACTTTGGTCTGAATATAAAATAGAACCCAATTCATTCCTCTAATGATCATTTCTAGGATCCCTGACATTCTGTTCTCTTGCTCGGGGCAAGAGAATAGAGATAAGACAGAAAAATGCGAGAAAGGATCCCTAACATACATATGTACATACATACATATATACACACACATATATACATACACACACACACACACACACACCTTAGAGTTTCCAGTGTTGTAATGAACTATTTTAGGGGATGCAAAGAGCTGCAGAACTGTGTGATGCAGAGAGCTAAATAGATTATTAGCAAAAGTGGTTCAATGCCGTGTTCCTAGGCTTGAGTGCACTGTTTTGCTGCACACTTTCACTGTCTTACTCATAGACAAAAGCCACACAGAGTGAAATCAGGGGTGACAGACTTCATTTTCAAAGATGGCCCCAGTTGCATATACATCCAGTCCCACATGCTCTTCTAGATCTTTTGCAGTCTCCTTCAGAGGATGAAGTTTATTTCTTCTGCTCTGGACCTCAGCGTGCTCTTTCAAATGCGCATGATTGAAATGCTGCTGAAAAGTGCCTGTTAAAATCCTTAGAAGAAATCCAAACGGCCAACAGACACTTGAGAAAATGCTCAGGATCACTAGCCATCATGGAAAGGCAAATCAAAACCACGATGAGATTTCACCTCACCCAGGTTACAATAGATTTCATACAGAAATCAAAAAACAACCAACACTGGAGAGGATATGGGGAATAAGATATCCTAATCCACTGTTGGTGGGAATGTAAACTGGTACAGCCACTGTGGAAGACAGTATGGAGATACCTGAGAAATCTGAATATAGACCTGCCATATGACCAGGCCATCCCACACTGGAAATTTACCCAAAGGAAATGAAATCAGCATATGGAAAATTTGATATGTACTCCATGTTTATGGCAGCTTAATTCACAATAGCTAAGATATGGAATCAACCAAGACATCTGTCAACTAAAGACTGGATAAAGAAATTATATATTTATATATATATATATATATATATACACACACACACACACAGTATGGAATACTACACAGCAGTTAAAAATGTAGTCCTTTTGTTTGCAACAAAATGGGTGAAACTGGAAACCATTATATTTAGTGAAATGAGTCAGTCCTAAAAAAGACAAATACCATATGTTTTCTCTGATCTGTGGTCGTGGAGTACCTAAAAGATAATTTATAGAAGTGAAATTGATACTTTGAGATGCAATGTACTTGAATAGCCTTTGCTCCACTGTTGAGGAACAGTTTTTTTTTTTTTTTTTCTTATACTATTTGTTATATGCTTTACTTAGCGTAGGGTTAATCTTATGAGTACAACATTAACTGAAAAGAGATCTTAGTAAAAAATAAAAATGGGACTAGGAGAGGGAGGAGGAAGAAGGGCGGGAGTGTGGGTGGGAGGGAGGGTAGGGTGGGAAGAACCACTATGTTCCTAAACTCTTGTATATGAAATGCATGAAGCTTGTATACCTAAAATAAAAATTTTAAAAAGAAAAAAAATACTGTGAAATGACTTCTTAACTTCCAATACCAGATCATAAAATGTGATAGAACGTGGTTCTGTCTGCCTGTCTGTCTCTCTCACCCTTAGAGCTGGGCCACCATGCTGTGAGGAATCTCAAAATTGCCCACATAGAAAGGCACTTCAGCCTCATCTAACACACATCAACTGACAGATTGGAGTGAATGCATCTGCAAAGAATTCTAGCCCTCAACCTTATACTCTTTCAGTTGCGGTCACACATAATGGGTTCTACTGAGCTTGATCCAAATTGGTGATTATTGTAAGTGATGCATAATAAATTATTATATTGCTCTACGACACTTGGGAGTAATTTATACAGCAAAAGCAAATTAAATTGATGTTAGTACTTGGAATTGCACTAGTAGCAAAAGCTAAAGCATGTACCATTGGGGCCATGTGATGGATGAGCTGAGTTATTAATGAGGAGAATTTTAGTGAAAGTCTAAAGAACCTCTGCTATGGTATGGAAGTTTATGTCCTCCCAAAATGTGTGACCCCCACAGTGATGATATTAATGGGTGAAGGGCCTTTGGGAGATGGTCATGTGATGTGACCAGGAATAATACTCCCATGAATGTAGACTTGAGAGAAGGAATCTGCCCTTCTCACATATGAGGACACAGTGAGAAGAGGCCATCTAAGAACCAGGGAATAGTCCCTCAACAGACACTAAATCTGCCAGCAACACTAAGTGTGGGCTTCCTAACCTTCATAACTGTGATAACTATATTTATATATTGTTTTATATATTTAAATATATTTTAAATATGTATATACTGTTATATATTTATGTTGTTCTATATTGTTTTTGTTACTTTTTATTTTAGCAGAAGATTGGCAGGCAACAGACACACAAAAAGAATGCTCAGGATCACTAATTATCAGGGAAATGCAAATAAAAGCCACAATGAGGTTTTACCTTACCCCAATTAGAATGACTTTCACACAGAAATCGAAAGACTGTAAATGCTGGTGAGGATGTGGGCGAAAAGGTATATACACTGTTGGTAGGAATGTAAACTAGTTCAGCCATTGTAGGGGACTGCATGGGGATTCCTCAGAAATCTGAGTGTAAATCTGTCATTTGACCCAGCTAATAACACTCCTAGGAATTACCCAAAGGAAATAAAATTGGCATACAAAAGAGTTATCTGTACCCCCATGTTTATTACAGCACAACCCACAATAGCTAAGATATGGAATCAACCCAGATGTCCATCAACTAATGATGGGATAAAAAAAAATGTAGTATATATATACAGTGTGGAATACTACTCAGCCATAAATAAATGAAATCTTTTATTTTGAAAAAACAAAATGGATGCAGTTGGAAACCATTATACTAAATGAAATAAGCCAGTCCCCAAAGACAAACCTCATATGTCTACTCTGCTTTTTGGTAACTAATAGAGTACAAAAAATGTAATGTATGTGAGACAAAATGACATTTTAAGATTTGCTCTATGTTTACAGTCCTTGGCATCAACTGTTGAGGAACAATGTTGTTTGCTTCAAGCTATTTGTTGAATTCTTTGCTTAGTAGAGTGTTAAGCTTATGATTATAAATAAGAAGAACCAAGAAGATTGGCATGGAAATATTTTTAAAGATTTATTTATCTAATTGAAAGGCATAGTTAGAGAGAGGACACACACACATACACGCATGCACACACACACACAGAGGGAGAGAGAGAGAGTGAATCTCCCATCTGCTGGTTCACTCCTCAAATGGCTGCAACAGCCAGGATGGGGCCAGGCTGAAGGCAGGAACCAGGAGCCTCTTTTGGTTCCCTTATATGGCTGCAGGGGCTCAAGCACTTGGGCCATCCTCCGCTGCCCTTGCAGGTGCATCAGCAGGGAGCCAGATTGGAATTGGAGCAGCCTGGACTAAAACCAGTGCCCATATGGAATGCCAGCACTATAGGCCACAGCTTTAATCCCCTGAACCACAGTACCAGCCTCAGGAAGTTTTTTAAATTAATTTATTTATTTTTAGTTCAATGGCAGGTACAGAGAGAAAGAGAGAGAAATTTTCATCTCTTCGTTTATTTCCCAAATGCATGCCCATAAGTCAACGTTGGAGCTCAGAACTCAATCACATCACTAAAATGGGTGGCATGAACCCAAGTACTTGGAGTTATCATCTGCTGCCTCCCAGGGAGCACACCGGCAGAAAGCTGGATCAGAAGCCGGTACTCAGGAGTCCAAGCAGGCACTCTGATATGGGGTGCAGGCATCTCAGGCTGCAACTTAACTATTGCAACACATTCCTGCCCCTGTCAAGGAAGCCTTAAAGTATGGAAAATGTTACAGCAAGATGCAGAAGGGGGGAGGGTAGGCTAGCAATGGACTGCATATTTGCAGTGACAGGGAACACAGAAACTGTATCTAGTGAACTGATGGATCTTGTAAAGGTAAATTTTAGGCAGAATTTAGAAAGTGCCTTCTGACTTTTTCTCCATGACTGTGATAAAATGAGAGAGGAGGGAAGCTGAGAAATGATTTGTTCTGTTTTCAATAAAATTTTAGAAGACATGTCAAGGAGCTAGAACTTATTGTGGTTGAAAATAAATCATTTTCATTCTCTACCTCTACAAGATTCTCAAATTAAGAAAAGGATTCATGGAGAAGTAAAAAAAAAAAAAAAAAAAAAAAAAAGACATGACTTAATATTTTTTTGCTAGGTCCCCATAAAATACTAAGTCAGTGCCTGGGAGAGCCATTCTGGCATAAAGAGGTCCCTCTACAAACCTTCAGGCCATGCTTTGTGGGCTTACTCTGAGAATCATAACAGCAAAGATTCTAAGAATGTCACCTGAAATATAATATTAAAAAAATAAAGTGCCAATAATAATGGCATATGATTGAAACATGGAGAGAAAAATTAAATATGTGTATCATGGCTTTAATTACTTGATACAATGCAACAAGCTGAAATAATATTAGTTTTGGTACAGAAGAAAAAATACCATTTAAAAGGCACAGATGTAGGGGCCAGCATTGTAGTGCAGCAAGTTAAGCTGCTCTATGACCTGGAATACTGGCATCCCATATGGGCACTGCTTGGAGCACCGGCTGCTCCACTTCTCATCCAGCTCCATGCTAATGCAGCTGTGAAAGCAACAGAGGATGGTCCAAATATTTGGGTTCTTGCCACCCACATGGGTTACCTGGAAGAAGCTCCTGGATTCTGTCTTTGGCCTGGCCCAGCCCCAGCCTCGGTGGCTATTTGGGGAGTGAACTGGTGGATGGAGCATCTCCCATTCTCTCCGTCTCTCTTTCTCTGTAACTCTCTGCCTTTCAAATAAATAAACAAATTGTTTTTTAAAAGGTATAAATTTAATAAAGATTTTCAACAGAGCATATAAAATACCTTTTCTGGATTGAATCAGAAAATTACAGCCCAGAGAACACATGATATTAACACACTCTAGAACAACTTTCATTGAAATTCATTCATTGTTTATATAATTGGGCCACAGTGAAAAACAGTTCCACAAATATCACTAAACAATTCAGTGCTGACTTTCATTTTTTTAAAAGCATGGTGATGAGTGTGCTGTTTCCTAAGCAAAATGTTTTTGTTATAAATAAACATAGAGTCATTTTTCTTCAGGAATTGGAATCAAGACTACTCGTTGTTGAAAACTGTTTGTTTTATAAACACTGAGCTCATGGAGTGATTGGTTTGCCTATTATGAGTTAGCTTCTGGAAAGCTGAGAGAGAAAGTCATGATTCACTTCCTAACAGAAAATTATGCATCTTAATTTCACCTGAAGCTGTATCTTACTTTATCTAGTCTTATTTTCCTCCTCCCTCCTTTAAATTAATTTTAGATACAAAATAAAAAGTTTTGTACTGTTTATATTTTCCTAAATCATCTCAAGTCATATTTTATGATATGGCCAGGGAAAAGGAATATAAACTAATGAATAATAAAACACTTTCTAAGTAAACTAACATTAACTTAAATGTTATCTTTAAAAAAATATATTTGCCATGATTCAATGCAGTTATCAAAACTCTAAACTGAAAATATTTATTTATAGAATGCCCTTTCTGTCCATAACTTTCAATTTTGTAGTCTTTTTTTTTTTTTTTTTTGGCAGGCAGAGTTAGACAGTGTGTGAGAGAGAGAGAGAGAGAGAGAAAGAAAAGTCTTCTTCCCTTGGTTCACCCTCCAAATGGCCGCTACGGCCAGCCTGCTGCAGCCAGCATGTTGCACCAATCTGAAGACAGGAGCCAGCTGCTTCCTCCTGGTCTCCCACGTGGGTGCAGGGCCCAAGCACTCAGGCCATCCTCCACTGCCTTCCCTGGCCACAGCAGAGAGCTGGACAACCAGGACAGAATCTGGCGCCCCAACCGGGACTAGAACCTGGGGTGCCAGTGCCACAGGCGGAGGATTAGCCAAGTGAGCCGGTGCACCGGCCAATTTTGTAGTCTTTTAATAGCAATCTTTATTTATAAATGGTGACAAATTCCAAATATTTTATATGTACAGATTTAAGAACATAGTGATACTTCCCACCTCACCCTCCTTCCTGTTCACACCCTCACTCTCCCTCCTCCTTCCCTTCTTATTCTTTTAATTTTTACAAAGACATACTTTCAGTTTATTTTATAATCATAAGAAATATGTGTATGTAATTGAAATAAATATATGTATATTTATCATAACATATATGTCTCTAAATGTGTACATTTATATTTATCTTACGGGGACACAGGCAGCATGGCATAGTTACCATGTGTAGCACAATATCGCTTTTGCCACCAAATTTTGATCAAAAAATGAAATGTGTTTGAAACAAATGAACATATATATTTTATACGGATATTTGTAATAAAAAAAAACCTCATTGTTAAGAGAGACATAGGATTTGCTGCACAGGATCTACTATGTCCCTGAGAGTTATGATATAATGTAACACCAAATTGATAGTGAAGAAAGATGGCTGAGAAATTTACCTAATAATTCTATGGGAGAAACCTGTGAAAGTGTGATTTCAAAGACTTTAACAATGGCCAAATGTATATTTTGATTACTCTGGATAAATTTATGTGATTCTAAATGGTTTGGTGATATGTTAGGTCATAAAATTCCTTTAAGTACAAACTCAGTATTTCCCTAAAATGTGGCAGAAACATAAAAAAAAAAAAGGTTGATAATCACTGCTTTAACTGAGAATCTGTATGACATCATGTGCTACTTAATATTCCCAATACCATCATTTCAAAGCCCTAGAGGCATACCTGTTTTCTATAGCAGTGGTCACAATATGGGAATCAGAGTAATGTTTGCAGATGTAAACCAAATCATAGCCACCTTCATGGCACTTTATTTGCTTAGAGTTGTAAGGTACCCCCACTTATGTGCTGAATGTCTCTATCTAGCATTAGGCAATCTTCCTAATTTTTTGCTTTTGTATGCAACTTTAGGTTATTTCTTTCTTTAAAAACTTGAAATGATTTCCCATTTTATACAATGGAGTCTCTAGGCACTTTAGGTGAGCATGAGTAATGTCACGTTCTTATCTCATTCTATATTTTCAGGATAGTAACCAATTACCTCAGATAATCACAATACTTGCTGCAACCATCATATACTCTTGGGCATGTCCACCATATTTTGGTAAATTGGTAAAGTTCATTTTTCATTGAAAAAAAGTCTTCATAAAAGTCTGCATAGCAAGGCAAATAATCAACATAGATAATGGGCTATCTATAGAGGGGGGAAATATTTTCAAACTGTATATCCAACTAGTGGCTAATATCCAGAATATATAAAGAGTTCAACATAAAAATAGTCTTACTGAAAAAATATGAATAGTTTGAATAGACATTTCTCAAAAAAAGATACACAGGCATCCAAAAAATATAAAAATTGCTGAAGACAATTAATCATCAGGGAAAGGCATAGTCACTTTCAATTGTTCAGTATCTCCTAGTTGTCATAACTATTTTCTCCTCTCTAATCCAAAACAAAAATCCTTCCAGTTCCAGCTGAGAAGTAGTCTGAGTTTCAGCCTACAGAACTCTTCCCTACCATGACCCTCTTTAGAAGTTGCCTTCCTATCTTGCTGTACCCCCCACCAAATACTACTGAGTGACTTTTTCTTCTTCGTCCCTCCCTCCCTCCCTCCCTCCCTCCCTCCCTCCCTCCCTCCCCCCTTCTTCCTCTCCTTCCTTCCTTCCTTCCTTCCTTCCTTCCTTCCTTCCTTCCTTCCTTCCTTCTTCTTTTTATATTTAAAATTGTAACTATCTAAGTAAGAACAGTATCAAAATATTCACCATCTTGATGATGGTCTCCAGCTCCTTCATTTCATTTAACACAATGGCTTAACTATAACAGGTGATGAACCAATTGAACATTTCATTTGTTCAAAATTTCATTCATTTAGTACAATTGTTATGGGAAAACGGCAGCAGAGGAATTATAGTTACTTTGGTTTTTGTCTCACATGGAAGAAGAATTTCCAAGTAGACAAGAGATTTAAAAGTATTTATTAGAATCAAGGACCTCTAGCCAGAGCAGCATGAAGCAGGGCTTCCAAGAGAGGAAAGAACCCCACAAACTTCCTAGCATTTGGATTTTAAGTACAATTTCAAAGGAAAGAAACCTTGACAATCAGATTGGTATTCAGTTACCAGGTGGGGACAAAAATCATCAAAAGACCTGATTTACAATCCTTTATCCTATCTGGTTGCTCATGCTAAAACAAACAACCAAAAAACCATCCAGAAGGCTGGGATAGGTAACCTGCCTTCACAACAAACTGAGAACTCAGATGCCATCTCCACCTTCCTTGCTATTCTCATGGTAAATTTGTAAATTTGAAGATTCCTAAGGAAGCAGACACTTTGATCAGCTAAGCTTTTGAAAAAGGAAGCAAATATTTTACACCCCAAATTCCATTGGGATCCCCTGACCCATCTGACTCCTCACACAATATATATATATCCTCACAGGATACCTCTTATGCTGAATGCTACACAGCTAGAGAAGAACACTAAACACAAAGCAAATAATTCTTTTGTGACATCAGCAAAATTACCGTGTTATTATATATGACTAAAGTGAAATAGATGAGCTCAGCAGGGAAGATAGCAAGATTTGGGAAAGCAGGTTTTTAAGACCTATTGATGCTCTAAGTGATAAGTAATTGTTAATTTTGTTTGTGAAGTTAATTATCTAGCAGGAGAATGCAGAAATCAACCATATTTCTGTAGACATCAATAAAATTTATAGTTCATCTAGAACAGCTCTATTTCTTTTCTTAATAATAAGGAGAAGTATCTTGTAAATAAACGGAGTTTAAGAATTCTGTGATCCAGCATTACCACTACACTGTATTTATGCAATAGAAACAAAATTACTATATCAGAGAGATAGGTCCACTCCAGTTTTTTGTTTTTTGTTTTTGGTTTTTGGTTTTTTTTTTTTCTTGCCACAGCACATAGGATGCCAGTGTCTTGAGTTTATCAATACACAATTATAATTGTACCAAACTGTCATACCACACCCCTTAAAATGTGCAGTTATTTTCTGCTACTGAAAAAATTAAAGTTGTATAATGACTCAAACTGAAGAAAAAAGTATTGATGGAAAACAGCACGGTGGAGAAAGAGTGCAGAACAAAGAGATCAGCTAGAACTTTCTATCTATTTATTACAGTAAATTCTGGTACCTCTTATTTTAAATTTGTATTAAAATTAAAATATTAAATATTACATTATATGCTAAATTAAAATGTACCTACATGAAGATTAATAATAATAGAATTATCTATTGGTTTACTTTCCCTTTTTATGCAATAATAGAAAAACTGAGACTTTTGAGTTTCTCACTCTTCCTCTTGCTTCTTTCCCTTATTGTTGATAGAGCTATCAGTGTGTTTTAAAAAATTATAAAACAATCATGCTTATGTAAGTATGATTATCTCCCAAGCCATGATTTATAGAAAGAAAATAGATAGGGGCCAACATTGTAACACACCAGGTTAAAACTCTTTTCTATATTGATGCACCAGTTGGAGTCCCAGCTGCTTCATTTTTGATCCAACTTCCTGAAAATGCATCTAGAAATGTTAGGTAGGAAGTCAGAAATGAGCTTATGTGTGTGTGACAAAGGCCTAAGGAATTGACATCTAGGTCCAGCATCCGCATCTCAAAGTCATCCCAATAATCTTCCAGGTGCAGCCCAGTATCTGCACTTCAAACGTCCTGCCTGGATCCTGATGACCTTCCAGAGGGTCCTGCCCCTTCTACCTGGTAACAATCCTTCCTCTGAGGCGGGGTGATGTCAGCCAGGCTTCCTCTGTCTGATAGCATCAGGGAAAAACTCAGAAAGGAATTTTTTGTATTTATACCCTGGACTCCTGGCACCTGGCTTCTGCCTTCTGCCTCTACCTCTTTCTCATTCTTTCTCTATCCATTTGTCTTTCAAGTAAATAAACTACTAAATAAGTAAAATTTTTAAGAAGCAAAGAAATGGCAGATTTAATTTTTTAAATATGAAGAAAACACTCCCTGAATACAATTTAGAAAATAAAATATGAGGTAAAAATAAAATCACCATAATCCCATGCTCAAAATTGAATTATTTTATTCACTTCAGCTTCGTTCCTTCCATTTTGAAATAATACCTTTTTTTGTTAAATTGAATGGGCACAACTTCTGTAATCATTACAGGTATTTTTATTTTTCTGTCTTTTTATATTTTATTCAGTAAGAAAGATTTCCCCCAGCCACTGGACAAAGCATCCTTGAGGCTACATTTTATTTAATCTGAAGCAATACAAGTTTATTGGGCTCTCAAGCATTGTCTCTATTCAAAATTTGAATGCTGTGTTTAGTATAATAAACAGAATTCTATACTTGATTTATGACTAACTTTTCTCCCTATTTCTTGTTCGGGTCCCCATTAGGTTGGAATGCTACAATGGTCTTGGGTAAAAGGTTATTCTCCTTCTATATTGCCAGCTGATCTTAAGCTCCGCTGTTACTAGGAGTTGGAGAAGGAGAGCCAAAGAAAACATGGCCTCTTTGAAATGTTGTTCTTGAAAGCAAGTTCTATGCTCCATGTAGTCTGGTTTAGCAAGATTGATCTCCTCCCCTTGATTTCAGTTAAGTACACTTCTATCCTTGATAGTCATTTGGGAACCTTTCTAAAACCATGAATTTCATCGGCATGTCTTGTGGCTGGTGTCTCTCCACTACTGTAGAGAACCAGATTATTAAGAATCACACTGATTTTTCTGCTAAAAACATCTAGTCTGTGGAAACATTGCTTGCATTTATGTTGCATGTCCCAAAAAGACCTGGTTATGCACGTCAGTCCCAATATGTCACCCTCTGTTACCTATAACCTAAAAAAGTTATGATCCTTTACTTTTTCATGTGAATGTCTTAGTATTGCTTTATGCTAG
This sequence comes from Oryctolagus cuniculus, assembly GCF_964237555.1. Taxonomy (NCBI): domain Eukaryota; kingdom Metazoa; phylum Chordata; class Mammalia; order Lagomorpha; family Leporidae; genus Oryctolagus; species Oryctolagus cuniculus. The sequence continues at coordinate 121,682,380 of NC_091436.1, read as the reverse complement.
GAAAATTCATCATCATTTTGAAGTCTAAATTTATATTTTCTTTTCAAATAAAAATTGAGAAAAGGATTTCTCTTTTATTTTCCCTATAAATGCTGCAAATTGTTTGACTTCATATTTGTTTAGATTGCTCTTTGATTGAGACAGTTTTATTTTTAAAAATGAAATCAAGCTCTCTGATTTTGTCATTATTTCTGCTTAGAAAGCAGAAACAGATATTGCTTGATATCAGGAAATTTCTCTTTTGCTTAAATGTTCTTTTCCATTTACTTGAATGACATCAAGCTCTCCTTACTATCTTCATATTTTGGTGCTTCTTTAACAACTCTTCCACTTGACCATAATAATTGAATGTTAGAGTCATTTGAGATTCTATTTGAGATCTGTTTGTCTTCGTGGTAGAATCTCATCCATCCCTATGAAATCAGCTGCTATCTATAGACAGACAATTGGCATATTTGTACCTTCTTTGAAGAGTTGTCTTTGACCTCTAAACATAAATTCACTTTTTCTATTTAATCCCTTCATCTGTAAATCAGTCCTTCATATTTAAATAGTAATATCCATTGTTCTCCAACATACTTTTTGTCCCACAATGCTCCTTATTTCAGCAAAAAATTCAAAGCTCAGAGGGGTCTTCAAACAGTGTATAGGAATTTATATTATGCAAAAATTGTGCATTGATTTAAAATCTTTATTTGGTGGAGAGTTTGCTTGTGATTATAAAATAAAGTATGTCATTGTAAAAATTAGAAGAAAAAATAAGAAAGGAAGGAGAGGGGAGGGTGGGAGTATGGACAGGATGGAAAGTATGGTGAGAAGTATCATTTATGCTCTTAAATCTGTATATATGGGCCGGTGCCGTGGCTCAATAGGCTAATCCTCTGCCTGTGGCACTGGCACTCCAGGTTCTAGTCCCGGTCAGGGTGCCGGATTCTGTCCAGGTTGCCCCTCTTCCAGGCCAGCTCTCTGCTGTGGCCCGGGAGTGCAGTGGAGGATGGCCCAAGTCCTTGGGCCCTGCACCAGCATGGGAGACCAGGAGAAGCACCTGACTCTTGCCTTCGGATCAGCGCGGTGCGCCGGCCACAGCGCGCCGGCCACAACGCGCCAGCCACAGCGCGCTGGCTGCAGCGGCCATTGGAGGGTGAACCAACGGCAAAGGAAGACCTTTCTCTCTGTCTCTCTCTCTCTCACTGTCCTCTCTTCCTGTCCAAAAAAAAATCTGTATATATGAAATATATGAAATTTTTTCAGTATATATAAATACAACATTTTTTAAAGAAGAAAAAATTAAAACCCTATTTTAATTCCATTTTTCCACAACCTTTCAGAATTTGCCTATTCTCATGGTTTGTTCTTAGTGTACATGAAATCTGCAATTCACTGTGCTTATTCTTAGCTCATATATTCAATAAATCATGATATTAGCTCTTAGTCTAAATATCTTAAATCCATTAATTTCTCTACATTTCATTTGTCATCATCCTAACCATTATTAAAACCATTACCTTGATCATCATGTCATCTTCTAGCCTAGATGAAGTTTCATTCAAGGTAGTTTTCTACAATAAAATTGACAAAACAATTATTGATTATTGGATTCCTTTGTCTAAATATTTACATTTACCCTCTACTTTTATTCAGACTTCAGATTATTATGTTTCATGATATGCTACAGTCCAATGATATAATCATACTTGTGTATGTAATCATATTTTCATCAGAAGCATTTCGACGATAGTGGCTTATTTTTTGTGTTCTTTCTAGTTTAAAGGCTGTTTCATGTACAACCTTATCCCAACCACAAACTATTTGCCTCCTTTCCATCAACCCCTACACTACACACACACAGATACTCTTGGCCTAGTTGATATTCTACTTTGTGTAACTTCCTTTAGGAAGGTTTCTTAATCTTAGACAAGTTTCTTTTTTGTCAAAAACTATATTCATTTTAATCATATATCTCATCTTTATCATTTTTCTATGTCTCTAATGCTGACTGAAAGTGTATAAATCATGCATACTTTATCCATTACTGTATGTTCAAGGTCTAGAACAGTGCTTAACACTGAATATGTGCTTAGATATATATTGAAAAACAAAAATGCAGCTATAGCAAAGCTGTAGTTCAAGACCAATAGACTGAATGATCAGAATCGGTGACGAAGTAAAAGAAAATAGTTCTTGTTTTTAATTCTTATGGGCTGTTATAGCAGTATAAAAAAACTTCCAGAAGAGTTTTTAGAAATGTGCAAAACATTCTGTGCAAGGTGACTGGTGAAACTCTGCAGCTAGAAACAAATAAAAGTAAAGCTTGAATATTCTTTTCTATAAGACAATTCCTCACCTCACATTACCAGATTAAATATACCTGTATAGGTTTATATATCACTCTATCCAACCAGAGAGACAGAGATGAGGAGAAGAACTGGAATAAATATATAACAGATTTATCACTGAGTGGTAGAACTTAAGAAACTTAAAAATATTCATTTTACTCTTGGTATTTGCATAAGACTATACACATATTTAACTTCATAATCATAGTATATCACCAGATATAAAGTAATATTAAACAAAAGTCTGCAGCAAACACACATTTACATAGATTCAACCAATGTTTATTCAATGTGCTAGAAGCACTGTTAAACTTAACGTTACAGTTTTAATTTTGAATCGGATGTTTTTCATTTGTGTTCCCAAAAGAATCAAATATAAAGCACAAAAAATTAAGAAATTAGTCATTGTTTAAGTTTTATTTAAGTTATACAAGTTTCATGCATTTCAACATACAGATTTAGGACCAAAGTGACACTTCCTCCCTAACCTCCCTCCCATCCATGCTTCAATACTTCCTCCTCCTCCCTCTCTTGTTTCCACTCTTAATTTTTTTAAAGTTTTTTTTTTTTTTTTTGACAGGTAGAGTTATAGACATTGAGAGAGAGAGAGACAGAGAAAAAGGTCTTCCTTCCGTCGGTTCACCTCCCAAATGGCCACTATAGCTGCCGCTGCGCTGATCCAAAGCTAGCATCCAGGTGCTTCTTCCTGGTCTCCCATGTGGGTGCAGGGGCCCAAGCACTTGAGCAATCCTCCACTGCCTTCCCAGGCCACAGCAGAGAGCTGGACTGGAAGAGGAGCAACCAGGACTAGAACCCAGTGCCCATATGGGATGCCGGCGCTGCAGGCAGAGTATTAACCAAGTGAGCCATAGCACTGGCCCTCCCCACTCTCAGTTTTTACAATGATCTATTTTCAGTTTGCTTAGTGATCATATAGATAATCCTACACTAAGTAAAAGAGTTCAATATAGTATGAAGAGAAAAAAAATAACAAAACACTGTATCTCTATGGAATAGACAAGGGCTGTAAACAATCATCAAATCTTAAAATGTTAATTTCACTCCAACACATACATTTTAGGTAACCTATTGGATATATTAGATCAGGGAAAATGTATGCTATTTGTCTTTTGGGGACTAGCTTATTTCACTAAGTATAATGGTTTCCAGTTGTGTCCATCTTGTTGCAAAAGACAAAATTTCTTTATTCTTATAACTGAGTAGTATTCCATAGTGTATATATACAATAATTTCTTTGTCCAGTCAACAATTGATGGACATTTGGGTTGATTCCATATCTTAGTTATTGTAAATTGTGCCTCAATGAACAAGTGGGTACCAAAAACCCTTTCATGTAATGGTTTTGTTTGGTTTGGGTAAATTCCCAGGAGTAGGTTGGCTGGATTATGGCAAGTCTATATTCAGATTTCTGAGGTATCTCCATACTGTCCTTTTTAGTCGCTGCACCAGTTTACATTCCCATTTTTCCTACATCCTTGCCAGCATTTGCTGTTGTTTGTTTTTCTATGACAGCCATTGCAACTGGACTGAGGTGAAACCTTATTATGGCTCTGGTTAAAACTTCCACGACTAATGTTAGCCATCGGAATTGTCTCTTGAAAAATTCCTATTCATGTCCTTTGCCCATTTCTTAACTGGACTATTTTGTTAATGTTGGATTTCTTTATCAGTTGTATAGTTTGCAAATATTTTCTCCCATTCTGTCATTTTCCTCTTCACTTTCCTGAGTGTTTCTTTTGTAGTGCAGAGGCTTCTCAGCTTGATGGAATCCCATTTGTCAATTTTGGCTTTGATTGCCTGTGCTTTTGGGTCTTTTCTAAGAGGTCTTTGCCTATGCCAGTGTTTTTCAGTTTCCCAAATGTTCTGTAGTAATTCAATGGTATCAAGTCACAGATTTAGGTCTTTGATCTAGTTTGAGTGGATATTTTTTATTAGGTGTAAGGTATGGGTCAAGTTTCATATTTCTGAATATGGAGATTAAGGTTCCCCAGCACAATTTGTTAAAGAGATTGTTCTTGCTCCAAGGATTGATGTTAGCTCATTGGTGAAAGAATAGTTCATTGTAGATGCATGGATTTATTTCTGAAGTTTCTATTCTCTATACATCTGTTTATGTGCCAGTACCAGGTTGTTTTGTTTAGAACTGTCCTATAGTATGTCTTTTTTTAAAATTTATTAATTTACTTGAAAGTCTGAGTTACACAGAGAGAGAAGGAAAGGCAGAGAGAGAGAATGAGATATCTTCCATCTGCTGGTTCACTCTCCAATTGGCCGCAACAGCCGGAACTGTGCCAATCTGAAGCAAGGAGCCAGGAGATTCCTCCGGGTCTCCCACATGGGTGCAGGGGCCCAAGGACTTGGACCATCTCGTACTGCTTTCCCAGGCCACAGCAGAGAGCTGGATTGGAAGTGGAGTAGCCAGGACTCTAACCTGTACCCATACGGGATGCTGGCACTGCAGGTAGCAGCTTTACCCTCTATACCACAGTGCTGGCCTCTGTAGTTTGTCTTGAAATCAGGTATTGTGATGCCTCTGTCATTGTTTTCTTGTATAAGATTGCTTTAGTGATTCAGATTCTCTTGTGTTTTCATAAGAATTTTAGCATCCTTTTTCTGTGTCTGTGAAGAATGTGTATTTTGTGCTATTTTGATTAGGATTGCATGCAATCTATAAATTGTTTTTGGTGGTATGAACTTTTTGTTGATGTTGATTCTTCCAATCCATTAACAGGGAAAATTTTCCCATTTTAATATTTTCTTGTATTTCTTTAGTGTTTTCATTGACATCATTGGTTAAATCAATTCCAAGTTATTTAATTATTGTTGGAGCTCTTGTGATTGGGAATGATCTTAAAAGTTCTTTCTCAGGCATGACATTTTTATATCCTGACACTTTACCAAACTCTTTTATAAGATCCAATAGTCTCTCAGTGGAGTCTGTTGATCCCCTATATATAGAAGCATGTCATCTGCAAATGGAGATATTTTGATTTCCTCCTTTCCAATTTATATATCTTTGATTTCTGTTTTCTTGCCTGATGGCTTTGGTTAAACTTCCAGGACTATATCTCTGGTTAAAACTTCCAGGACTAAATTGAATAGCAATGGTGAGAGAGGGTATCCTTGTCTGCTTCCAGATCTGATAGGGTATATTTCCAGCTTTTCCCCATTCAACATGATGCTGGCCATGTGTTTGTCATAAATTGCCTTAATTGTGTTGAGGAATGTTTCTCCTATACCCAATTTGGTTTATATTTTCATTATGAAAGGATGTTGTCTTTATCAAATGCTTTCTCTGCATCTATTGAGATAATCATATGGTTTTGGTTCTTCAGTTTGTTAATGTGATGTATCACATTAATTGGTTTGAGAATATTGAACCATCCACGCTTACCAGGGATAAGTCCCTCTTTGCCTGGTAAATGATCTTTCAGATGTATTGGATTTTGATTAGCTAATATTTTGTTGAAGACTTTTGCATCTATGTTCATCAGGGATATTGACCTATATTTCTCTTTCTCTATTGTATCTTTTTTCTGGTTTAGGAATTAAGATGATGCAGGCTTCACAGGAGGAGTTTGGGAGGATTCCTTCCCTTTCAATTGTTTTGAGTAGCTTGAGAAGAATTGGAATTATTTCTTCTTTAAGTGTCTGGTAGAATTCATCAGCGAAGTTGTCCAGTCCTGGACTTTTCTTTCTTTGGAGGATCTTTATTAATGACTCAATTGCCGTCTTTTTTATTCTTCTGTCTAGGTTTTCTGTGTCTTCATGACTTGATTTTGGTAGATTGTATATGTGTATGAATCTATCCATTTATTCTAGGCTCCTCAATTTATTAGAGCTGTATGCTCTTTGTAGTAATTCCTGATGATTCCTTTTATTTCTGTGATTTCCGTTGTTAACATTTCCTTTTTCACTTCTGATTTATTGATTTAGGTTAGTGTGGCCAATGGTGTATCAATTTTGTTAATTTTTTAAAAGAACCATCTCTTCGTTTCACTGATCTCTTATGTTGATTTTTTAATTTAAATTTTCTTAATTTCTTCTCTAATTTTAATTATTTCTGCCCTCCTACCAATTTCAGGTTTGGTTTCTCTTTTCTAGCTTCTTGAGATGCATTGATAACTCATTTATTTGGTACCTTTCCTATTTCTTCATGTAGGTACCAATTGCTATAATCTTCCCTCTTAACTATTGCATTTACTGTATCCCATGAATTTTTTTTATTTTTTATTTTATTTTGACAGGTAAAGTTAGACAGTGAGAGAGAGAGACAGAAATAAAGGTCTTTCTTCCGTTGGTTCACCCACCAAATGGCCACTACAGCTGCCGCTGTGCTGATCCAAAGCCAGGAGGCACCTGCTTCCTCCTGGTCTCCCACGCAGGTACAGGGCTCAAGCACTTGGGCCATCTTCCACTGCCCTCCCAGGCCACAGCAGCGAGCTGGACTGGAAGAGGAGCAACCAGGACTAGAACCTGGTGCCCATATGGGATGCTGGTGCCACAGGTGGAGGATTAACCAAGTGAGCCACGGCGCCATCCCATGAGTTTTGATATAATGTATTGTCTTCATTTATTTCTGGAATTTTTTTGATTTCTCTGTTGATTTCCTCTATGAGCCACTCTCATTAGGGAGTATGTTGTTCAGTCTTCATGTGTGCATGTACCATCTAGAGATTGTCAAATTATTTATTCCCAGTTTCATTCCATTGTGAATAGAAGATGCTTAGTCTGATTTTGATTTTTCTGAAATTGTAGAGACTTTATTTATGTCCTAGTATATGGTCTATCCTAGAGAAAGTTCCATGCACTGATGAGAAGAATGTGTATTCTGCAGCTGTGGGTTGAAAAGTTCTGTAGGTATCAGTTAGCTCCATTTGTTCCACAGTGTCTGTTAGCTCTGTGGGTTCTTTGCTAATTTTCTGTCTAGTTGATCTGTCCATTGATGAAAGTAGGATGTTGAAGTCCCCAATTACTATTGTATTGGAGTCTATGTCTAACTTTAGATTAATTAGTATTTCTTTTAAATACCCAGGCCCCGTGTAATTATGTGTGTATACATCTATTATAGTCACATCTTTCTATTGAATTGATCCCTTAAGCATTACAAAAATGCCCTTCTTTGTCTCTTTTAACAGTTCTTGTGTTAAAGGCTATTTTGTTTGAGGTTAGGATGGCAACTGCTAACCATTTTTACTTTCCCTTAGAATGGAATATCTTTTTTATTTTTTTACATTCAGTCTGCATGTCTGTTTGTTGGTGATATGTTTTCTAATAGGAAGCAAATAGATGGGTCTTGTTTGTTAATCCATTGAGCTAGTCTGTATTTTTTAACTGGAGAGTTGAAGCCATTTACATTCAAAATGACTATTGATAAATAATGAGTTTGTCCTACCATTTTTTCATAAATATTCCTGTTGTTTACTTTGGATTTCTTTTGTACTTTTACTGGGAGATTTTTCTGCCTTCACATTCTTTTATAATGATGACTATCTTTCTGTGTTTCTGTGTGTAACATATCCTTAAATATCTTTTGTAAAGCTGAATGAATGGCAACAAATTCTTTCAATTTCTGTTTATTATGGAAGGTCTTTATTTCACCTTCATTCATAAATGAGAGTTTTGCAGGGTAGAGCATTCTTGGTTGACAACTTTTTGCTTTAGACTTGGACTATATCTTGCCATTACCTTCTAGCCTACAGGGTTTCTGATGAGAAGTCAGCTGTGAGTCTAATTGGAGATCCCCTGAAAGTAATCCTGCTTTTCTCTCCTGTACTCTTTAGAATATTTTGTTTATGTTTTACTGTGGAGAGTTTGACTAATATGTGTCATAGTGAGGATCTTCTCTGGCCATGTCTGTTAGGAGTTCTGTGTGCTTCCTCTACTTAGGCATGTCTTTCTTTCTCTAAATTGGGGAAGTTTTCTATAATTACCTCACTAAATAGGCCTTCTAGTCCATTCTCTATTTCCACAACTTCAGGAACTCCAAGTCCCATATGTTGGGTTGTTTGATAGTATTCCATTAATCTTTTCTTTTAAAATTTATTTACTTATTTTAAAGTCAGAGCTACACAGAGAGAGAAGGAGAGGCAGAGAGAGAAAGTAGTCTTCCATCCACTGGTTCACTCCCCAATTATCTGCAGTGGCTGGAGCTGCTCTGCTCAGAAGCCAGGAGACAGGAGCTTCTTCTGGGTCTCCCACATGGGTGTATGGGCCCAAGGACCTGGGCCAACTTCCACTGCTTTCCCAGGCCATAGCAGAGAGCTGGATAGGAAGTGGAGCAGCAAGGACTAGAATTGACGCCCATATGGGATGCTGACCCTGCAGGTGGTGGCTTTACCTGCTGTGCCAAAGCACCGCCTCTCCATTTATCTTTAACATTGTTTTTAAGTTTATTTTCTTCTCAGTTTTTTTTTTATCTGAGTGTAAGATTTCCAAAGATTTGTCTTCTAGTTTAGATATTCTTTATTCTGCCTTGCCAAGTCTGCTGTTAAGGCTTTCCACAGCATTTTGATTTGCTCTACTGAATTGTTTATTTCTAATATTTAATTTTGATTTTTCTTTAAAATCTAAATTCCATGGGAAAAATTTGCATCCATGTTCTGTTTGGTTTTCTTTAATTTGTGGATTTGTTTCCAATTGCTTTTGAGTAATCCTATGATTAATTTTTTGAATTCCATTTCCTGCATTTCCTCAATCTCTTCATCTTCACATGCTGATATTGAAATGTTTTTGTGCTCCTTTCGGAGGGGGGTGTCATGATATCTTCTTTTTTCCTGTTTCTTGAATTTTTTTATTTGTTTTTAGGCATTTGTTGAGTTGATTTTTTTGTTTTTGTTTTTGTTTTTGTTTTCCTCTGATGTCTTTTATCTTTAAACTATGCCTCTGTGGCTTTGTAGAATGTCTTTACTTTCAGTAACTACCGAGAGGTGTGTGGTGTGTGTGTCCAAGGAGCTCTGGTCAGTGCTCCAGGATTTGGCAAGTATTCAGGGTAACACCCAAGCTGGGTGTGGCAGATCTCAATGGTGGGGTGTTAGGCCCCAGTGTGTTCAACACTCATCTGTTCCACTGTATGAACCACACAAATGATTTGTTCATTTTTCACTATGAGAATGTTTTTCACTGCAGTGACCTGCTGTAGGCAACCAAGAAGCTCTGCGCATGTGGAGCCACCCCCAATCATTGCCCAGACCCCAAGCTATACCCTGCACTCTCTCAAGTAACCACTGAGCCCCACTCCCATCCCAGTCTCAGCATACAGTGTTCCCAAAGTCACTGGTGAAGAGATTTCATTCTGCACTGCAGCCTTTCCAGTAACAGAGAGGCAGATGTTTCCTGAGCCAGCTCTGCCTATGCATCTTGAGCCTGAGAGGCTGTGGGCACCTCACCATCCTTTGTAGCTGCCCAGCCACCTCCCAGCCAGGCTCAAAATCAGTAGGGACTGTGGATTGTTCCCTCCACTAGAATCTCTGAATGACATGTGTACACAAGAGCCACTCTCTGAATGTTGCCCTCTCTTCCCCACTGCCATCGGTACTGCAGAGCAGATGGCACCTGTCTCAGCTAGTTCCTTTGCTTGTACACAAAGGCTTTCACAGCTCCCGCCCAAACCCAACATGGTACCTGCATTTTCTCAGCTTGGCAGTGGGTGCTATTGCAGGAAAATTGGGGTGAAATAAATGTGCCCCCTCTATATCCATTGGGTCTGTGAGCAGCCACTAGCAACTACTAGCCCCCAGAGCTCCAGTCTGGACTCATGCCATGCTCTCCTGTGGTTGCTGCAGTCTTGCTCACCTCCACCTTCAAGATGCCGCCAGCTCCAACACTCTGCAGCAGCAGCTGTGCTTGTGTTCTTGCTTGTGATGAGCATCTGCACCCTCCACACAGGTCCATGGCATTCTTCTTCCTCTTGTAGGATTTCCAGTGTGGTTGTCTCTCAAATTCTCCCTGAGAGTGCACTTCCTACACCTTTTCTTTTTTTATCTATTTATCTCTAGCCTCATATAGTATGTCATTCCCTAATCCACCATTGTGATCAGTCTCGGAAATTTCATTTTTTTATTTATGCCACCATGAATTGCAGGAACAGTAGTTGTCATGTCTTTATTTATAAATAATAAACTTATTTCAGAAATATTGGCTCTTACAGGTCATCATTCTTGACAAACAAAAGGGTGCACAGTTATCTCACTATTCCCTTTTTACCATGGGTATTTCATTGATATTTTAATAACATTTACAACAAAGATGGCATTAGGTTGCCAGGCACCTCATAATAAGATAATTTCCAAATCACATTAAAGTATTAAAGTATTCACTCCAGATTGATGTTTGCTATACTAATCATTAAGAAATTTGTGATTTAAAAAAAGTGAAAAAAGTGTGAATTGCTAAAATTGAGCAACTTTGTATGAGCTTTGCCATATATATGCATCTACAATCAAGAAGAAAGTAGGACCTCTCTTGAATATTTCATTCTAAAGTGAAATCCTATCTTACTATACAGAAATTGTGTCCTCTGGTGGATAGTAAGATGTATACAAAGAAATATCATTTTAAAATATTTATGCCATATATGTATATGACACATTTAAATAATCCCAGTAAATACCAAACAAGTATTTTTTTTTAACTTTTATTTAATGAATATAAATTTCCAAAGTACGACTTATGGATTATAATGGCTTCCCCCCAATACCGTCCCTCCCACCCACAACCCTCCCCTTTCCCACTCCCTCTCCCCTTCCATTCACATCAAGATTCATTTTTGATTATCTTAATATACAGAAGATCAGCTTAGTATACACTAAGTAAGGATTTCAACAGTTTGCTCCCACACAGAAACATAAAGTGAAAAATAATAGATGATTTTTTTAAATGATGATGAAATCAGATCAGACCTATTGTCATGTTTAATCCCAGTGAGAGTCAAGTTGGGAATTGATAATTTCTTTTTTTTTTTTTTTCAGAGGATCAGTTTAGTATGCATTAAGTAAGGATTTCAACAGTTTGCACCCCCATAGAAACACAAAGTGAAATATATTGTGTAAGTACTCGTTATAGCATTAAATCTCAATGCACAGCACATTAAGGACAGAGATCCTACATGAGGAGTAAGTACACAGTGACTCCTGTTGTTGACTTTACCAATTGACACTCCTGTCTATGGCATCAGTAATCTCCCTATGCTCCAGTCATGAGTTTCCAAGGCTATGGAAGCCCCTTGAGTTCTCCGACTCTTATCGTGTTTAGACAAGGTCATAGTCAAAGTGGAGGTTCTCTCCTCCCTTCAGAGAAAGGTACCTCCTTCTTTGAAGACCTGTTCTTTCCACTGGGATCTCACTCACAGAGATCTTTTGCCAGAGTGTCTTGACTTTCCATGCCTGAAATACTCTCATGGGCTTTTCAGCCAGATCTGAATGCCTTTAGGGCTGATTCTGAGGCCAGAGTGCTATTTAGGACATCTGCCATTCTATGAGTCTGCTGAGTATCTCACTTCCCATGTTGGATCACTCTCCCCTTTATTTATTCTATCGGTTAGTGTTAGCAGGTACTAGACTTCAAATAAGTAATTTTTATTTTCAAGTCAATTTATTCAAGGATCAACATTTTGATATGCATCTAAGATGTCATTTTATTCATATTTTCTTTTTATAAAGATTATTATGATTTGAATGTTTTAATGATAATAACTTTTTCTCTCGTTATTATCTGTTGCATTAATCTTATAGAACTGATGATCCTTCATTTTTTCAATTATGTAAACTAATTGGTAAGATAGTCTACCTCATCTCCTGGCTAGAGTTATTGATTCAAGATTGGAGCAACTCAAGAATATGACATTTGACTCATTGTAATCACCTCATCTATAGATTCAGCTATGTGCCCAGACCTAAATTTTTTGTTCAGGTATACCTCTCATTTGTTGTTGGAAATGGTGATTGTCAGACAATCAGTCTCTTTTTCACTGATTATGAAACAGGGAACATGTAGTCTTGGAGATTTCTGGCCATTATTTTTCCCTATCAAGTGTGACTTTCACTACAATGGAGAAGAGAAGCATACAGCTAGGAAATAAATCATTGTTTTGGTAAGATCACTGAGCTATCTGATAACATCTTGTTTGAAGCTTTACTTCAAGGTACACATTTACTTGAACATACAACCTGACTGTTTGTGTTAGGCAGTTTGAATAAGGAAATTCATGGTTGCACCAAAGCAAACTGATCCTAGAAACTAAGTTATTCCTTAAGTTTTGGTAAAGAGTAATTGTATGTGGATAAAATACACATGTGTCGATCACCAGAAAAAATAGGTAAGATGAATATATGTAGATAAGATTCTTATCAGATTACCTCCTGTGTTTTCTACATAACCTTAGCAACATTAGTGGGGATGGAAAATAATCTTCAAATTTAAAAGCTACCAAATAGTAATGCATGGTTCAGGTTATCTGCTCTTGCAATCTTAGAAGTAAAAGTAACCCAAATTCTCAAAATAAATCTGTAAATTGAATTTTAATACAATGAGGTTCAAATGTTATTGACCTCTGACTATACTTTTCATTCTAGAATAGACAATATTAACAAATATGTATAAATAGGCAAATATTAAAAAAAAACTCCAACCCAAGTATAATTTATAAGCATCAACTGGACTATAACTAAAAAAGACAAGAAAAAGTGCTTTCAGAGTAGAAATACTCCAAATAGCAGAAGTATGTCACAAGATACATTAAATCTTGCTATATAACAAATTTATGCTTGCAGGACTAGAATTTCCAGGAAAACTACTTAGAAAATGTACCACAAAATAAAACACATAAACAAACTGGTTGACTTTGAGTTGAAGCAGACTTTTCCTAATTGTCCGTAGCTCACTCACCCAAATGAAATTAGGACTAGTGGCAAATTAAATCATCTAGAAACAAAGACTCTAAGTAGAGAAGCTGGGGAACATAAAATTAACTGCTCCATGTGAGTCCATTTCTAGTCACGAGGCTAAAATAAATCTCACGGTCTGTTGGCTATCAAAGTCACATTGCTATGGCTAAAGCAACAGAGACTTGACTTTAAACATTCTTTGTCTTCTCATCAAAAATTATTTATTAACAGGGCAGTTATCGATAAGATTTAGGGAACACATTTTTTCCATGTGCACTATACCTTCACATTTGCATGCATGAAGATTTTATATATTTGTGTATTTATTTGTATTTTATATAATCTTATATGAATATATATTCATGTGTGTATGCGTATATGCATGAGTGTATGTGTGTACAAACTCATATGGGTGAGTTTAGCACTAAACAGAGTAGATTTCCTTCAAAATAATTGATTAAATTGATTAGAAATTCATTGAAAACTATTACAAAATTATAATTGAAAGTGATGATTTGGAGATAAACAAGGGAAATACAAATAAAATATTTAATAAAGATAAAAGCTCAGCATATGGATTAATAAAAGAGCAATTCATTATATGATGAAAGTTGCAACATATCTATTTCTTCCTTTGTGGGTCTTCATTGACCACCAAGAATGGCTAAATTTCCTATATCTACTGATTTAATGAGTTCCCTTTCATAAATTGATCCCAAAAGCCATGAAAAGAAAGTATGTAAAGACATATTACCATGACTGTGAATTATACTATGAAATGATGGAGGATAAATCTCTCCCTATTTCTACCATTCATTGTAGTTGTCTTATGCAAATAGAAATTGCAGCATGTGTAACCTTTTCTTTTACTCCTATTTTCTAAAACATTGATTATATGTTCAAATTCTCTAGAAGTAAATGTAATTTTGAAGATAAATTTTTAAAATGTCAATATCCTATTCTATTCCCTATACTGTGAAGAGATTTAAAAAATCCTTTATATAACTTTATTTGAGGTAGACTATCCGGGGGAAGAATAAATTATTGAGCAGTCAATTTCATCAAATAAACACTTTTACTCAGTTTCTACTGAAACATCTATGTTACCGCACCAGAAACAGTGGCATGCATTGATATAACAAAATACTTAATTTTTACTAGGTAGTAGACACTACGCTCAATTATTTGGGACTGAAATGATAAATGGTGTATAATCCTTGGGTTTGAAAATAATAGAATGAGACAGACTAGGAAAGTGTAACGTGAACAGATAGATGTTTTTAACAATGAATGTTTTCATTTGAATGATCATCCTAACTTATTCTTACAATCACGTGGATGGACAAAGGATATAATTGTGTATTATATTTGAGGAAGCAAATTCCCAAATTACATTTTACTAGATATACAAAAAACTTGTAGATATACAAAAAAATACATCCTTTGTATTTGAAATCTCTCACTTATTAAAGTCTGCTTTTTAATTACAATAAATAAATAAAATAGAAAATCAATCATTTCCCAGTGAACTATTACTACACTTGATAATATTCTAATTGATCTTATTTATCCTGTTGAATAGTTACTAAAATACTTGGGCATGCTCCATTTGTGCTATACTCCAGACTGACTTTCTGAATTGAAAAACATGATGGTTATTGATAAGACTACATTTTGCATTCTTCAATACACAGATATTTAACCCAAGTTAGCTGAATATTTCAAAACAAAATTCAATTTGTTATCAGGAAAAAATGATGGTCATCTATACATGTGTAGTAAAGCTTGGAAAAGTTACCCTAATCCACTTTTGGTGGGAATGTAAACGGGTACAGCCACTGTGGAAGACAGTATGGAGAAACTTCAGACATCTGACTATAGACCTACCATATTATCCAGTCATCCCACACCTGGAAATTTACACAGAGGAAATGAAATAGGCATATGAAAGAGTTATCTGTACCCCCATGTTTACTGCAGCTCAATTCACAATAGCTATGATAAGGAATCAATCCAGATGTCCATCAACTGAAAATGGGTTAATACATTATACTCAGTGAAATGAGCCAATCCCAAAAGACAAATACCATATGCTCTGCCTGATCTGTGGTAAATAATAGAGTACCTAAAATGTAAAGTATAGAAGTGAAATTGACACTTTGAGATGCAATGATCTTGAACAGTCCTTGTCTCCACTGTTGAGGGACAAGTTTTTTGTAATTCATGCTATTTGTTGAACTCTTTACTTAGTTCAGGGTTAATTTATTTGTATAAATTTAATTGAAAATAGATCTTTGTAAAAAACTAAGAAGGGGAATAGGAGAAGGAGGAGGCAGAAGCGTGGGAGTGCTGGCAGGAAGCAGGGTAGGTTGGGAAGAATCACTGTGTTCCTCAGTTTGTATATATGAAATGCATGAAATTTGTATACATTAAGGAAAAGGTTTATAGGTTAAAAAATTTGCTCACCCCAACATGCATAATTAAAAAATATGGGAACGTGAATAAAGTAGGATATGATATAATAACAGTGATTCTTTTCATTAAATTGAGAAAATAGGAATTAAACATAATGCTGGACGGATAGTATATTAAAGCAGAGATATATAAACTGTGGGTAGTTTTGATAGTGAATTTGTTTTGAAACTTCATCCATCTAGTGTTACTAAAGGATAAATGAATGTTAAGAATTTTCAGATTGACCTATATTTATACATTTTGATGTAAGATTGTTACCAGTTAGTCGGGATTTTAAAAAAAAATCTTTAACTGACAAATGCAACATGCATACATACATGTATAATGTCCAATTAAGAATTGCATCTCTATCTTAGATGTTTATCAATTCTCTATAGTGAAAACATTCAACATCCTATCCCCTAGTATTTTCATTTAGAGAGATATCAAGCATATTGTGAATTTCTATAACTGCACGGCTCTGCAAGAGAACTTCTTACTCCTATATCAGTATAACTATGTGGCCATTAATCAAACTTCCCCACCCTTCCCTCTAGCCTCCTCTTCCACAGTGTCTGGTAAACACCATTATGCCCTTCACTTCTATGAAATCAACTTTTTAGATTCCACATATGATTGAGATCATCCAGTACTTACCTTTCTGTGCTTTGCTTATTTCACTTAACATATTCACCTTGCAATTTCATGAATGTTGTAACAAATGACAAAATTTCATTCATTTTTAATCCTGAATAGTATTCCATTGTGTAGATATATCACACTTTCTTTATGCATTCAACTGTTGGTAGACTCAGATTGCTTCCATTTCTTGGTTATTGTAAATAATACCGCAATAAATATTTGAGTAAAGATATCCTTTTCAGAGAGTTATTTCATTTCCCTCTGTTATATACACACAGAAGGGGGATTGCTTGATCACTTAGCAGTTCTAATTTTAGATTTTTTTTTCCCTAGGGATCTCAGTACTGTTTTCCACAAGAGCTGTCTTAATTTACATCCCTGTCAATGGTGTGCAAGTGTTTCCTTTGCACCACATCTGCATTACCATTTGATTTCTGCTCTTTTTTTTGGTTTTCTGTTAGTAGCCAATCTTACTGGACACAGCTCACTGTATTTTACATTTGCAATTCCCTGATGATCAGTATTTATTACCATTTTTTACATACCTTTTGGTCATTTGTACATCTTCCCTTGAAAACTCTGTATAGGACCCATTTTTAAACTGGATTACTTCATGTGTTTGCTATTGAATTATTTGATTAGCTTATATATTCTGGTTATAAACTTGTCAGATGTGTAATTGCAAATACTTTTTCTCATGCTAGAGTTTATCTCTTCATTGTATCCACAGCTTCTTTTGCTGTGAAGAAGCTCTATAGTGTGATTAAATCCTGCTTGTCTAGCTTTGGTTCTAGTTTCTGTGCTTTTTGTACATGAACAGAAAAAAAAAAAAAAGAACACTTTGCCTATTCCAATGTCTTGAAGAATTTCCTTTATGTTTTATTCCAGTAGTTTCAAAGTTTCAAGCCTTACATATAGGCCACTGATTCACTTTGCATTAATTTTTTTTTGCATATTAAAATATAAGGATCTAGACAATGGTTCCACAGTGTGTGCTGAAACATTATTTTCTAAGGCATGTTCTTAGCAACTTTGCAAAGATCAGTGTGCAGATTTGTAGGTTTACTTCTAAAGCCTTTTTCATATACCATTTATTTGTGTGTCTAGTTTTATAACAATACCATGCTGTTTTAATGACTGAAACTTTATAATTTTTTTCAAAATTAATTAATGTAATGCCTTACACTTTTCACTTTTTTGTGTTTTCATCAAACTGTTATCTTTGTAGAGATATTTCACCTTACTTTTTAGATTTATTCTTAAATATTTTGATATTTTTGCAGGTATTGAAAATTACATTTCTAGCCGGCGCCGCGGCTCACTAGGCTAATCCTCCGCCTAGCAGCGCCGGCACACCGGGTTCTAGTCCCGGTTGGGGCGCCGGATTCTGTCCCGGTTGCCCCTCTTCCAGGCCAGCCCTCTGCTGTGGCCAGGGAGTGCAGTGGAGGATGGCCCAAGTGCTTGGGCCCTGCACCCCATGGGAGACCAGGAAAAGCACCTGGCTCCTGGCTCCTGCCATCGGATCAGCGCGGTGCGCCGGCCGCAGCGCGCCGGCCGCAGCGGCCATTGGAGGGTGAACCAACGGCAAAGGAAGACCTTTCTCGCTGTCTCTCTCTCTCACTGTCCACTCTGCCTGTCAAAAAAAAAAAAAAAAAAAAAGAAAATTACATTTCTTTTTCAGTTAATTTACCATACGTTTATTACAATGCTATTATTTTTTGTACATTGGCTTTGTGTCCTGCAGTTTTGCTGAATTTGTGTATTTATTATAATAGCTTTTTGCATAGTCAGGGGTTTTCTATATATAAATTCCTGTCATCTGCAAACAGTAAAAATTTGATTCCTCCTTTCTAATTTGTAAGCCTTTGATTTCCTTTTCTTGCCTACTTGCTCTGACTAGAACTTTCAGTATTATATTGAATAAGATGGGTGAAAGCAGTATTTTTTGTTGCATATCTTAGAAAGTTTATCACTATTGAATATAATGTTAGTTTACTTACCATATTTGGCTTTTATTATATTGAGGTATATTCTTTCTATAAAAATTTGTTCAGCATTTTTATCATGAATAAATTGCTGGGGTTTTAAAATGTATTTATTTGAGCTGCTGTTGTGGCATAGCAAGTGAAGTCAAAGCCTGTGGTGCTGACATCTCATTTGGCCATCAGTTTAAGTCCTGGATACTTCACTTATGGTTCAGCTCTTCGATGCTCTTCCTGGGAAACAGTGAGAATGGCCCAAGTGCCTGGGCCATTGCCAGCCATGTGAGATACCTGGATGAATCTCTGGGCTCCTGGTTTCAGCCTGGTCCAAAGCACACCTGTTGTAGCCATTTGGGGAATGAACCAGCTGATGGAAGATCTCTCTGTGTCTCTCCACCTCTATTTCTGTAACTGCCTATCAAGTAAATGGATTAATCTTTTAAAAATGTATTTATTTATTAGTTCAGTTGAGAAGAAAATACATGGGGAGGGAGGGAGGGAGAGAGAGACAGAGAGGGAGAGGGAGAGAGAGAGAGATATATGGAGATCAGAGTTCTGATCCATTGGATTAGTCCCTCAGAAATCAGGAATTCAATCCAGGGATTCTACATGGGTGGTAGGTACCCAATTATTGAGCTATCAAGTGCTGCCCCCAAAAGTGTGTATTATCACTAAACTGGAATTAAAAGTGAACTTGAATTCAAACTCAGGTACTCTGATATGGGATGTGAGCAAAATAGCCACTATGCTAAATGCCCATCCCTGTAGATTAGCTTTTTTCAAATGTTTTCTCAACATTTCTTGAGATTTACATGATATTTTTGTCCTTCCTTCTGTTGATGTTGAATATGGTGTTTATTGATTTGTAAATATTGAACCATCCTTGTATACCTATAGTGAATCCCATTTGATCACAGTGAATAATCTTTTTTAGTGTGCTGTTGGATACTGTTTGCTAGTATTTTGATGGGTATTTGTTTTAATCTGTATCTATCAATGATATTGATTTGTAATTTCTAGAAAGGAGAGAGAGAGGAGAGACAGAGCGAGAGATCAATAAATACATAGAGATCATTCATCTGCTGGTCCATTCCCTGAAAGCCTGCAATAGCTGGGGTGGACCAGGCTGAAGCTAGTTGACTAGAACTCCATCAAAGTCTCCTTTATGGGTGTCAAGTACCCAGCTGTGTGCATTAGCTGAGGCTGTATTGGACCTGCATCCAGGACTCAAACCCAAGAACTCTGGTATAGGGTGTGGGTATTCTAACAGCAACTTGAACACTGCAGGTGAGGCATGCCAGAGAAGAATGCATATTCTGCAGCTGTTTCATACAGTGTCTGTTGGCATCTGTTAGCTCTTATTGTTCTAGGATGCAACATAAATCTACTTCTTCGTTGATTTTCTGTCTAAGTGATCTTTCCATTTCTGAAAGTGAGATGGTAAAGTTCCTTACTACTATTATATGAGAGTCTAGCTCCAATGTTGAGTGCATATATTTACAACTGTTAGTAACTCATGCCAGATTAACTCTTTATCATTGTATAACAAATTCATTGTCTCTTAATACTGCTTCTTTCTTTGGGATTATAATTCCTTATATTGGTTTATCCTTTTACTTTCAGCCTGTGCGTGTCCTTAGAAGTGAAGTGAATTTCTTGTAGGCAGCATTTCAATGGATCTTATTTTTATGCATTTTTCTGTATTTTAATTGGAGAATCAAATCCATTTACATTTGAGGTAGTTACTGATAATGCAAGGTCTTACTATGGCCATTTTCATACTTGTTTCTAGTTTTAATGTAGTTATTTTTTTCCTTTCTTCCTTTCTTGGTCTTCCTTTGTGGCTAAGAGATTTTCTCTAGAAGTGTGTATTGATCTCCTGCTTTTAATTTTTGGTCAACAAATTAAGTATATTTTTGTTTTGTGGTTAAATCAGACCTACAAAAGTGTCTATTTGTTATGACAAGATTTTTCTTAAATGGAAGAAAACTTAACATGGATTACAATGTTAGAAAAAAAGCAACAAATATGCATGAAATACTAAAAATGAACTACACATTTGTACTTCATTTTTGTCACAGACTTTGAATTCATGATATCTCATTTTATTTCTTTCTGTTGCCTATCTCCAAATATTGTAATGTAGGTGCATTTTTAATTGTTTTACTTTTAGTCATCACACTAAAGATGACTGTTTAGCACACCATATTTACCAAATTAGGTTACCTTGAGTCTCTTTTTATAGGTCACCTTCCAGTAAAGTTTCTTCCTTCCTTCCTTCCTTCCTTCCTTCCTTCCTTCCTTCCTTCCTTCCTTCCTTCCTTCCTTCCTTTGACAGGCAGAGTGGACAGTGAGAGAGAGACAGAGAGAAAGGTCTTCCTTTGCCATTGGTTCACCCTCCAGTGGCCGCCACGCTGATCTGAAGCCAGGAGCCAGGTACTTCTCCTGGTCTCCCATGCGGGTGCAGGGCCCAAGTACTTGGGCCATCCTCCACTGCACTCCCTGGCCACAGCAGAGTTGGCCTGGAAGAGGGGCAACTGGGACAGAATCCGGCACCCCGATCGGGACTAGAACCCGGTGTGCTGGCGCCGCAAGGCAGAGGATTAGCCTAGTGAGCCGCGGTGCCGGCCCCAGTAAAGTTTCTATCTTTTGATATTTTCTTCTTATTTGTTAGCATTTTGAAGACCCCCCTTTGGCATTTCTTGTCTAACAGATCTGAGGGTAATGAATTCCCTAATTTTTTATTTGTTTGTCTTTATTTATCTCTTGCAACTATAGGCTAGTATCTTGGTATGATATTCTTGGCTGACATTTTTTTGCCTTCAGTATGGTGTATCTCATCTCACTTTCCAGGCTTAGAAAGTTTTTGCTGAGAAGTCTGTAAACAGGAAAATTTTGACTTCTTTACATGTTATTTGATTCTTTTTCTTCAGCTTTGAGAATCCTTTCTTTGTTGTTTCCTATACTCTCTCCATATATTAACTACAAATAAGGGAAAACTTATGATATTTATCTATCTGTATCTGGATTATTTCACTCAGCATCCTGGATCAGTTGTATTCATTTTGATGCAAATATCAGGATTTCATCATTTTTTGGCTGAGTAATATTTCATCATGTATATATACCATGTTTTCTTTATTCAGTCATCAGTTAATGGACATCTAGGTTGATTCATATATTTTCTATTGTGAATCGATCTGCTATAGTCATATCTGAGGAATCACCATTATGTTTTTAATAAAAATTGTACCAATTTGCATTCTCACCAACAGTGTATTAGTGTACCTTTTTCTGTACAACCTTGCCAGTATTTGTGATTTTTTTGTTTTTGGATAATAGCTATGCTAACTGGGATGAGATGATAACTCATTGTAGTTTTTATTTCCATTTCACTGATGGTAAGTGCCCTGAGCATTTTTTCATGTACATGTTGGTCATTTGTATTTCATACTTTGAAGAGTACGTGTTTGTATCCTTTGCCCATTTTTTAGCTGGATGATTTTTGTTTTATTCTTATAGTTCTTGAGCCCTGTGTACATTCTGGGTATTAATCCTTTATTAGTTGCATAGTTTGCAAATGTTTTCTCCCATTCTATCAGTTACTCATTCTGTTGGGTGTTTCCTTTGCAGTGCAGAAGACTCTGCTTGATGTAATCCCATTTGTTTATTTTTGCTTTAATGGACTGTGCTTCTGGGATTTATCAGAGTCTTTGCCTATACCAATGTCTTGCAGAATTTCCCCAATTTTTTCTCTAGTAATTTGATGGTATCAGATCATAGATTTAGATCCTTGATCTATTTTGAGTTGATTTTTGTATAAGATGTAAGAGGGATCTTGTTTCAAACTTCTGCATGCAGTGATCCAATTTTCCTGTACCATTTGTTGAACATAATTTCTTTTCTCCAGGGATTGATTTTAGCACATTTGTCAAAGATCAGTTGTTTGTAGATGTGTGGATAAATTTCTGGAGTTTCAATTATGTCCCAAAGCTCTACATGTCTATTTTTTTTTGCCAGTATCAGGCTGTTTTGATTACAACTGCTCTGCAGTATGTCTTAAAATCTGATATTGTGATGCCTCCAGTTTTGTTTTTGTTGTATAAGATTACTTTAGCTATTCAGGGTCTCTTGTGTTACCATATGAATTTTAGCATCATTTTTTCAAGACTTGAGAAGAATTTCATTGATATTTTGATTGAGATCACACTGAATCTCTAAATTGCTTTTGGTAGTATGGACATTTTAGTGAAATTAGTTCTTCTAATCACTGTACATGAAAGATTTTTCCAGTTTTGGTCTTCTTAAATTTCTATCATTAATGCTTTATAATTTTCATTGCAGAGATTGTTCACCTCCTTGGTTAAATTTATTCCATGATATTTTTATTTTTTGTAGCTATTGTAAATGAGACTGATCTTAGAAGTACTTTCTCAGCCATGACATTGTCTGTGTATACAAAGGCTATTGATTTTTATGTGTTGATTTTATATCCTGCAAATTTACCAAACTCTCTTTTGAGTTCCAATAGTCTTTTACTGAAGTCTTTTGATTCCTCTATAAATAGAATCATGCATCTGCAAACAAGGATAATTTGACTTCCACCTTTCCAATTTCTATCCATTTAATTTCTTTTTCTTTCCAAATGTTTCTGGCTAAATCTTCTAAAACTGTGTTGAATATCAGTGGTGAAAGTGGGCATCCTTTTCTATTCCACATGTCAGTGGATATGCTTCCAATTTTCCATATTCAGTGTGATGCTGATTGTGGTGTTCTCATGCATTGCCTGGATTGTGTTGATGGATTTTCCTTCTATACCAAATTTGCATAAGGTTTTTATCATGAAGGGATATTGTATTTTATCAACTGATTTATCTACATCTATCCAGATAATCATATGGTTTTTATTCTTCAATTTGTTAGTATGATGCATCACATTTATTAATTTGCATATGTTGAAACATCCTTGCATACTAGGGATAAATGCAACTTGATCCAGGTGAATGATCTTTCTGATGTGTTATTGGATCCAATCAGCTAGAATTTTGCTGAAGATTATTGCATCTATGTTCATCAGCAGTATTTTCTACAGTTCTCTTTATTTCATGTTTCTGTTTCCTTTGTGGTCAGAAAAGATACATGATTTGATTTCAGTTTGTTTTTTTTAATTTGCTGAAACTTGCTTTATGCTTTAGCATATAGTCTATACTAGAGAAAGTCCCATACACTGATGAAATTAATATGTTTTTTTTTTTTGCAAATGTGAGATGAAATGTTCTGTAGAAATTAGTTAGGTCAGTTTGGTCCATATGTCCATGGTGTAGATTAAATCTGTTGTTTCTTTGTTGATTTTCTGTCTAGCTAATCTGTCCATTGATGAAATGTAGTGTTGAAGTCCTACATTCCTATTTTATTGGAGTCTATGTCTCCCTGTTAACATTTGACTTTAATAGCCAAGTGTCCTGGCATTGGGTGCATATTCATTTATTATAGCCACATTTTCCTGTTGTATTAATCCCTTAATTATTTCATAATACCTTGTCTCTTTTGACAGCTTTTGTATTAAAGTCTATTTTTTTCTGATATTAGGATAGTTATACCTGCTCATTTTTACTCTCTATTAGCATGGAATGACTTTTTTCCATCCTTTCACTTTCAGAATATGTACATTTTGGTTGGTGAGATGTGCTTGTTTTAGGCAGCCAATAGATGGGTCTTTTTTTTTTTTTTTATATCCATTCAGCCTGTGTCTTTTAATTAGAGAATTAGGCTATTTACACTCAAGGTTATTATTGGTAAGTAAGGACTTGGCCCTGACATTTTCCTTAAGTATCCCTATTGTTTACTTTGGATTTCTTTTGTGCTTTTACTAAGGATTACTTGCCTTCACATTCTTTCATAATTAATGACTATCATTCTCTGTTTCTGTGTGTTGCACATCTTTAAGAATCATTTTTAAAGCTGGACACTTGATGACAAATTCTATTTCTGTTTCTTTGGAAGGTCTTTATTTCACCTTCATTTATATTTTACTGGGTAGAGTATTCTGGGTTGACAGCTTCTTTTAGGACTTGGACCATGTCTCTTCATTTTTATGTAACCTATAGGGATACTGATTTGAAATCAGCTATGATTCTATTTGAGGATCCTCTGAAGGTATTCTGGTGTTTCTCTAATGCACATTTTTGAATCTTTTCTTTATGATTTACCATTAAGAGTTGACTACAATATGTCATGGTTAATACTTTTCTTTTCTATTAATTTAATTTAATCTAATTTAATTTATATTGTATTTAAGGTAAACAATTTCATGTACTTTATATATACAGATTTAGGAATACAGTGACACCTCCCACTATATACTCCTTCCCTCCATGCTTCTACCCTTCCACCTGCTTCCTCTCTTATTCCATTTCTTAATTTTTACAATGATCTATGACCTTTTCTAATCATATCTGTTATGACTTCTATGTACTTCCCATACTTGGATGTCCCTTTTTTTAAAAATTTTATTTATTTGAAAGACACAGTTACAGAGAGAGGTACAGACAGAGAGAGGTCTTCCATTCGTTGGTTCACTTTCCAGATGGCTGCAACGACTGGAGCTGAGCTAATCCAAAGCCAGGTGCCTTCTCCTGGTCTCCAACATCTGGTCTCTGACGTCTGGTCTCCGACGTGAGTGCAGGGGCCCAAAGGACTTGGGCCATCTGCCACTGCTTTCCCAGGCCACAGCAGAGAGCTGGATCAGAAGAGGAGCAGCCGGGACTAGAGTCGGTGCCCAATGGGATGCCAGTGCTTCAGGCCAGGGCTTTAACCCACTGTGCCACAGTGCTGGCCCCATACTTGGATGTCACTTTTTTCTCTAAATTAAGGAAGATTTCTGCTATCATTTCACTGAGAAGGTCTTCTAGTCCATTCTCTTTTTCCATACCTTCAGGAACCCCTAAGAAATGAATTATTCATTTGATATTATCCCATAAATCTTAAACACTTTTCTATTTTTATTATTTTTCTTCTTTTTTGTCTTTTTCCAAGATTTTTGCTTCTAGTTCAGATATTCTTTCTTCTGTTTCACCAAGTCTGTTTTTGAGGCTTTCTACTGTATTTTCTATTTGACATTTTAAAGTTCTTCATTTCTAATATTTTAGATTGATTTCTCTTCAATATTTTTATCTCTTGGCAAAATTTTTCAGCTATATCTTGTATTGATTTCTTTATCTCCTGAATTTATTTCTCAGTTTTTCTGAGTAATCTTCTGATCATTCTTTTGAATTCATTTTTAGGCATTTCATCAATTATTTTGTCTTCAAATTCTATTATTGAATTTTTGTTATGTTACTTTTGGGGAGTGGTATTGTCTTCTTTGTTCTTGTTTCTCATATTTCCAAATTTATTTTTAGGTATTTGTGGAAATATTTTTGCTTTTCTCCTATGATGCCTTTTATCTTTGAATTGTGCCTATTTGGCTTAATGGAGTGCATGCACCTTCAGTAGATATCCAGAGGCTTGTGCTGGATGGGGCCAGGATTCTCTGGTCAGTACTCAATGGTGGGATGAGTGTCCAGGGTGACACCCAGGATGGGCACTGTAAATCTTTATTGTTGGCAAGGGGCAGGGTATGATCATGTCTGCTGGCATAAGCATGTACTTACCTCCTCTCTTCCAAGGTGATAAATGCCTGGGTTATCTCACGTGGTTATAACCACTGTCCATGCAGGAACATGAACCTCAGAAGCAATCCGTGCAGTTCTCAGTTCGAGCAGAGATTCTTCTACAATGAGCCATTTCAGGTAGTTGGGGAACTCTGAGCCTCTGAAGCCAGACATAGTGATTGCTCAAAGACCTAGTGACACCCATGCCCTGTTGTGCAGTCACAGAATTCCCACAGTCATAATGCATAAGGCTCCCAGAGTCGCAAGGTTCCATTCTCAGTCCTGCAATCCTGCCCCATCCACTGAGACAGCAGAGGTCATCCCAGAGCCAGCTGCCTGTGGATGTTCCACTTTGGCAGTTTGAGCCCCAGAGCCTGTGATGTGGTGGGGAGGTGGGAATACCTCACAGTCCTAAGTGGGTACCCAGCTCTGTGCCAATACTCCAGACAATGAATCTCCCTGATTGGGGTTGGGTGTTAAGGGCAACCTCTTGATAACCGATGATGGCATTAAACAGGATAACACTTGGATCTTATAGTCACCAAGCCCTGAATAATCTTGCAGATCTTATCAGGCCTATGTGATGATAGCAATGATACACACTGAAAGTCCCCCAATGCTATGGTAATTGTAGTCAGTACCAGCACTGACCTGGGGGTATTCTCCTTCAGGCTTCATCAAGTTCGTAAAGTGAGTCTAGGAGCCGGAGCCATGGCTCACTTGGTTAATCCTCTGCCTGCGGCGCCGGCATCCCATATGGGTGCCAGGTACTATTCCTGGTTGCTCCTCTTCCGGTACAGTGATCTGCTGTGGCCCGAGAGGGCAGTGGAGGATGGCCCAAGTTCTTGGGCCCTACACCCGCATGGGAGACCAGGAGGAAGCACCTGGCTCCTGGCTTCGGATCGGCACAGTGCGTCAGACGCAGCAGCCATTTGGGGGGTGAACCAACGGAAAGAAGACCTTTCTGTCTCTTTGTCTAACTCTGCCTGTAAAATAAAATAAAAAAAAAGTGAGTCCGGCTCTGAGCACCCACGTAGAATACTAAATTATCTTTCCTGCTCGACTCTCCAGAAGTTGGAACCTTCCTCAACTTTCTCTTGGAAAAGTAGTGCTGGAGGTGGTTCTTTAGCTGACTGGCTTGAGGGAGTTCAGACTCAGACTCCTCTGGCCAGCAATGATTTTATCATTATATGCTTCAGGCTAGGTTTCAGGTCTATGGTGTTGACTTACTTCCCTTTTCCTATCCAAGTAAGTGTCAAGAAATAAGTTTCTGAGCTATGCTTCTTGAGCTAGGAGAGGAATGACATTGGAAACTTTTTCCTTCTTATATTATTTTCATTATTGCTGTCATTATGTTTATATGTCCAGACACCGTGGTCTCTCACTTGGCTTCTATAGCTCTTGTGAATTGACAGCTCTTGTGAGCTCTTGTGAATAAATGTTCAAATTGGTTTCCCTTTGGCAAAGATGGTTGTGCTGGAACATCAACTCAGCCACCATCTTATTTCCTCTCTCCCTTATTGATTTTATCGAGGGATATTTTCTACTTCAGTATCAGAGAATTGCTCAGCATCATGAATCATTAGTCATTAATATCACCACCACTACCATCATCATCAGAATTATAAGTTAACATCTGAATTTTCTGCAAACTTTCCAATTCACAGTGTACATCTGGCTATGATGCCCCAGTGGTTAGCAAGCCAGTGAAGCTAATGTGGAAATAATTTTATCTTTTATAAAGACTGCAATCCTAGACTTGAGAAAAATAAATCAAGTAATTTATACATGGAAGAGTCAGGAACCACAACTTGGTTTTTGAAATCAAGATGTCATATACTCCTTTAGACTACAATTTATTTCTTATATTTGTTAATTATATACAGCTAAATATTCTTTCCTATGCATTTTCCCATCCAATTATCTCAATCCTACCTTAAAATAATCATCAAAGCAGGTGTTTATAAGAAAAAACTGTATGAATATCACAGTGGGCACAGAACACACATGCAAAAAAAAAAAAAGAAAGAAATCATGATAATAGAAAATTTTAAAAGTAGAAAACAAGAAAGCAACTTATAAAAATGATTCTTATGGAACAGTACTGTGGAGTAGTAGACAAAGCCTCTGTCAGCATTCCATATGGGTGCCAGCATTCCATAGGGGTGACAGCATTCCACAGGGACTCTGCCATAAAAATATGCAAATATTGCACGTTAATCAAAATTTTAAATAATAAAATTAAAAAAAATCAGATGTATGTTTGATTCAGCAAAGAGTTCCTAACACAGACCTCCTGTCTTCACCTCTGAGCATCATGGACACAATAGATGCTTAAATAAAGAATATGGAAGCACAAGAATGCTTGGAATATTATCTTGAGAACCTATGGCCTGCATACTGAGGTGTCCATTTTCAAGTACATAAAACCAATTAACAGGGATTCTACTTGGAAGATGTTTAAAAGCATTGTAAATATGATTTATTACTGACTTTATTTTCAAAAAGCATACAGAGAGACCATTTCATCACAGCTTTTAAGTGCTTGATGATCTCTCATATTTTATTGCATTTCCTCCTGGGTGGCTGGGTTGAAGTCACCCCTTGTTTCTCTGCCTTTTCAGATGTCTGAGGCACCAGCATACAAACTACTGATCTTTGTCTTCCCTTTTGCACCTGCTTAGGTGACGCACAAAATCTAAATGTGGCCAGGCCCCATTAGCTCTCTGAAAGCCTCCAGCTGACAGATATTCCTGTATACCTGGGGCATTTAGTGTTTTCAGCAACACTTTGAGTCTGAACTGTGAGAAACTAATGAATATGTTTTATCTTCACAAAAGCAAAATGTAGAAATAAATAAATAAGACAAAGGATTTGCTATCTGTAAGAAATTTCTAAGTTTGTTATTATTCTCCCTTTGTAGACTGGCATGTAATGTATTCACTTAATGCATTTAAAGGAACAAGGAAAGGAATTAGATTGTATCACATGACTGTGTAGATTAAAAAGACTACAACACATAGATGAGGCTACCCTTTGTGCTATGCAGACAGAAACTTGGTTCATATGTACACTTTTCTTCTATATGGGAAATTTGAACTGTTCCTACAAATGCTGTCTCTAGCTCATTTAGATAGAAGATGGAAAGTGGGAGGGGATACTCCTTAGATCCCCTATGAAAGGAAAGCCCTATATTTCCTAATTTGGAGAAATTAGAAGAACAAATATACAATGCACATTTGTTAAGTGCTCGCTGATTGTCTAGAAAATTTATATAAGTCACTTAATTGATTCTGCACAGGTGTCTTATGTTCTCTTGTCTAAGTGAAATTCAATCGGGCTGTGTTTTACATCCTTGTTACAATAATTTAATTGTTCCAAATAACAGAAAATTGATGTGCATGAAGAAAAAAAACAAGGTAACTCACAATTATTAGGGGCCTTTTCATTGCCAAGCAGTTCCCTCACAGAAACCTTGGTGAGGACTATCATATTGACGTGGCAGATGAAAATTCATAGCTCTAAGAGTCTACCTATGTTGCCAAACAAGATATAAGTTTAATAATTGGAAGACACATGGTGTGGGAAGAGGGAGTGTGTTAAAGCATTCTGTCCACAAACTTTTTTTTTAATCAGTGTTATCTGTGTTTCAAAAGTTAGTTATGAAACAAATCTTTTTTATTTATTTCTGAAATTCAGATAAACTGTTTGCCTTTCAATATATAATGGCATATCAAGGTTTAGAAAACACATTTTTTTGTCACTTCTAGAATTTTTCACCCTCCTCTTTCATGCACATAGTAGATCACTTTATTAAATTAATTGCTCAAAATTAGGTAGATTTCTCACTTTTATTTAGACTGGCTGCCCCTATTACCATTTAAGAGAGATGGTTAAGAATGAGGTCATTAAAAGATCCTGAAGAGTCTAGTCAGATCTAAATACACTGTGTTTATTTCTGCTCTTTAATGCATTCTTGTAGAGAAAAAAATACAAAACATTTTTTGTTCTGACTACTTCAGATTTCAGAATGAGCAAAACAATACACATGTTACTATTTTTTAAATTTTTATTTGCAATGCAGACTTAGAGAGAGGGAAAGACAGAAAGAGATCTTCCATTTGCCCACATGGGTGCAACAGTCAGGCTTGGGCCAGTCCCCACATGGCTGCAACAGATGGGCTTGGGCCAGGCTGAAGCCAGGAGCCAGAAGATTCATCCAGGTCTCCCATATGGGTGGCAGGAACCCAAGCACTTGGGCCATCCTCCACTGCATCCCTAGGCCAATAGCAGGGAGCTGGATCAGAAGTGGAGTAGCCAGGGCACGAATTAGTGCCCATATGGGATGCTGGCAAGGTAGATGACGTCTTTATCTCTTATACCACAACACAGGCCCCCGTTACTATTTTCCAAAATTCGATTTTTATTGTGGAAGAAATATGTGAGTTCTTTTCAACAGTGGTTTACCGGTGCAAACAGAACTTGTTTGTCCTGTACAAGTGAATTTTTATGCCCATTGAATGCAACTACGCCGTTTCCTTCCCTTTTCCACTGGCAACCAACCTTATGTTTTGTCTGCTGACTATCCTTGGTACCTCATGTAAGCAGAATCATGCACTATTTGTTCTTTTGTGACTGTTTTACATAGCATGATGTATTCGAGGATCCCCCGTGTTGTCACAAGTTGCAAGGTTTTCTTCCTTTAAAGGCTCAAGAGTTTTCCATAGTATATGTACAGTGTACCACATTTTCATTATCCTTTCAAACACTGCTGAACATTTAGGTTGTCTGCATAGTTTTACTGCTGTGAGTAGAAACTGCAATGAACAAGGTAGTACAAGTGATCTCACATTCTTGGAAAATATTCAGAGGTCATATTGCAAGCATACCTTATCAATTCATTGCCTTAAACTATCTACTACATTGTGCTCCAAACAGAATGAATAATTAAAGGGAGGGATGTATGCCTATGCAGATTTTACCTCCATAATGTATGGTTTTACATACACTTGAATAAAACACTTATTGCAACATTCTTTTTTTTTAAAAAAAATAGAGATTTATTTTATTTATTTGAATACAATGGTGCCAGAGAAGGAGAGACAGAGACAGAGATATTCCATGTGCTGCATCATCCCCCAAATTGGCCCAACAGCCCTGGGCTGGACCAGCAGGAGCCAGGATCCTGGCATTCCATCTGAGTCTCCCATGTTGGTGGCAGGGACCAAAGCATTTGGGCCATATTCTACTGCTTTCCCAGGTGCATTATCAGGGACCTGGATCAGAAACAAAGCAGTTGGTCTATAACTGGTGCTCTGAGAAGGGATCTTATTGATAGAAAACGTGGTTTAACTCACTGCACCAACACTGACCTCTACAACATTCTTAGTTTTAAAAGCTTGCTTCCAAAATTAATGTTTTATATATGTATATATGTGTGTGTATGTGTATTTTTTGACTTACTGTTTCACTCCTCAAATGTCCACAAGAACCAGAGCTGGAGTTCAATCCAGGTCTCCCATGTGGGTGGCAGATATGCAAATATTTGGACCATCATTCGCTGTCTTAGAGGTCTACATTAACAAGAAGCTGGATCAGAAACAGAGGAGCTGGGACTCAAATCAAGAACTCTGATATGGGATCAAGGAATCCTAAATAGTGTCTTCATTGATATACCAAACTGTTTCCTCTAAAAATGGACTTTGTTCTTATTTTTTGTAAATGTGTAACCTGTGAAACTTTCAGGTGTTTTCAAAACAGACATGGAAGCAGAATATTTTTATTCAATCAAGAAGATATTTAAGCATTTTCTTGAGCCAGCTGATTGAAATATTTTGTACTAATATATTCTGATTTTATCATTTCATAAAACAAGGCATGACAGTCATCTTTCACAAGCTGTTAGTAGACCTTCACACACCTTATCTACCTTATCCAGGTGAAGTACATTCCATATCCTAGCCTGCAACATCACACATCTTAATGAGCACAAATATCACATAGGAGTCTTGGTAAATAACAATTGATTCTAGGGCAAATTCTTAAGTAGTAAATGAAGGATAGGAGATAGAAAACTTTTTTTTTTTAATTTTTTCCTATTGAAGTAACTGCAGAATTTTTCATTTTGGATTTTTTTTTTCACTTGTACAGATAATATCTTAGAGATAGAAACAAATCATTTACTATTATATTACCATTTCGCTGTATCCAGTCTGGTTATGTCATTTCATCTTTAAAGATAAACAGCGCTGGGGCTGGCTCTGTGGTGGCGCAGTGGGTTAAGCCATGGCCTGCAGTGTTGGCATCCAATATGGGCCCCTGTTTGAGTCCCAGCTGCTCTACTTCTGAGCCAGCTCCCTGCTAATGTTCTTGGGAAAACTGGAAGATAGCCCAAGTCCTGGAGCCCCTACACCCACATAGGTGACCCACATGGGATTCCAGGCTCCTGGCTTTGGCCTGGGCCAGCTCTGGCAGTTGTGACCATTAGGGGAGTAAACCAGCTAATGGATGATCTCTCTCTCTTTCTGTCTGTCTCTCCTTCTTTCTCTGTAACTCTGTCTTTCAAATAAATAAATACAAAAAAATCAATGAGGATTTAAGAGAAATTATTTATCAATTATTTTTTCAATTCAAAGATTTCTTGACGTAGAAATCATGATGTCTTACAATTAATGCCATTTTGTAATTTGGTTTGTAGAATTTTTCCTCCTTTGCTTTCCTTCTTTTTGTGTTCCCTTTTATTTTCTTGACCTAGGACAGTCAAGCTCTTACAATCGATTGGGTCCTAGAATCCAGGAAGCTGCTGATGATTGTGTCCTACGTGTCACTTGTCACCTCCTCATCACAAATGTGATTTGGCTTCCAGTGGTTTTCAATAGCAGATGATGCTATGGATTCTGTACTAGCAGTAGCAGAGCAGGAATGAACCACGCAGGACATAAAATGAGGACAGAGACTTTATTTAACATTCTGCACAGACTTCCACTGGGGCACTGTTGGGAGTAATTATGGGCCTAAAAAAATCACAAAGGAGTTTCCTCTTGCTATTTGAGCTTTAGATTCTCTCCTCTAAATGCAACTTAATCCCTATGGATAATGGGATCAGTGGCCAATGTTCCTTTCTTTCTGGGAATGGCTGATGGATACCCCTCTTATGAACACATATTTGACTAATTTTTAAAGACATTTTTGGACTCCAATAACAAAATACTTTCTGTTATGCCTGGGGTGCTGAGTGACAATAAAGTCTTTTCCTTCATCAGCTAATGTATTTCAGGAAAGGGACTTTTGCAAATTTTTGTAATGAAAATATCATAAAAAATGAAGAGTAACTTTAATACCAATGGAAAATGAGACAAGTTTTTTTAAGCTAAGAGTACTTTTATAAAATTATATTAAATTTTGAAATTTATTATACTAAAACATTTATTGTCATTTTATTTTCTATTTGTTGAAAATGCCACATATGAGTAATTAACACAGTCTTAATAACATCTTTAAGACTACATACTGATGATATTTTAGGGACCGGTATTGTGGCATATCAGATTAAGCTGCCACCTGCAGTGCCAGCATTCCATATGACACCGGTTCAAGTCCCTGCTGCTCCAGTTAGAATTCAGCTCCCTGCTAATAATGTTCCTGGGAAATCAGCAGAAGATGGCCCGAGTCCTTGGGCACCTGTACCTATGTAGAGGCCTGGATGAAGCTTATGGCTCCTGGCTTTTGGCCTGGCCCATCTAAACCTTTTGCATCCATTTGAGAAGTGAACCAGCAGACGGAAGACTCTCTCTCTCTCTCTCTCTCTCTCTCTCTCTCCTCTCTCTCATCTCTGCCTCTGCCTCTCTGTAACTCTTGCCTTTCAAATAAATAAATAAATAAATAATCCTGAAAAAAAAAGAGCATGGTACTTTCCTTACAGTTGTCCATTTATCCTGAATGGATACCAAAGAAAAGAATGTTGATAAAAATTTATCTGTTCTTCTCCCACATGAGTACAAATCACAGATTACTGCCTCGTGAAATTATCCAAGTTTGGCAAAAAATAAAAAATATAGATTTTTTAAATCATTCACTATGGACACATCTCTTTTTCAAATGCTGAAATATTACCCATAATCTTGGAAAACTCATAAACTCACAATGAGTGATTAAGAATACCTTTTCTATATGAGAAAAGTATTAATACAATGCAAAACACAGACACACACATGCACAGAGAGAGAGCGAGAGAGAAAGAGAGATACTCACCATGTGACAAAGAGCCATTCCAGCAAAGTTCAGACACAATAATTTTTCCTATGAGATTTCCATCTTTTCTAATTATGAGTAAATTTTCTCTATCTCTCTCAGGCATATAAAGTAGAGAGGAGAACCAAGGATTCTTTGGACCCTGATTATAAATTACTGAATGAGGGGGAAACTTAAAAAAAAAATAGATCCTGGCTGGCGTCGTGGCTCAATAGGCTAATCCTCTGCCTGCGGCACTGGCACCCCAGGTTCTAGTCCTGTTCGGGGCACTGGATTCTGTCCCAGTTGCTCCACTTCCAGTCCAGCTCTCTGTTGTGGCCTGGGAGTACAGTAGAGGATGGCCCAGGTCCTTGGGCCCTGCAACCACATGGGAGAGCAAGAGAAGCACCTGGCTCCTCGCTTTGGATCAGCACGGTGTGCCAGCCACAGCGACCACTGGGGGGTGAACCAATGGAAAAGCAAGACCTTTCTCTCTGTCTCTCTCTCTCTCTCTCTCTCACTGTCCAGTCTGCCTGTCAAAAAAAAAAAAATATAGATCCCTAAATTTAAAAATTGATTGTTAAATTTAAAGATATATTCTTTTTTAATTTATTTTTTATTTAGTAAATATAAATTTCCAAAGTACAGTTAATGGATTACAATGGCTCCCCCCCATAATTTCCCTCCCACTCATACCGCTCCCATCTCCTGCTCCCTCTCCCATTCCATTCACACCAAGATTCATTTTCAATTATCTTTATATACAGAAGATCAATTTAGTATATATTAAGTAAAGATTTCATCAGTTTGCACCCACACAGAAACACAAAGTGTAAAATACTGTTTCAGTACTAGTTACAGTATTACTTCACATTGGACAACACACTAAGGACAGATCCCACATGAGAAGTAAGTACATAGTGACTCCCGTTGTTGACTTCACAATTTGACCCTCTTGTTATGGCATCAGTAATCTCCCTAGGCTCTAGTCATGAGTTGCCAAGGCTATGGAAGCCTTTTGAGTTCACTGACTTTGATCTTATTCCGACAGGGTCATAGTCAAAGTGGAAGTTCTCTCCTCCCTTCAGAGAAAGATACCTCCTTCTTTGATGGCCCCGTTCTTTCCACTGGGATCTCACTCGCAGAGATCTTTCATTTAGGCTTTTTTTTTTTTTTCCAGGGTGTCTTGGCTTTCCATGCCTGAAATACTCTCATGGGCTTTTCAGCCAGATCCGTGTGCCTTAAGGGCTGATTCTGAGGCCAGAGTATTATTTAGGACATCTGCCATTCTATGAGTCTGCTGTGTATCCCGCTTCCCATGATGGATCATTCTCTCCCTTTTTGATTCTATCAGTTAGTATTGGCAGACACTAGTCTTGTTTGTGTGATCCCTTTGACTCTTAGACCTATCAGTGTGATCAATTGTGAACTGAAATTGATCACTTGGACTAGTGAGATGGTTTTGGTACATACCACCTTGATGGGATTGTAAATATAAACATAAATTCTTAAATCTACATACATTTTTCATGTTTTCCTTTTACACAATGTTCTTTGTTCCTTGATTAATTTACTTCTACCCATTCCCAACTACATCCCTTACAACTTTGCTATTTAGCCCTCTTTCTAGAATTTCCCTTCCCTTTCCTACTCTCTCTGTCTCTATCCCTATCTTTCTTATGGAGTATTCTGTTTACATTTATTTAATTTTTACTCATTTAGCATTTAATTAAAAGTAGTAGTGTCATCCAGAATGTTTCTGTCTTCCAAACAAGGGATAAGTCTGTGGTGATAGCAGTTTTTCTCAATACCTTTGCTTAATTCATTAATGGACAACATATTGTTTGACCATCTCTCTACCTGATTACCAAGCGTAAGCACTAGTTCTAACTAGTCTTCACTATTCTTGGTGTGGCTCCTACTTCTGCACCTATTTTTCTTCTAAGATATTCCCCAGGGCTTCCATTTCTTATCTAGGTGGGGAAAAAAATGTGTGTCCATTTTGGCAGAGAGTAAAAGGATTAATCAACAACCACTTGCTCCTCTATGTGAAATTCCTGTGTATTTGGGTGGGCCATGTGATCATCCTAGCTTACTGCTAATGCACACTCAGGGAGGCAGGAGGTAATGACTCAAATACTTGGGTCTCTATCACTTATGTAGGAAACCTGGATTGAGTTTCCAACTCCTGGCTTTGACCTAGGCCAACCTGAGTTGTTGTAGATATTTGGGGAGTGAATCAGTGAATGAACGATTCTCTCTATATATCTTCCTCTCAAATAAAATTTAAAAATAAATATATAATTCTCTTCAAATAACTAATTATGATTCAGTGTTGCTAGTTAAGTTGATAATACTATGCTCATGGAAGCACCTTTAATTTGGCTCCTTTGTCCTTTGAACAAGGACCTAAAGCATTTATTCAAGTAACTTTATTATCTGGCAACAAGTTTTCAGTCTGATGTTTCACAGCAGATGTGGTTATATAATCAGTAGTTCACTTTTTATGCAGAAGGATGTGAGATGCCAGGCTTGGAGCTCTAGGAATTTGTCAAACCTTGTTTCCAGTGTGTGCCAGAGCAAGGCAGGCTGGCACCAGGTTGCAAATTATTGCAATAATGTAGACACTATTTTCTGCAGAGCATCCTGAAATTATTTGTAGGCCTTACTGAAAATGTCATGCATTCTCCTTTCCTTTGTAAATGTTATACACTGAATACATATATTTTTAATTTATTGATAGAAAATATCATTGCAATGTCCTGAATAATATAAAACTAATTATCATAACATGATAGTCCTATTGTTGTGGGTATCTGTAGTTCTAAACAGTCAGATTTTTGTCTTTTCATCAGGAAATGCCATAGAGTTTTATTCTAGCAGAGCTTTTAAAATATTACAGCTTTTTAGATTACAATTATTTTTCTTGATGGATTCTTTGCATCATGTTCATGAAGAATGAGGAGCACAGACAAGGAAAAGTGAGCAAAGTGAAGGAATTTTCTTGGGAAAAACAAAACAACAACAACAACAACAACAACAAAAAAAAAAAAAAAAAAAGAGAGAAATCTGCCAAGAGAGGTCTTTGAAGGACAGAACCATTGAAGACCTCTGAAGAGGCAACCACAATTGCCATTAGGGAAAAAGGGCAATGACCACTCTGGTACTTTGAGTTGGAGAGGGGTAATGCTGGAGACTCCAGTCAGGATTCCTCCTCTAGAGTTCTGTCCACAGGTACTCTGTAGAAGACCTGCATCCGTGGCTTGATCTGCCTCTAAATAAGAAGAGACAAGATTTACAATAAGGTTGAGTATACAGACCCAAAGATAAGCATTGTTACAATAAGGCAAAAGGGAGCAACAAAGGGAAAAATCCATGTCCATACGTTAGAGAGTCCTAAAGAGGATAAGAAGGACTTTTGCCAGCTAGGGCTTGGGCCTGCCTTTTCTCTTAGCTTATTGTCTTTCATAATCTAGATTTTTCTTCCATCTGGTGAGAAGTATTCATCTAAGAGCAGCATGTTTCATTTAGTAATGCATACCTTGTTGTGTCATGAGGATGTCCAATGCCCAATGATTTTTGCTGTATCACAGAAACCAATGAGTTAATAGAAGTTTGTTGAGCCTGAATAGCTATTATTGTGGCCTCACATCACTGTTGAACCATAGAATGAGATTTAAGATGAATCTCTCCAAGATAGGGACTGACAAACCAAAAGATTCCTCTGGAAATGGAATATCCCTCTCCAGCTCTAAGAGGGGGCTATTTTGGGCATGTCCCCAGGAATAAAGGGAACATTTGTAAGCCTTTACTCTTTGGCATATTATCAACAATGAATTTTTTTTTTTTTTTGACAGGCAGAGTGGACAGTGAGGGAGAGAGACAGAGAGAAAGGTCTTCCTTTTCCATTGGTTCACCCTCCAATGGCCGCAGCGGCCAGAGTGCTGCGGCCGGCGCACCACGCTGATCCGGTGCCAGGAGCCAGGTACTTATCCTGGTCTTCAATGGGGTGCAGGGCCCAAGCACTTGGGCCATCCTCCACTGCACTCCCTGGCCACAGCAGAGAGCTGGCCTGGAAGAGGGGCAACCAGGACAGAATCCAGTGCCCCGACCGGGACTAGAACCCAGTGTGCCAGCGCCGGAAGGCAGAGGGTTAGCCTAGTGAGACGCGGCGCCGGCTATCAACAGTGAATTGTACCATTAGTATTTGTAAGTAGGTGAGCAATAAGATGAATGATGAGATTGAAGGATGATGGGATTATAGGATGAAGGCTTTAGGGGGTATCATGCATAACAGATTTGATCATCTTTTTTTTTTTTTTCTTAAAGAGTTTGAATCTAGGCCGGCGCCGCGGCTCACTAGGCTAATCCTCCGCCTAGCGGCGCCGGCACACCGGGTTCTAGTCCCGGTCGGGCGCCGGATTCTGTCCCGGTCGCCCCTCTTCCAGGCCAGCTCTCTGCTGTGGCCAGGGAGTGCAGTGGAGGATGGCCCAGGTGCTTGGGCCCTGCACCCCATGGGAGACCAGGAAAAGCACCTGGCTCCTGGCTCCTGCCATCGGATCAGCGTGGTGCGCCGGCCGCAGCGCGCCGGCCGCGGCGGCCATTGGAGGGTGAACCAACGGCAAAGGAAGACCTTTCTCTCTGTCTCTCTCTCTCACTGTCCACTCTGCCTGTAAAAAAAAAAAAAAAAAAAAAAAAAAAAAAAAAAAAAAAAAAGAGTTTGAATCTGTTGGAGTATACTTAGGGCTTCTTGATCCACATGATTGTGTCTCTTGGAGATACAGAATAACCTTTTTGAAATCGGCAACTGCTGTGATGGATCTGATCAAGTATGAGGTCTCATTGTCCACTAGGAGATCATTAGTTAGGAAAGGACAGCCATACAGCATTCCAAAAAGGCTCAAAACTAACTTTTGGTGGGGGTGGTACTTCTGATATCCACTAAGGCTATGTGCAGGGCAGGGGAGAGATGCAGGATAGTTGAGTTTCCTGAGGTAGCTGTGTCTCTTTGAGGATGGCATTATTCTTTTCTACCTTCTTTGCACATGTACCTGGAGCATACATGCATGGAGCAAATGTATTTATACTATTTTCCCAATAGTGTACATTCACTTCATAATTCTGTGCTACATTTTGGTAATTCTTTCATTGTTACTTTATCTGTGATCAATGATCTTCGGTGTTGCTATTGTAATAATTGGGGTTCCACAAACCAGTCATAAATATGATAGAAAATTTAACTGATAAGTTTGGTGTGCTCTGGCCAGCGCCGTGGCTCACTAGGCTAATCCTCTGCCCACAGGGCCAGCACACCGGGTTCTAGTCCTGCTCGGGGCACCGGATTCTGTCCTGGTTTTTTCTCTTCTAGGCCAGCTCTCTGCTGTGGCCCGGGAGTGCAGCGGAGGATGGCCCAAGTGCTTGGGCCCTGCACCCACATGGGAGACCAGGAGAAGCACCTGGCTCCTGGCTTCGGATCAGCGCGGTGCACCAGCCGCAGCGGCCACTGTGGGGTGAACCAATGGAAAAGGAAGACCTTTCTCTCTGTCTCTCTCCGTCACTGTCCACTATGCCTGTCAAAAAAAAAAAAAAAAAAAATTTGGTGTGCTCTTATTCCTCCACCAACCACCTGCTGTGGCATGCATCTCCATTTTTTTGGGTATTCCCTGTCCCTTGAGACACAACAGCATTAGAACTAAGCCAAGATGTGAATGCAAACAAGAATCCCTGAAAGAAATTGAAAGTACTAACCCAGAGAACACATACACGATAAGAAAGCAAAACATCATTTGTTTCTATTTGGACAAAGTTTGAGTGGTTTGGATAGAACATTAAACCAGCTGCAGCATGCCCTTGAGTTTAAGCCGCATCCATAGCAAGGCCCCAACTCTGTGAAATTCAGTCAATTCTAAGGGTGATAAAGGAGCTGCAAATTCAAAGTTTGGAGGTACCAAAAGTTAGTTAATGAGGTTTATGGAGAGAAGCCATCTCTGCAACATAAAAGTGCAAGGTAGATTAGAAAGTACTCATGAAAAAGCTGCTGTATGTTATCTGGAAGACAACAAATTTAAAAAAATGAAGTCAAAAATTGTAGGTTTAGCACTAAATCAAATTACCATATGTAACGTATCCTCATTTTCAGAAGCAATCCTCTTTTTGGCAGGTGATCAAAAAGGTTTTTGAGACCTTATTGATCATTTTGTATCCAGACTCTCCCACCCTTGAGTGATTTGTAATAAACTAGAGGTCTGATGAAAATTCTAATTTCTTATGCTCAGACCCCAGGAGAGTCTTTTAAGGCACTCTGATCTGTAAAATCAACAGAAAAAACATGGTATCACAGGTTCAGGTTACAGCTGCACTCAACATTGTAACACAGAATTGCACATAGGTACAGTAGCGTTAATACAATAAAATTAACTTAAATAGAGAAAAAATTACAATAAGAAAAACCTATTAACTTCAAGATAGTGACCTTCTGCAACTTCTCACATATGGTTTTGCCCTGAGAGTAATATAAAAGCTCTTTTAAAAAGCATAAGAATAAAATAGTTTGCAGTTTCATTACAATTTGAGGGCAAAAGTCTCAATATGATTTACAAATTAATTAAATAAACCCTGGTGACACTGAAAAGTATTATAAGGAAAACCATAAAAGTCCATTTTGCTTAAGTCAATTTATTTTCTTTAATGGAATTACTCTAACCATCTTTAAAATTATATGTGTATTTCCAAAATATAAATGATTTATCTCTGGGAAGTAAAACTATGTCATATCTCAACCTTTCACTTACTACATGTGCTATTCAATTTCAGAAATTATGCTTTAGCATTCTGGCTAAAAGGCATTTTGAATCAACTAAATTTTAGAAAACTAAGTCTTTTCTGTACACATTACTTCAAAAATTGGTATAGATGACATTGAAAAGACACACTAAATGAATCTGGAAAATGTCTAATGTGGACATAATATAAGTTAATTTTCAACTACTGAATCATATTAGATCAATTGTTTTTAACATAGAATTCATATTGTGGAAGTTTCTTCTCAATTTGTAGGAGATATTTTCCCCTCAATGTTGTAAGATGGATAGACTCACCTTTGATGAGGGCATGTATTTCAGTCGTACCTTTAGCAAAATTGTTGCTTAAAGTGATATTTTTCTTGCCTTTATACTTTACTGTATGACCCACTCTTGACCAACAGTCTGATAGTCCTGTATTTTCTTCTGGCTGTATCATCCGGAACTCTGTGCCACACGTATCTCAGAACCTGATTTCAAAAACCCCAAAATGCCACTCTCTTAAGCCATCCCTGTAAAGGCTTACCCTGACTAGATGTTAAAAGTGAAGTTTCACAGATTTACATGGGTGGAACTTGATGGCCTCTGAAACTTCCTCATATTTAATTTCATTTTCATGATAAATCTATGAGATTAAAACACAGCAAGTAGAATCTATATCTTGCATATTAGGAAACTCAGTCTCAAATAAATATTCAGTATCATCACTAATTTATTAATTATGAAAAAATAATTAATCAGTTAATAAAAATTGCTTAACTAGAATTTAAACAAGTATTTCTCTACCCTAATAGAGAATTCCTCACATGATATATAATTCTGAATGCTTCATAGGCTTATCCCTACAAGTGACTTAAGTATAACTGTTAAAAAGTAAATCTTTTTGTGGAAGTTTATTGATTTTTTCTATTAATTCAAATACATAAACATTCACTTACTGAATATCTCCTTTATTCTAAGCACTCTGATTATATATTCAGAATCCAAAGAAACATTGAAAAAGAAGAAAGAAGGCATTCTCTTGTTGGTTCTTACAATTTGAATGGGCTATACACTTAGAAGAGTGGTTTCAATCAATGGACACAGCTCTAAAAGCATAGTAGAAAGATTGCCTACAGCAGAAAAGCAGTTTAGATGAAGCTTTATGTTAAATTTGTATTATATCCTTCAAATTCAAAAAAGGAATCTGAGAGGCAAGAGAGGAATAGAGACACATTAGATATAGAAACGATTTTAAAATCATGGTAGTGCAAAGTGCTAGCTGTGTTCAAATAACAGTGAGTTTAGAATACTCTCCATGCAGATGAAGAAGGAAAAGGAAGAGAAAACAAGGAGCTGACAGCAGTTTTTGAAACTGCACCTGGCTCCTGCCTTCGGATCAGCGCGGTGCGCCAGCCGTAGCAGCCATTAGGGGGTGAACCAATGGAAAAGGAAGACCTTTCTCTCTGTCTCTCTCTCTCACTGTCCACTCTGCCTGTCAAAAAAAAAAAAAAAAGAGAGAGAGAAAGAAAGAAACTGCATCTTCATTTATCATGTTGGAGGAATTACAAAGCACCAATTAAGGCATGTTTTTAAAGAAGAGGAAGCATATGATTCAATTTGGGTCAGGAAATTCTCCTTTGGGATGGAGGGGAGGAATGACTGGTGTTGACAGACGGGATGCTGGGAAATCATCAGAAAAGTAACAGGGAAGACATGGGGGAACAGCAGCCTACTCTGGGCTGCTAACCCAGGGACCCATTCTGTTTCTGTTTCTGTGTGTCATGGCTTTTCTATATATGAAAGATTTTCATGTACACTATGATTTTTTCAGGGTGATTTTCTTCCTTCCCAATATTTTCTATTATTTTTCTATTTAGGACATGTTTTCCCCCAGGTGTTCACCTCAACCTTTTAAAATTCGTATATTATTATTTGTACTGGGTTTGGTGATGATTTTAGGCAAATAAATATTGTAAATGCCAAAATTTTTAGCTCATGTCATGGAAACCTTTCTTCCACTGTGGAGACGATTTTCTCATTTCAACCAGAGAGCTTATATGCATGATGTTGCTGACTCAGACTGCCTAATATGGAACCCTTGCCTGACTGCACCCCTAGAGAAAGTTACTGAACCCTCCAGGCTTCCGTTTTCTTATCTTATGAGGTTAGCTGGTTCTCTCTTGTCGAGTTATTGGGAAGATTAAATGAGCATGATCTAAAGATGATGGTAACTCTTGCAGACTGTAAATGTTTTCTAAGTGTTACTATCACCACCACCATCATCACACTGTGGAGAAATGGAATGCTTCCAAAGAAAGTTCAGAGAACAGCCATTTAAGACTGTCTGTCTGTCTGTCTATCTTTCTATCTATCTATCTATCTACCTACCTACCTACCTACCTATCATATATGTGTTCCATAAGTTTTCTTATTGATTATGCAGGTAAACATCTAAACACAGACACCTGAGTGTAATGTAACAACCTCCATCTTCTATAGTTCTTTGGCAAAGTATATTAGTACTAAAAATATGTTCAAAGAATATGTTAAGTGATGAAATATATTTAAAGAATATATTATTGGGGGGCAGGTGTCGTGGCATAGAGGGTAAAGCTGCCACCTGCAGTGCCAGCATCTCTTATGGGCTCCGGTTCAAGTCCCAGCTGTTCTACTTCTGGTACAGCTTTCTGCTATGGCCTGGGAAAGAAGTAGAAGATGACCAAAGCCCTTGGGCCCCTGCACCCTTGTGGGAGACTTGGAAAAATCTTCTGGCTCCTGGCTTTCTACAGGTCCAGCTCTGGCTGTTGCAGCCATTTGTGAGTGAACCAGCAGACTGAAGACTTCTCTCTGTCTCTCTCTGTGTGAGTCTTTAAAATAATGAAAAGTAAATCTTTAAAATAATGAAAAGTAATGTGTTATTATCTTAAGCTGTAGCTACATAGGATACTGTGTATGCTTCCTGTTACTTTTCACACTAACACCTACTTTTTCCTCACAGAACATTATCTGTTTAAAGTCATATAATTTACCTTTTAAGAATTAAATATCAAAGCAAGAGTACAG
Organism: Oryctolagus cuniculus; assembly: GCF_964237555.1. NCBI lineage: Eukaryota > Metazoa > Chordata > Mammalia > Lagomorpha > Leporidae > Oryctolagus > Oryctolagus cuniculus. The sequence continues at coordinate 121,638,336 of NC_091436.1, read as the reverse complement.
CAAGAGCATGGGGAAGCAAAAGAAAGCAAGGAAGTATGCGACCATGAAGCGAATGCTTAGTCTAAGAGATGAGAGGCTTAAAGAAAAGGATAGATTAAAACCTAAGAAGAAGGAAAAGAAGGACCCCAGTGCACTGAAGGAAAGAGAAGTCCCCCAGCACCCTTCCTGCTTATTCTTCCAATATAACACTCAGCTGGGCCCACCTTACCACATCCTCGTTGATACCAACTTTATCAATTTTTCCATTAAAGCCAAACTGGACTTAATACAATCAATGATGGATTGTCTGTATGCCAAGTGTATTCCTTGTATAACTGATTGTGTAATGGCAGAAATTGAGAAATTGGGGCAGAAGTATCGAGTGGCACTAAGGATTGCCAAGGATCCAAGATTTGAGCGATTACCATGCGCACACAAAGGAACCTATGCAGATGACTGCCTAGTCCAGAGAGTGACTCAGCACAAGTGTTACATTGTGGCCACAGTTGACCGGGACCTAAAACGAAGAATCCGGAAGATTCCTGGAGTTCCTATCATGTATATTTCTAACCACAGATACAACATTGAGCGAATGCCAGATGATTATGGAGCCCCTCGGTTCTAATCCTTCCAAGACAAAGTTTCCTGGCCTTCCTTCGACCAACTTTATCTGTTGCCAAATGACTAAACATGCTATAGCAGGAATTACTATTCTCTACACACTTTTGCTGTATTATGAACTGAGTTTGATCAAATATACATAATTTTTTATCCTGAAAAAAAAAAAAGAATTAAATATCTATAGAGATAATATTCTCTTTCCTATATTTATAGAAAACATTAATTAATGGAATGAGTATACTTCCCCAAGATGTCATATTTCCTGACTTTTTAACAACAGGTCTCCTTCTGTATCTCTGCCAGTCTTTACTCTTTCCATCTGCTTACGCTTTCCTAGTTCTCACTTCATATCTTGACACTCTGTCCTAAAGGTTCACAGCTATAACAGGTAATGTGGTTTAAGCCCTGATTACGACAAGGACTCTGGGATGAGACACCATGGCTTGCTCTAGCTCCATGTTTTATCATTTTGGTAATATCAATTCTTTAAACTTTAATAACTTCACTGGTAAAAGGAATTTTCTATGAGAATTAAGATGAGATTCTTAGCTCACTGCCTGGCAAAAGCAATACCTCAATGAACTTTACCTGCCATTATTAATGTTATCCACATAAACAGCCTCTGAGTTATAGGCAAACACAATTATCTTTAATAAATCTTCCTCAATTCTCCAGACTCCTGTATCATGTTGACATCGATTCACAATGTATCTATAAATGTATATGTCAACCATAATTTCTTCAGAGGTCTTTGTTTTCTCTGGCTTCCTGCAGCTGAAACTTTAAGAGTTTATTATTACTTATTACTATGTGCTTTCACACATTTCATTACAGTCTTTCCAAATGAAGGGATAATGTATTATGACTCAACATTGGATAAATCTATAAATTCATGAGTTTAATTTAGCATGTGTGTATAATCCTCATTCATTAGAGAGATCAAATAAGAGTTCAAATATAAAAATTAACACTGGTTCAAGAGTACCTTTTTTTTTTTTTTTTTTGACAGGCAGAGTGGACAGTGAGAGATAGAGACAGAGAGAAAGGTCTTCCTTTGCCATTGGTTCACCCCCTAATGGCTGCTGCGGCGGGCGCACTGCGCTGATCCAAAGCCAGGAGCCAGGTGCTTCTTCTGGTCTCCCATGCAGGTGCAGGGCCCAAGCACTTGGGCCATCCTCCACTGCACTCCTGGGCCACAGCAGAGAGCTGGACTGGAAGAGGAGCAACTGGGACAGAATCCAGCACCCTGACCGGGACTAGAACCCAGGGTGCCAGCCCAAGAGTACCATTTTAAAATTTTATTTGAGGTAAACAAATTTCATGTATATCAAACATACAGGTTTAGTAATGTAGTAATACTTTCCACCCTACATTCCCTCCTGTCTATGATCTCATAATTTATCACATTCCTCTTATTCCCTCAATTCATTATTACAATGACCTACTTGTAGTTTACTCATAGGATTTACCCTACACTAAGTAAAGAGTTCAACACAAAGTAAGAAGAAAGCACTGTTCAACAACAATAGAGACAAGTGCTATAAACAATCATTGAATATCAAAATGTCAATTTCACTCCTAGACATTATATTATTAGTACTTTATTAGTTACCAGAGATCAGGGAAAACATAAGGTTTGTGTCTTTTTGGGACTGGCATATTTCAGAAAGAATAATAGTTTCCAGTTGCATCCATTTTGCTGAAAAAGACAGGAATTAATTACATCCTTCATGCATTTTGCATTGATTTTTGTATAAGTTATAAGGTAGGGGTCTTGTTTTATACTTCTGTATGCACAGACCCAGTTTTCATAGCAGCATTGTCCTTTCTCCAGGGATTGATTTTAGCCACCTTGTCCAAGATTAGTTGATTGTAGATGCATGAATTGATTTCTGGAGTTTCTATACTGTTCTATTGGTCTTCATATCTTTTTTGTTATTGTTTTTGCCAGTACCAGGCTATTTTCATTATAAAAGCCCTGTTGTATGTCATGTAATTTGGTATTGTGATGCCTCTGGTTTTGTTTTTGTTGTGTAAGATTGCTTTAGGTAACCAGAGACTCTTGTGTTTCTGTATGAATTTTAGAATCATTTTATCTAGATCTGGGAAGAATATCATTGGTAAATTTAGATTGGAATTGCACTGAATCTGTAAATTGCTTTTGGTAGTATATACACTTTGATTATTTTCATTCTTTCAATAAAAGGACTTGGAAGATTTTCCCATTTTTTTGTGTTTCTTCTGTTTATTTTGCTAAAGTTTTGTAATTTTCATTGTAGATATATTTCACCTCATTGGTTGTGGGGAGCAACTGGGAGCAACTCAGACTAGACTAAGTTACTGGAATTAAGACTTATTCTATGCATCTGCTCTCCCACAATATGGCGCTGGGAGAGGAGGAAACAGCTTCTACACAGCTGCCTCCAGTTCAACCAATAAACTGTAGGACCTGCTCCTGATTGGAGGAGAGCAGCGTACTCGGCGTGTGGGTAGCAGAGTTGGGATTGGTGGAAGAGGACTATAAAGGAGGAGAGAGACAACATGCACCAGGAACATCTAAGAGGAACATCTATCTGAAGGAACACCTGTGCAGCCCCCGAGAGAGCCGGCCGGCGGTGTGCCGCTCCCCCGCGGAAGTGGGGAAAGTGGCAGGGGGAACTGCCCTTCCACGGAGGTGGAAGGGATGGTAGCCAACCTGGGAAGGACCAGCAGCCAAACCGGGAAGAACCAGCAGCAAACCCGGGGAGGGCCGAGCAGACGAAAGAACAGCGCAGGGTCCTGTGTAGTTCCTCCACGAAGACGGGGAGCGACAATTGGTTAAATTTTTTGTGGCTATTGTGAAAGGGATTGTTCTTAGGAGTTCTTTCTCAGCCATGGCATTATATGTCTATACAAAGGATACTGATTTTTGTGTGTTAATTTTTTAACCTGGGGCCAGTGCTGTGGCATAGCAGGTAAAGCTGGCACTTGCAGTGCCAGCATTCCATATGGCTGCCTCTTCTAGTCTGGCTGCTTCTCCTCTGATCCAACTCTCTGCTATGGCTTGGGAAAGCAGTTGAAAATAGCTCAAGTGCATAGGCCTCTGCACCTGTGTGGGAGATCCAGAAGAATCTCCCAGTTTCAGACTGACTCATTTTTGGCCATGAAGGCCATTTGGGGAGTGAACTAGCTGATGAAAGACCTCTGTCTCTGCCTCTCTGTGGCTCTGACTTTCAAATAAATAAATAAATCTGAAAAAAATATATATCCTGCCACTTTACCAAACTCATTTTTGAGTTCTAGTAGTGTTACTGAAGTCTTTTGGTTCCCCTAACCTAGAAACATGTCTTCTGCAAATAGCGATAGTTTGACTTCGTTCTTTCCAATTTGTATCCCTTTGTTTTCTATTTTTTGTCTAATGGCTCTGGCTAAAACTCCCAGGATTATATTGAATAACAGTGATGAAAGAGTGCGTCTTTATCTGATTCTGGATCTTATGTGAAATGCTTCCAACTTTCCCCCATTCAGTAAGACATTGGCTATGTTTTTGTCATAATTTGCCTTGATGGTGTTGAAGAATGCTCCTTCTATACCCAATTTGCTTAAGGCTTTCATCATGAAAGGATGCTGTAATTTATCAAATGCTTTCTCTGCATCTATCCAAATAATCTTATGGATTTTGTTCTTTATTATCTTTTTGTAGTGTAAAACATTTATTGATTAGCATATGTTTAACCATCCCTACATTCAAGTGATACATCCTACCTGGTCTGGGTAATTATCTTTCGGATGTGTTGTTGGATTTGATTAGCTAGTATTTTGTTGAGGATGTTTGTCAGGGATAATGGTCTATAGTTTGTTTTCTCTATTGTATCTTTTTCTGGTTTAATAATTAGGATGGACCTATAGAAGGACCTTTAGCAGGAGCTTTGCAGGAATCCCTCCCTTTCAATTGTTCTGAAAAGTCTGAGGAGAATTGGAATTAGCTCTTTCAAAGTCTAGAAGAATTCCACAGTGAAATATCCAGACTTGAGCTTTTTTTTGTTTTTGTTTGTAATCTCTTTTTTACTGATTCAATCTTTTTTTGGTTAATGGTCAGTTTAGGATTTTGATGTCTTTATTATTCAATTTTGGAAGCTGTATGTACCCAAGAATCTATTCATTTTTTCTAGATTTTCCAATTTGTTCCCATACAGCTCTTTGTAGTAATTGTTGATGATTCTTTTTATTTCTGTGGTAAACATTGTTGCATACCATTTCTCATCTTTGATTATATTTATTTGAGTCTTCTCCCTCTTTTTTTTGGTTTGTTGGGCCAATAGTGTATCAATTTTGTTTATTTTTTCAAGAAAACACCTCTTCGTTTCACTGATTGTATTTTTTGGTTTAAATTTTGATTATTTTCTAATTTTTATTATTTCTTCCTACTAAATTTGGAATTGCTTTGTTGTTGTTTTGGGTCCTTTTTCATGCATCAGTAGCTCATTTATTTGATGCCTTCAATAGCATGGAATATCTTTTTCAATCCTTTCACTTTCTGTCTGTGTGTATCTTTGTTTGCAAAGTATGTTTCTTGTAGGAAGCAATTAGATGAGTCACGTTTTTTCATCATTTCAACAAGCCTTTATCTTTTAATTGGAGAATTTAGGACATTTGGCCCTGCAATTTTTCTATAAGTATTATTATTGTTTGCTTTGGATTTCCTTTGTAGTTTTTTTTTTAAGATTTATTTTATTTATTTAAAGACAGAGTTACAGATAGACAGAGAGAGAGAGGTCTTCCATCCGCTTGTTCATTCCCCAGATGGCCACAACAGCTGGAGCTGAGCCAGTCCAAAGCCAGTAGCAGGAGCTTCCTCAAGGTCTCCCATCCACAAGGGATGGGGGCCAAGGACTTGGGCCATCTTCTACTGCTTTCCCAGGCCGTAACAGAGAGCTGGATTGGAAGAGGGGCAGCCGGGAATAGAACCGGCTCCCATATGGGATGCTGGCCCTTCAGGCCAGGGCTTTAACCCGCTGTGGCACAGCGCTGGCCCCTCCTTTGTAGTTTTACTGGGAGTTTTCTATCTTCACATTCTTTCATAATTATGACTATCTTTCTGTGTTTCTTTGTGCAGCACATCCTTTAGAATCATTTGTTATGCCAGATGATTTGTGACAAATTCTTTCAACTTGTTTGTTATGGAAGGTCTTTATTTCACCTTCATTATAAATGAGAGCTTTGCAGGATAAAGTATCCTGGTTTGACAGTGTCTTGATCATTGAGGAATACTGATTTGTTGAACTCTTTACTTAGTGTAGGGTCAATCTTCTGTATATAAAGTTAATTGAAAATAGATCTGAATGAAAAATAAGAATCAGAATAGGAGAGGGAACATGAAGAAGGGTGGGTGCATGGGATGGAGGGAGGGTAGGGTGGGAAGAATCACTATGATCCCAAATTTGTATATATGAAATTTGCGGTTTGTATACCTTAAATAAAAAATTATATTTTCTAAGTAAAATATAATAATAATGTCATTCTTTTTTGCTTTATGATGTTTTATACTAAATTTCATGTTATGTGATATAAAGAGAGCCAGTGTTGCTTTCAAAAACAAAAACAGTATGCATAGTAGTATTTTAATATCAACTGTGTATGGCAAAATGTTAAAAATTGTTTAATCTATGTGTGCTCATTGAACTCCTTTGTACCTCTCAGTATAACCTGAGAATATTAAAATAAAAATTTTAAAAAGCAGATAAAATTTTTAAAAATCATATTGCATGGATAATTAAAAGTAAAATTTCAATTCTTAAAAAAAAAAAAAACTTGTACTATGTCTCTTTATTCTCCCTTAGCATATAGGGTATTTGATGAGAAATCAGCTGTGAGTCTAATTGGAGATCCTCTGAGAGTAATATGGAATTTCTTTTGTGCACATTAGAGTCTTTTCTTTATATTTTATTGTTGAAATCTTGACTACAATGTATAATGGTGAATATTGTTTCTGATCATGTTTATTAGGAGTTCAGTGTGCCCCATGTACTTGTATGCCCCTTTCTTTCTCCATATTATGGAAGTTTTCTGTGATTATTTCACTGAATATGCCTTCAAATCCATTCTGTGTTTTCATACCTTCAGGAACTACTAAGACACAAACGTTGGATCATTTGATAGTATCCCATTATTTTCCAACACTGTTTTTGATTTTTCTAATTTTTTTCTATTTTTTCCCCTTTGGTTTGAGAAAATTTCCAAAGATTTGTATTTTAACTCAGATATTCTTCCTTCTGACTCACCAAGTCTGTTGTTCCAGTACATTTTTTATTTGACATACTGAATTTTTCATTTTTATTATTTCAAATTGATTTCTCTTCAAAATCTCAAGCTCATGGGAATTTTTAATTCATATCATGTATTGATTTCTTTAACTCGTGGATTTGCATCTCATTACTTTTGAATAATAATGACCATAGGTCATTCTTCTGAATTCATATTCAGGATTTTCATCAACTTCTTTGTCTTCGGATTCTAATTTTGAAGTGTTTTTTGTTCCTTTTGCAGAGTCATGTTGTCTTCTTTATTCTTGTTTCTTCAATTTCTGTATTTTTTTTGTAGGCACTTGGGGAAATACTTGTTGGTTTTCTCCTTTGATGGCTTTTATCTTTGAACTATGTCTCTGCAGCTTAGTGATGCGTCTGCTCATTCAATGAATACCCAGAGGTGTATCCTGTACATGGCCAGGGAGCTCTTGTCAGTGATCCATGGTGGGGCTAGTGTCTAGGGTGAAACCAAAGTTTGACATGGTAGATCTCCTCCATTGCCAGAGGGAAAGTATGATCATCTCTGTTGGCATAATCACAACCCGACCTACTCCCTTCCAAGATGATCAATGTCCTTGGTTAGCCCACAGTGAATACAACACTCACCTGCACTGTTTCATGAACTATATATAGATCTGTACAATCCTCTTTGTGAGCATGGACCTCACTGTAGGCAATCAGGTAGCTGTGAGCTTCTGGTGCTGGACACAGTAATTGCCCAGAGACTCAGATATACCCTGTGCCCTCTCATGCAGTCACAGAGTTCCCACAGTTTCAGCATACAGGTCTCCAACAGTGATGGGATATAGAGGAGATACTCTAACCTGCTAGCCTGTCCTATTCACAAATAGAGCAGAGATGTTCCCAGAGCCAGCTGCCTCTGGGTGCTATGTCTTGGCCCTGGAACCTGAGATATGTTGAGAGACTGGGGGCAACTCACAATCCTCTGTTGGTACTCAGCCCCTTGTAAACCTGTCAGCCAGACTCAGAATAACTGGATAGTGTGGATTTTTCCTTCTGGTAAAATACCTAGATCCGATGTGCACATGAAAGCTACCACAGCTGCTATTGGTCAAAATGGCACCCTCACAGAGGAATGTGGAGAAAGAAATGTGCCCTTTATTTGCTGGGTTAGGCAGGTATACTATCTCCCATTAGGGCTCAAGACCAGACTCAAAGGTAGTGTGCTCTGCAGTGCTCTCCCTCTAGCAATATCAGCAGTGGCATGGGCTGCTGCAGACTACCCTCACCTCTCTCTCCAAAGCGAGTGATTCCTTTGACTCGCTGCTGCAGTGATGCTGTGTTTTGTCCACACTCATGGTTGTGCGTTCGCTACTTCCATGCTGATGCACGACATCTCTCTTCCTTCTGTAGATTTTCCACTGCAGATTTCTCTCCAACACTCCCATGGCAATTCATTTCCTCCACTTTTGACATCTAATTTCCCCTCACTTAAAGTGATACATCCTTTCCCTATTCAGCCATCTTGGATTCCTCAGTATCTTTTTATTTGAAGTGTTTTTCATTTTAAAATTAATATTAGAATATAATTCCAGAATCATGGATAAATAGATAAAAAGGTAGATAAGTATTGTAGATATTTTTCTATCATAGTAGCACTGAACAAGTGGTTGAAAACTTGATAACAAAAGCGATGAGGACAGTGGTGATTATTGTGGCAGTGATTGTGAGATGAAGGAGGAGGAACTGAAAAAAAAACTGGAAGTAGAAAAATGTATGCCAGTTTTTACGGTATCTATGCTGTTGAAGCAGATACATGATTCATATACCACTGTGAATACTGTATTGGTGATTTATATTTGCTACAATTTATTAGGCTTCACATAACCTCACTAATGTGCAAACTTCACAAAACCTTCACATGACCATCTTAGAATTCACCTCCTTCTAAGACTTTGCTTGGATGTTATTATTTATCAAGTGTCAAAATCAATGTATTGTTCATGGCTGGATAAAGAAAATGTGGTATATGGAATACTACTTGGCCTTACAAAGGAATGAAATCCAATTTTTCACAACATAGGAATGCCATTGGAGACCACTACCCTTGGAGAGATAAGCCAGTCCTCAAAAGACAAATATCATATGTTTTGTATGATTCATGATATATAACATATAGAGTACAAAAATTAATATATGAATGAAATTGAAATCTTGAAATTTTTTTTTTATCTTTTATTTAATGAATATAAATTTCCAAAGTACGTCTCATGGGTTACAATGGCTTTCCCCCCCATACCGTCCCTCCCACCCACCACCCTCCCCTTTCCCACTCCCTCTCCCCTTCCATTCACATCAAGATTCATTTTCGATTATCTTAGTATACAGAAGATCAGCTTAGTATACCTTAAGTAAGGATTTCAACAGTTTGTTCCCACACAGAAACATAAAGTGAAAAATAATAGATGATTTTTTTTTTAAATGATGATGAAATCAGATCAGACCTATTGTCATGTTTAATCCCAGTGAGAGTCAAGTTGGGAATTGATAATTTCTTTTTTTTTTTTTTAACAGAAGATCAGTTTAGTGTACATTAAGTAAAGATTTCAACAGTTTGCACCCCCATAGAAACACAAAGTGAAATATACTGTTTGAGTACTCGTTATAGCATTAAGCCTCAGTGTACAGCACATTAAGGACAGAGATCCTACATGAGGAGTAAGTGCACAGTGACTCCTGTTGTTGACTTTACCAATTGACACTCCTGTTTATGGCATCAGTAATCTCCCTATGCACCAGTCATGAGTTTCCAAGGCTATGGAAGCCCCTTGAGTTCTCCGACTCTTATCTTGTTTAGACAAGGTCATAGTCAAAGTGGAGGTTCTCTCCTCCCTTCAGAGAAAGGCACCTCCCTCTTTGAAGACCTGTTCTTTCCACTGGGATCTCACTCACAGAGATCTTTTTGCCAGAGTGTCTTGGCTTTCCATGCCTGAAATACTCTCATGGGCTTTTCAGCCAGATCCGAGTGCCTTTAGGGATGATTCTGAGGCCAGAGTGCTATTTAGGACATCCGCCATTCTATGAGTCTGCTGAGTATCTCACTTCCCATGTTGGATCACTCTCCCCTTTATTTAATCTATCGGTTAGTGTTAGCAGATACTAGACTTGTTTATGTGCTCCCTTTGACTCTTAGTCCTTTCATTATGATCAATTGTGAACTGAAATTGATCACTTGGAATAGTGAGATGGCATTGGCACATGCCACCTTGATGGGATTGAATTGGAATCCCCTAGTATGTTTCCAACTCTACCAATGGGGGCAAGTCAGCCCGAGCATGCCCCAAATTATACATCTCTTCCCTCTCTTATTCCCACTTTTATGTTTAACAGGGATCACATTTCAGTTAATTTTCAACACTTAAGAATAACTGTGTGATAATTACAGAATTAAACCAGTCATATTAAGTAGAACAGACAAAAAAAAAAATACTATGAGGGATAATGTATTAAGTTGTCCATTAGCAGTCAGGGCTATGCTGATCAAGTCACCATTTCTCATAGTGTCCATTTCACTTCAGGAGGTTTCCTTTTTGGTGTTCAGTCAGTTGTCACCGATCAGGGAGAACATATGGTATTTGTCCCTTTGGGACTGGCTTACTTCACTCAGCATGATGTGTTCCAGATTCCTCCATTTTGTTGCAAATGACTGGATTTCGTTGTTTCTTACTGCGGTATAGTATTCTAAAGAGTACATATCCCATAATTTCTTTATCCAGTCTACCGTTGATGGGCATTTAGGTTGGTTCCAGGTCTTGGATATTGTGAATTGTGCTGCAATAAACATTAGGGTGCAGACCGCTTTTTTCTTTATCAATTTAAACTCCTTTGGGTAAATTCCAAGGAGTGGGATGGCTGGGTCGAACGGTAGGGTTATATTCAGGTTTCTGAGGAATCTCCAGACTGATTTCCATAGTGGCTTGACCAGTTTGCATTCCCACCAACAGTGGGTTAGTGTCCCTTTTTCCCCACATCCTCGCCAGCATCTGTTGTTGGTAGATTTCTGTATGTGAGCCATTCTAACCGGGGTGAGGTGAAACCTCATTGTGCTTTTGATTTGCATTTCCCTGATTGCTAGTGACCTTGAACATTTTTTCATGTGCCTGTTGGCCATTTGGATTTCCTCTTTTGAAAAATGTCTATTGAAGTCCTTGGCCCATCTCTTAAGTGGGTTGTTGGTTTTGTTTTTGTGGAGTTTCTTGATCTCTTTGTAGATTCTGGTTATTAACCCTTTATCTGTTGCATAGTTTGCAAATATTTTTTCCCATTCTGTTGGTTGTCTCTTCACTCTCCTGACTGTTTCTTTTGCAGTACAGAAACTTCTCAATTTGATGCAATCCCAATAGTTGATTTTGGCTTTGACTGTCTGTGCCTCCCGGGTCTTTTCCAGAAACTCTTTGCCTGTGCCAATATCTTGAAGGGTTTCTCCAATGTTCTCTAATAACTTAATGGTGTCAGGACGTAGATTTAGGTCTTTAATCCACGTTGAGTGGATTTTTGTGTAAGGTGTAAGGTAGGGGTCTTGCTTCATGATTCTGCACGTGGAAATCCAGTTTTCCCAGCACCATTTATTGAATAGACTGTCCTTGCTCCAGGAATTAGTTTTAGATCCTTGATCAAATATAAGTTGGCTGTAGATGTTTGGATTGATTTCTGGTGTTTCAATTCTGTTCCATTGGTCTATCCATCTGTTTCTGTACCAGTACCATGCTGTTTTGATTACAACTGCCCTGTAGTATGTCCTGAAATCTGGTATTGTGATGCCTCCGGCTTTGTTTTTGTTGTACAAGATTGCTTTAGCTATTCGAGGTCTCTTGTGCCTCCATATTAATTTCAGCATCATTTTTTCTAGATCTGCGAAGAATGTCTTTGGTATCTTGATTGGGATTGCATTGAATCTATAAATTGCTTTTGGGAGAATGGACATTTTGATGATGTTGATTCTTCCAATCCATGAGCATGGAAGATTTTTCCATTTTTTGGTATCCTCTTCTATTTCTTTCTTTAAGGTTTTGTAATTTTCATCGTAGAGATCTTTAACGTCCTTGGTTAAGTTTATTCCAAGGTATTTGATTGTTTTTGTAGCTATTGTGAATGGGATTGATCTTAGCAGTTCTTTCTCAGTCATGGCATTACTTGTGTATACAAAGGCTGTTGATTTTTGTGCATTGATTTTATATCCTGCCACTTTGCCAAACTCCTCTATGAGTTCCAATAGTCTCTTAGTAGAGTTCTTTGGAACCTCCAAATAAAGAATCATATCGTCTGCAAAGAGGGATAGTTTGACTTCTTCCTTCTTGATTTGTATTCCTTTGATTTCTTTTTCTTGTCTGATGGCTCTGGCTAAAACTTCCAGAACTATGTTAAATAGCAGTGGTGAGAGTGGGCATCCCTGCCTGGTGCCAGATTTCAGTGGAAATGCTTTCAACTTTTCCCCATTCAATAGGATGCTGGCTGTGGGTTTTTTATAAATTGCTTTGATTATATTGAGGAATGTTCCTTCTATACCCAATTTGCTTAGAGTTTTCATCATGAAAGGGTGTTGAATTTTATCAAATGCTTTCTCTGCATCAATTGAGATAATCATATGGTTTTTCTTCTGCAGTCTGTTAATGTGGTGAATCACATTGATTGATTTGCGAATGTTGAACCATCCCTGCATACCAGGGATGAATCCCACTTGGTCTGGGTGGATGATTTTCCTGATGTGTTGTTGTATTCTGTTGGCCAGAATTTTATTGAGGATTTTTGCATCTATGTTCATCAGGGATATTGGTCTGTAATTTTCTTTCAGTGCTGCATCTTTCTCTGGCTTAGGGATTAAGGTGATGCTGGCTTCATAGAAAGAATTTGGGAGGATTCCCTCTTCTTCGATTGTTCTGAATAGTTTGAGAAGAAATGGGATTAGTTCTTCTTTAAATGTCTGGTAGAATTCAGCAGTGAATCCATCTGGTCCTGGGCTTTTCTTTGTTGGGAGGGCCTTTATTACTGTTTCAATTTCTGTTTCAGTTATGGGTCTATTTAGGTTTTCGATGTCTTCATGGTTCAGTTTTGGTAGATTGCATGTGTCCAGGAATCTATCCATTTCTGATAGGTTTTCCTGTTTGCTGGCATACAGGTCCTTGTAGTAATTTCTGATGATTCTTTTTATTTCTGTGGTGTCTGTTGTTACGTTTCCTTTTTCATCTCTGATTTTATTGATTTGGGTCTTTTCTCTTCTTTTTTTAGTTAGTTGGGCCAATGGGGTGTCAATTTTGTTTATTTTTTCAAAAAACCAGCTTCTCGCTTGGCTGATTTTTTGTAATGTTTTTTTGGATTCAATCCTGTTAATTTCTTCTCTGGTTTTAATTATTTCTCTTCTCCTACTAGATTTGGGTTTGGTTTGCTGCAGTTTTTCTAGGTCCTTGAGGTGCGCTGAAAGCTCATTTATTTGGTACCTTTCCAATTTCTTGATATAGGCACCTATTGCTATAAATTTGCCTCTCAATACTGCTTTTGCTGTATCCCATAAGTTTTGATATGTTGTGTTGTTGTCTTCATTTACTTCCAGAAAGTTTTTGATTTCTCTTTTGATTTCTTGAATGACCCAGTGTTCATTCAGGAGCATGTTGTTCAGTCTCCATGTGTTTGCATACTTTCTGGGGTTTCCTGAGTTGCTAATTTCCAGCTTCATCCCGCTGTGGTCTGAGAAGCTGCATGGTATGATTCTAATTCTTTTAAATTTGCTGAGACTTGCTTTATGGCCTAGTATGTGGTCAATCCTAGAGAAGGTTCCATGCGCTGCTGCGAAGAATGTGAAGTCTGTAGATGTAGGGTTGAAAGTTCTGTAGATATCTGTTAGATCCATTTGGGCAATAGTGTCAATTAAATCTGCTGTTTCCTTGTTGATCTTCTGTCCGGATGATCTGTCTATTTCTGAGAGTGGAGTATTGAAGTCCCCCAGTACTATTGTATTGGAATCTAAATCTCCCTTTAAGTCCCTTAACATATCTTTTAAATAGACCGGTGCCCTGTAATTAGGTGCATATACATTTATAATAGTTACATCTTCCTGTTGAATTGAACCCTTAATCATTATATAGTGTCCCTCTTTGTCTCTCTTAACAGTTTTTGTATTAAAGTTTATTTTGTCTGATATTAATATGGCTACACCTGCTTTTTTTTGGTTTCTGTTGGCATGGAATATCTTTTTCCAACCTTTCACTTTCAGTCTGCATGCCTCTTTGTTAGAGAGATGTGTTTCTTGTAGGCAACAAATAGTTGGGTTGTGTTCTGTGAGCCAGTCAGCTAAACGGTGTCTTTTAACTGAAGAATTCAGACCATTAATGTTCAATGTGACAATTGATACGTAGTGACTTTGCCCTGCCATTTTCCCGGAAATATTTTCTAGTATATGCTTTGAGCTTCCCATGCTCTTTTACTGGTAGGTGTTCTTCCTTTCCCTTCTTTCATATTGATGGCCATGTTTCTGTGTTTCTGAGTGTAGCACATCTTTAAGTATCTTTTGCAGGGCCGGACGAGTGGCCACAAAGTCTTTCAATTTCTGTTTGCTATGAAAGGTCTTTATTTCACCTTCATTCACAAATGAGAGCTTGGCAGGATATAATATTCTGGGCTGGCAATTTTTCTCTCTTAGCACCTGTGCTATGTCTCGCCATTCCCTCCTAGCTTGTAGGGTTTCTGATGAGAAGTCAGCTGTGAGTCTGATTGGAGATCCTCTGAGAGTAATCTGACGTTTCTCTCTTGCACATTTTAGGATCTTTTCTTTATGTTTCACTGTGGTAAGTTTAATTACCACGTGTCGTGGTGAGGATCTCTTTTGGTCATGTTTATTGGGGGTTCTATGAGCTTCCTGTACTAGGATATCTCTGTCCTTCTCCAAACCTGGAAAGTTCTCTGCTAGTATCTCACTAAAAAGGCCTTCCAATCCTTTCTCTCTCTCCATGCCTTCAGGAACTCCTAGAACTCGAATGTTGGTTTTTTTAATAGTATCCTGTAGATTCCCAACAATATTTTTCAGGTTTCTAATTTCCTCTTCTTTTCTTTGGTTTGACTGTATGTTTTCCTGTGCTCTATCTTCTAAGTCCGATATTCTCTCTTCTGCTTCACCCATTCTGTTTTTAAGGCTTTCTAATGTGTTTGTCATTTGATCTATTGAGCTCTTCATTTCATTTTGATTTCTCTTGACTATTACACTTTCCTGTTCTACTAGTTTCTGAGTTTCATTTTGACTCTTCCTTAAAATTTCATTTTCACGAGAAAGATTTTCAATCTTGTCCATTAAGGATTTCTGTAGTTCAAGGATTTGCTTTTGAAAACTTCTAAATGTTCTTATCATAAATTTTTTGAAATCCGTATCTTGCATTTCTTCTATCTCATCATCTTCATACTCTTGGCTTGGGGTGTTTTGCTTATTTGGAGGCATCATAGTGTCATCGTTGATCTTGCTCCCTCTATTTCTGTGTTTGTTACTCGGCATAGTTAATTCTTCTTGCGTCACTGTGTGCTTTTTTTTTTCTTTTTTTTTTTTTTTTATACTGTGTCCGTGTTAAGTGGACTGCCTGCTGTTGGAGGAGCCTTGGAGGCTTGAGATGGGTGGGGCCTGAGAGCTCTGCCTGGTTCTTCCAGGTTAAGGGTGTGCAAAGGTGACACCCTCAGGTTATGCGTGGTAAATCTCTCTCTTTTTATTTATTTATTTATTTTATTTATTCAGGGGGTAAGTAACACTGCAGGGCAGGGCTGTGCAGAATTGATGGTATTTAGCTTCCAGTCTTTGGCTCCTCTGGACTCCCACTGGGTTGCCTAGGCTACTGAATTGTAGTGACTCAGTTCCTTAACTCTCCCCCACTGATATGTAAATCCAAAGAGGAGGCCTGCTCTTTGTCTCTTGGGAATTCTTCAAGTCTTGCAGGCTTGTAACCTTTGCAAGGTTAGGGGGAAGAGAAACCCCAAAGCTTTTTTTTTTCCTTCTTTCCGGTAGTGAGTTTGCTGCACTTTCCGGCCCCCCTCTAGATTCTGACCCCCGTTTCCCCTCCAATGTCTCGGGTTATTGAGCTCACCTCCCCTTCCAGCGCTGATGTGTGGACTCGGAGCCCTGAGCGTCTCAAGTCTCCCCGCTGTTTTCTGTGTGGCGTGCACTCTCCTTGGAGCACTGTCGCGCAGACCCTGGGGCTTCTGCGGCTGGGTCCCGCGACTTTGCTTCCGTGTGGTGGGCGACCTTGTTCTCCCAGTAGGTCGTCCGATTCACGCCTGCTCCATTCAGAAGGGTTTCCCCTGCAATTTTTGTTTGGTTCTATTTTCTGCGGCTACCGTAACTCCCCTTTTATTAAACTAAATTTTCCCGGACTATCGGTGCGCGCCCTCACTATTCCGCCATCTTCGAAATCTTGAAATTTAATTTGCTTATAGCCTCTTTCTATAATCCTAGGCAACAGTGGTATTTCTACTTAGCACTTATCAATTATTTATTTAGTGGAGCATTAAGTTTTTGATTATAAATAAACAAATTATGTCATTTTAGAAATTAAAAGAAAAATAAGAAAGGAAGGAGGAGTGAGGGTGGCAAGGGAGGGAGACATGGAGGGTAGGAAGTATCATTATGTCATTTCATATATACATATGAAATACATGAAATGTTTCCTTTATATAAATAAATATAAATTTAAATTTAAAACAAAAAATAAAATTAGAAATCTATTTCCATTAAAAAGGTTATACTTTTCTAAGACATTTTCATCTGAAGTTGCTAATTTTAGTCAGCAGCTGTGAGTACAGCAATAAATACCCCTTCTTTTCCGATTGTTCTGAAATAGACTTCCAGGAGCCAGTTAGGAGTATACATTATAATTTAATTCTATATTCTTTCATTAAATTAAGGACATCCTCTTTATATACTGGAAGAGCCGAATATTGAGGAACTCCTGGTACACCATGGGCAAGCGCCAGTTCAATATTAAAGAGGTTATTAGCATTTTGTATGCTGAGAAGACACTGTGCCTCCATGAATGACCAATCCATCGTGGCTTTGTGGCAGTATGAGATTCATTCAGCCTATAAGGTTCTGGATATTGTTACTCGTGAATTTGGAGGGGGGGTATGCATAACTGTTCAAGCAATTGAGCAGAGCTCAAATAATGACTACCAGGTAGAAATTTAGTATTTCATAAACACTGTCTATTGTTTTTCACTAATAGTCACCAGTTTTGTTCTTTTGAAATTATCTACCACTATTTTTTTAAAAGATAAATTTCGAATAAGGCACTCATTAATTCTTTGTACTCATTTATTATTTGAAATAGCTGCAATTACAATTTCTATGAGATTAATTGAATCATTTTCAGCACCATTACTGACAAATTTATGCACAATAAATCTTCATTGCTCCAAAGTGACCATTATTCAAATCAATTTTTTCTTCTTAAATTTAGTCAAAAGGAATAACAACATACTTACTTCACAAGAGTAATTAAATCCTTTTGTTTTGGGTTGGGGAGATCAGAAAGCTGGAAGAACAGATGAGTGAGTGTGGATAAATAACCATATCAGGTGCTGGCATGTGGTCTTGTTCACTATTTAATCACATGGCTTTGGAGTGACTTCTACAGAAGCTGTATATCTCTTCTACGGCTGTCTTGCTCTTCTGTGGGACACATATCCTTAGAAGGATGTCAACTAATTTTTGCTTATTCTTTTTTTTAACTTTTATTTAATAAAAATAAGTTTCCAAAGTACAACTTTTAGATTATAGCGGCTTTTTCCCCCCATAACCTCCCTCCCACCTGCAACCATCCTATCTACCACTCCCTCCCCCATCCCATTCTTCATCGAGATTCATTTTAAATTCTCTTTATATACAGAAGATCAACTTAGTAGATACTAATTGAAGATTTCAACAGTTTGCACCCACACAGAAACATAAAGTGTAAAGTACTGTTTGAGTACTGGCTATACCATTAATTCACATAGTACAACACATTAAGCAAATATTTACAAAATATGCAGCTGAGAAAGGATTAATATCCAGAACCTGCAAAGAGCTCAAGTAGCTCAACAACAACAAAGCAAATATCCCAAGTAATAAATGGGCAAAATAATTTAACAGACATTTTCAAACAATGAAATTCAAATTGTCAACAAACACATGAAAAAAAATGTTTAGGATCACTAGTCATCAGGTAAATGCAAATAAAAAAGCCACAATAAGATTTCATCTCACCTCAGCTAGACTGGCTATTATACAGAAATCAGAAAACAATATGCTGGAGTGGATAAGGGGAAAATGATACCCTAATACACTATTGGTGGGAATGTTAACTAGTACAGCCATTGTGGAATATAGCATGGAGATTCCTCAGATTTCTGAAAATAGATCTACAATATGATCCACCCATCCCATTCTTTGGAATTTACTCAAGTGAAATGAAATCAGCACATGAAAAAGTTATCTGTACCCCCATGTTCATTGCAGCTCAATTCACAATAGCTAAGACATAGAATTAACCCAGATGTCCATCAACCAATAACTTGATAAAGAAAATGTGATATATATAGATATATATGGCATATATATAATATATATATCACATATATATATATGGAATACTACTTAGCTGTAAAAAAGAATGAAATTGTGTTTTTTCTTTTCTTTTTTAAAATTTTATCCATTTATTTTGAGAGGTAGAATTACAGACAGCGAGAGGGAGAGACAGAGGGAAAGGTCTTCCCTCCTCTGGTTCACTCCCCAAATGGCCACAACAGTCAGAGCTGAGCTGATCCAAAGCTAGGAACCAGGAGCTTCTTCTTGGTCTCCTACATGGGTGCAAAGGAGCCCAAGCACTTGGCCATCTTTTACTGCTTTCCCAGGCAATAGCAGAGAGCTGGATTGGAAGAGGAGCAGCAGGGACTAGAACAGGCTCCCATATGGGATGCTGGCACTGCAGGCAGATGGTTAACCTACTGTGCCACAGTGCCAACTGCAAAATCTTGTATTTCACAACAAAATGGATATGACTGGAAATCATTATACTTAGTGAAATAAGCCAGTTTCAAAAAGCAAATATCATATGTTTTCCCTGATCTATGGTAACTAATAAAATGCAAAAAAATGTAATGTATATGAGCAAAACTGACAAAAAATGTTATTGAACTGCCTTCAGAAAATAAAAACCTTTTTCTATTTAATTAAGGGATTTATATATGCGTTCTGCTTCAGTGCCAGTTGGCTCTTATTCAAAGAATCAATTATCAGATGATAAATTACTAATGTCAATGTAGGTACTAATGTTATGGGTAAGGAAATAAGATATTCATTTACCTGAATCCAAATTTTATTTAGGAATTTTTGATCCTGTGGAAAATTTACAACCTTTTAGAGCTCTAGTTACTCCATTTATAAAGATCAGTTCACACTATTTATTAACAATAATGTTTCCAAACTGATCTAAAGCAGTACTGAATTTGACACTTAACACAATACCTACACTGATACAGTTCTCACTAAATGGAGACGATAGTGACCTGGAAAACATTACAGCCCTTTTAAAGAAGTTTTTATAAAAATGATTAAGATTGTGATGTTAATACCTTTTTTTTCAATGAAAATTAACATCCTTTCTTCCCACATT
Organism: Oryctolagus cuniculus; assembly: GCF_964237555.1. NCBI lineage: Eukaryota > Metazoa > Chordata > Mammalia > Lagomorpha > Leporidae > Oryctolagus > Oryctolagus cuniculus. The sequence goes on along the minus strand of NC_091436.1, from coordinate 121,618,811 downwards.
CTATTTTTCTCTTGTTTAATTTTTTGGAGGATAGAAATATTCTTTTCATTGCAATTCCTAGACATTTAGGAAAGATATAGGGAAGATGAAGAATAAATAAATAAATACCTTGTACTAGCAGAAATAACAATATGGAAGAGCAGAAAGCTTGTGTCAGGTCCAAGAAAGCCAATTGGGCACCTGGTCAGAGTTCCTCCTCTTGCTCCACCTCACCTGCTGCTTCTAGTCTTGTGAAGTCATCACTGGGAAGCAAACACTGGCAGCAAAAGAGGATAACTTAAGGTTTGGCCTAAGCACTGACAATCACTTTCTGGCACATTCTGTGTAAAATATTTTGATTCATTCTGGCTAATGACTATAGCCAACTGCAAGAGCCAAAGGGACCTTCCCTGTTGAGGAAACTGTGTGGGATACAAAGAACATATGAGCATGGAAAACAATAGGGCCACTTAATGACCCCACCCAGGAGAATTATTTACACAAAATTCTTTATATAAAACAAAATATGAGAATGCCCACAAGAATAAGAGGTTTTGAAACACAAAAGGGAGATAATTTCCATTTGCAAAATGGAAAACACAAAATCACAAGGATTATAAAAATGTTTGCCACAAAATTGTTCAGCAATTAATAAGAAAAAAATATAATTTCCAGGACTATGGCATTCTTGGTGAAAATTTAGTTCCCAAACTTGGTTTAGAAGCTGCCTTAACACCTCCCAAAGTGTGTTTTGAAGATGTTATTCTGGTTTATAGAGGGAAATGTCTTAGAAATCTGGGTGAAACAAAAGAACCCTTTATTGATACAAATATATTTTAAATATGAGGATATTAAATGTAAATGGTAATGTATTTTCAATTTATAGATGAGTCATTTGGAAAGAGATGTGCATGGGGAATGAGACACCCCAGATAATGGCACCAATGCCTCACATACAGAGATCTCCTGGACTTGCTAGCCTAAGTTACCCATGGATTGTGTATAACCAAAAAGAACTCATGTTAGATATAATCATCCCATAAAAACTATCCAAATGAAATCTAAAGAATGTTAAGAATAGCCTTTCTTAAATTCTTGACCCACAAAAATAGAGGCGGTCAAAAAAGTTACTGTGTTCTGCCACTAGGTTTTACGATCAGTTATATAATGACAAGTAACTGAAACAGAAATTGTTCCTATTCCCCAGCCTAAAGTGTTTTGAGGAAGTATCATAACTTTATCCTTCAAATCAACACAAGCCAATATAATTGGCAGTTTGAGGTAGAGGGTTAAAATATCATAAGGTCAATGTTCATTATATCAGAGAATTCAGAGAGAATTCTTGGGAAAAAACAGGACATTTATTTGACCTTTGAGGTCAGATAAACTTGATATAAGACAAAGAAACTTTCAGAGTAGAAAAGATGACATATAAATTAATTTAGTCGGTCAAAGTATGGGTACTGGAAATAAATACATCTATAATGTGTATACGTATGTAATACAAATGCATACATACACTTGATGTGAACACACATATGTAAATGCACAAATACATATCTTATCTCAGCTACATATATGTGTGTGAATCCACAAATACATACATACATATATATATGATAATACTTTTTTTAAGATTTATTTTATTTATTTGAAAGAAAGAGTTACAAAGAGAGGTAGAGACAGACAGCGAGGTCTTCCATCTGCCAGTCCACTCCCCAGATGGCTGCAACAGCTAGAGCTGCGCCGATCCGAAACCAGGAGCCAGGAGCCTCTTCCAGGTCTCCCATGTGGGTGCAGGGGCCCAAGGACTTGGGCCATCCTCCACTGCAATCCCAGGCCACAGCAGAAAGCTAGATCAGAAGAGGAGCAGCCAGGACTAGAACCGGCACCCGTATGGGATGCCGGCATCTCAGGCCAGGGCGTTAACCTGCTGCACCACAGTACAGGCTCCTAAATATATCTTAAAAATTCAAGGAAGCTCTCTCTCTCTCTCTCTTTTTTTTTTTTTTTTTTTTACAGGCAGAGTGGACAGTGAGAGAGAGACACAGAGAGAAAGGTCTTCCTTTGTCTTTGGTTCACCCTCCAATGGCCACTGTGGCTGGGTGCTGCTGCCGGCACACCGCGCTGATCTGATGGCAGGAGCCAGGTACTTATCCTGGTCTCCCATGGGGTGCAGGGCCCAAGCACTTGGGCCATCCTCCACTGCACTCCCGGGCCACAGCAGAGAGCTGGCCTGGAAGAGGGGCAACCGGGACAGAATCTGGCGCCCCAGCTGGGACTAGAACCCGGTATGCTGGCGCCGCAAGGCGGAGGATTAGCCTAGTGAGCTGCGACACTGGCGGCTCTCTCTCTCTTGATCTCTCTCTCTATCCCCACCTTCTTTGCCCCTTCCCTCCAGCCATTTAGATTTCCCCTGTCAATAATAATCCTTTTCCCTTAAAAAATAAAATTTCATGGAAAATGGAATTAGTAAGTTTATTTTGATGCATATTTTTTTAAAAAGTATGCTTATTTTTTTCAAAACATATTTCCAGGAACTTTTTAAAGAACACTTTTTATATTATTCCAAGTTTTTGCTTAAAAATAAACCCATCTTTATTTAAAAGAATGATTTATTTATTTGAAAAGCAGAATTATAGAGAAGCAGAGGGAGAGAAAGAGAGATTTCCATCTGCTGGTTCACTCCCAAAATGGCTTCAACGGCTGGACTGGGCTGATTGGAAGTCAGGAGCCAGAAGTTTCTTCTGGGTCTCACATGAAATCAAAATTCAGTATTCAAATCAAATAGAGCAAGCTTTTCACTGGAATAACATATCAAGAAAAGTAGATACTGATTTTACTATCAATTTGGGTTCTTGTTAAAATACTGATTCAGTGAATCCAAATGAAGCCTCTGATTTTGCATTTCTAAAGTCCCTAGATGATACTAGACATGAACCTCTTTTGTACACATTAAAAATCTAGAGAAGAAGGTTTGCATCCACTTTTCCCCACATTCTCTCTCCTCACCTCTGTCTTTGTAAGATTATCACCTGACAGCGATGGTGAGTATCCCTTGCTCAGCTGGAATTCAGATACTTTATCTTGTCTTTGGATACCTGTTTAGCATGACTAATCTTGTGCTCTCTATATTTTTAATTGAAAATTTACCTGATAAACTAATTCTAGTCAACAAAAATAGTTTAAAATGCAGCCCATCTAGGAAAAATAATTTGCTGAAAAATTGCTTTAAGTGATGTTAGCCTAAAGTTTCAATTAATGGTGAAATATTTGTATATAAAATACACTATCAAGAAACAAGATTTTTTTGCATTTGTTGTTGTTTGACAAGATAATGTTTTAGAAAATGTCCAATAACAACCGTTAGCTATTAGGTGATTGACTTCTTAGGTAGGAGAAACCCTGGAGTCACTTATTAAAATGGGAGGCAGGAAAGATAATGCAAGGTACAATTAAATTTTCCCATCTTTTCATTAACTCATAGAATCTTAAGTTTGATATATATATAAAAACTTTCTTTTTGTTTTAAAGATTTTAATTTTTTGAGAGGTAGAGACAGAGAACAAGGTCTTCATCTGCTGGTTCACTCCCCAAATGGCCACAATGGCCAGAGCTGGGCCAATCCAAAGCCAGGAGCCAGGAACTTCTTCCAGGTCTTCTACATGGGTGCAAGGACCCAAGCACTTAGGCCATGTTCTATTGCTTTCCCAAGCCATATAAGAGAGCTGGATCAGAAGAGGAGCAACTGGGACACAAACCAGTGCCCATAGGAATGTTGGAGCTGCAGGCAGAGACTTAGCACACTATGCCACAGCGCTGGCCCCAAGAGACTCTGTATGTATTATATTTTTCAGTATGTCTTACATGGTCACCTTAGGAAGCATAAACGTCTTCATATTTTGTCTTGCTAAACTTGAAATAGTTTCATGCTAACTATGGCAAAGTATGGAAATCAATTCAAAGATAGATTCTACTGAATATTATTTCTAAAGCAGTTTCTAAAACTTTCAGCTGGTAAACACAGCCGTAATGTCATGTATTTTACTTAATGTTGTCAGAATGTAACCTCTCTTGATTAAATGATTTTGGTAATATCAATTGCCTGCTATTTATGGAAAAGAGCAGCCTTCTCTTTTCAAACAGAATTATTAGGGTAGAGCTATAACTATATAGGCTTTTATGAGTACTAATTAACTGACCCACATTTCAGTGTAATTCTATGAAGACTCTAGTAAAAGTTGTTACAATTATGTGTGAATTAATTGCTTAACTAACACTTATTTATAATAATAACTACTTCAGCTTGTTACTTGGACAATTGCAGAATGATTCTCAAGCATCTTTTTAGATAGATAGATAGATAGATAGATAGATAGACACACACACACACACACACACACACACTTAACATGGCTGGTAAGACAAGTATCTCTTCTTGGCATTGAGGCTACCTGCAACCTAAGCATCCCAAATGGGCATTGGTTTGTGTCCTAGCTGCTCCACTTCTAATCTAGTTCCCCGATAATGGCCTGGGAAAAACAGCAGAAGATGGCCCAAGTGTTTGGGCCCCTGCACACACGTGGGAAACATGGTTGAAGCTCCTGGCTCCTGGATTCAGCCTGGTTCAGTCCTGGCCCTTAAAGCCAACTGGGGAGTGAACCAGCAGGTGGATGAATCTCTCTCTCTCTCTCTCTCTGTAGTTTTTGACTTTCAGATAAATAAATAAATTTTTTAAAAAATCATTCCCTTAAAAATCTGATTTCATGCATTTGGTTTAAGCCAAATAAAATATCTTTACTGTTAATTCACTAGTTTTCATGATGACTTCTTAGACATTTATGGGTATTTCCTGATGAACATTCAATCACTTTTAAGAATCGCAGCACAAACAGTAAACATAATATCATACCAAAAATGGCTCATGTTCTGAAAAGACTAGAATTATCTCAAAGAATAGATGAAATGGCACTTGAAGGCATCAGTCAATTCTATTCACAAATGAAAATGAGCATTAGAAATTCTTAGGAAGATCATGAACAGCATCCACAGCTGAACTCACCTGGCTTCTTGGTGTCTCTTGTGCAAAGGGGAAGGGAGAAAAGCCTACGTAAGAGCAGAAATCTGGGGGCAGTGAGTGTTGAAGTCACAAGGAAATGCAATATTTCTTTTCTTATCTTTCTTATAAAGGAAACAGTCTGTATTTATTAGGAAGAAAAATGTTGCTCAGATTGGTAAGGTATACCCTATTTAGTTATAAATGAAATTATCCTAGAAAATTGGTAAAAGTCAGAGTTGCTCTATTTTTTTCGTGCAAGTGAATCATTGCTGTGAGTGATGCTAGGATTCCCTTATGATAATTCACAGCTCTATCTAGTTCTCTTTTGTAGATTCCCTTCATGACTGAAACCACTTGCTCTCATGTGGATTATAATGCATACAACAAGGGAATATGAAAAGCCCTGCATTGTGTACCTGATTCATGTGTTGATTGAAAATGACTGTTGTATGAATGGAGATGGATTGTTTACTGGAATATTTTTGTACTTAGCTGAAAAATTCAATTTCTTCCTCAAAGAAAGAAATCTAATGATAAAGCCAAAGAATGATAATTCATTACAAATAAGCCCAAATGTCTCCCCTCTCTCAAATTTTAACATGGATCTAAATGTCAATCTTTCTTCAAAATGACTATACATGCTATAGAGACTCATATAGCATTAAAATAGTTGTAGATGTGAAAGGTTTATATTGCAATTTCCAATATAATATAGGAAAACTGTAGTAAATTAACTCACAGTGGATCAAATATCTAAATATAAGATCTGAAACTATGAAATTGTCTCAAGAAAGCATAGGAAACATATTTCAAGACATTGGTTTAGCGAAGAATTTTTTGGATTAGACTCCACATTTGCAAGGGGCAAATTTAAAACTAAAGAAAAGAAATTATACCAAACACAGAAACTTCTGTACAGCAAAAGAAATAATCAATAGACTGAAGAGACATCCATCAGAATAGAAGAAAATATGTACAAGCTACTTATCTAACAAAGGATTGATATATAGAATAAGGTAGGAACTCAAACAAACAAGCAACTCAACAACCAAAAAACCAATCCAGTTAAGAAATGAGCAAAGGACCTGAATATACAATTTTCAAAATAAATAAATAAATAAATAAATGGCAAGCAGATATATGAAAAATGCTCATTATCAGTACCTATTAGGGAAATGCAAATCAAAGACAAAATGAGACATTTCTGCAACCCTGGTAGGATGGCTATTATCAAAAAGACAGAACATAACCAATGCTGGAAGGATATGAGGAATTGGGAACCCTTATACACTGTGTGAAGCAATGTAAATTAGTACAGTCACTATGGAAAACAATATAGAGATTTCTTAAAAGAAAATAAAAACTGTAAATTGAACCATCACACAACACAGCAATCTTTCCATTGGGTATATAGTCAAAAGATGCAAACTGTTTTAGCAGAGAGATACCTGCTCCACTATGTTTATTGCAACACTGTTCACAATTGTAAGATGGGAAATCAATCCAAGTGTCCATCATCAGATGAAGTGATAAAGAATACACACACACACACACACACACACACACGCACAGTGGAGGACATCATGTTAAGTGAAGTAAGTAACACACATAATGGCAAATACTGCATTTTCTCTTTCATATGTGAAAGTTAAAAATTAAAACCTTCAACATGAACATAGAATATTGATTACTAGAGGCTGAGAAGGATAGGAGGAATAGAGGGAATCTAGATTAAAACACAGGAGATATACTGTGTTTATATATTATATATCAGTATATATATCATATACTAATATGAGATGTTAATTATGGGAAACTGGGTGTAGGATATATGAGAACTCTTTGTACAACCCTACAATTGTAATCTAAATTTAAAACTATTCTGAAAATAAAAGTTAAAAAAAAAAAAACTCACCCTGACTGTTGATGAGCAGCTTAATATGTTATCCCTCTTAGTATTTTTTTTGTTTGTTCTACTTAATACTTTTGGTTGAATACTGTAATCAATACACAATTCTTCTTAAGTGCTGAAACTTAACTGAAAAGTGATGGCTGTTAAATCTAAGAGTGGGAATAAGAGAGGGACGAGATGTGCAATTCGGGACATGCTCAAGCTGACTTACCTCAAACAGTAGAGTTAGAAACATACCAGGGGATTCCAATTCAATCCCATCAAGGTGGCATGTACCAATGCCATCTCACTAGTCCCAGGGATCAATTTCTTTTTTTTTTTTTATTTTTGACAGGCAGAGTGGACAGTGAGAGAGAGAGACAGAGAGAGAAAGGTCTTCCTTTGCCGTTGGTTCACCCTCCAATGGCCGCCGCTGCAGCCGGCGCACCGCGCTGATCCGATGGCAGGAGCCAGGATCCAGGTGCTTTTCCTGGTCTCCCATGGGGTGCAGGGCCCAAGCACCTGGGCCATCCTCCACTGCACTCCCTGGCCATAGCAGAGAGCTGGCCTGGAAGAGGGGCAACCGGGACAGAATCCGGCACCCCAACCGGAACTAGAACCCGGTGTGCCGGCGCCGCAAGGTGGAGGATTAGCCTATTGAGCCACGGCGCCGGCTCCAGTGATCAATTTCTGTTCACAATTGATCGTAATGATAGGACTAAGAACCAAAGGGATCACATACACAAGAATAGTGTCTGCAGATACTAGCTGACAGAATCAAAAAGGGAGAGAATGATCCAACATGGGAAGTGAGATACACAGCAGACTCATAGAATGGCAGATGTCCTAAACAGCACTCTGGCCTCAGAATCAGCCCTTAAGGCATGCGGATCCGGCTGAAATGCCCATGAGAGTATTTCAGGCATGGAAAGCCAAGACACTCTGGGGGAAAAAAAAAACCTAAATGAAAGATCTCCACGAGTGAGATCCCAGTGGAAAGAATGGGTCATCAAAGAAGGAGGTACCTTTCTCTGAAGGGAGGAGAGAACTTCCACTTTGACCATGGCCTTGTCTAAAAATGATCAGAGTCAGTGAACTCAGGGGGCTTCCATAGCCTTGGCAGCTCATGACAAGAGCCTAGGGTGGTTACTGAGGCCATAAACAAGAGTATCAATTTGTTAAGTCTACAACAGTAGTCACTGTGCACTTACTCCTCATGTAGGATCTTTGTCCTTAGTGTGCTGTACATTGAGATTTAATGCTATAACTACTACTCAAACAGTATTTTTCACTTTATGTTTCTGTGTGGGAGCAAACTGTTGAAATCCTTACTTAATGTATGCTCAACTGATCTTCTGTATATAAAGAGAATGGAAAATGAATCTTGATATGAATGGAAGGGGAGAGGGAGTGGATAAGGGGAGGGTTGTGTGTGGGAGGGACGTTATAGGGGGGAAGCCATTGTAATCAATATTCTGTACTTTGGAAATTTATATTCATTAAATGAAAATTAAAAAAAAGAAAAAAAACAACTCATAAAAGTGATAAAAAAACTTCTCTAAAGCTAGATATTTACTCAATGGCAGGTAGGTATCAATTTCTGTTTACTTAACATGTATTTTTTGCATATTTTAGTAGATTTGTTTACCAAAAACTCAAATCTCTGTTGTCAAAAACTCTTGCAAAATACAATTACAAGGACACAAATTATCAGATGTGGCAATAAAATTACTTATGACGGAATCTCTTCATCTTCAATTGCATTGGTTCTATTTGAAAAAAAGAAGTTACATAAATTGCAAATGCTTTGCTGATTACTTTGTGGCCAAATAAATCTTTCCAAAAGCATGCTTGATAGTCTCATAGTTAACACTAAGTTTTGAGAGAAACTATTTAGAAATAAATTTGCTGAGACAGTATACCGCTCTTAATATAATCATACATTTTATTTGTAGATATTGTCTATCAGTTAAGAATACCAGTTTCCTTCTTAAAGTCTCTATGTTCAATTCTCAACACCATAATTGAATTATATCATCCTGCCAAGCAAATTCTGGGAGCAGCAAGTGATGGCTCAAGTAGTTGAATCTCGGCTACCCATGTAGGAGAGGTGAATTGAATTTCTGACTCCTGCCTCTGGCTGGAGGCTCAGCCTTGGCCATTGCACTCATTTGGGAGCTCCCCTTAAAAAAGGAGAGGAAAATGTATATGATTACTCACTTTATATACCAATGTGGTCTAAGAAAATACATAATTTTAAAAGAGGTATCATACGTTGGCTCTGATGGTATGTTTAAGGCTTTATGCAACACCCCCATTTATTTATTAAAGATATTCTTAAGCTAAGAGAGGTGCACTTGTTTTCCTATTTATTTAAATAATGATAGAACTTCATGTTTGAGGAAATATATCCAGAATTCATCAAATATTTTACTTTTTGTATCCATCTCCATTTCTTAAGTTGTGAAATTTACAAACATGCCTTCCATGCCATCATAGGCCACTAAGAACACAAATGAATAGTTCTTGTTCATGGTCAGAAACCTGATCAGAGCCATTATATCAGAAATCACTTTAATTAGTACTTTATTGCAACGTACATAAATCTACCCTCTTTCTCACCACATCCATTTGTTTTTGCTTTGTTTTCGCACCAGCATACCACAAATGATGGTGTTAAATCTTGCTGCCATCTTATCAATTCTCTTCATAGCTATCCTTTCTCACAGCTCTCAACAATGCCTTTCCTGATTTTTTTTCTAGTCTTCCTGGCCTCCATCCTTACTCTTGAAGCTTATCCTCAGGTTATCTTCTTATAATTATATCTTGGAATACTTGAAATCCATTTTATTTATATAATTTTTAAAAAAAACACATTGTAATGCATACTAAACTGATCCTCTGTAAAAAAAAAAAAAAAAAGAAATACTCCCAACTTGACTCTCACTGGGATTTAAAAAAAATCATCTATTATTTTTCACTTTATGTTTCTGTGTGGGAGCAAACTGTTGAAATCCTTACTTAATGTATACTAAGCTGATCTTCTGTATATTAAGATAATCGAAAATGAATCTTGATGTGAATGGAAGGGGAGAGGGAGTGGGAAAGGGGAGGGTTGTGGGTGGGAGGGACGGTATGGGGGGGAAGCCATTGTAATCCATAAATCGTACTTTGGAAATTTATATTCATTAAATAAAAGTTAAAAAAAATAAAAAAAACAAACAAACAAACAAAAAAAAACCACATTGTTTGAAACATAACTCCTATAACTTGACTTTGCTCACAACCCTCTAGTGCTTGCCTGTTTCTCTCAGAGGAAGGCCCGCGATGTCTACCATGACTGATAACGTCCCAGCATACTTGACTCACAAGTACTCTCTGACCTTGTTTATTCTCCCAGGTGTTCATTCTGCTCTCATCTGTGAAACACAAAATCCACTTTTTCCTAACTTGTACCTTCACCCTCTAAACATGCAATTAATGTCCTCTCTGCTTAGAACACTCTTCCCATTATCCCTAGGGCTCAGGCCAATATATTCTCCTTGTTTCTGCTCAGTTTTTTTTTTTTTTCAGTCAGTCTGACGTTGACTGATGAGCGCTAGACTCCTGTGTCATAATATTTAGAATAAGACTGTGCTTGTTTTAAGTTTTCTGTGACCATAAAAAAATTTCAATTATGGATAATTAGATATATAAAGATATTTCAAAAATGTTTGTGGACAATGAAATTAAAGGAGAAGCTATTTGATTTACAAAATTCATACATTTAAGAAGCCTTAAAAAGTTTCTTGGAGAAATACATATTATGAAAAAACATACATATATTTCAAAAATTTTGTGCCAAAATAAACTTTTTAATTTTATTTTACCACAGACTTTTTAAAGTAGCTCCTATATTTGTATTCAGTCTGTCTTTAGGAAGAAAGATGCAGCATAATGTTCCGCCTTGCTTCTATATGTTGGAAAATCTTCCTCTGAATCATATGAAGGCCTATTTCAGATCAGGAGAACCAAATGTCAAAGTTCAGCACAAAATTATAACATGGAATTTCTCATGATCCTTAGTTGCCAGAGTCAATTCTATTACTATTGATAGGCACTTTTTCATGCAGAATAAAACAGGCAGAATTGACTCACTAATTAGCCAGTATGTGGGGAGAGTATCAGACCCAGAAAAGCATGCTGTGGCCTTAGGTCTTTACAACACACAGTTTATAAATGGTAATGATAGTGATGTTGATCCAGAAACTAAAGAAAAAATTAATTTCTGTTTTTAAAGATTTTATTTATTTAGTTGAAAGAGAGAGAGAGAGAGACCTTTTATTGCCTTATTTCTTCCTCAGAGGCTGCAATGGCTAGGGCTGGGCCAGGCTGAAGCCAGGAGCAAGAGTTTCATCTGGGTCTCCCATTTGGGTGGCAAGGGTCCAGACACTTGGGCCCTTTTCCACTGCTTTTCGTAGGCTATTAGCATGCAGCTGGGTCAGAAGTGGAGCAGACGGGTCATGAAAGGGCTCCTATACGGGACGCTCGTGTCACAGGTGGCTTTACTTACACCACAATGCTGTCCCAGAAATTAATTTCAATTCACTAAAATAGAATTAAAAACGGTGTGACTAGATTGTATTCTGAGCCTTCACTTTTTCTACTGTTTTGGCTAAAACACATCTACGCTATTCAAACCAAATGGAGGGCTTTGCTCTTGTGTGCTGAAATATTAGGGTTTTCTATGTCTGCCTTTATGATTATCAGAATGAAATACGATAGTGCCATATATAGCTTGCCATTATCTCTGATGGATGTCATCCTAACGCTATTGCTTGTACAGCATCTGTCAGAAATAAGTCCCACTTGTCTAAAACAGCTATTTCGCTAGGCAAATCTAGCTCTTGGTCATACTCTGAATGAGACTCAAAGTGCTTTATAAATAGAACTAAAATAACGTAAAGAAACACTTTGATAAAAAAAAGCACAGGTAGACATATTACTCAGCACAATTTAGCACAGACTATAACAAAAGTAACCATCTACACTTCAGCATAATAACTGAATCAGGAATATTATTTTTGTTTTACTTTGTTGTTGCCATTTTGTTTTTTCTCCTAAGGGTTTTTATGTATCTTATAATTCATTTTCAGAATTCAGTCATTTGCAATTCAGGAGAACCTTGCAATGTCGGGCTGTACCCTTTTTTTCCCCCTTCAAGGGTATATACAATAGAAACTGTTCAAGATCAAACTGTTTATTCGTTTCCATTAGTGATAATCCTTGTTGAAAAAAAAATGGACTTCATTAAAAATATAAACAGTAATTTTGTTTTCAGAGCTTTTAGTTATCAATTATTTTTCCAGTTTCCTTCTTCAGTCCTCTTTCTGATTTTAAAAATACTGGGAAGAAAAAGCTGTATAAGATTTTTGTGTCTGCACAGAACAATAAACCAGCACTTACTGCATGACCAAGACTCTATAGTTACTGTGTAGTTAACTTTATAAAAAAGTAAATACATCACATTTTCCAAACTATTTTATATGCAGCACTTACAGTGACCTTACAATGCAAAAAGGAAAATGACCTTCCCTTAAAACCCTTCTGTAAGGGCCAGTGTTGTTTCTTATTTGATAAAGCTGCCACCTGAGGGCCAGCATCCCATATAGGTGCTTTTAAGTTTTGTTTGCTCCACTTCAGATCCAGCTATCTGCTCTGGCCCCAGATAGCAGCGGAAGATGGCCCAGGTCCTTGGGAACCTGCACCCATGCAGTAGACCCAGAGGAGGCTCCTAGATCCTGCCTCAGATTGGCACAGCTCTAGTCATTGTGATCATTTAGGGAGGAAACCACAGGATGGAGAACCTCTCTCTCTCTCTTTCTCTCTCTCTCTCTCTTTCTCTCTGCCTTTGCTTTCTGTAGCTCTGCTTTTCAAATAAATAAATAATCTTTTTTTAAAGCCCTTCTGTAGCTTTCCTTTGCACATATACTGAAATACAGATTGGCCTTTCCAAGGCTGATGGGATCTACTCAAACTTATTCCATTTCCTTCCTCTACCTCTCTGGGTTATCACTAAGCTCTAAAAACATGAGCAGCCTTTACATTATTTGCCCAGCCAGACTCTTTCCAGCATAGAGATTTTATACATGTTGTTTTCTCTGCCTAGAATGCTATTGTTCTCATTCAAAAAAGTGACCAAACATTCCAGGATTCATCTGCTCTCACCCCACAGGCCCACAATGTTCAAGATAGATTGCGCCATGATTCTCTATTTCAGCATTTTGTTGTCTTCCTTCATGGCACATATAGCTTCTAACAATATGTTTTTGACTTGGCTTTTACTTTTTTCATTGAGTAAAATGCAAGCTCCATGTATATGTAGCTTATGTCTGAATGATCATAACTAAATCCCCAGACTTGACACAAAGAAGTGAACATTTTCTGATTAAAATGCTGGAATTGACATTTTCACTTAGAAATTTGCAAAATTTATAAACAGTAGTACAATATCAGCTCTGAATATTTAAAACCTATCCATTTTTTGGTCAAATTTGCTTCATATATAGTCTTTTAAATTTTCATTTTTCTTTGATATATTCATTTAATGCGAATTTTGGACAGAATTTTTTCTACGTAAATTTGTAAAACATACATGTTAAGTATTCAAATCCTCTAGTGTTTTTAACAATAAAGTTTTTTGAGGAATTAGTTTCATTGTATTTGCATTGGGATTATTTATATTATTTAGATATCAACAATCATTTTTTAAAAGCCTATATTTGCTAAATAATTATAGTGCCAGGGTCTCAAGCAATACAACAGGTGATAATACTTTAGTATTTTTAAATACCCAGTCTCAAATCAAGTTTCCTTGTTTTTCTCTTAGATATATTTTTATAGTTTATGTACTCAAATATATATTTTAAAATGCCCAAATTTTATATTTACTCTGTATTATATATCTTATCTACCCCTCTCTGTATATAAAGTTCCTTTTAACTTGATACCCAATCACCACTTGCTCCCTGGTTTGACTCAGAACAACAATGCCATCAACAGTCCTAACTGATGTCCAGCCTTCTGTGACTGTCTTCTTTCTTGACATCATTTAATGTCTTTTGCTATCCGAAGTACAGTTCAAACATTGCTACTATCTCTAGAAATTTGCTAGATTCTGATTCCAGTTTTGTCAAGACTGCTCCATGTCATATTGTGTACATCAAATTGCATCATGTCAAAAGGCACTATGGAATACTACTCAGTCGTAAAAAAGAATGAAATCCCATCCTTTGCAACAGAATGGATGCAACCGGAAACCATTATACTCAGTGAAATATGCCAGTCCCAAAAAGACAAGTACCAGATGTACTTAATGGCTTGTGGTAACTAATAGTATACCTAAAATGTAATATGTAGGAGTCAAATTGACATTTTGAGCTTCAATGATTGTTTACAGCCCTGAACATTGTTTTTTTTTACTATTTGTTGAACTCTTTACTTTGTGTTAATCTTATGAGCATAAAGTAAACTGAAAGTATGTCATTGTAAAAATTAAAAGAGGGATTATGAAAAGAAGGGTAGGAGCATGGGTGGGAGGAATGGAGGTAGGGGATTATCTCTATGTTCCTAAATCTGTGTATAGGATAAATACATAAAATCTGTATACCTAAAATAAAATTTAAAAATAAAAATAAAAAAGCAGAAAATTATTAGTATCCTGACTCTAATGAGGTTAAGGCAAGCAAAAGATGGATTCAGGTCTTTTCAGTCTGATGACTTTTCTAGGTTTCTTGATCAAACTTTTCTCTGTTGACTTAATTACTGATAATTGTTAGGAGAATCAATGTTTTCATTAGAGTGGCACAAGGGAAATTTCTCAAATTCTATATTTTTTCTGCAAATTTGTTACCTGAGATTCTTCTGGTTTTGCTCTTGGTGGTAATTTTTTTTTTATGGTTGTTTGATCTAACCCATATCAGATATAATGAATAAATGAATATGTGTCCCAGTTACTGTTTCTCTCTCTCTCTCTCCCTCTCTCTCTCTCTCTCTCCTTCTCTCCCTACTTCATCTCTCAATCTCCCCCCTCTCCCTCTTCTCTAACTCCTGTTGGGTTTGTTTCTAGGAAACATATCGAGGAGACCAAAGAAACCCTCTTACTCTCTGTTGCTGCAATGATGATTTTTCTGTCACCTGCTTATTTTAAATTCTCTTTACCATGCCTTTCCATGTGCATCTCAGCCTCCTATTTCTGTTTTCTTTTGAACCCTTCTAAACATTTCTGGCATAAGTAGCAATTTTGTTTTTCAGCTTTAAAGTGGATGGGAAGAGTGGATGTTGTATATATAAACTGTAGCTAATTACACAGCTGTGGGCTGGAGCTTTATAGAATCTTCTTTGTGAACCACAAAAGCTTAGTTTTTCAGTATAAAAATTGTCACAAATATCATTTTAATTTATGAGGTCACCCAAAATAAGTTCTGATTTCAGTCTCTCCCAAGCTATTTCTTGAAGCCAACTTTGTTTTTATTAATTTATACTGGAAATAACACTTTGTTCTTCCTCCTGATAGTCCTTCATGAAGGTAGAATGTCCTCTAAAATTGTTTGAAACTTATTTAAGCTCTCAGGAGAAGTTTTCACCAATAAGAATTGTATTTCTTGAGGAATTAGTTTTTAGATCAGTTCTACCTGTATTTGAGTTGTTTTCATATGTAATATATGTGCATACATCTCAAATTGTGTGCTGTTCACCTTGGATGAGAACACTACGACTTATAGATTGTCTTCTCATGGGCATTGACTTTTTTTTTTTTTTTTTTTTTTTTTGACAGGCAGAGTGGGCAGTATCCTGGTCTCCCATGTGGGTGCAGGGCCCAATGACTTGGGCCATCCTCCACTGCACTCCCGGGCCATAGCAGAGAGCTGGACTGGAAGAGGGGCAACTGGGATAGAATCCGACGCCCCGACCGGGACTAGAACCCGGTGTGCCGGCGCCACAGGCAGAGGATTAGCCTATTGAGCCGCAGCACCGGCCTAGCATTGACTTCTGCTTTTAGCTAATGAGCACTACATTTTTGGCTGCCTGTATCTAACTCAACCTAAGTAACCCATGTGTGAGACCTAAAACCAGATGCAGGGAGAGCAGCTATAATATCTCGTGTTTGTTCCCACAGCCTGCCCCACTCATAAGGGAATTAATAAATGTTATTTTAAAAGGCCTGTGTGGTGGGAGGAAAGTCAGCCACTTCTTTGAGTTTAAAAGTCTCTTCATAACTATCAGAACCACATTAATGCCACTTACTTCCTACATGTCGGATGCAAGTTGATCCTCTCTGTATTTTGACTTGCAAGGTATAGATAAATTTCACCAAATTAAGCAAAATAGCTATAAAAAAGTCAGGAAACATAACTGAAAAAAAAAAAAAACCAATTGAAGTTCACAGTATCTATTTTCATTGTAGATAATACTGATATTAGAAGCTAGCCAAAAGTAAAGCAGTCCGCTTCTAGCAAATGATCTGAGGTTATAAGGAAACAAAAATTTCATCAAAACAGCTCTCCTTCAGCCTACCATTTCTCCCTTCATACACTGAAATTCTTCTTTCCAGCCCTTATAGCACCTGGCTTTCTCATGCTGTTCATGTGTGGATATAGAGGCTTTTTACTCCAACTTTGGCTAAGCCATGTTCCTAAGTCATTTTTGGTCAATATTCAAACAATATTTTAGGTTCTGTGTTAACCAACTGACTGTACATGTGCTACCTTATTAAGCACATGTCACCATAGTGTATGTATATGTGTCTCTGTGTGTGTATTTATAGATTCTATGGGTTAATCACACAAAGGATAATTGTTTCTAATAAATTTTAAAACAAATAATTTGTTTCTAGCAGTTTAAGGACAAAAAGAACTGAAATGAAGTATTGAATAGTATATATTGATATTTTATATATATTGTTCAGTATATATAATGTTCAGTATATTTTGGTATTTTTATAATAATATTGTAGTGTTTTATAAACTATTATATATGTATTGTAAGATGAGACAAATAAGCAATTATGCTAGTGGGATTTGTAACCTAGTTTCAGCATACAAGAAAACAAACGTAACAAAATTTACAGTTAAGAAAAATCTTAAATTTTTAATTTAAAATATCATTGTCAACACATGAAATTTTTTTTCATAAAAATATTTATTGGTCTTGATCAGTAACAAAGGACATGATCACTTAAAAAGCTTTTCAACTCTTTTTAGAACTACACCAGGTATTGTAGTACCAGATGACAATGATTATGTCAAACACTTCTGGTGTTGTATTAAAAACAAATATAAGACAACTTGGTATGATGCCTTTGGCTAATATGGGACAATTCGAATATCACATAAAACCATGGAGCAATAATACATTGCTGCAGTGGATCAATAATTCGTTAAATGCAGTATATATACACTCATCAAGTATATTAAAATCCATTATTCCAAAATGAGAATAAAACAACTAATTTGATCAACTTAAAATTTTACTGTTATATCATCGTTTTGTTCTGAAAACTGGTAAATAGGGACAAGGAATGAAAATCTCTTCAGCATACTACCAATCAAACACCAAGGTAATCAAATGGTTGATAGACAGTTGCTCTTAAAAAGAATGCCAGCTAAAAACCTCGGAAGTCCCCTAAATCGTGCAATAGTAGATTAGGGATGTGGGTAGAGAATCAAACGAAGTTGGCCATCACTGATAATTCATCTGAAATTAGGAGATGGGTGTTTGCTAGTCTTTATTATAATATCATCTGTATTATATATGTTTGAACACTTCTATAGTGAAATGTTTAAAAATGTTAAAAGAACTAATTATCAACAGAGAGAATTTGGGGAGGAGATATTGGTTTTATATGTCTGAGTGTGAATAGTGCAGATCCCTCACTGTGTTCTGTGAACAGCAGGAACAGTATGAAAACAGTTGGAGAGACAGCGAACAGGGATGGGGATGCCAAAAAGGCTCAATATCGTGCCTGTAGTGTAAGAGTGTTTCAAAGCTATTTGTGAAATGAGTGAGTTAAGGATAAATTAAGAACCGATAGCTTTCTTTTTTTTTTTTAACTTTTATTTAATGAATATAAATTTCCAAAGTACAGCTTATGGATTACAATGGCTTCCCCCCCATAACTTCCCTCCCACCATCAACCCTCCCATTTCCCACTCCCTCTCCCCTTCCATTCACATCAAGATTCATTTTCGTTTCTCTTTATATACAGAAGATCAGTTTAGCATACATTAAGTAAGGATTTCAACAGTTTGCTCCCACACAGAAACATAAAGTGAAAAATACTGTTTGAGTACTAGTTATAGCATTAAATCTCAATGTACAGCACACTAAGGACAAAGATCCTACATGAGGAGTAAGTGCACAGTGACTCCTGTTGTTGACTTAACAAATTGACACTCTTGTTTATGGCAGCAGTAATCACCCTAGGCTCTTGTCATGAGCTGCCAAGGCTATGGAAGCCCCCTGAGTTCACTGACTCTGATAATTTTTAGACAAGGCCATGGTCAAAGTGGAAGTTCTCTCCTCCCTTCAGAGAAAGGTACCTCCTTCTTTGATGACCCATTCTTTCCACTGGGATCTCACTCACAGAGATTTTTTTTTTTTCCCCAGAGTGTCTTGGCTTTCCATGCCTGAAATACTCTCATGGGATTTTCAGCCAGATCCACATGCCTTAAGGGCTGATTCTGAGGCCAGAGTGCTGTTTAGGACATCTGCCATTCTATGGGTCTGCTGTGTATCTCACTTCCCATGTTGGATCGTTCTCTCCCTTTTTTATTCCATCAGCTAGTATTTGCAGACACTATTCTTGTTTATGTGATCCCTTTGGTTCTTAGTCCTATCATTATGATCAATTGTGAACTGAAATTGATCACTTGGACTAGTGAGATGGCATTGGTACATGACACTTTGATGGGATTGAATTGGAAACCCCTGGTATGTTACTAACTCTACCGTTTGGGGCAAGTCAGCTTGAGCATGTCCCGAATTGCACATCTCTTCCCTCTCTTATTCCCACTCTTATATTTAACAGTGATCACTTTTCAGTTAAGTTTCAGCACTTAAGAAGAATTGTGTATTGATTACAGTATTCAACCAAAAGTATTAAGTAGAACAAACCAAAAAAATACTAAGAGGGATAATGTATCAAGTTTCTCATCAACAGTCAGGGTGAGGGCTGGTCAAGTCACCATTTTTCATAGTGTTCATTTCACTTTAACAGGTTTCCTTTTTGGTGCTCAGTTAGTTGTCACCTATCAAGGAGAACAAGTGGTATTTATCCCTTTGGGATTGGCTTATTTCACTCAGCATTCAAGACTTTTTACCTTGTCTGTATTTTCATGAAAAGACTTTTGGAGATTTGATTTAAATATTTAAGTCAGTGTTTAAAAATGTATTTCTGTAAGTAAACTTAAAAATCTGGATAAAGAGAGAAAATATAGCTGACAGAGGAATTAATAAATTGACATATTTAAAAGGTAACAAAATATGAGTGAATAAAATCTAAAAATCTGGATTGACAGAAAACATAACTGGTAGAGGAATTAATAATACTTAGAAGATAACAAAATGTGAGCAAATGAAATAGTCTAAGCTGTGGGTGCAGAGAGATACTGGAGATGAGGAAACTGGAGAGTGAAAAGCATCAAAGTGGCATGTGATGGAATGTGGGAGGACAGTGGGCTGGATTGAAATGACCCTGTATGTTTTACTTAGAATTACTAAGAGGACATTTTTCTTTTGATGGATTTAACACGGAGTGAGTCTGTTTGTGTACTTTTTACTACTATTATGTTATATTTACCCTTCTCAGCCACTGTTATGCTAGAAATAGATGAAGAACATGGTCAGCGCAACATTTGTTTTTGCTCAAGGCTACTTCCAGCAAATTGCTTCTTCTTCCATTTCACAAGAGAACTAAATCCATTACCCTTGCTGAAGGCGCCTCTCTGGAATGACTTTAGGAAAAACTTGGGTTGCTCTACAGAGGGGTCTGAAATACCTGCAAAAAAGATCAAAGCAAACACTAATGTACAATCTCCTCCATCCCAACAATGATGCTGAGTAGAGAACAAATTTTATCACTAGGTATTTTCATGAGCAGGCTGATATTTTAGCACTTCTGTGAATAAAAGTGCTATGCTTCACTGTCGGAGATTACAAGTGTTTCTCTAGGAGAGTCATAGGAACAACAGTTTCCGTAGGCAAGCGCTTTGTACCCTATTCCTTCCTGATTTACATCCCTACCAAATTTATTGACAGCTACTAAACTATGAGTTGATTGAGGACAGATTTTTTTTTAATTATCATTGAAATCTAAGCATCTATGAATGTTTAGTAAGCATCCTGGGGGGGGGTGGTGAGTGTGTTTGGGGGGGCCGGGAACAGAACGAAATTAAGGAAAAGGTAAATAAAGCAAAAATACAGTGCTGAGAGCAGATACAAATACACATAGTAAGCTATAGTACGAGGAAGGAAGAAAGAATTTTTAACATGCAATTGAATGAAGGGGTAGAGTTGATTTACCCCGGGACAGGAAAGACTGTTGCCTTAACTCTTGAAAATACTGGATATCTGGCCTGGACGTGTTAAGAGAAGTGCAATTTATGATGTGTATTTAAAGTCTGAGTGTGTCAAAATGATTACCAAGGTCAGTTTGTTCATAGATTTTTTTTTTAAACTGAAGTAATTGGTTAGATATCCAGCTTGACTAATTGAATAGACAAAAAAAAAAAAAATTACTGAGAACTCTTGCCTTAAATTCTCCCAAAGACAAATGAATCACAGAGATCTTGGTAGTATCATAAGGGGGACAGAGCATATTTGTGCAAAAGTAAGGATTCTCTTTTGGACCTCCACTGTGGACTCAAACTCTGTGCATCATATCCTCTTAAATAAAAGTTTTATTTGAATATGAAAATAGATCAAAAAGTTCACAGGAAATGGAATGAAAAGGTAAATTTATTTTGGTGCAAAAATTTGAACTCTATGTATATATAGTGGGTCTTTTAACAGTTCTTGGAAAATGTACATCAAGAAAATATTATGCATGAATTTCAAAATTTTGAGCCAAAATAACTTGCCTCTTAATTGAATTTTTCCATAACTTTTGGAAGTCACTCCAATATCTGTGTAATCTCATGAGTGCTTTGAAATAATTAAGCCTGTTGAAATCTTTGCAAAGTGTATTCTTGGAAAGAGGGAAACAAGGCAACTGGAGAAAAGAAAGGACCTGGGAAAGATAGTAAATAAGTCAGAGGTTTCAGAAAAGATTGTTTGATGCTTAGATATTATAACATCAATTTCAAGTGGTCCATCAGTTCTAACACAGTAAGTTCATTACATAAGAGCCATCATTGAAGTCACTATCTCCTTTTGAACTGTTTTCTTAGTTTTGTGCTATATAAACCTACATATTTTTGAAAAAAATAGCAGGCAATTGCTCCAGAGTATAATAACGATAGTATCAAGGGTTTTTGGAAAAACACACAATTAAAAACAAAAGGTCGTATAGTCCAGGTTAAAAGAAGATGAATGTGACTCTTTCGTGACCCCTCATTTTTTCTTTATTTTCCTTCTAACTAAAGCATGAGTTACACAAGCACTCTTGCTGCCTCTAACAACCAGTTAAGAATTGGATGTGCATCCTTTGCACCAATAAAAAGAGGAAATTTTAGTGAGAAACTTTTATAATTCTGTCATTATCATTAAAACTACGACTCTGTTGTGTATCTGTTTCTAGGAATATATGAATTAAATCTCTCTAAAGGCCACATATTATATGTAGGTTAACCTAACTTTAAAAATCTAGCTTAATACCATGCTCTTAATATTTGAAATCAAGCTAGCATATTTTTGTGGACTCTATTTCAATATGTCTTTTCAGAATCAGATATTGCTCATTACCATTTATACCTCAGATGTCAAGTTTTTCACACTGTCAACTAAATCAAAATAATCGATCATCTAACAATTCACTAAAAAAAAAAGAAATCTGGAGTTAACAATCAGTGAGAAAAGTAGATAATGAGGGGCTGGAATTGTGGCATAGTTGGTAAAGTTGCTGCCTGCAAAGCTGGCATCCCTTATGTGTACCAGTTCATGTGCTGGAAACTCCACTTCCAGTCCAGATCCCTGATAATGCAGCTGGGGAAGCAGCAGAAGATGGACCAAGTCCTTGGGGCGCTGTACCCAGGTGGGAGACCTAGAAGAAGCGCCTGGCTCCTGGCTTCAGACAGACCCAGCTCCTGCTGTTGAGGCCATTTAGGAGTGAACCAGCAGATGGAAGACTCTCTCTCTCTCCTCTCTGTCTCCCTGACTCCCTCCCTTTATTCTTCCCTCCCTCCCTCCATCCTTCTGCAACTCTACCTTTCAAACAAATAAATAACTCTTTAAAAACAAGAGAGAGAAAGTAAATAGCAGTGTCCCTAAGGTTAAACTGCTTAAGGACAGAGAAGAAAAAATAATATTTAACTCATTCACATTGCATGAGAAAAGAAGAAATGAAATAATGTTTTACTCATTCACATTGCTTTTGTGTGAGCAGAAAAATGTAAAAGAGTTCTTTGCTTAGACCTCACAGACTATCACTTTCAATGTGTTCTTTAGGCCACTAAAGTAATAGGGACAGTCCAGACATGAGGGAGAGGGGCACTATGCTGACTCAAGAGGTGAGAAGCTGTAGTGTCAAATTACAGAGGAAGTGCAACCAGGGATTCGTGAAATACTGTTGTCGTTTTTTCTGTTTACTATTCCAGGAAAAATTCAGATAAAAATTCATTGACATGACATTATATTCAATTAAATTAATATAATCTTTAAAAATTTTTTTTTTTTTATTTTTTGCCAGGCAGAGTTAGACAGTGAGAGAGAGACAGAGAGAGAGTTATAGACAGTGAGAGAGAGAGACAACAGAGAAAGGTCTTCCTTCCGCCAATCTGAAGCCAGGACCAGGAGCCTCCTCCTGGTCTCCCATGGGGTGCAGGGGCCCAAGCACTTGGGCCATCCTCCACTGCCCTCCCGGGCCACAGCAGAGAGCTGGACTGGAAGAGGGGCAACCAGGACTAGAACCTGGCACCCATATGGGATGCCAGCGCCGCAAGCGGAGGATTAACCAAGTGAGCCATGGCCCTGGCCCCTGTACTCTTCCATCTGTGAGTTGAATTTTTTTTTTTTTTTTTTTTTTTTGACAAGCAGAGTTAGACAGTGAGAGAGAGAGGTTCACTCCCCTCATGGCCGCCACAGCTGGCGCTGCGCCGATCCAAAGCCAGGAGCCGGATACTACCTCCTGGTCTCCCACATCAGTGCAGGGACCCAAGCACTTGGGCCATTCTCCGCTGCTCTCCTGGGCCACAGCAGAGAGCTGGACTGGAAGAGGAACAACTGGGACTAGTACCCAGCACCCCAACTGGGACTAGAACCCGGAGTGCCGGCACCACAGGCAGAGGATTAGCCTAGTGAGCCACGGCGCCGGCCTAAATTAATATAATCTAGTTGCACTTTTGTTGTATGCATAAAATAAACCGTGTCTTTTTTACTTTTTTTTCTGAACGAGTAAAAAGTATTCAATTTGCAAAAAGAATAAAAGACCTTCTGAAGGAAATTTTTCGGTACACTAGCTGAAATTTTGATATGAAGGACTTTCATGCTTACAGATGGATAGACAGCTTTAACTTTATTGTCAATTTGCCTAATATTCATCATGTAAGCTCACCACTATAATGACCTCTTGTTATGGTTCCTCAATTATAAATATATAGTGTTTAAAATATTTTATTTTTAGCTGGCACCGTGGCCCAATAGGCCAATCCTCTGCCTACGGCGCTGGCACTCTGGGTTCTAGTCCCGGTCGGGGCACCGGATTCTGTCCTGGCTGCCCCTCTTCCAGGCCAGCTCTCTGCTATGGCCTGGGAAGGCAGTGGAGGATGGCACAAGTGCTTGGGCCCTGCACCCCATGGGAGACCAGGAGAAGCACCTGGCTCCTGCCTTCGGATCAGCGCAATGCACCGGCCGCTGCACGCCGGCCTCGGCGGCCATTGGAGGGTGAACCAACGGCAAAGGAAGACCTTTCTCTCTCTCTCTCTCACTGTCCACTCTGCCTGTCAAAAAAATAAATAAATAAATAAGTAAATAAAATATTTTATTTTTTCATAAATTCTTTTCAATGTCATCTAAATCTACTTCCTTTCTGAAAGGTAATGTGTCCTAATTTCTGTCCCATGAAATTCCATTCTTATATGAATACTTTATCTTGAAGTGTTTATTATGTGTAGATGCATGTTAACTGGGATTTAACAAAAAAAAAAAAATGAGTCCAGTGGAGGGGTCTAATGAAGATTAAGCTAAATTCATATTTTGGAAAAATGTGGATTTCAGGTTTTTTATCAAAATAAACATTTTAGCTCTACTTTCCATAAACTTTTTAAAATGCTCTTGCATTTATCAGCAAATAGCAGCATCTACCTACCCTGAGGAGAGTTGTATCAGGCACAGAAAGACAATACCTAGGAAGTTCCTGGATTAGAGTCATCATAGTATAGCTAAAGACCTACAGGAGTACCTGTGATAATTGGATATCTGAGATCAAAAAGTAAATCAAGGAAGGAATGCAGTGAATATAATGGAAACTGAGTGTCAGACAAAGCAGAGATGACAGCACTAATGGTAGGGCTGCACCCACTGTGGAACTGCAGTGTGGAATGAGTTCTTCCCAGAGGCTACAGGTGGAAATTTGAGAGGTCAAAGGTTATTATTATGATAGCAAACCTCAGGAGATGGTTCACATCTATTCTTTTTTTAATGATTTTAGTAATTACAGACTGTACATGTTGACAATTATGGCAAGTTATTTAACTAGATATTTCTAAGTTTTCCCTTATACCAAGAATAATAATGAGGCATTAGTAATACTCATTTCAAACAACCCTTGCAGAAAGTACAGATGAACTTTTGTAGATGTTTTATTTGGGTATCTATCATTGTGTAACAATCTACCTTAAAACTTAATGAATTACTGACGCCATAAACAAGAGTGTCAAATTGTTAAGTCAACAACAGGAATAACTGTGCACTTACTTCTTATGTGGGATCTGTCCTTAATGTGTTGTCCAATGTGAAGTAATGATATAACTAGTACTGAAACAGAATTTTACACTTTGTGTTTCTTTGTGGGTGCAAACTGATGAAATCTTTACTTAATATATACTAAATTGATCTTCTGTATATAAAGATAATTGAAAATGAATCTTGGTGTGAATGGAATGGGAGAGGGAGCGGGAGATGGGAGGGGTGTGAATGGGAGGGAAATTATGGGGGGGGGAAGGCATTGTAATCCATAAACTGTACTTTGGAAATTTATATTTACTAAATAAAAAAAAGAAAAAGAAAAAAAGAACAGAATTTGTTTTGTTAATATATCTACCATTTATGCAAAAATAACTCACCTCTGCGCCATTTATCATCAGCTGGGGGGGGGGCGAAAGACTGGGGTAGTAACATTCTGATGCCTCTCTCTTCATTTTTCTGACAGTTAATGCAGGGTAGGCTGAGACCTTTGCCAGGATGTCTCCATGTGGTGTCTCTGTGGTGCTTGGGAATCCTCACAACATGAGACTGAGATAGAAGGTAAATGCCTCCCAAACAAGAGAAAGTCAGAAATCATAGCATCACTTCCACTGCATTCCATTACTCAAGGCAGCCACAAAGGTCTGGTTAATTTCAAAGAGATTTGAAAGAATCTCTACACTTGATGGAGGAGTGAAACATTTTTAGAATATCATGTTAGAGCAGACATATTGGGGACCATTTTTTGAAAATACTATTTTTTTAACTTTTATTTAATGAATATAAATTTCCCAAGCACAGCTTATTGATTACAATGGCTTCCCCCCCATAACGTCCCTCCCACCCGCAATCCTCCCCTTATCCACTCCCTCTCCCCTTCCATTCATATCAAGATTCATTTTTGATTCTCTTTATATACAGAAGATCAGTTTAGCATACATTAAGTAAAGATTTCAACAGTTTGCTCCCACACAGAAACATAAAGTGAAAAATACTGTTTGAGTACTAGTTATAGCATTAAATCACAATGTACAGCACATTAAGGACAGAGATCCTACATGAGGAGTAAGTGCACAGTGACTCCTGTTGTTGACTTTACAAATTGACACTCTTGATTATGGCATCAGGTACTTGTCATGAGTTTCCAAGGCTATGGAAGCCCCTTGAGTCTCCGACTCTTATCTTGTTTAGACAAGGTCATAGTCAAAGTCGAAGTTCTCTCCTCCCTTCAGAGAAAGGTACCTCCTTCTTTGATGACCTGTTCTTTCCACTGGGATCTCACTCACAGAGATCTTTCATTTAGGTTTTTGTTTTTGTTTTTTGTTTTGTTTTGTTTTTTGTTTTTTGTTTTTTTTTGCCAGAGTGTCTTGGCTTTCCATGCCTGAAATACTCTCATGGGATTTTCAGCCAGATACAAATGCCTTTAGGGCTGATTCTGAGGCCAGAGTGCTATTTAGGACATGCGCCATTCTATGAGTCTGCTGAGTATCTCGCTTCCCATGTTGGATCGTTCTCTCCCTTTTTTATTCTATCAGCTAGTATTTGCAGACACTAGTCTGGTTTATGTGATCCCTTTGGCTCTTAGTCCTATCATTATGATCAATTGTGAACAGAAATTGATCACTTGGACTAGTGAGATGGCATTGGTACATGCCACCTTGATGGGATTGAATTGGAAACCCCTGGTATGTTACTAACTCTACCATTTGGGGCAAGTCAGCTTAAGCATGTCCCAAATTGTGTATCTCTTCCCTTCTTTATTCCCACTCTTATATTTAACAGCAATCACTTTTCAGTTAAGTTTCAACACTTAAGAATAACTGTGTATTAATTACAGAGTTCAACCAAGAGTATTAAGTAGAACAGACAAAAAAATACTAAGAGGGATAACGTATTAAGTTGTTCATCAACAGTCAGGGCAAGGGCTGATCAAGTCACTGTTTCTCATAGTGTTCATTTCACTTTAACAGGTTTCCTTATTGGTGCTCGGTTAGTTGTTACCGATAAGGGAGAACATATGATATTTGTCCCTTTGGGACAGGCCTATTTCACTCCACATAATGTTTTCCAGATTCCTCCATTTTGTTGCAAATGACCGGAATTCATTTTTTTTTTTTTACTGCTGTGTAGTATTCTATAGAGTACATATCCCATAATTTCTTTATCCAGTGTACTGTTGATGGGCATTTATGTTGATTGCAGCTCTTACCTATTGTGAATTGAGCTGCAATAAACATTAAGGTGAAGACCGTTTTTTTTTGTTTCCCAATTTAATTTCCTTTGGGTAAATTCCAAGGAGTGGGATGGCCGGGTTGAATGGTAGGGTTATATTCAGGTTTCTGAGGAATCTCCAGACAGACTTCCATAGTGGTTTTACTAGTTTGCATTCCCACCAACAGTGGGTTAGTGTCCCTTTTTCCCCACATCCTCGCCAGCATCTGTTGTTGGTAGATCTAAAACCAATTCCTTGAACAAGGACAGTTTATTCAATAAATGGTGCTGGGAAAACCGGATTTCCATGTGCAGAAGTATGAAGCAAGATCCCTACCTTACACCTTACATAAAAATCCACTCAACGTGGATTAAAGACCTAAATCTATGACCCGACACCTTCAAATTATTTGAAAATACTATTTGTAACAATTATATACCCAGCACCTTTCTAGGCCCCATGAAGTGTACAGAACAGGTATAAGCTCTTGAAGCTAAAGAGTTTCTTGTAGGTAATAAATGTTAGTTGTTATTATTATATTGTAACATTTTTATCATTATACTTTTTGCTTAGATACTTTTGTGTTGGCTAATGAGCATATTTTCTACCTGCCCTTGGGCAATCATAACAACAGTAACAAAATCTACTAGTCTTGTACAGCTGTGTAGTTAGGTTAAAGTCTCTGAGTATAGAGTTAATTGTCTTTTAAACTTTCATACGCATTGTAAGTGAATTTACATGTTAATTAATCCGCTACCATCAATGGAGAATTATCATGTTCAGGTTTAGCTGGATTTATAGGATCTTTGGCTTCTCTCTTCAAAATATAACATATTCATTTAATCCCCCAGAAATCTGACACACAATTATTATTAAGAAAACAGATGATAAAGAATGTAAGTTGTTACCTACCACTAGAATGTATGCTTCAAAAAGAAAAGTGCTATATTTTATATGCTCAGTGTCCTAACACCAAGCATAGCACCTAGTGAGAAGACGAAAATTGCATAGATAGGTGTTGTTGCTGATACTGCATGTCAGGTTAGTGGTGGAGTTGAGTCAGGGTTGTGTAGGTTAATCAATCAGAATTATAGCCTCTGTGCTAACTCAGTACCAAAATCATCCAGATAAATGAATCGAAGATAGTTTACTAAGTATTTCTTCAAGAAGACCGGGAGCCTAGTGTTGTACAAATATAAAGAAATACCTGGATGCTGGTATTTAAAGTACCTTTCTTTTTAGTTAGAGTTAGTATTTCATATTTCTATCTGACTAGCAGGTAGGCATCCAGCTATACTTAAGCATTGTTAAGGAATCATAAATAAATGAGAACTGAAAGAAAAACAGGAAAAAAAAGACAAAAGTGTTTTTTTCATTCTTACAGTAATTCACTCTACATAGGTCTTATTTCTGACATGCTAATTTGCACCTCCAACTTTGATTATGTCTTGCTTTAGTATATCTTATGTCATTTAAGACACTCTGTCCTATTGTGAGGCTGATTTATGCCCAGTTCTGACTGAAGCTTCAAACCAAGCCCTTTCTGCTGCCTCCTCAGGAGACACAAATAGAATGTTTACTTTCCTTTTCTGTCTTTCCCCATCACTTCAAATCTAGAGCTAGAAATCTATTTATGATGCATCATTTATCCCCGTACCTATTCTGGGGAAGAGTTCAGATATAGCAGTAAGAATTGGAATACAGAAGAATGTTGTCAGGTAGCAGAATTTTATCATAAGCTTCGAAATTTTTACAATAATATTTTGTGTAAGAAAGATATGATGAATTTTAAAATATTAAAAATATTCCACATAGCGGAAGCCTTATCTTCTCCCTATAATCTGGCTTTTGTAGAACAGAATTGTTTTCTTTGTCCTCGGTGGAGGATGTGCTAGTTGCCTTCTGTCACGGCTTCCTTTCAAGTCATCTCTCTCCATCCAAATCTCTAGTGTCCCTTTCACCAGTCAAGCAGTGAAACCAATTGGATTAGGAAGCTGACAATCACTTCCATTCTTTAAAGGAACCAGGAAAGTTCAATTCTCCGTAAGAGACTCTCGAGTGTGAAGATCCACTCACCTTACCCAAAAGCTATGCCTTGTAATTCACCAGTTTTTGCTATAGATGAATACTAATACAATTTCTCCAATTTTACTGGTTTTTTTCATTTTTCCTCTCTATACATAGCCAATTTTATTTCTATACAAATGTTAGACTTATCCATTTTGATAAAATGCTTATAATGAGATTTTGATTCGAATGGCTTTGTAATTTCAAATATAGAAGAATTTCTCCCCCTCGCCATCTATTCTCTTTCTTCCTTCCTTTCTTATTTTTTTTAATTTTTGCAAAGACATAATTTAATGACCCTCTATAATCACAGGCTTAATTCACCTCTAACCATAATAGTCAACAAGGTAAAACAATAAGACTATAGTTCCATAGTATTATAAACAAGGGTTAAAAGCAATTTTAATAAATGTCATCATTTCCACAAATTTGCTTTCATGGTGATTATTGCTAGATTTTTATAATAATACACTAAATTTTCACATTGATCCTGCATCCATTGACTTATTAATTCACTGATTATTTCCAATACATTATGATACTTTCACATGCTCTACATACCCAATAATTTCACTTACATATGACGACTGCTTCATTTCCTCTTTCACAAATATGATAACTTACAGTTTTTTCTTGTTTTTATTGTGCCAGCTAAAAGTTGCAGTATAAAGTAGAAGGATATCTAATAACAGATATCCTTACCTCATTTCTGACATTTGTGAGAACAATGCTGATATTCATATATCTATGACTTATGATTTAGGTACTATAAAAATGCTCTGATGTGAATTAGGAAAGTTCCCTATTATTTATTGCTCTTTAAGAGTTTTGTTAATGAATGCATGCTGACTTTACCAAAAACTTTTGTTGAATCTAAATTAGCATGTTATTTTTCCTTTACTCTGGAATTTAAGTCTGATTAATTTCAAATACTAAATGAAATATTCCTTTCTGAACAAAAATCCAATGTGTTTTGCTTTATTCTTTTATATGCCATTTAATTTATCTGCTTTTAGTCTAAAAATTTTACATATGTGTTTAAGAAAGACATTGGTCTATAACATCCCTTACAATATTGTTGAAAATTTCATTTTCTTAAAATTAATTTTAGATGGCCTTATAACATACATTGGATAGCATTCTTACTTTTTCTTTTATTTATTTTTTAAAGAGTGAGAGACAGATGGAGAGAAAGAGAGAGAAACAGTGAGAGAGACAGAGATATCTTCCATCCACTGGTTCACTCACCAAATGCCTGCAACAGCCAGGGATGGGCCAGACCAAAGCCAGGAGCCAGGAGCTTCCTCCAGGTCTCCCACATGGGTGCAAGGGCCCAAGCATTTTGACTACCTTCCCCTGCTTTCCCAGGCTCATTAGCAAGGAACTGGATCAGAAGCAGAGCAGCTAGGCCTCGAACCTGTGCCTATATGGGATGCCTGTGCAGCAGGCAGTTACTTTACTTGCCAGGCCACAATGCAGCCTCTTCGTTTTTCTATCTTTTATTCTCTCTCTCTGTAGCCTCATTTCCTTTTAAAATATTTTAGTCCCCTCTTTCTCATTCCTCCCCCCCCCCCATTTTCTTATTTTTTGTTTAATTTGAAGATTTTATTTATTTATTTGAGAGGTAGAGTTACAGACAGTGAGAGGGAGAGACAACAGAGAAAGGTCATCCTTCTGTTGGTTCAACCCCCAGATGGCTGCAAAGGCCGGAGCTGCACCGATTTGAAGCCAGGAGCCAGGAGCTTCTTCTGGGTCTCCCACAGTGTGCAGGGGCCCAAGGACTTGGGCCATCTTCTACTGCTTTCCCAGGCTATAGCAAAGAGCTGGATTGGAAGAGGAGCAGCCGGGACTAGAACCAGCGCCCATAGGGGATTCTGGTGCCTCAGGCAGAGGACTAACCTACTGCGCTGCGGAGCCAGCCCCTACTTTTTTTTTTTTTTTTTTTTTTTTTTTTTTAATTTGAAAGACAGAGAGAAGAGTGACAGAGAGGCAGAGAGAGATCTTCCATCTACTGGTTCACTCTCCAGATATCTGCAGTAGCTTGTTGAGCCACACCAAAGCCAGGAGCCTGTTACTCATTCCAAGACTCCCTTGTGGTGACAGAGACTCAAGGGTTTGGGCATTATTGGTCACTTCCCAGGGTACACATTACAAATACAATTACAAATACATTGGATCTGAAGTGGATAAAACAAGATTTAAACCATATGCTCCAACGTGAGATGTGGCATCCCAAGCAGTGTCTTACTGCTACATTGAATACCCACCCCAAGTGGCTCATTTCTATCTTACTATCTTTTTAATTTTTTTCAATTTGTCATTATTATAATGTGAACAAATTTCATGTACTTCATATATACAGATTTAGGAGCAAAGTGATACTTTGTACCTTACCCTTTCTCCCACTCGTTCTCCCACATCCCTTCCTCCTTCATATTCTTTCTTTTAATTTTTACAATGACATACTTTCAGTTTATTTCACAATTGTAAGATTAGTCCTCGCCAGCGCGGTGGCTCACTAGGCTAATCCTCCGCCTGCAGCGCTGCCATCATGGGGTTTTCTAGTCCCAGTCGGGGCGCTGGATCTGTCCCAGTTGCTCCTCTTCCAGTCCAGCTCTCTGCTGTGGCCCAGGAAGGCAGTGGAGGATGGCCCAAGTGCTTGGGCCCTGCACCCGCATGGGAGACCAGGAGGAAGCACCTGGCTCCTGGCTTCCGATCGGTGCAGCACCGGCCATAGTGGCCATTTGGGGAGTGAACCAACAGAAGGAAGACCTTTCTCTCTTTATCTCTCTCTCTCACTGTCTAACTTGCCTGTCCAAAAAAAAAAAAAAAAGAAAAAGAAAAAGAAAAAAGATTAGTCCTCAACTGAGTAAAGAATTCAACAAATAGTAAGAAGACAAAAGCACTGCTACTTAAAATTTTTTTTTATTTTTATTTATTTATTTATTTTTGACAGGCAGAGTGGACCGTGAGAGAGAGAGACAGAGAGAAAGGTCTTCCTTTGCCATTGGTTCACCCTCCAATGGCCGCCTCAGCCAGCGTGCTGCGGCTGGCGCACTGCGCTGATCCGATGGCAGGAGCCAGGTGCTTCTCCTGGTCTCCCATGGGGTGCAGGGCCCAAGGACTTGGGCCATCCTCCACTGCACTCCCTGGCCACAGCAGAGGGCTGGCCTGGAAGGGGGGCAACCGGGACAGAATCCGGCGCCCCGACCAGACTAGAACCCCGTGTGCCGGTGCCGCAAGGCGGAGGATTAGCCTAGTGAGCCGCGGCGCCGGCCAACACTGCTACTTAAAATGTCAGTGATAAAGTAACCCAGTCCTGGAGCTATCCCTTTATGGAAACTTTTACATTTATGAATTTATTCTTTTTTCTATAATGTTGCTACACAGATATTCTATTCCAACTTTTATGTTATTATTTAAGAATTATGCCAATTGTACAAAATTTAAGTTTTTGGCACAGTTTTATAATAGCCTTTATTTTCTTTTTAATGCTGTGGAATATGTATTCTGTTATCTTTCTTTTGTTATCGCTTGTGTTTCCTTCTCTCTTTCTATCAATTACGAGTCTTGTCATATTTTGTACATCTTGTTTTTTTTTCATTTTTATTTAATGAATATAAATTTCCAAATTACGGCTTATGGGTTACAATGGCTCCCCCCCCCCCGTACCGTCCCTCCCACCCGCAACCCTCCCCTCTCCCCCTCCCTCTCCCCTTCCATTCACATCAAGATTCATTTTCGATTCTCTTTATATACAGAAGATCAGTTTAGTATACATTAAGTAAAGATTTCAACAGTTTGCTCCCACACAGAAACATAAAGTTAAAAATAATAGATGATTTTTTAAATGATGATGAAATCAGATCAGACCTATTGTCATGTTTAATTCCAGTGAGAGTCAAGTTGGGAATTGATAATTTCTTTTTTTTTTTTTTTTTTTTTTTACAGAAGATCAGTTTAGTACACATTAAGTAAAGATTTCAACAGTTTGCACCCCCATAGAAACACAAAGTGAAATATACTGTTTGAGTACTAGTTATAGCATTAAATCTCAATGTACAGCACATTAAGGACAGAGATCCTACATGAGGAGTAAGTGCACAGTGACTCCTGTTGTTGACTTTACCAATTGACACTCCTGTCTATGGCATCAGTAATCTCCCTATGCTCCAGTCATGAGTTTCCAAGGCTATGGAAGCCCTCTGAGTTCTCCGACTCTTATCTTGTTTAGACAAGGTCATAGTCAAAGTGGAGGTTCTCTCCTCCCTTCAGAGAAAGACACCTCCCTCTTTGAAGACCTGTTCTTTCCACTGGGATCTCACTCACAGAGATCTTTCATTAGGGTTTTGTTTTTTTTTTTTTTTTTTTTTTTTGCCAGAGTGTCTTGGCTTTCCATGCCTGAAATACTCTCATGGGCTTTTCAGCCACATCCGCATGCCTTTAGGGCCGATTCTGAGGCCAGAGTGCTGTTTAGGACATCCGCCATTCTATGAGTCTGCTGAGTATCTCGCTTCCCATGTTGGATCACTCTCCCCTTTATTTATTCTATCGGTTAGTATTAGCAGGTACTAGACTTGTTTATGTGCTTCCTTTGACTCTTAGTCCTTTCATTATGATCAATTGTGAACTGAGATTGATCACTTGGACTAGTGAGATGGCATGGGTACATGCCACATTGATGGGATTGAATTGGAATCCCCTGGTATGTTTCTAACTCTACCATTTGGGGCAAGTCAGCTTGAGCATGTCCCAAATTGTACATCTCTTCCCTCTCTTATTCCCACTATTATGTTTAACAGGGATCACATTTCAGTTAATTTTCAACACTTAAGAATAACTGTGTGATAATTACAGAATTAAACCAGTCATATTAAGTAGAACAGACAAAAAAAAACTACTAAGAGGGATAATGTATTAAGTTGTCCATTAGCAGTCAGGGCTATGGTGATCAAGTCACTGGTTCTCATAGTGTCCATTTCACTTCAGGAGGTTTCCTTTTTGGTGTTCAGGCAGTTGTCACTGATCAGGGAGAACATATGGTATTTGTCCCTTTGGGACTGGCTTATTTCACTCAGCATGATGTGTTCCAGGTTCCTCCATTTTGTTGCAAATGACTGGATTTCATTGTTTCTTACTGCGGTATAGTATTCTAAAGAGTACATATCCCATAATTTCTTTATCCAGTCTACGGTTGATGGGCATTTAGGTTGGTTCCAGGTCTTGGCTATTGTGAATTGTGCTGCAATAAACATTAGGGTGCAGAGCGCTTTTTTGTTTGCCAATTTAAATTTCTTTGGGTAAATTCCAAGGAGTGGGATGGCTGGGTCCAACGGTAGGGTTATATTCAGGTTTCTGAGGAATCTCCAGACAGACTTCCATAGTGGTTTTACCAGTTTGCATTCCCACCAACAGTGGGTTAGTGTCCCTTTTTCCCCACATCCTCGCCAGCATCTGTTGTTGGTAGATTTCTGCATGTGAGCCATTCTAACCGGGGTGAGGTGAAACCTCATTGTGGTTTTGATTTGCATTTCCCTGATTGCTAGTGACCTTGAACATTTTTTCATGTGTCTGTTGGCCATTTGGATTTCCTCTTTTGAAAAATGTCTATTGAGGTCCTTGGCCCATCTCTTAAGTGGGTTGTTGGTTTTGTTTTTGTGGAGTTTCTTGATCTCTTTGTAGATTCTGGTTATTAACCCTTTATCTGTTGCATAGTTTGCAAATATTTTTTCCCATTCTGTCGGTTGTCTCTTCACTCTCCTGACTGTTTCTTTTGCAGTACAGAAACTTCTCAATTTGATGCAATCCCAATGGTTAAATTTTGGCTTTGACTGCCTGTGCCTCCCGGGTCTTTTCCAGAAACTCTTTGCCTGTGCCAATATCTTGAAGGGTTTCTCCAATGTTCTTTAGTAACTTGATGGTGTCAGGTCATAGATTTAGGTCTTTAATCCATGTTGAGTGGATTTTTGTGTTAGGTGTAAGGTAGGGGTCTTGCTTCATGCTTCTGCACGTGGAAACCCAGTTTTCCCAGCACCATTTATTGAATAGACTGTCCTTGCTCCAGGAATTGGTTTTAGATCCTTGATCAAATATAAGTTGGCTGTAGATGTTTGGGTTGATTTCTGGTGTTTCAATTATGTTCCATTGATCTATCCATCTGTTTCTGTACCAGTACCATGCTGTTTTGATTACAACTGCCCTGTAGTATGTCCTGAAATCTGGTATTGTGATGCCTCCGGCTTTGTTTTTGTTGTACAAGATTGCTTTAGCTATTCGAGGTCTCCTGTGTCTCCATATGAATTTCAGCATCATTTTTTCTAGATCTGAGAAGAATGCCTTTGGTATCTTGATTGGGATTGCATTGGATCTATAAATTGCTTTTGGGAGAATGGACATTTTGATGATGTTGATTCTTCCAATCCATGAGCATGGAAGATTTTTTCCATTTTTTGGTATCCTATTTCTTTCTTTAAGATTTTGTAATTTTCATCGTAGAGATCTCTAACGTCCTTGGTTAAGTTTATTCCAAGGTATTTGATTGTTTTTGTAGCTATTGTGAATGGGATTGATCTTAGCAGTTTTTTCTCAGCCGTGGCATTGCTTGTGTATACAAAGGCTGTTGATTTTTGTGCATTGATTTTATATCCTGCCACTTTGCCAAACTCCTCTATGAGTTCCAATAGTCTCTTAGTAGAGTTCTTTGGATCCTCTAAGTAAAGAGTCATATCATCTCCAAAGAGGGATAGCTTGACTTCTTCCTTCTCAATTTGTATTCCTTTAATTGTACATCTTGTTAAGCTCTTCAACAGCTAGTATTTGAAGAGTAGGTATCTGGTGCCATGGTTAATATTCTGCTTGTGACACCCACATCCCATAGCGCAGTATCTGGTTTTGATACCTGGCTCTATTCCCGATTCCCGTTTCCTGCTATTGCATAACTGAGAGGCAAAAGGTGATTGCTCAAGGAGGTGGGTTCCTGCCAGCCATATTGGGGAGAAAAATGGATTTTTGGCTCCTTGCTTTGACCTGGACCAGTCCCTGCTGTTGTGAGCAGTTAGAGAGGCAACCAGTGATGAGAGATCACCTTCTCTCACAGTGTCTTTCTTTATCTTTCAAGTAAATAACAAAAATTAAAACTAATATTTGGTCTTAAAGGTTCTTATGTATACTTGATTCTCATATGTTGTATTTCTAACATTTTTACAATTTTTTTAGATAAGATATTTTTAGCATACATTATAGTCAGAGGTTTATTGGTACCACTAAATAAAAAGTTCAAGAAGCAAAACATATAGATTCTTGGTTTTGGCTTTATTTTTTTCACATTTCTATTTGTTATGCTCAATTTACTGCCAGTTTCCTATTTCTTGAACTACACACTTGAATTGTTGATTTTCACTTTTATTCTTTCTTACACGTGTACTTAAGCGTGTATGTCATCCTGTAACTACCTCTTTTGTTACATGCCAAAGGGATTAATTATAATGTCATATTTTCATAATAAGTCAGTTCATGTATTATTTTTTTGTTTATTTTTTTAACTTTTATTTAATGAATATAAATTTCCAAATTACGGCTTATGGGTTACAATGGCTTCCCCCCCATAACGTTCCTCCCACCCGCAACCCTCCCCTTTCCCACTCCCTCTCCCCTTCCATTCACATCAAGATTCATTTTCGATTCTCTTTATATACAGAAGATCAGTTTAGCATACATTAAGTAAAGATTTCAACAGTTTGCTCCCACACAGAAACATAAAGTTAAAAATACTGTTTGAGTACTAGTTATAGCATTAAATCACAATGTACAGCACACTAAGGACAAAGATCCTACATGAGGAGTAAGTGCACAGTGAGTGAACTAGAAGATGAAATATC
The DNA here is from genome assembly GCF_964237555.1 of Oryctolagus cuniculus. Taxonomy (NCBI): domain Eukaryota; kingdom Metazoa; phylum Chordata; class Mammalia; order Lagomorpha; family Leporidae; genus Oryctolagus; species Oryctolagus cuniculus. The sequence continues at coordinate 121,581,630 of NC_091436.1, read as the reverse complement.
TCTGTTTCTCACTCTCTGTCACTATGCCTTTCAAATAAAAAAATCTTAAAAATAAACAAAAACGATTTTTTTTTTTATTTGAAAGGCATAGTGACAGAGAGTGAGAAACAGAGATATTTCATCTTCTAGTTCACTCCCCAAAGGACCACAACATCAGGGCTGGGCTAGGTTGAAACCAGGAGCTTGGAACTCCATCCAGGTCTCACATGGGTGTTAGGGTCCCAAGTGCCAAGGGAGCTGGATATGAACTGGGCCATCTGGGTCTCAGACTGGCTTTCTGATATGGGATGCCAGCATTGCAAGGTACCACAGTACCAGCTCTGGTTCTTATATTTTCTAGGTCCTGGGATGATAGCATCATTGACATGTGAGGTATCAGTTGTTTGTAAATGTGTTGGTTAATATCTTCATAATTGAGGACTTTTAAAAATATAAATAGTTGCAATCACTGTGTTACTTGATTAAACTTTGGTCAGAGACCACTCCCTTAATAATTTTCAATTTTGTTAAATTACATATTTTTGCTTTTAGAATTAGTATTACCTAGTTATTGAATATTGGTTTATATATCTCATTAGATCAAATGTTTTTCAAACTAGATTAAATATGCTTACATCTGTATTTTTCTATTTGGTTTTATATATTATTGACAATCTTATGCTAACATTTTGGACTGAGGAGTTTTCCAATCCTTTTTTAGATGGTATTTTTTTTTATGTATTTTGAAACAATGTTATGCAGGCCATGCAATTTTTAATTTCTAATTTCTTTCTACTGGGCCAACTTTTATAATTTGGAGACTTCTTATGTTATCTCTGCTACTCCTTGTTAAAAGTCACTTTTTCCTCAATAATGTATAATTCCTTTTTCTCTCTTTGGATCACTTTTACACTCACATTCTCCCATCAATTTACTTTTCTTCTTTCCGTATCATTTTTCCTTTTATGGAAAAAAGTTGTAATGTCAATAACTTGAATATCTCAGTAGTGGACATATTGAAACTAATTAATTAATTACAATTTTTTTTATTGTTCATTATCTCTAAAGGGAAAAAAATCATTTTTCTCATCTCATCTACACTGGCTGCATGGACTTGGAGCATCAACAGAGAAAAACACTGTCCATGTGTTTTAACTACAAAAATAACCTGGAAAATACGTACATTTTTATTTCTCTATTAAGCTCGTAGAAATCTCCAAACTTACTTAAAAAATGGTTCTTGGAAGTAAAACATACAAATTATCTCTTTTCTACCCCTTTCAACATTATGACACTATACAATACACTCAATGTACTGACATTGTTTTCATTTACAAAATCAAAATGTTTGACATAAATCACAGATATTATATAGAAATTAACAAGTATACATGAAGGTTATTTTCAAACTATAATTCCATTAATACAAACACACAATTTTGAGGAAAATGTGATATGTCAATGTTAGTACTTTGTAAAACCAAATCGGATTTCAGAATTCTCCTTGGGTATATGTCATGAGCCCAGATAAGAACAATTGCCTCCATATTAGAAGAAAATTTCCATCTAACAAAACTTGTTATTTATTTTACATGATTTAACATTTATACAAATTTTTTTTATCATTATCATATGTTTGTTTTTTAGTAGCAAGCTTTTTCCTTTCTTTATATTTTAGAGAAGTGGGGAAAAATGATTGGCCAAGTGACATTAGGAAGTGAACTTAATTAGTGTGAGAGACAGACTTGAAAACAGAATTACTCACATTCCAGATATTTGGATTGACTAATTAAGCTGTGGGGAAATAAATTAGAAAAGATAATTATTCAGAGCTGATCTAATCCCAAACTATAATGACTAACTCTTCTAGACAAAAGATTCCTTATCTATTATCATATTCATAATCATCATTGTTGAGGTTTTCAAATGAGTTACACATTTTTAAAAATCTGATTTTATAAATCAAGACAATAGATTTCCTATGACAGTGATGAGATTTTCTATGGGTAGTGGAGCTGTTATGATTCTCTGAAAAGACAGTGATATGAAAGGCTTCAACATTCCTGAGGAACTGGGACATTAAAGAAAAGGTCACATTAACTGGTCTTACTGAGGCATTTTGGGTGGGCAATTTGGAGCTGGTGGGAAAGAACTGTGAATGTAGACTCTCTGCCTCCAGTGTCTGTTTCTCTGGGTCTGGTGACAAGCATCTCAGCATGAGCCTGTTGCTACAACTGTGGAGGGTCCATAAGAAAAAGCAGGACAGACTAGGGCCTGATTGGCTTGGCCAGTAAAGGTACAGTGAACCGGAGCCAGCATTTAGTTTTGTGAGTAAGATATCCACGTCTCACATCAGAGTGCCTGAGTTCAATACCAGGTTTCAGCTCCTGACTCCAGCTTTCCACGAATGCAGACCATGGGAGGTGGTGGTGATAGCTCACATAATTGGTTTCCTATCTTCCATGTAGAGGCCTGGATTGAGTCTTGAGCACTGGGCTTCTGCCTTACTCCAGTCCTTGGGCTATTTGAGGACTTAGAAAGTGAACCAGCAGATGAGTGTTGTCTTTTGTCTTCTGTCTCTCTTTATCTCTCTCTCTCAGCATCCCAAGTAAATAAAAATAATAAAAAGGTACAAAGTTAACTACTTTGTGAAGAATACTTAAAATCCCTTGTCCTCACAAATCATAAGAACAATAGCGGCCAGTGCCATGGCTCACTAGACTAATCCTCTGCCTTGCGGCGCCGGCACACCAGGTTCTAGTCCCGGTCGGGGCGCGCTGGATTCTGTCCCGGTTGTTCCTCTTCCAGTCCAGCTCTTTGCTGTGGCCCAGGAAGGCAGTGGAGGATGGCCCAAGTGTTTGGGCCCTGCACCCCGTGGGAGACCAGGAGAAGCACCTGGCTCCTGGCTTTGGATCAGCCCGGTGCACCGGCTGCAGCGCGCCGGCCACGGCGGCCATTGGAGGGTGAACCAACGGCAAAAGGAAGACCTTTCTCTCTGTCTCTCTCTCTCACTGTTCACTCTGCCTGTCAAAAAAAAAATATATATATATATGTAAAAATTAAAAACAAAAAAAGAGCAATAGCAAGACAGACAGAACTAGTGACTCTAACACAAGTTATAGAATATAACATGGCAAAGGACCCAATTCTAGATTACAAAATTAGATATGGTTTACTTAAGTTACAGCTAAGAGGTTGTCATCTGCAGCCCTCTTCTGAGGATAAGGATAAAAAATTCTATTCCTCATCAGATCCCAGAAGGCAATGACAAACCGTCCCATGACAGCCACCCAGAGGACAGAGAAGCATGACTGGGAGACTGACCTTGGGGTTTTCCTTGTTAGCCTCCCATGCTCTCCTACTCTAGGAGAATCACAGTGTTCTACCAAGACTCCTGTAGGCTGTAGTTAAAATCTTTCCTTGATTTTTGCATAACCTCATAGAATATGAGGAGTGTGAGAATCTCAGTGTCAGAGGCACAAAGTAGGTGTATGTTGTCTTAAGTTTAGCCACAGTAGACTTTTTAAACTAATTTGGAGGAAAATTACGACTATATAGTCACACTCCATTGTGCCAATGTAGATAAGAACAATAATACTTCATTCCTATTATTTTATAATTTGTATACTTAGATTGATGCAATAACAGAATTACCCCACAATTCTTTTTTCTAAAAGAATTAGAAAAGAATAGATTAGGGCTTAGAAAAGCCAAACACTGAAAGTAGCACTTGAAAGACTAAGTAGAAATATTTATTCAAGGCTTACATTATTCATTTAAATTTATGATTATTAATGAGTGGATAAAAGTGAAGGGCATAGTTGGTATGGATGTGAACCACATGTGAATGTGAATTTGTTAAGTAAGTAGATGCCAAAATATCCCCTCACTTTGAACAACAAGCTGTGAAGATTAAATAACCATGAAGTTTAGTGTTCAAACCAAATAATTGTCTCAGAGTTAATTAGCTTGAATTTTAACACAGTTCAACTTTAAATGAATGTTGGGCATCAGCAAATAGATTTTGTAGTAACAACTTTAGTACCTTTTAACAAGATATTTAATTTAGACTAGCCTTATTTACTATGATCTTCCCCACTCCTTATAGCAAATATGCAGATGGACAATGCTCAAAATCATATACAAAACTGGACTCTGACCCCAACATCTAGAAACCGGCTAGATGGTGAAGCTAAGCCACAATGGAAAGCTAAAACACAAATTGAATCGCCCAAATTGAATGGCCAGAAGCCATGGAACTCTCAGATTTGGCAGCAAACAGTTCAGGGGCTCAAACCAGAATCTCTACAGTAACTGGCCCCGAGTGGTCAGAATTAATCAGTAATGGGGAGCTTCCCTGGTACCCCCTCCCCAGACCTCCAATTTAGTACCAACCAGAGAAAGCCAAATACATTGCACTAACCAATCACCTAGGGTGCCTCACTTCTCATTAGCCTGCCTCCAATCTATCCACTCCACTAGCCTCCAATAGGTGAATATCTGAAACTTTCCTTTTCAATAACCACAAAGCTTCAAAATCTCTGCCTTTGAGTCTTTGCCAAAATGCAAGTGATGGTGGCTGACTCCCTTGCTACATTAAACTGATTAAACTGATTTTGCTTATTCCCATTGGGTGCTCTTAATCTATTCCCATAATTTGTAAATATACTTACTTGGTAGGGATAGTTTTGGTAATTCAAGACTATTAAATGATTTTGAAATAAAAAATTAACAAATTTAGAACTCTTATTGAGAGGTGAGTGAATTTATAGAAATGAAAACAGAAACTCCTAAGAGATCTAATAAAATAAATATAAGCTAGTATTGAAAAAATAGTGGATATAATCAAAGCTCTGTGTTAGATGCATCCTAAGTTTAACTTCATTTAAATGTCCATGGTTCTAAAGAAGGGGTATAGTAGATGAAGGAATCAAGGCACAGAACGGATAGTTATTTTGCCCAAAGCTGGGTTGAAAAGTCATTGTTCATATCCCCTGGACTTTTACATCTGGATTTTATTGCTTTTAGATTTGAAATAAACTGTTGATTTCCTCAATAGTCACCACTTCTCTGGTATACTAATATTAATTACTTATTGAATTCTTCACTTGGAATCCATTTAATTCTCATATTCAAATATTAAAAATGCAACGAGGGTGAAAATGATCAGCTTGGCCCTTAAGAACTCATACGATAACTGAAGAGTAAATAGTAAAACAAAACCAATTGCAAATATACTTGCTTGAAGAATTGCATTTTAAAATCAACAAGCTCTGTGTTTTGTAATTAAGCTTGTTAATTTTGACATTAGTAGGGGTAAAAGATTGAAGCTACTAAGATGAACTCAGATGAGAATTACAGAATGGAGGAAGAACAGTTCTGAGACATGAAATCATCAAGTTCCTTAGCAAGCAAATTTAAATGTGGTGTTCTTTTATCCTCTGGCACTCACTTTACCAATATTTGGCAGTGTCTTCCCTGTTATACAACTTGTCACACCAATGCTGACTTGTGAAATGCCCGATCCAGGAGCCTCTTTACTAATTGTAGTGAATGTTAGGGTGTCCGAGAAACCAAGCTTCTAGTTCATTTGTTCTCAGCTTCTGTTGGCTAGGCTAAACTATGTCAATGAAATTGGAATCTCTGAAAAGAAATGAAAGTGGTGTTAATTTTTTTAAATGTTTATTTATTTTCATCTACTGGGATGGGGAGGCGGTGCAGAACAAGGATGAAACCAGGATCCCAGAACTCCATCTGAGATTCCCAGTGATCATCAGGGGCACAAATCTTGGGCCATTTTCTGCTGCCTTCCCAGCTATATTTTCTGGAAGCTGGATTGGGAATGTCATAGCCAGACCTTGAACAAGTACTCCAATATGAGATGTAGAGGAGGCTTAACCTGCTGTGCCACAAGACCACCCAGCAGCAATAATTTTAACAAATATCCAGTCAAGTTTTTCTCAAATTTTCTTGCCAATGCTAAATTCTACATCAATTAAACTAGAATCTCTGAAAAGACATATAAGTGGAAAAGTTGTTAGAGCTTCCCATGATTATAGTGTGTGTTCAAGTTGAAAACCGTTGTTCTAGATGAGGGTTTCTCAATGTCAGCATGACTGATATTTTAGAACAGTCGATTCTTTGTTTTGAATGCTGTCCTATATATTGCAGGGTGTATAGCAATATCCCTGACCTCTACTTATTGGTTGATGGTACCACTAATTTAACTAAGTGAGCTTATTTACCAACCACAGCAAGCTCATGGATTAAGTTCTATTACTAGCACTCTTTTCCAGGTGATAAAATGAGTTACAGAGTTGAGAATTAATTTCCTAAAATTACATAGCTGAGCAGTGATAAGGACAGAAAAGTTCTCCTTCTACAGAGCAGATAGGGTAGTTAGAAAAGTTCTCAGAGGACTCTAGTCCAAATTGAATGGCCTGAAGCCATGGGACTCTCAGACACAACCTTCAGTCTGAATTTTTCGAATGGAGAGGATATTTATTTTTTCCTACATGAAGGCTTTCTTCCAGCTTCTTATTGGTAACTACATCTTTCAAGAATGAGTTCTGATTTTTCTTTAGCATTTAGAATGCTATGTTTATGTGTGTAAATGAGAGTGAACAATCCTATTAAACAGTGGAAGCACAGTGAAAAGGTTAAAATCTATTCTTTCTTCAATTCTCACCACTGCATTTTCACATGAGAATCATGAATGCAGATATGTCCATGGCACAAAAAAAAAAGTACCCCTATTAAAAATGAGTAACCTATTATCCATGCTTAACACAGTGCAATGTTTCTTTGCCAATGAGCATCTCTCCATAAAGAGTTTGTTTTGCTCTGCAAAGGCACTAATGAGGCAGGCCTTGGGCTGACACTTAGGCTGGGTGATGAACATTCTCCTCCAGGGGAGGCTGACTTGTGCTCCAGTGAAATATTGTCCATTTTTTCCGCTCATTTTTATCCATATGGGTATTCACAGGCTTACTCCATTCAAACTAACTTTAAATTTTGATTGGAATTATTCAGACTTTCTAGGTCCCCAAGTGTATCTTTTTTTAACCTTATGGTTCATATCTTTTGTGTTGTTCTTTTTCACTTCCTATAATTTTCTATTGAACCCACTTCCATTCAGAGAATAGAAATATTTGGGGAGAATAAAAATTACATAGCCTCTTTCTGGCTGACCTAGTGAAGCAAACGCTGTATAATTATCACCTTACCAATAGGGACATATGCTTGAAAGGGAAACTGACATTTGTCTTCTCATTGTCACTGAACAGCTTGCTGTTGATATATATAACAGAATCCCCTATGGAGAGTTTATTTTTCTGCTAGAGTCGATATATCAGGTTGGGAGACTATATAAAATTTGAATAAAAGCCTATTTCCTACACTTAAACCCTGCAGTACACTGTGATAGCTTCTTTATATGTGTTATTTTATTTAATCCTTACCTTCATGACATGGAATTCCATGGTTAGTTATTACAATTCTCACTGTGCTGCAGAGAAACTGAGGCTCATGTAACTTGCTCAGTTTTACAGTTTCCATATGTAGACTGTTTTCTAGCAACCAGATGTGCAAGAGTTGTTAACCTTGAGCTGATGCACTTCAGTAAAATCCACAGAAGGGACATTAGTTCAGTAGCTTGGCTTTGTTTGTAATTCTATACAGATAATTGGATGCAGTTGCAAACATTTGCATTTTCTGGGAAGATGGCCACAGATTGTCACCAGACTGCCATAGTGGTCGATGACATTGGAGTTGAGAACTACTGACAGTGATCCCATTTTCTTCTACATACCCTTCCTGAGAAATATCATTTCCTGATCTTGTGAAACTCTTTATCTTTTTCAGTGACTTTGAGTACTTCTACAGTTTAAGAACCATGAACGTCTCTTAAAAGTTTTTTTAATGTTATTTTCAAAACAGGTAATATTCAAAGATAGGCATAATGTCTTTCTTTCTTTTTTTTTTTTTTTTTTTTTTTGACAGGCAGAGTGGACAGTGAGAGAGAGAGAGAGACATAGAGAAAGGTCTTCCTTTTCTGTTGGTTCACCCCCCAATAGCCGCCACGGCCAGCACGCTGTAGCCGGTGCACCACGCTGATCCGAAACCAGGAGCCAGGTGCTTCTCCTGGTCTCCCATGCAGGTGCAGGGTCCAAGGACTTGGGCCATCCTCCACTGCCTTCCCGGGCCATAGCAGAGAGCTGGCCTGGAAGAGGAGCAATCACTGAGATCTATTTTCAATTGAATTTATACACACATGATTAGCTCTATGTTAAGTAAAGAGTTCAACACATAGTATGAAAACAAACAAACAAACAAACAAAGTGAAACTATTCCTTGACAGCCAAAACAAGGGCAGCTGAAGTCATCCCTTCTCGAAGTGTCAATTTCACTGCTACAGATTTCATTTTAGGTACTTTATTAGTTCTCAGATTAGGGAGAACACATGGTATTTGTCCCTTTGGGAATGGCTTATTTCACTAAGTATAATTTTTTCCAGATTCATCCATTTTGTTGCAAAGGACCAGATTTCATTCTCTCTCTCTCTCTCTCTCTTTTTTTTTTTTTTTTGTTTTTTTACTGCTGTGTAGAATTCCATAGGGTACATATCCCATAATTTCTTTATGCAGTCTTGAGTTGATAGGCATTTAGGTTGATTCCACGTCTCAGCTATTGTGAATTGAGCTGCAATAAACATGGAGGTGCAGATATCTCTTTTGTTTACTGATTTCATTTCCCTTGTGTAAATTCTCAGGAGTGGGATGGCTGGGCCATATGGCAGGTCTATATTCAGATTTCTGAGGTATCTCCATACTGTCTTCCTCAGTGGTTTATGAGTTTGCATTTCCACCAACAGTGGATTAGGGTACCTTTTCCTCCACATCCTTGCCAGCATTTGTTGTTTGTTGATTTCTGTATGAGAGCAATTCTAACCTGGGTGAAACCTCATGTGGTTTTGATTTGCATTTCCCTGACAGCTAGTGATCCTGAGCAGTTATTTCACGTGTCTGTTGGCAGCATAAGTTCTGTCATATGAACAATCACTTGAAGTTCATTTAATGTATATGGAAACATATACTCAATTGTAAATAGTAATGATTTCATTTTACTCCGAGATATCCCACATTTAAACAACTTCACATTCTTTCTGTTATCCAGTATCCTAAGAACAGGAAATTTACAGCTAATATGTTTTTAATATATCATCATCATTGATTCCTTAGAATTGATATTAGGATAGGATTTTAAGAGTTTCTATTAAATATTTGACATCAGAATGAGATATCAATGAGCCAGTGTTGTGATGCAATGAGCTAAACTGTGAGCTGCAATGCTGACATCCCATATGGGAGTGCTGGTTGGAGTCCTGGGTGTTCCTCTTCCAATCCAGCACCCTGCTAATGCACACAGGAAGGCAGCAGAGCATGTGGGAATGCGGGATACCTAGATGGAGCTTCAGGCTTCAGGATTTGACCTGGTCCAGCCCTGGCCATTGTGGCCATTTTAGAGAGTGAATCAGCAGATGGAAGATTCTCTCTGTTTCTTTCTCTCTTTTTTCCTCTCTCTTTATCACTATCTTTGTCTTAAAAAATGAGCTGTCACATAATATTTCTTTTTTTTAAAATTTATTTTATTTATTCAAAAATCAGAGTTACACAGAAAGAAAGGAGACACACAGAGAGAGAGAGGTCTTCCATCCACTGGTTCACTCCCCAGTTGGCCGCAACGGCAGGAGCTGTGCCGATCCGAAGCCAGGAGTCAGGAGCTTCTTCCAGGTCTCCCATGTGGGTGCAGGGGCCTAAGGACTTGGGCCATCTTCTACTGCTTTCCCAGGCCATAGCAGAAAACTGGATCGGAAGTGGAGCAGCCGGGTCTCAAACCAGCGCCACTATGGGATGCTAAGGCTTCAGGCCAAGGCATTAATTGCTGTGCTACAGTGCCGGCCCCTCTCACATAATATTTCAAGGTGTAGTTAATGTCTATGAAGCCATCTAAGTTTGATTAAAAATTATTCCTCTTTCAACTTTCATTTTTAAAGATTTATTTATTTATTTGAAAAGCACAGTAACAGAGAGGCTAAGGCAGATAGAGAGAGAGAGGTTTTCTATCTCCTGGTTCACCCCCAAGTGGTATCAACACCCAGAGCTGAGCCAATCAGAAGCCAGGAGCCTGGAGCTTCTTCTCGGTCCCCCACATGGGTATAGGGGCCCAAGGGCTTGGGACATCTTCCACTGCTTTCCTCGGCCAGAGCAGAGAACTGGATTGCAAGTGGATCAGCTAGAACTCAACTGGCGCCCATAAGGGAAGCTGCACAAACAGGTTGTGGCTTTACTTGCTACACCACAGTACTGGCCCTCCTTTACCTTTTGCATGCCATCCTCGCACAGGGGCCATGCTGATTTCTGTATCGTTCCAATTTTAGTACACTTGCTGCCAAAGTGAGCAATTTCTTAAACTTTTATGGCAACTTACTTGCATTTTGTTTGACACTTCATCTTCTATTAATTGGAACTAGATTCTTGAGTAAACTTTATCTTCTCTGATAGTAAGAGCATCTCTGACGGTAAGACTTCTCTGGTGGTAAAACCATCACTGCACTTCTGATCCCTAAGTTTACATATTGTAAACATCTTGTACCTCTTCGCACTCAGCAGACTGCATTAGACATAGCAACCGTGTTTCTATTTTGAAAACACTTAGATTACTGCAAGAGGGAAAGAGAGGACTTAATCAAATGGAATGAAATAATGTAAATAAATTTTTATCTGACAGAATAAGTAATTTCATCAGTTATTCTAATTTTGTCTTGTCTCTAACTCATTTCATCCTAAGATTCTATTCTAATTTGATGATTCAATCAACTTTGGTAAGAACATCTATTATGTCTCTGCTAAGGCAAAGATATTACTCAAAATTCTATAATAGATATGACAATGAAAGAATCTTAAATTTTAAAATGAGATAATAATATAATGAACCCCTAGAGGTTTTTGTTAGAGCCATTAAGGTTGCTACATGTACTTTTCTAGTTTTTTTTTTTTTTTGATGATTTTATGCTTTACAATTCCAGGCTAACTCAAATCATTATGGACTTATATATTTACTATGATGATTTTCTAGTAGATACCTAAAGGTTATCTTGAAGAAAATGCACCCTTTAAAATTTTTCTTCTTAATCTTTTAAACTGGCACTTGGGACATTCTAATGAACAAAGGGGGTATGATCCCTATTCTCATCAATACTTACTGCCAGACTCTTCGGAAACTACAAAAGTCCAAAGTATGTCAGATTTTGGTAAAAGATTAAGGAGGAAAACAGTGCCAGAATAGAAAGCAATGGTGAGGAAGGATCTCTCTGACACAGATCTGACTGAAGAGAGCACCACACGTGAAGATATTGCATGTATCTTTTACATACAGAATATCCAACTACTCAGAGGAAGGAGCCTGCGGGGGCATTTGAGGAGTAACAAGGTAGCCAGCTTTCTGAAAATGAAAACCATGTGGAGGGCATATGAAAGGATATCAGAGAATTCCAGCCCACAAAAGATGTTATAGACCTTTTAAACCAAGGTAAGGGTGACAATTTTATATTGAAAAGATAGAAAATGTTAGAAGATACAAAATAGAAGCCAAATTATCCTACTTTGTTTTACATGGAGCCTACGGTTTGTGTATGAAGCAAAAACAATGGAGAAACAGTTGTGATTCTAGTTAGGCTGTTTTCTCTGGTCCAGGCATGAGAATGTGGCTTGAGTAAAGATGGTAAAGAAGGAGCAAAATGTCTGTATTTGAGATTCCTACCAAACAGGATATGAAAATAACAAAGATTTAAGAGGCCAGAAGTTGAAATTAATTCCATTACATGTTATTTGGAACTTAATTCCCCCTTAGTTTTCCAAATATGACTCAATTTTCACTTGTTGAGTACTCTTTTAAGAAGATAATAACTTCTGACTGGCTTATATAGAACTAAGTCTTTTAAACCAAAAATATTATGTTCAGGGAATTTATCCTTTAGAAGTAAAGGAGGGGCCAGCGCCGCGGCTCGCTAGCCTAATCCTCCACCTGTGGCACCGGCACCCCAGGTTCTAGCCCCAGTTGGGGCACTGGATTCTGTCCCTGTTACTCCTCTTCCAGAACAGCTCTCTACTGTGGCCCGGGAAGGCGTGGAGGATAGCCCAAGTGCTTGGGCCCTGCACCCGCATAGGAGACCAGGAGAAGCACCTGGCTCCTGGCTTTGGATCAGCGCAGCGCACCGGCCTCAATGCACTGACCATAGCAGCCACTTGGGGGGTGAACCAAGGGAAAAATGAAGACCTTTCTCTCTCTCTCTCTCTCACTGTCTAATTCTGCTTGTCAAAAAAAAAAAAAAAAAAAAAAAGGAGGAATAAAGTGTTTCCAAGACAAGTAAACAATTAATCACCACACCAGCCTTACAAAAAATCCTGAAGAGAGTCCTACATTTTAAGTAAACATGAAATCACATGATAACACCAAATTCACTAACAAAGCACATGTAATCTATAACCAATCAAGAAAAAGGGAAGAGTCAGTTCTTATCTATCCATATTAACCTTGAACACAAATACATTAAATTCTCCAGTCAAAACATGGGTTGAAAATGGATTAAAAATAAACACACACACTCACACACACACACACACACACACACTTCCCAATCAAGTTTTAAGATGACTACAGTCCAGCTGACATCTTTTTCTTTAATTTTTATTTATACAAAGATAACAAATTTCACATATTTCAGATACAATTCTAAAAAAAAGCAGTACTTCCCTCCTTCCTCCCTCCCTCAAACCCCCTTCTTTCTTTTTGTCCCTTTAATTTTTGCAATAACTTTTTAATATCATATATACAGTTTTAAGAGCATAAAGATACTTCCCAACATATCCTCCATCTCTCACCCCATCCTCAACCTTATTTGCTTGTTTTTCTATTATTTTTCACAATGACATACTTTTGACTTCCTTTAAAATCTCAACTTTAACTTCTCAGTAAATAAAGAATTCAACAAGTAGTAAGCAGAAAAACTACTGTTTTTGAGTATAGAGAGGGTCTGTAAACCATGGTCAACTCTCAAAATGTACAGTTCACAAATATACATTAAACTTTTTTGTACTCTGCATTTTAGTTACCACAAATCCGGGAAATCATATGATATTTGCCTTTTTGGGACTGGCTTATTTCACTAAGATAATGGTCTCCAGTTGCATCCATTTATTGTAAAAGACAGGATTTCATTGTTATTTTTTCTTTTTTTATAGCTGAATAATATTCCATCATGTATATATACCATAATTTACTTATCTAGTCATCAGTTAAGGGACATTGGGTCGATTCCATATCTTAGCTGTTGTGAACTGATCTGCTATAAACTTGTGAGGAGGTGGGTACAGATCACTCTTTCATTCCCTTTAGATAAATTCACAGGAGTGGAATAACTACATCATGTGTTAGCTCTATTTTCAAATTTCTGAGGAATCTCTATACAGTCTTCCATAATTCTTGTACTAGTGAAACATTCCCACCAATAGTGTATTATTCTACCTATTTCCCCACATTCTCATCAGCATTTTTTTAAATTTTTTGATGTTTCAATGCTAGCCATTCAAACTGGGTTGAGGTGAAACCTCATTATTTGAGGTGAGGTAAAACCTCATCTTCATGTGTCTGTTGGCCATTTGTATTTCATCATTTGAACAATGCCTGTTTATATCCTGTGCTCACTTCTTAACTGAATTTCTTGTTGAGTTTCTTGAGTTCCTTATATAGCCTGGATATTCACCCTTTATCAGAGATAAATTTGCAAGCATTTTTCCCACTCTGTTTCCTTTACTGTGCAGAAGCTCCTTAGCTTGATATAATCCCATGTGTCTATTTTCGCCTTTATTGCCTGTCCTTCTGAGGTCATATCTAAGAACTCCTTCCTTTTCTTGTCAATATCTTGTAGTGTTTCTCTTATATTTTCCTCTAGAATGTGATGGTTTCAATTCTTAAATTTAGATCCCTGATCCATTGAGAATTGATTTTTATAACACGTATAAATAAGAGGTATTGTCTCCTACTTGTGCACGCAGAGATGCAATTTCCCAACACTATTTGTAAAAGAGATGGACCTTTCTGCAGGGAGTGATTTTAGCTCATTTTTCAAAGATTAGTTGGTTGTTGATGTGTGGATTCATTTCTGGGGTCTCCAGTCTGTTCCATTTGTCTACATGTCTACTCTTGTGCCACTAAGCTTTTTTGAATACAACTGCCCTGTAAAATATCTTGAAATCAGATATTGTGGTGCCTCAAGCTTTATTCTTTTTAAAGATTTAGTTGTTTGTTTGAAAGGCAGATATACAGAGAAAGAGGACAGAGAGAGAGAGAAAGAGAGAGAAAGAGAGAGAGAGAGAGAGAGAGAGAGAGAGAATGAATATCTTCTATATGCTGGCTCACACCCCAAATGGTCACAATGGCCAGGGCTGGGTCAGGCCAAAGTTAGGAGCCAGGAGCTTCTTCTGGGTCTTCTACATTGCTTGGCTGGGTCCCAAGGACCTGGGCTATATTCTGCTGCCTTCCCGGGCACATTAGCAGGGAGCCAGATTGGAAATGGAACAGCTGGGTCTCAAACTGGCCCCCACATGAGATTATGGCACTGCAGATGGCAACTTGACCTTCTATGCCACAGCTCTGTCCCCCAACCCCAAGCCTTGCTTTTTTTGTTTGGGATTTATTTAGCTATTTGGGGTTTCTTATGTTTCCATATGAATTTCAGGGTTGTTTTTTCCATTTCTGGAAGAATTTATTTGGTATTTTGATTAGGGTCACATTGAATCTGTAAATTGCTTTGGGAAGTATGGACATTTTTGATGATATTAATTCTTTCAATTCATGAACATGGAAGCTTTTTACATTTTTGTGTCATCTTCTATTTCTTTCCTTAATGTTTTGTAATTTTCATTGTAGAGGTCTTTCACATACTTAGTTAAATTTATCCCAAGGTATCTAAATTTTTTGTGACTCTATGAATGGGACTGATCTTACAGCTTCTTTCTCAATCATGATATTGCCTGTATTCATAAAAACCTATGATTTTTATGTGTTGATTTTATACTCTGCAACTTTACCAAACTCCTTTTTGAGTTCCAATAATCTCATAATGGAGTCTTTTGTTACCTTATGAATATGATTATATAGTCTGCAAATAGGGATAATTTGATTTCAGTATTCCCCATTTGTATCTCTTTGATTTATTTTTCTTGTGTAATTGCTCTGGCTAAAGCTTCCACAACTATTGAGGATCATAATGTAGATGTCCCAGTTATCTGAATCCAGGGAGGAAGCAATTTAAATAATGGTCATGATGCTATTTGGAATTTTTGCATCTCATATCAAAGTTACTAGGTTCCATTCTTGGTTCCACTTTCAAGTTTCCTTATAACACAAACTCTGAAAAGCAGTAGATAATGTTTTAAGTAATTGAGTTCACACAAAGGACATGGAAGGTCCGTATTTAAATCCCAGTTCTCAATTTGTGGGCAAATGGAGTCTGAACCATTGGGTGAGAGTTCTGTTTGTCTGGCACTCTCTCCCTCATATATAAATATAATAAGCAAATTTTTAAAAGGATTGGAATTGGAGGGAAATTTTTTCTTTATTTTTATATATATTCAAAGGTGGAGTTAAGAGAAGGGAGAGAGGAGAGAATAAGAGAAGGAAGAGGGGAGAGAGAGCGTGAATCTTCCATCTGCTGGTTCACTTCCAAAATGGTCATAGTAGCTGGAACAGGGCCAGGCCAATGCAAAGATCAGGAGCTTCTTTCTGGTCTCCCACGTGGGTGCAGGAGTCCAAGGACTTGGGTCATCTTCTGCTTTCCAAGGCATATTATCAGGGAGCTGAATCAGAAGCAAAGCAGTCAGGTCTGGAACCAGTACCCAGATGGGATGCTAGCATCTAAGATGGAGGCTTAATCTGCCATGCCACAATGCCTGCCCCTTGGAGGGCTATTTCTAACAGTGAACAAAGAAATATAAAGCACAGTAAATCATGTAATTAAGATCACTGGCAAACGAAAACAGCAGGATAATAAACTGTTGTGTGTTAGATCATTGAATTTTACAGAAATTCGTTATGTAGCTATAGATAATTAATGCAAGTTACCTACCCCTATACAGAGATAAATTTTGATTTGGTATCCAAAAGGAAATGAAGCTAGTTATTGTTTGAATGAGATATTATCACTTCAGATGTTAGCATAGTACAGTAAGCCTCTAAATCAAATCTGTAAAGCCAAAGTGAAAAGATACCTAATGTGTAGCTGCAAAGTCAACACATCTGTAATCAGGGACATTTTGGATTAGAATCTCAGGGTCACAGCAAATACATGATAATTACTACAACAGGATTCAGATCACTTTAAAGTAATCATTTTAAAGAGAAGATTCAATGTAGTTAGTGGATACAATTCAAAGATTATAATGATCTCTTTCTTCCTCCTTTTCCTTTTCTTTATTTGATAGTTTGTTTCTTCCTTCCTTTCTTTGTCTTTTTTAATTATTGGAATAATATATTTTTAATTTAGAATGTAGTCAAAGGCTTAATATTCCACTAAATAAAGAATTCAATACATAACAAGTAAAAACACGGTAGTTTTCTGTGCTGGACACCAATAGTAAAAATGTAATTTGAGACTACTTCAAACCTAATACTGCACTTAAGAATTATTTTAGATCACGAATGCAGAATAAATGAAATGTTCTATTTAAGATTATTTTAGACCTCATGGGTGAGATTAATTCATAACACAAACTCCTGTGAAGGTACATGTTTACAGATTCTCAGGGAGATTATTTTTGCTCTTGACCCTCAAAGAAAAAGATAAATTTAAGTTGCTTTTTGCTCCCAATATTGCAACTTTAATTTGATATTGCCTCTGCAAGTTTATTTTTATCTGTACTGTGATCTTTTCATTATTTTCTACTAAACACTGTTTCTCCTAAACCTACTAGTATAATATTTTCAACATTTTTGCCCATAACTAATAAACATTTCTTTTCTACCTAAGCACCTTTTCATAAATAAGTTAACATCTACCTGAATGGATCAACTACCCTTGAAGGCTGGTCACAAATGCGGTAGAGGAACCACAAGGCAGAGACAGAATTTCTGAATCTTACCTTAGCTCTGAATATTCAACTCCTGCCCACTCCCTCCACAAAAAAAAAAACAACTGGGTCATTGAATCTGCAGAGTGAAAAACTGTTCTATTTAACAAAGCAAACCAATCACCAGTGACATTTCATATATAGAGATAATCATAGTGTATCAGGTTACCTTCCACAGTGGAAACTTTTTTTTAAGATTTTATTTTTTATTTCAAGTATACATTGTCCGCGTATTTCTTATATACAGATTCAGGAACATAGTGATACTTTCAAAACTACCCTACTTTCTGCCCACATTCCCAGCCTTTTTCCTCCTCACTGTCCTATTCACATACTTATTTTTTACAAAGATATATTTTCAGGTAACATAATATTCATAAGATTAATTCTAGACTGATTAAACAGTTTAAAAAGCCATATGAAGGAGGAAGAAAAACAAACAGGAAAAACAACACTGTTCCTCCACAGACAAGACAAGGGCTGTTAAAAATTAACACATCTTATTTATTTATTTATTTATTTTTATTTGACAGATAGAGTTAGACAGTGAGAGAGAGAGACAGATAGACAGGTCTTCCTTTTTCTGTTGGTTCACCTTCCTTTTTCTGTTGGCCGGCGCTGCGCCGATCTGAAGTCAGGAGCCAGGTGCTTCCTCCTGGTCTCCCATGCAGGTGTAGGTGCCCAAGGACTCGGGCCTTCCTGCACTGCACTCCTGGGCCACAGTAGAGAGCCGGACTGGAAGAGGAGCAACCGGGATTAGAACCGGCGCCCATATGGGATGCCGGAGCTGCAAGTAGAGGATTAACCAAGTGAGCCACAGCGTCGGCCCCAAAAATTAACACATCTTTAACTGTCAATTTCACTCCTGTAGATTCCCTTTTATGTACTCTATTAGTTTCTACAGATCAGGGAGAACATATGGTATTTGTCCTTTGGGCACTGGCTTATTTCACTAAGTATAATGGCTTCCAATTGTATCCATTGTTTTGCAAATGGAAGGATTTCATTTTTTTTTTACCACCGTGTAGTATTCCATGGTGTACATGTCCCATAATTTCTTCATCCAGTCACCACTTGTTGGATAACTGTAGAAATTCTGTAGAATTTCCGCTGCAGTTTGCTCCCTAACTTCCTCTGAGAATGCATTCTTTCTCTTTTTTAAAACTATGTCCCACTAGCCTAAAGTAGTAAGCTCCCTCCCTATTCCACCATCTTGGAATCTCTACTGGAAACTTGTAAATGATGTAAGTTTGCAATAACCATATAGATTATAGAAATCTTGATAATCTAACAAGTGTTATATATGCTATGAGAGGTTGGAAAAATGTAGAGTGTTCCTGTTTGTCATCTGAATCATTTTCAAGCTTAGTATTTTACATTTTATAGATACAAATCACTTGAAGAATTTGAAAGTTGGGCAATCTGTCATTCCCTCTTTTAGAAACCTGAGTCCACAGGGTCTGATCTTGAATACAGAGATATTGCAGTATTTTTAATTTCTTTCATTCTTCTAAGAACATATTTAAATTTGTTTTAGGGCAGCAAATGGGTTCATTACTATGAACTACACATGAAAGATACACAAACACACACGCACACACACACACACACACACTAGCTGACATTGTGGCACAGTGATATTGTGAACTTTTGTCTCCCTCTATGCTGTGTAACACTAGGAACTGAGTCTTTGTTGTAACTTTGGTTTGGTAATGAGGATGATGGTTTTAAGGGACTATTTATTCTGTGGAAGTTCTTGGACTACTAATTTTTTATCTATGTGTTTTAGGAATGTATAATATGAAGGGAATTCAAAAATTTCATGGAAAATAAAGTAAGATATAAATTTATTTTGATGCAAAACTTCTATGGAATTTGTGCATAGGTTTTTGAATACTATATATTTTTCATGAATTGTAAAAAGTTTTGTAGATTTATTTATCTCTTTATTTGAAATAAAGAGCCTGGGAGAGAGAGAGAGAGAGAGAGAGAAAGAGAAATAGAAATATTCTTCCAGTGACTCACTCTCCAAATGGCTTCAACAGCCAGGTCTGGGCCTGGCTAAAGCTCAGAGTCGGAACTCCATCTGGGCCTCCCACATAGGGTACAGTCTGAGGAAATGTTAAACACTTGAGATAAATATGTTTACCTTGACTGGACATTCTCCATTGTGTACTTGTAATGAAACATAACACAGTAACTCATAAATATATAAAATTTTATATGTATGTTAAAATTTGAAAACATAAAAATATATTTAAATAACTACAATAGGGACTGGCACTATTGCATAGCATATTAAACTGCTCTCTGTGACACCAATCCCATGTGGACACTGATTGGATTCCACTGATACAGCTCTCTGCTTACGTGCCTAGGAAACCAGCAGGAGATGGGTAAGGTGCTTGGGCTCCTGTACCCATGTGGGAGACCCAGATGAAGCTCCTGGCTTCTGGCTTATATGGGGCTCAGCCCTGGCTGTTGAGGACATTTGGGTAATGAACCAGCAGGTGCAGGATTCTCTCTCCCCCTTCCCCATGTAGTTCTGACTTTCAAATAAATACATCTTTATTTAAAAAAACCTTCATGAAATATAGACTCAGTGTGGAAACTTAGAAAACAAATGATGCTGACATAAGGACTGTGGAGTTAATTATAACAATGTACTAATCTTAGAAACACATTCCTCCTCTCAGAATTGCCAGAGATTATGGGTATTAGAGATCAGGCTGTCCATGTGCTCCAAAAGCACAGATGCTGAAATTGTTATAGATAAGGCTGTGGCTCATCTGGTTATTTGAGTCCAATAATTAAAAGAGATTTGGCTGAACTGGATTAGACTTGGCCAAACTGGAAGAATTAGATACATAGATGGAATGAGGTGACTGTTTCACTTCTGATCTAGATCCCTGCTAACGCACCTGGGAAGGCAATGAGAAATGACACAGATATCAGGGCCCTGTAACCAATGTTAAGCATAGCCAAGTAGTTTGTTTGAGACCATTCAGCTGATACACAGATTATTTTTCACCAGTCATGGAAATTTTGCAGAAATCCCCATCATATTCATGTATCTCTATCATGTTTCTTGAGTTGGACTGGAAAATTATGAAAGACAGCATCCATATGTTTTATCTTTAGCACGCCTCCACAATGTGTCATACAGCTGTCAGCATGCCATGGCTAATTAATAAATAATTCTTGGGGCGGAGCCAAGATGGCGGAATAGTGAGGGCGCGCACCGATAGTCCGGGAAAATTTAGTTTAATAAAAGGGGAGTTACGGTAGCCTCAGAAAAAAGAACCAGGAAAATATTGCAGACAAAACTCTTCTGGATCCAGTGGGCGTGAATCGGAGGACCTACTGGGAGAACAAGGTCGCCCACCGCGAAAGCCGAACCGCAGGACCGAGCCGCGGGACTGAGCCGCGGAAGCCGAGCCGAGGGACGGAGCTGCGCAAGCTGCAGGGTCTGCGCGCAAGTGCTCGAAGGGGAGTGCAACAGCGGGGAGACTTGGGAAGTCCAGGGCTCCGAGTCCACACATCGGCGCTGGAAGGGGAGCAGACCTGCGTGGAGAGCGTGGGAGCCCACAGTTCGGGACATCAGCGGCAGACTCAACACACCAGCGCTGGAACGCGAGGTGAGCCGAACCTCAATAACCTGAGACACCGGCAGGCAAGCGGAGAGAGGAGACTAGAGGGAACAACCCCCGGGGCGGGGGGGACTTCACCAAGCTAACTGGAAGAGAGAGAGAGGGAAAAAAAAAAAAAAAAGGTGACTGGTATGGACACGGGTTTCTCTCTCTCCGCTCACCTCTCAAGGGCGAGCAAGACAAAGAGCAGGCGCCATCTTGGACATACGTCATAAGCAGAGCGACCTCAGGTCTGCACCGGCCCTGAGCCTAGCAGTAAAACCTGACTCTGGGTGGGGCGAATTAACAGGAGATTAGGACTTAGTAAATTTATGGTGCTACTGAACTGAGACTGTGAAAAAAGAGACGGAGGGGGGGAGAGAACTCACGGAATTCACGTGAGCACTCTCCAGAGACGCAACAATTCCGTAACTTTGGCAACCCAGTGGGAGACCGAAGGAGAATTTGAGCCCACTCTAAGGGCCGAACAGATTCCCTGTGTGGTCCATGGGAAAGAGCTTCTGATCTCTGGCTCCTGTGGGTATATCATTTGCCTGCTAACTACCTCCAACTTTGTTCAGCTGTGCAGAATAACTTCCCTGTTGAATCAAAAAAAAAAAGAGAGAGAGAGAGAGAGAGAGAGAGAGAGAGGTTTACCACGCCTAACCTGGGAGTGTCACCTTTGGCACACCAAACAGAGCTCTCAGGCCACACCCATCTCAAGCCCTAAGGCTCCATCAAAAACAGATAGTCCACTTAATCTAGAGTCATAGTATAACAAGAAAAAGCACCACAGTGAAGAAACCAAATATCTCCAATATGACAAATAACAAACGCAAAAACCAAGGTAATAAAAACAAGGAAGTCACCATGAAGCCCCCAAATGAAAAAGACACCCCAATTCAAGATTATGAGGATGATGACATAGAAGAAATGCAAGAAGCAGATCTCAAAAAATTGATAAGAACATTAAGAAGTTCTCAAAAACAAATTCTTGAACTACAGAAATCCTTAATGGACAAGATAGAAAATCTCTCTCGTGAAAATGAAATATTAAGGAGGAATCAAAATGAAACGAAACAACTAGTACAACAGGAAACTGGGATAGTGACTGAAGTGAAGAATTCAATAGATCAAATGAAAAACACAATAGAGAGCCTTACAAACAGAATGGGTGAAGCAGAAGAGAGAATTTCGGACTTAGAAGACAGAGAACAGGAAAGGATACAGTCAGACCAAAGAAAAGAAGAGGAAATTAGAAATCTGAAACATATTGTCGGGAATCTTCAGGATACTATTAAAAAACCCAACATTCGGGTTCTAGGAGTTCCTGAAGGCATGGAGAGGGAGAAAGGATTAGAAGGCCTTTTTAGTGAGATATTAGCAGAAAATTTCCCAGGTTTGGAGAAGGACAGAGAAATCCTAGTACAGGAAGCTCACAGAACCCCTAATAGACACGACCAAAAGAGACCCTCACCACGGCACGTTGTAATTAAACTCTCCACAGTGAAACATAAAGAAAAGATCCTAAAATGTGCAAGAGAGAAACGTCAGATTACTCTCAGAGGATCTCCAATCAGACTCACAGCTGACTTCTCATCAGAAACTCTACAAGCTAGGAGGGAATGGCAAGATATAGCCCAGGTACTAAGAGAGAACAACTGCCAGCCCAGAATATTATACCCTGCAAAGCTATCATTTGTGAATGAAGGTGAAATAAAGACTTTTCATAACAAACAGAAATTGAAAGAATTTGTTGCCACTCGTCCAGCCCTACAAAAGATGCTTAAAGATGTGTTACACACAGAAACAAAGAAACACGGTCATCAATATGAAAGAAGGTAAAGGAAGGAAACCAAGGAAGGAAAGCTCACAGCAAAAGATCACAGGGAATTCAAAGCATATATTAGAACTTATCTTTGGCAAATGGCAGGGCAAAGTTACCACTTATCATTAGTCACATTGAACGTGAATGGCCTGAACTGTCCAGTTAAAAGACACCGTTTGGCTGATTGGGTTAAAAAACAAAACCCATCTATTTGCTGCTTACAAGAAACACATCTTTCCAACAAAGATCCATACAGACTGAAAGTGAAAGGCTGGAAAAAGATATACCATGCCAACAGAAATGAAAAAAGAGCAGGCGTAGCCATCTTAATATCAGACACCATAAACTTTACCACAAAAACTGTTAAGAGAGACAAAGAGGGACACTACATAATGATTAAGGGATCAATTCAACAGGAAGATATAACAATTATCAATGTATATGCACCTAACTACAGGGCACCGGTTTATCTAAAAGATTTGTTAACGGACTTAAAGGGAGACTTAGACCCCAATACAATAGTACTGGGGGACTTCAATACTCCACTCTCAGAAATAGACAGATCAATAGGACAGAAGATCAACAAGGATACAGTAGATTTAAACGACACTATAGCCCAAATGGATCTAACAGATATATACAGAACTTTCAATCCTACAGCTAAAGATTATACATTCTTCGCAGCAGTACATGGAACCTTCTCTAGGATTGACCACATACTAGGCCATAAAGCAAGTCTCAGCAAATTCAAAAGAATTAGAATCATACCATGCAGCTTCTCAGACCATAAAGGAATGAAGTTGGAAATGAACAACTCAGGAATCCCTAGAGCATACGCAAACACATGGAGATTGAACAACATGCTCCTGAATGAACAATGGGTCATAGAAGAAATCAAAAGAGAAATCAAAAACTTTCTGGAAGTAAATGAGGATAACAGCACAACATACCAAAACTTATGGGACGCAGCAAAAGCAGTGTTAAGAGGAAAGTTTATATCAATAGGTGCCTACATCAAGAAATTGGAAAGGCACCAAATAGATGAGCTTTCTATTCACCTCAAGGATCTAGAAAACCTACAGCAAACCAGACCCAAATCTAGTAGGAGAAGAGAAATAATTAAAATCAGAGAAGAAATCAACAGGATTGAATCAAGAAAAACATTACAAAAAATCAGCCAAACGAGGAGCTGGTTTTTTGAAAAAATAAACAAAATTGACACCCCATTGGCCCAACTAACTAAAAAAAGAAGAGAAAAGACCCAAATCAATAAAATCAGAGATGAAAAAGGAAATGTAACAACAGACACCACAGAAATAAAAAGAATCATCAGAAATTACTACAAGGACTTGTATGCCAGCAAACAGGGAAACCTACCAGAAATGGATAGATTCCTGGACACATGCAACCTACCTAAATTGAACCAGGAAGACATCGAAAACCTAAACAGACCCATAACTGAGACAGAAATTGAAACAGTAATAAAGGCCCTCCCAACAAAGAAAAGCCCAGGACCAGATGGATTCACTGCTGAATTCTACCAGACATTTAAAGAAGAACTAACTCCAATTCTTCTCAAATTATTCAGAACAATTGAAGAAGAGGGAATCCTCCCAAATTCTTTCTATGAAGCCAGCATCACCTTAATTCCTAAGCCGGGAAAAGATGCAGCACTGAAAGAGAATTACAGACCAATATCCCTGATGAACATAGATGCAAAAATCCTCAATAAAATTCTCGCCAATAGAATGCAACAACACATCAGAAAGATCATCCACCCAGACCAAGTGGGATTTATCCCTGGTATGCAGGGATGGTTTAATGTGCGCAAGACAATCAATGTGATACACCACATTAAAAGACTGCAGAAGAAAAACCATATGATTCTCTCAATAGATGCCGAGAAAGCATTTGATAAAATACAACACCCGTTCATGATGAAAACTCTAAGCAAACTGGGTTTGGAAGGAACATTCCTCAATACAATCAAAGCAATCTATGAAAAACCCACAGCCAACATCCTATTGAATGGGGAAAAGTTGGAAGCATTTCCACTGAGATCTGGGACCAGACAGGGATGTCCACTCTCACCACTGCTATTCAATATAGTTCTGGAGGTTCTAGCCAGAGCTATTAGGCAAGAAAAAGAAATTAAAGGGATACAAATTGGGAAGGAAGAACTCAAACTATCCCTCTTTGCAGATGACATGATTCTTTATTTAGGGGACCCAAAGAACTCTACCAAGAGACTATTGGAACTCATAGAAGAGTTTGGCAAAGTAGCAGGGTATAAAATCAATGCACACAAATCAACAGCCTTTGTATACACAGACAATGCCATGGCTGAGGAAGAAATTCTAAGATCAATCCCATTCACAATAGCTACAAAAACAATCAAATACCTTGGAATAAACTTAACCAAGGATGTTGAAGATCTCTATGATGAAAATTACAAAACCTTAAAGAAAGAAATAGAAGAGGATACCAAGAAATGGAAAAATCTGCCATGCTCATGGATTGGAAGAATCAATATCATCAAAATGTCCATTCTCCCAAAAGCAATTTATAGATTCAATGCAATACCAATCAAGATACCGAAGACCTTCTTCTCAGATCTGGAAAAATTGGTGCTGAAATTTATATGGAGGCACAAGAGACCTCGAATAGCTAAAGCAATCTTGTACAACAAAAACAAAGCCGGAGGCATCACAATACCAGATTTCAGGACATACTACAGGGCAGTTGTAATCAAAACAGCATGGTACTGGTACAGAAACAGAAGGATAGACCAATGGAACAGAATTGAAATACCAGAAATCAACCCAAACATCTACAGCCAACTTATATTTGATCAAGGATCTAAAACTAATTCCTTGAGCAAGGACAGTCTATTCAATAAATGGTGCTGGGAAAACTGGATTTCCACGTGCAGAATCATGAAGCAAGACCCCTACCTTACACCTTACACAAAAATCCACTCAACATGGATTAAAGACCTAAATCTACGACCTGACACCATCAAGTTACTAGAGAACATTGGAGAAACCCTTCAAGATATTGGCACAGGCAAAGAGTTTCTGGAAAAGACCCGGGAGGCACAGGCAGTCAAAGCCAAAATTAACTATTGGGATTGCATCAAATTGAGAAGTTTCTGTACTGCAAAAGAAACAGTCAGGAGAGTGAAGAGACAACCGTCAGAATGGGAAAAAATATTTGCAAACTATGCAACAGATAAAGGGTTAATAACCAGAATCTACAAAGAGATCAAGAAACTCCACAAAAACAAAACCAACAACCCAATTAAGAGATGGGCCAAGGACCTCAATAGACATTTTTCAAAAGAGGAAATCCAAATGGCCAACAGGCACATGAAAAAATGTTCAAGGTCATTAGCAATCAGAGAAATGCAAATCAAAACCACAATGAGGTTCCACCTCACCCCGGTTAGAATGGCTCACATTCAGAAATCTACCAACAACAGATGCTGGCGAGGATGTGGGGAAAAAGGGACACTAACCCACTGTTGGTGGGAATGCAAACTGGTCAAGCCACTATGGAAATCAGTCTGGAGATTCCTCAGAAACCTGAAGATAACCCTACCGTTCGACCCAGCCATCCCACTCCTTGGAATTTACCCAAAGGAATTTAAATTGGCAAACAATAAAGCGGTCTGCAGCCTAATGTTTATTGCAGCACAATTCACAATAGCTAAGACCTGGAACCAACCTAAATGCCCATCAACGGTAGACTGGATAAAGAAATTATGGGATATGTACTCTTTAGAATACTATACTGCAGTAAGAAATAACGAAATCCAGTCATTTGCAACAAAATGGAGGAATCTGGAACACATCATGCTGAGTGAAATAAGCCAGTCCCAAAGGGACAAATACCATATGTTCTCCCTGATCGGTGACAACTGACTGAACACCAAAAAGGAAACTTGTTGAAGTGAAAGGGACACTATGGGAAACGGTGACTTGATCAGCATAGCCCTGACTGTTAATGAACAACTTAATACATTATCCCTCTTAGTAGTTTTTTTGTCTGTTCTACTTAATATGACTGATTCAATTCTGTAATTAATACACAGTTATTCTTAAGTGTTGAAATTTAACTGAAATGTGATCCCTGTTAAACATAAGAGTAGGAATAAGAGAGGGAAGAGATATATAATTTGGGACATGCTCAAGCTGACTTGCCCCAAATGGTAGAGTTAGAAACATACCAGGGGACTCCAATTTAATCCCATCAAGGTGGCATGTACCAATGCCATCTCACTAGTCCAAGTGATCAATTTCAGTTCGCAATTGATCATAATGAAAGGACTAAGAGTCAAAGGGAGCACATAAGCAAGTCTAGTACCTGCTAACACTAACCGATAGAATAAATAAAGGGGAGAGTGATCCAACATGGGAAGTGAGATACTCAGCAGACTCATAGAATGGCAGATGCCCTAAATAGCACTCTGGCCTCAGAATCAGCCCTAAAGGCATTCAGATCTGGCTGAAAAGCCCATGAGAGTATTTCAGGCATGGAAAGCCAAGACACTCTGGCAAAAGATCTCTGTGAGTGAGATCTCAGTGGAAAGAACAGGTCTTCAAAGAAGGAGGTACCTTTCTCTGAATGGAGGAGAGAACCTCCACTTTGACTATGACCTTGTCTAAACAAGATAAGAGTCGGAGAACTCAAGGGGCTTCCATAGCCTTGGAAACTCATGACTGGAGCATAGGGAGATTACTGATGCCATAGACAGGAGTGTCAATTGGTAAAGTCAACAACAGGAGTCACTGTGCACTTACTCCTCATGTAGGATCTCTGTCCTTAATGTGCTGTGCATTGAGATTTAATGCTATAATGAGTACTCAAATAATATATTTCACTTTGTGTTTCTATGGGGGTGCAAACTGTTGAAATCTTTACTTAATGCATACTAAACTGATCCTCTGTAAAAAAAAAAAAAAAAAAAAAAAAAAAAAAGAAAAGAAAAGAAACTATCAACTCCCAACTTGACTCTCACTGGGATTAAACATGACAATAGGTCTGCTCTGATTTCATCATCATTTAAAAAAATCATCTATTATTTTTCACTTTATGTTTCTGTGTGGGAGCAAACTGTTGAAATCCTTACTTAATGTATACTAAGCTGATCTTCTGTATATTAAGATAATCGAAAATGAATCTTGATGTGAATGGAAGGGGAGAGGGAGTGGGAAAGGGGAGGGTTGTGGGTGGGACGGTATGGGGGGGAAGCCATAGTAATCCATTATTCGTACTTTGGAAACGTATATTCATTAAATAAAAGTTAAAAAAAAAATAAATAAATAAATAAATAATTCTTGAGAGATGCTCACTTTCCTGTCTTGCTGGCATCTGACCATCTAAAAGCTTATCATTTTGAGCCAAGACTTGGGTGAATAACATCACCTCAATTTGAAAGGGTATCTCATGAGCATTCTGTAAAATATGCCTCCCAGTTATTCAAAAGCCAGCCTATGCAGAAAGGATGGACAACAGTAAACAGACATTAGGATAAATACGCTCAAATTTTACATAAATATCACTTAAAATAATAGGAAATTTCCAATGTGTTAATCAGTGACTGTCTAGAATTTTGATATATCTTTATAGCTAAGTGTTTCTAGAAAAAAACTATGACTGTTATCAAACAAAAAGTCTCAACAGAAAATCAGATCCAGCAATTCAGTAAGAATCTGTTATTCTTATCTAAGCAGATTTATCTTCTTTCAATGTAATGCTTTAAGATGTGCACTGAGCAAGGGCAGTCAGTCAGCATTTACATGGGATTTGTCAAAAGGCAAATTCAAAGAGCCAAAAACTCTGAAAAGAAACGCCAATATTTTCATCAGTAGGTCTTCTTTCTCTTGAGTAAAAAGAAATTTACAAATGCCCTGAAACTTACTGTACTTAAGAAACTTTTTCTAAAGTAAAATATAAAAGAAACAGTCCAGACATGTTGGTCATTATGTTTTTTAAATATTTTTGCTTATTTATTTATTTGAGAGGAAGAGTCAAAGAGAAAGAGAGATACAGAGAGAAAGGTCTTTCATCCACTGACTCACTCCCCAAATGACTGCAACAGCAAGAGCTGGGCAGATCCAAAGCCAGGAGCCAGGAGATTCTTCTGGATCTCCCACATGTGTGCGGAGGGGCCAAGGAATTGGGCTATCTTCTGGTGTTTTCCCAGGCCAAAAGCAGAGAGCTGCATAGGAAAAGGAGCTGCAGGGAGACTAACCTGCACCCATATGGGATGCTGGCCCTGCAGGAGGAGGCTTAGCCTACTATGCTACAGTGCCAACCCCTGGTCATTACATTTTATCTGGTGCCTTTTTGAAGAGCGAAAAATGAAATGCTCACTCTCATTTATATAAACATAGTTTGTTGTACCCTAAGATCAAGCAGTTATAATTGTCATTTTAAGATATTCTTGACAGCCTTTCCTGATTCTAAGACAGGACCAAAGTAAGTGTAAGTACAGATGATTCCAGGTTCTCATCCTCAAATTATTGTAATTCAAATATTTGCACTTCAGTCATCTGGGAGTACATAATATATCTATATCATAACCACTATGTTTTTCTTAATATTGCAAGTGAAAAAGGTAATATTTCCTTTACATATATATGGATTATTCTAAAACTCTGTACCCTCTGCTTCCTTCTTCAACCATCTCACCTTTTGAAAAATTAGCTTTACCCAGCTCGAAGTTCTTCAGAGTAAAGAACTTAAGAGAACTACCTAGGCAAAGTTTTGATAACTGGTTCAAGACTGCTTTTCAATGTTTCTCTTATAATATATTGTGACACAGCAAAAACTTAAGGGCGACAGAAGAGAAGACACAAACTTTCTCTCAGGTACTAATATATTCTGTATAGTTTAGGTAGAATTAATGGTCAAGGAATAAAAAACAAATATCTGCACTATAGATCCTGATCTCAGTTGTCCAAATAAGCTTTTGTCTTAAAGAAGCACAATTTGGGCTGGCACTATGGCAGAGCAGGTAAATTTACCACCTGTGGTGTCATCATACCCTATGGGCACTGGTTCAAGACCTGGCTGTTCTACATCCAATCCAATTCTCTGCTAATGTGCCTGGGAAAGCAGTAGAGGATGGCCCACATACTTGGACCTCTGCACCCACATGGGGAGACTGGGAAGAAGCTTCTGGCTCCTGGCCTTCTCCTGGCCCAACCCTGGCTATTATAGTCATCTGGTGAATGAACCAGTGGATAGAAGATTCTCTCCCTCTTCTTCCACCTCCTCCTCCTCCTCTCTCTGTAACTCTGCCTTTCAAGTAAATAAAAAATATATCTTAAAAAAGAAGCCCAATTTATGTATTGTATGACAGCCTTAGTTGTTTTAGAAAAACTCGCCTTTGCAAATTTTGTATCTTTTTCAAAATGACTCATTATTTGTGATCTAATACACATATCCATGCAGGACAAGGAACGAAACTGTTAGAGCTACTGCCCTGTGAACAAGGCTGTTTAGTAGAAAAATCAGAAAAGTGTTGGAGCTCACATGGAAGGAATTGGAGAGAGCCCTAGAAGTAGAGAGCTCTTCATGTTCAGAAAGAATGCCTCTACTCTCTGAACTAAATGAAAACGGCACTAGGAAAGTCCTGATTTTCTAATCTGGGGAAACTTACATCTCCCATCCTGTCTCAATGATTGTTGACTGGCAAAAATTCAGTCCTGGTCTATGCTATCTGTGGAATTAGCATCCTGTGTGAACAAAGATTGGTACTTATCCATAGCTCAGAAGAAGCCAGGGAGAACTCTGCTTAAATATAACCAAAGCTCTCACAAGAGTCAACTTCTGAGGGCAAGCCTCCCACCAGATCTCCATTTCAGACCCCATAATTAGTTCAAATACACCCTTAATCCATTAATCATTAGCATTAGGACTTCAGAGTTTAAACTTCTACATAAATTTAGTAGAAATTTTTTCTTCAATCCGAAACATTCAGTAAACATTGGATATCTTTCCATTTATTTGTGTCTTCTTCAGTTTCTTTCATTACTGTCTTACAGTTTGCATTGTACAGATCTTTCATTTCCTGAGTTATATTTACTTGGAAGCATGCAATTATATTGATGCTATTGTATATGGTACCATTTTATTAATTTTATATAGTTTATTGTGAAGGTTAATTTATTTTTTATTATTTTAGTTTATTTTTAAATATTTTAAATTAATTTTTAACATATTCATTGGGACTTGTAGATATAATTCTAAAAACATAATGATATTCCTTCTTCCCTACCCCCAACCTCCCACCCTCCTTGCATTTCCCTTTCTTTATGTTTTTAAAGTTTTTGAGATAGCATATTTTAAATTTACATTACAGTAAAAAGGCTAAAATAAAATGTTTATCAAATAAAAAGCAAAAATATGCTAGTTTAGTCGGACTATAAACAACAGTTATAAACATTTATGGGGGAGCTAAAATTTAAAAAGAAAAGTCTATGCATATCAGTATCACTGAAAACAGTTTTGTAAAACTTTTTTATACCTTTGTTAAACTAATGGTTAACAGTGTTACATTACTATAGTTTTAATGATCTGTGATTACTTTAAAATACTGTAAATGGTTGAAAGAATAATTTATATTTAAATATTTTTATTAATATAAAGAGAACAGATTTCACGTATACATAGACACAGTTCCAAGAAGATAACCATATTTCCTCTCACCTTCAATCCCCTCTTCATCCTCTCTTTCCTTTCTTCTCTTTAATTAATTTTTTTTGTTTTTTATTTGTTTACTTTTTTTTGAGATTTATTTTATTTATTTGAAAGAGTTAGATAGAGAGGTAGAGCCAGAGAGAGAGAGAGTCTTCCACCTTCTGGTTAACTCCCCAATGACTGTAAAGGCTGGAACTATGCAATCTGGTCAGGAGCCAAGAGCTTCTTCAAGGTCTCCCATGTGGGTGCAGGGGCCCAAGGACTTGCACCATCTTCTAGTACTTTCCTAGGACATAGCAGAGAGCTGGATTGGAAGTGGAGCAGCTGAGACTCAAACTGGTGCCCATATGGGATACTGGCTCTGCAGGCTGGGGCTTTAACCCACTACACCACAGCACCAGCCTCTCCCTTAATTTTTGCAATAACATAATTTCAATTCATTATGCATTCAGACTTAATGTGCCACTACCATGATATTCAACAAGTAAAAAGTAGAGAGACAACAGGAACATAGACAGGGCTAAAAATAGTTATCCAATCATTAGATGCTAGTTTCATTCCTATACTTTTTTGTATCCTTTATTGACTACCACATATCAAAGAAAGAATGATATTTGTCTTTTGAGGGGGACTGGCTTATTTCACCAAGCATAATGGTCTCAAATTGCATCCATTTTGTTGCAAAAGACAAATTCTAGCCTCTAAGTCAAATGAAAAATTGTAAAAATCTGATCCTGTGAAAATACTTTCCTTGGTAACAAACTGTCCAGATCTGGTAGCATTTCCCTCTGAAGAAATGGACACAGAGCATTTTCCTGCTTGTCACTGAATAGGAATCCACTCCTAATTATTACCTTGTGTTATCTACTTCTTCCCCCATCTTACTGCATCTGTCCTCCTTTCCCCAAACACACGTATTAGATATAGATAGATAATGGAAAGAAAGAAAGAAAGAAAGAAAGAAAGAAAGAAAGAAAGAAAGAAAGAAAGAAAGAAAGAAAGAAAGAAAGAAAGAAAGAAAGAAAGAAAGAAATAGATAATTCTTTGCTATAACAGTAGCTTAGCCTAATACTACTGTAGTCCAAAGCATAGCTTCAGGCATCCAGTCAAATTGAATTGAGAAAGCTCAGAACATTTAAAGTGTCATGGTATAGGTAATTTTGAAAACTGAGTGGCTCAGGCTTGACTTTAATTATAGTCTCATTTTCCTGGGCAGTAACAAGGGATCACATTTGGGAAACTAAAAAACATTAGGGCTTAACACAGATTATAAAAAATTCTTTAAACTTTTACTAAACTTCAAAATTCAGTTTCTAACAGTTAAAATCCAAGTTCTGGATTTAAGATGTCATATAAAAATAAATTAAAGCAGTAATCCATAAACACACAGATACGCAGACAGATAAAATCAGCAGGTAAATGCAATCATTGTCAAATGATTTTCCTGTATTTCTCTATATTTCTATCACTTTTATAATAGATGCATAATTAAGTATTTGATACATAAGTGTTTTGATGAAACATTAGTTGGTTATTACATATTACAAAATATATCACATCTTTATGACAATAATAGCACGTTAGAAAAACATGCAACTTTGGGAATTATTTTAAATACATCTGAAATTACATTATATTTGGAAATTTATTCTTTAAAATATTTTATTAAGAATAATTGTATTTATGGATGACACTGTGATATTTCAATACATGCATACAATGTGCACTGAACAAAACAGGGTAGTCATCATTTTCCTTTCTTTGATATTATTCTTAAATACATTTAGATTATTCAGAAAAGCTGCAAAAATAATACAAGGGCTTCCCAAATACTCCATACCCAATTTTCCCCAATATTATTGTACATTTGTCACTATTAATGAATCAAGATTGATGCATTAATGTTAACTAAGGTCCATGCTTTTTTCACATCTCCTTAGTTGTACTAATATCCTTTTTCTGTTACAAGATCCCATCCAAGACACCATCTTACATTTAACTGTTAGATCAAAGTTCCTTTTTTTAGCTGTGATATTTTCTCAATTTTCTTTGACTTTCATGACTTTGAAAATGCATACTATCAACATGACTTACGATGGTGGGAGTTCATGCAGATCATCTTGAATTAGGGTCTGTCAAGCTTCTTCACTGTATTGTAGCTATTTTTACCCCTTTCCCAGTTGTTCTTAGGGGCCCAGAATTAAGGATTGGATCTTATGCTCCACCTCCTTGAGATCAAGTACTTATACTCATTATCTGAAATTTTTCTCCACTGGATTTATTAATATTTTAGATGAAATCATAGTCAAAATTCTCAAACAGGGGCCAGTACTGTGGTTAAGCAGGCTAAGCCTTCCTGCAATGCTGACATCCTTCATGGGAACAAGTTCAAGACCAGGCTGCTATATTTCCAGTCCAGCTTGCTGATAATGTACCTGGAAAAGCAGTGGAAGATGGCCCAAGTACTTGGGCTCCTGCACCAACATGGGAGACCTGGAAAAACCTCTGGGCTCATGGCTTTGGTCTGGCCCAACCTTGGTCATTGTGGCGATTTGCAGAATAAACCAATGGATGGAAAATTCTCTCTCTCTCTCTCTCTCTCTCTCTTTCTCTCTCTCTCTCTCCTCCCTCTCTCTCTCCTTCTCCCTCTGCCTCTCTCTCCTCTTTGTAACTCTTCATTTCAAATAAAAATAAATATTAAAAAAATCCTCAAACTGAACCTGTGAGATATTGTAGCCCTTGCACAGAGTGCCTCTGGTTATTCAGTTTTGGCCATATTCTCTTCTCTAGCAT
This sequence comes from Oryctolagus cuniculus, assembly GCF_964237555.1. Taxonomy (NCBI): domain Eukaryota; kingdom Metazoa; phylum Chordata; class Mammalia; order Lagomorpha; family Leporidae; genus Oryctolagus; species Oryctolagus cuniculus. The sequence continues at coordinate 121,547,506 of NC_091436.1, read as the reverse complement.
GCGGACAACAAAGCACAATCCCTTCTATTTGTTCTTCAGCAGCTTCCATGCTGACCTGTTTGGGGAAGTGGAGAGATGAACTCTTCTGAATATGATTATACACACAAGATAATGTAATTTATCCTCACATCAGGCTATCCCCTAAATCAATGTACAGAGGGTACTGTACTCTGAGTCATTAAATTTGTGCTCTGATATTGTCTCAAAATGATCCCTTTTAATTCATCTAGAGACTCCTAACTGGGTCAATTAAGTTTTCATTAAAGTATGACCCAAATCTCATGAGCTGTAATGCAAGCTATTTTTCCTTTCATGATCAGACTTGATTATTAGGTATATTAGTCAGAGTTCTCCAGACTCAGACTCATGAACATGGGGACTTCAAAAATTTTGTGGGCAAGCATAATAAGGAAATATTACAAGTTTTCCATGAACTTTTTAAACCATCATATCTGTTTATATCTACTTATCAATCCATCATCTATTCATCTATTGAGTCTTATAAGGAACTGGCTCACACTATTATGAAGGATCACCAATCCCAGGATCTGCAGTGTGAGGACTAAGAAGCTGATGATACTGTTCCAGTTGAGTCCAAAGCCCTGATAACCGTGAAAACCAGTCATGTGGTCCCAGTACAAAGGCTAGCGGACTTGAGACCTGGGAAGATCCTGGGTTTCAGCCTGAGTTTAAAAACAAAAAATAGCCAAAGTCCTAGTTCAAAAGCAGTCAAGCAGAAGCAATCTTCTGTTACTCAGGGAATTATCAGGCTTTTTGTCTATTCAGGCCTCCAACTTAGCAGGTGAGGCTCACGCAGATTAGGCAGGACAACCTTTTTCTCTCAGCCCACCAATTTAAATGTTGACTTCATCCAAAAATCACTCTATTGCAATACTAAGAATAATGCTTGACCTAATAACTGAGAACTCCATGAGCCCCAGCTGACACAAAAAATCAATCATTGCACCACGGTACAGTATCAATATAATATGACATCCAGACTAACTATATATAAAAAAAAACAAATATTTTATGACCTTAGAGATGTATGATCTTTACATCTTTTTTGGAGAGACTTTGAAATTCTTTTTTCATAGCAAAGGGATACAGTTATAGGTAAAGGACACCTAACCAAAAAAAAAAAAAAAAAAAAAAAAGGAAAGAAAAGAAAGAAAGAAAAAGTAGTTATCATTGTTTTACCCCAAACATAGAGCCAAGATTACCATCCCACAAAAACAAAAACAAAAGTAAGATGGATGGACCAGAAATAAAACAAAACAAAAAGAAGAAGAAGGAGAGAAAACTTGGTGTTGATAAAAAGAAAAGGAATCCAAAACGCCTCATACACAAAAGAATTTTGTATGTTTTATTCATGGACTTATTTAATAAGTAAATGGCCAGACACTCTTCTCAGTGACTGAGAGACAATAGTAAATAAAGCAAAGGATAGATGTCTCTGGGAACAAATACTCTCATTGGGAGAGACTGACAATAAACATAAAAATATACTAACATGTTTTACTACAAGGTAGCTGTAGAGTCCTACAGTTCCCCTTTGTTTTTTATTTATTTGAAAGGCAGAGTTATAGAGAGAATGGGAGGGACACAGAGAAAGAGATTTTCCATCTGCCAGTTCACTTCCCAAAGTGGGTGCCCTGACCAGGTCTGGGCTAGTTTAGAGCCATGAGCCGGGGGCCAGGAGCTTCTTCCTGGTCTCCCGTGTGGGTGCCGAGGGCTGAAGTACTTGTGTAATCTTCCACTGTATAACATAAGGAAACTGCAGCCTCTGTACATAAGTTCCCCTAATAAGTGTTTAGGACTGGTTGTCTCTTCTCTAGTGGTTCTTTCAGGCATTCCAATTGGTTCTATCTTGGGAGTGTATGGGGTAGTCCCTTGCAAAAACTCTCTTGTTTTGGGCCAGCATTGCAGCAGAGGGTTAAGCTGCCACTTTCAACAATGGCATCCCATATCAGAGCATAGATTCTAGTCTTGGCTATTCTGTTTCAGATATAGCTCCCTGCTAATATACCCAGGGAAGTGTAGAGGATGGCCCAAGTACGTGGGTCCCTGCCACCCATGTGGTAGACCCAGATGAAGCTGCTGGCTTCAGCATGGTGAAGTCCTGGCTGTTGCAGCAATTTGGCAAGTCAATGGAAGATCTCTGTCTCTCACTGTTTCTCTCTCTCAGTATGCATTTCAAGTAAAAAAAAATAAATAAATATTCATTTAAAATAAATGGGCAAAAGATCGTAATAGTTTTTCCCAAAAGGAAAAATACAAATGGCCATCAGAAATGTGTAGAAATGCTTAATGACTTTTCAGGTAAAGGTAAATCAAAACAACAACGAAATATCACCTAACATTGTAATGGTTATAATAAAAAAGACAAAAGATTAGTATTTGTGAGAATGTGGGAAAAAGTGAACTATTACAGTTGGTAGGGATATATATTAGTACGGCTACTATGGAAAATATCATTAAAAATATTGAAAATTGAGTTACAATATTTTATATACAATTAGCTCATTTGTGTTCTCTCTCTTTTTCTCTCTCTCCCCCTCTCCTTCTCTCTCTTTTTCCTGCTTTTTGAGCAATTTTATAGCTTAGAGTTCAGCTGGACAGAACAGTAAAATGTCATAGGAAAAATCAATGCAGAGCAGAGGAAGAAGGATTCCAAACCTTGGTAATGGAGGAGATACAATTTTAAATAATGGGTGAAGGTTTGAACAGATGGTTTTTGAATAGTTGTAAATGTAATGAAATAGGTATCCATGTTCCTATATCAGGAGATCATTCAGGCAAACATTTAACCAGAGCCAAGGAGAGGACATGGCTCAGGTGTCTGAGGAAAGATGGCATGGCTGGAGTGGAATGGCTTGTCAGAGAGTGCGGTGGAAAGGAGAGTTAAAGAGGGGAAGAATGTGGTTGATGTGCAGGAGACAGATTTATTAGACATTGTGCATCACTATAAGGACTATGTCTTCAATCAAATGTCATTTATATTCAATGTCTGCTATTTATTTGACAGTCTGGAACTTTGCTTGGTTGGTCTGGTGTTTAGTACAGCTGATAAAACAGTTTGATTTGTGGCTTAACATCATAAAATATTCTGTGGATCCATTTGTCATAAACTTGTACATGAAAAAATAAGTCACTGGCAATTGGTGAAAGAATAGGAAGAACAGAATTCTAGAGTTCCCTGTAAAAGTATATAAAGTCATAGGTTGCCCAGTGCACCTTAATGTACATTAACTCTTCAGATTTGCACTATTGTGAGGTAAAACACAAAGATTGATACCGATTCAATTTAAATTTTACACATGCATCCTCACCTCTTTTTAAAAGTGAACTTTTAAATGAAAGAGTAGCATTAAATTTTCAAAAAAAGAATAGACCCCATACTGAGCTCCCTCATAGTTCAGATTTCATACTAGTATGATATATTTATCCCCATTATGAGCAAGACAGCTATTTTAAATATTTATTTTTACCATTTAAGAGTTAATTTTCTTTTGTGAAAAACCAGATAGATGATGAATAAAAACATCCAGCACAATATGTTGATATTCAAATTTAAAAAAATTATCTACCATATAATCATATGCTATCTAGATAATCATCATTTAATCAACTAATTTCCAAAGAATATCCCAGTTTATAATAATCTTTATGAAAAATATCATTTTTCTATTTTTGCATTGAGAAAATTTGAAGAAAATCATCTCATTATGTCCTATTCCAATCATAAATCTTTATTTTTTCATCCATGATGAGTCTTAACTCTTATTCATTGTGTAGTTTTATACTATTTATACTATTTATACTAATATTATATTTTGTAACTGAGTAGAGTATTCAAATATATGTCAAGGAGAAACTGAGAAAAAGTATGCTTCTTACCATGTATAAATTATTAAACATTAAATATTAATTTTCTTTCAAGTGATACTAGAAATAAGTATCCATGCTTCTAGTTAACAGGTGATTTTATTGAGATTACTTTAAGTTCTATGACTTGATTAATACTATTAGCTAAGAAGAGTCAGAATCAATCTATGATGTACAGATTCTTTCTAACTCTAATTCAGAATACCCAAGAATAGAGAAATCAAATTTGAGCAGCACAGAGACCTTTATAAATTTATTTAAGATCAAAAACGGATTTTAAAAATATAAGTTTCTTTTTTCTTGTTTCTAAACTGTTGTTCTAAGAACTCTTTTGATTCTTATGGGGAATTCCTATTGCATTTGGCTCAGTCATTGATTGCTTTCTCATCTCCTGGTTCATGTGTAGATTAAAACAATTTAGAGAGAACCATTGAAATGAACCCAAGTCTTGGGCCATCTCCCACTGCTTTCCCAGGCACATTGGCAGGGATCTGGATGAAAAATGGACTTGAACCAGCTCCCATATTGGTTGCTGGCATTGGAGGTGACAGCTTTATCTGCTATGACACAGCACCAACCCCTAGATGTGTTTCCTAAAAAAATTTCTTTTCAAAATGTGTTTAGAACCAGCATGTTTGCATATATAATACACCTAACTCAGTTGTTCATGATCTTATGCACATATAAGAAAATAATTTGATAGCAATAAAACATTTACATACAGAAGAGCAATTTAGTATATACTAAGTAAAGATTTCAACAGTTTGCATCCACACAGAAACACAAAGCATAAAGTACTGTTTGAGTAATAGTTATACTGTTAATTCAAATAGTACTACACATTAAGGACAGAGATCCTACTTTGGGGAGTAAGTGCACAGTGACTCCTGTTGTTGATTTAACAATTGACCTCTTATTTATGATGTCAGTAATCACCCGAAGCTCTTTCATGATCTGCCAAGGCTATGGAAGCCTCTTGAGTTCGCCAACTCCAATCTTATTTAGACAAGACCATTGTCAAAGTGGAAGTTCTCTCCTCCCTTCAGAGAAAGGTACCTCCTTCTTTGATGGCCCGTTCTTTCCACTGGGATCTCACTCACAGAGATCTTTCATTTAGGTAATTTTTTTTTTCCCAGAGTGTCTTGGCTTTCCATGCCTGAAATACTCTCATGGGCTTTTTAGCCGGATCTGAATGACTTCAGGGCTGATTCTGAGGCCAGAGTGCTGTCTAGGACATCTGCCATTCTATGAGTCTGCTCAACTCACTTTTTGATAGGATTGAAGTTATAGTCACAATCTATCTTGTCTGAATGAAGATGTGAGGGTAAGGGGTTCAAAGTCATGAGGGGCTTGAGAAGACTGAAGAAAAAAATCTGATTGGAAGACATATTAAAGTAGTAGGTGAAGCCCTAATGGAAGATTAATATGTTCTGAACATTTTAATGTTTTCTGAAAACATTCTTCATCATTCTCCAGAATAGAATCAGCAATGATATGACTTCACTGAACTTTGCAGAGAACTTTACCAATCTGTCCAAATGAGCTTCCCTTGATGCCTCTTTTTGTACTTCATAGTAGCCCATTACTGAATCTATAATAGATTTTAGACATGCAGATATTTCTCTTTTTTTAGTAACATGTTAGAGATTTATGAATTTAATTTAATTTAATGATCTTTTTACATAACTTATTTTTTACAAAAACATACAGGGTATTGCTTTTCTATTTTAAAATATTTTCTACTTGCTGAAAAAGTGTACCACATAAAATAAATTAGAAAAATGTTTCTATTTACAATGTTATTTAAAGATAGATGGCAAACCTTGTTTTAGAACGCTTTTCTTAGAAAACAGCAACTATACCTCTTCGAATAAAGTTCCTAAAACTTTGTTTTGAAGTCGCAGTTCATATACAGCTACTGTACTTGACCTAATTAGAAATGTGCTGCAGAGAGAAAATGCAATGAACTACTGGGGACAGATTTAAGCAAGAAAATTGGAAGTAAAGAACATTGAATAATTCCCTTGTTTTGTTTCCCTCTGTTTTCCCTTTGTTTTTGGTGGAGAGAAAAAAATCAAGTTAGGATATTCCAGTCATAGAACTGTTGAAATGCCATAAAAAGCTACAGGAATTTCAATTACTTCTGCATATTTCAAATCTAAGATTTCAATAAAGGCCTTTAGAGAATGAAAACATCTGAATTGATCCCATTCATGTCTATTGTGAACAATGTTGTTATAAAAATGGTGGAGCATTATGCTGAGTGAAATAAGCCAGTCCCAAAGGGACAAATACCATATGTTCTCCCTGATCGGTGACAACTGACTGAACACCAAAAAGCAAACCTGTTGAAGTGAAATCGACACTATGGGAAACGGTGACTTGATCAGCATAGCCCTGACTGTTAATGAACAACTTAATACATTATCCCTCTTAGTAGTTCTTTTGTCTGTTCTACTTAATATGACTGGTTTAATTCTGTAATTAATACACAGTTATTCTTAAGTGTTGAAATTTAACTGAAATGTGATCCCTGTTAAACATAAGAGTAGGAATAAGAGAGGAAGAGATGTACAATTTGGGACATGCTCAAGCTGACTTGCCCCAAATGGTAGAGTTAGAAACATACCAGGGGATTCCAATTCAATCCCATCAAGGTGGCATGTACCAATGCCATCTCACTAGTCCAAGTGATCAATTTCAGTTCACAATTGATCATAATGCAAGGACTAAGAGTCAAAGGAAGCACATAAACAAGTCTAGTACCTGCTAATACTAACTGATAGAATAAATAAAGGGGAGAGTGATCCAACATGGGAAGCGAGATACTCAGCAGACTCATAGAATGGCAGATGTCCTAAACAGCACTCTGGCCTCAGAATCAGCCCTAAAGGCATTCGGATCGGGCTGAAAAGCCCATGAGAGTATTTCAGGCATGGAAAGCCAAGACACTCTGGCAAAACAAAACAAAACAAAACAAAACAAAACAAAACAAAAAAATAAAACCCTAAATGAAAGATCTCTGTGAGTGAGATCCCAGTGGAAAGAACAGGTCATCAAAGAAGGAGGTACCTTTCTCTAAAGGGAGGAGAGAACCTCCACTTTGAATATGACCGTGTCTAAACAAGATAAGAGTCGGAGAACTCAAAAGGCTTCCATAGCCTTGGAAAACTCACGACTGGTGCATAGGGAGATTACTGATGCCATAAACAGGAGTGTCAATTTGTAAAGTCAACAACAGGAGTCACGGTGCACTTACTCCTCATGTAGGATCTCTGTCCTTAATGTGCTGTACATTGAGACTTAATGCTCTAATGAGTACTCAAACAGTATATTTCGCTTTGTGTTTCTATGGGGGTGCAAACTATTGAAATCTTTACTTAATGTATACTAAACTGATCTTCTGTAAAAAAAAAAAAAAAGAAGAAGAAGAAATTATCAATTCCCAACTTGACTCTCACTGGGATTAAACATGACAATAGGTCTGATCTGATTTCATCATCATTTAAAAAATCATCTATTACTTTTCACTTTATGTTTCTGTGTGGGAGCAAACTGTTGAAATCTTTACTTAATGTATGCTAAACTGATCTTCTGTATATAAAGAGAATTGAAAATTAATCCTCATGTGAATGGAAGGGGAGAGGGAGTGCGAAAGGGGAGGGTTGTGGGTGGGAGAGACGATATGGGGGGGAAGCCATTGTAATCCATAAGCCGTACTTTGGAAATTTATATTCATTAAATAAAAGTTAAAAAAAAAAACACAACTGAAAAAGCAAAAAAAAAAAAAAAAATGGTGGAGCAAGTGTCTTTTTGATACAACATGTTCATATCTTTTGGTATATACCCAGTAGTGGAATTTCTGGGTCACCAACAAATCCATGATTGATCAATCATCAGATAAATGGATAAAGAAAATGTGATACACACACAAACAAAATGGGATTATTATTTAGCTATGAAAAAACTAATTCTACTGATTGTATGAAAATGTATATAACTGGAGGACATCTTATTGAGTAAAATAAGCTGGACACAGAAATACAAATAACACATATTCTTCCTATACCTGGTAGCTAAAATTAAAAAAGAAAAAATGAAAAAAATGGATAAGAAATACTTGTGTCTATCAATATTTTTGCAAATACAGTTTTGTCAAACAGTGTTTTATATCTTTGTCAAAATAATGATTAATAATGATATAACACAGGTAATGAATTGTGATCATTTTAAAGTTTACTGTGCATTAGTGAAATGAACATCTTTTCATTTAATAACTGTTTAAAAATCTTGCCTATATTCCCATTGAATTAGGGTACTTTTCCTTTTTCTTGTTGAACTCTTTTAGTGGAGCATTAAACTTTGGCTACATTGTAAATTAAAAATATGTTATCTTAAAAACAGAGAGAGAGAAAAGGAAGAAAGAAAGGAGGAGGGAAGTCAGAGAAGCAGGGAGAGAGGGAGGAAGGGAAGGAGAGAAATATCATTATATTCTTATAATTGTACCTATGAATTACATGGAATCTGTTCTTTTTGTTAATATCACATTAACAAGAGAATTAATAAGAATGGCATTTTAGTAATTATCATGCATTAACTGTAACCCAGCAGAATCTAATATTCCTTAAAAATAAAAGAATTAAAATAGTAGTAAACCTGCAAAAACGATTTTACATGTGCTACATTTGAAAAAGTTTGTCATTGGTAATTACGTGCTTCTCCCCATTTTCAAAAATAAGCATTAATTTGCTTGAAATAGAACTCCTAAATCTATCTTTGCTTAGTAAAAAAGGGGAAGGATTATGATTACCTGTGGGCCTTCTGGAAGAAATTTGATAATGTGAATATACTTAAAGAGCATCTGTTTGCAACTGACTATATCATATGTGCGATGGACAATGGAAAAGGAATTAAGGATATGATTCCTGTCCTTATGTGATTTTTTAATTTCAAGAGACAGAATGAAAAACAGGAAATTATCCTCCTGCCTCTCCTTCTTCTCATCATTTTGTATTAAAATAACATAGTCTACCTCACTTGTTGAGTAAGCTATACTTGTAATAGCTTAGCAAATAAAAGGCTATTGTAAGTCTTAGTAGTAAGAGGCATCTACTTAATGCTAGAGGAACCAGGATAGAACTTTGAAGTAGCTGTTTTATTCAGGTAAGAGGAAAATATTGGGAAAGAATGTAACCAAATCAGACAGATAGGAATAATTTTTCAGATATGCTGGACTGTGTGTGCAATATGTGGACCTAATTGTAATTGTAATGCAAGACTTACATTGTGGATTGAGTAGAAATGAAGCTTGCTAGACATGGGAGACATGAAATTGAAGAGGGCCTTTAACAAAGCCCAAATCTGTGAATATATATTAGACATCAGGGATTGCAGATGTATTATGACCTATGAATTAACAAAAGGCTCATAACAGAATACAGAGTTCTAATATGTGAGAGAACACTCATGGAAAAAGAATAGCACTAAATATTTCAAGAGAGTGGGTTTAATATAAGGAATTAGCGATCCATTATTAGGGGAAATGGATGGTGTTGAAAGAGCAAAGAGTGAACAGTGAGATTTCCAAATGAAATAATTGAAGGAAACATTTAATACTCTATTGCTAGGAAAATAAAATGGGGGGTAGATTATGAGAATCCTGGAGCAATCATGTAAGATGAGCCCAGACCCCACAGAGCTTAGAAAGAACCTGCAGTTATCTTTGGTGGTGTGTGACAGGGTCAGTCCCACAAGTGTTAAAAGGCTGGAATCTGGGACTCACAGCTAGTACTGGGATAAAAAGGCACTGTGGGCATGATGGTGATAGAATGTAGGAAACTAGACTTGCTCTACTCTTGCATTTCACTTTCCCCCTAAAATCCACTATTTTAGAACCTAACAAAATGCGAGGTGATCAAAAAGTCTGTGAAATGTAGCTTACTGACTCTAGCCCCAGTTTCTGAGAGCTTACTGCAAAATGTTGGCCTCGAATGAACAGCAAAGTGCAGATAAATAATGAATGCCCAACTTTTTTTCTTTATGTCCTTAATGATTAGATTCCTGATGATAAACTGTGAAAAGCATCAGAAATAAATGCATTGCCTTCAATTGATAGTTGTGGTATCTCTCAGAACTCAAAGGAAATGCACTGTTGCTTGCTGGCCTGGCTGAAGCTTTTGATATGTGTTCAAGCGTTATTGCAGAACAGCAAAACAGCTGTGAAAGAGAGCAATTTTTTAAAAATCTCTACTTATAGATTTTCCACTGGTTTCTCACCTGAAAACATATTACTTTCTTCAATCTGGAGTATTGACCTCTTTTCCAGCTCAGCGATATGAATGACTCAAGGGATTCTGTGGATTCCCATTTAATAACCAGCAGCATGGATTTACAGCCACAGGAGTGGTAGGATCTTAAAAGGAAAAGAGTGGAAAGAGCAGTGCTGGGCAATAATAGCCAAGAAGAATGATCTTACTGTTCTATATATATTCATTTTGTTTTTATAGTAGAGGAAAATAATTAAAAACAAAGTATCAATATATGGGGTGTTAAACCATTGTCTATATAAATCGCTAGGTAAAATGCATGGTTTCCTTTCTTTTCCTTTCCTTCCTCCCTTCCTTCCTTCATTCCTTCCTTGTATCCATCCATCCATCCATCCTTCTTTCCTGTCTCCCATTTTTCTTTTTTTTTAATTTTCTTTTTTTATTGACATATAGAGATATAAATAGTGAGAGAGAGACGGAGAGAAAGGTCTTCCTTCCGTTGGTTAACCCCACAAATGGCCGCTATGTCCAGCGCTGCGCCAATCCAAAGCCAGGAGCCAGGTGCTTCCTCCTGGTCTCCCATGTGGGTGCAGGGCCCAAGCACCTGGGCCATCCTCCACTGCCCTCTCGGGCCACAGCAGAGAGCTGGACTGGAAGATGAGCTACTGTGACTAGAAACCGGAGCCCATATGGGATGTGGGTGCTGCAGACAGAGGATTAACCAATTGAGCCATGGCACTGGCCCCCCGTCTCCCATTTTTCATCCTTCCTTTCTCCCTTCCTCACCTTAGCATCTATGTTTCAAGTTTTGCGCTAGGGAGCAAAGAAATAGAAAAGAATGAGATGAATCCTGATGAAACTAACTTTAAAGTTTTATTGGGTGAAAAAGCTTATTACTAGCAAAGCAAACAGGAGTGTTTGTCATACTAATTTCTGCAAAGACTTGGACTATGAGACGTAAAGTCTGAAAGACAGGCATGAGGTATGGAGGTAATTAGTGAAAACTAACGCTGAGTTACAGAATACTGGCTATGTTGAATTGATTAAACTTTATCCTCAAAGCAACATGTAGTCATTGAGATATCTTAAGCCAACAAAGTGATGTGATGAGATTTGCATTAAAAAAAGACAGTTCAACCAATCCAGCTTTCTGATAATGTGTGGGGAAGGCAGCAGATGATTGAGAGCTTGGGTTCCCAACACTCGTGTGAGAGACCTGAATGGAGTTGCTGGCCCCTGGCTCTGTCCTGATTCAGCTCAGGCTGTTGTGGAATTTGGGGATTGAATCATCAGGTGGAAGACCTCTTTGTCTGTCTTTCCCTTTCTTTCTGTCCTTTGCCTTTTAAGGAAATGCATAAACTTAAAGAAAAGACAACATGAGGGTAAAATGGTCAAATGTGATGAAACAAGTAGCAGAGATGTCAGTAGCCATTGTAATCCATAAGCTGTTCTTTGGAAATTTATATTTATTAAATAAAAGTGAAAAAAAATTCTGGAAAAAATTTCATTGTTGTGTTCTTTAATGGGCTACAAATAGTCTGAATGTTTGCAGCCAGCCTCCTCTAAGGCTTGCATTTACTGCATGATCTAGACGGAGAGGAAGAGATGGCGTAAACGTGGTTTCCTATAAGCATTTGTCCAATAGAATCAAGAGGAAAGGAATTCAGGGCAGCAATGTGTATCCCACCACGTTTCTGCAGAGCATTGACACCAAGCAACATTGCAATGAGAAACATAGGGAGAACGATAAGGCTTTCTAACCTCAGAAGTGTTGAACTTTACTAGAAATAACACTGTGGCAGAATGGCACTTTCTAAGAGGAGAAAGAGCAGAGTACATGCAGAGAAAGTGCAGACTATAACACCCAAGACACAAACTGAAGGCAAATTTCCACTTGGTTTCTGGCAGGCCACGTGAGCTTGGCTTCACCCTTCTTTGCTTGTTTCCTCATCTGCTTTTCTGAGTCCATAAAATGAAGTTTGAAACTCAAGCTATGGGATTATTTTCTGTTCATAAGTGAACAGCATTAACTTTCAATCATTCATTCTATTATTTTTGTTGAGCACCCATTCTGTGCCAAATGCTACAAAAAGGGAATGTCTTTCTTTCTGAATTCTTTAGAGAGAGAGAGAGAATGAGAGAATGAGAATATCTTCAATTTGCTGTTCAATCCCCAAATGCCTCCAACAGCCAGACCTGGGTCAGGCCAAAGCCAGGAGATTAGAAATTAATCCAAATCTCCCAGATAGGTGGCAGGAACCCTAAGTGAGTGAGCCATCACCTGCTGCCTCCCAGGTTGACATTAACAGGAAGCTGGAATAGGAGATGGAACCAGGACCAACCCAGGATATAGGATGCAGGCATCCTCAGTGGTGTTTTATCTGCTGCAACAAATTCCCATCCCCAAGTTAGTTTAGTACATCTATCAATGCAGGACTAAGAAAGAAACAAAAATTATAAAATCTCTAAAGTATGACTTAAAGACATGATCCTGTTGCATCATTATTCCATATTGTTTTAAACCATCTGAAAAAGAATGAACTCTGACTTTTCTGTGCATATAATTAAATAGTGAAGGGCTTTAAACTAAAAATGACTTTTCCCGAGGCAATGTTTCTTCTGCCTAATGTAAGCTGAATAGCTAAAATCTGTGTTTAATGATAAGATATAATTTTGAAGTCCCCCGCACTTTCAGTGTGCTCATTTTAATTGCATCTCATGTTAAAGGATGATCTGAAAAAGCTAATCAGTTAATTCATTATTTCACAGTTAATTTTTAAATATTATACATTATTCATTTTAACACTTTAATCAGTAGGTATTAACTCATTGGTAAATAAAAAGTTAACTCTTGAAAAATCTTAAAACTCCAATGTTCTAAGCCATTACTGAAGGCAAGAAAAAAAAACAAGCCTTTGAAAACATTTTGAATAATGAAGCCTACCTTATATTGAATTTTGAGATAAACCAGATTGAAAATGTTGCTGAGACTGGTGAAACACTTTTAGATCAATATGAATTTGTTTACAGAGGGCACCTCATAAAATCACCAATGGTGAGATCAATTTAATCTTTGCTTTCTTGGATCATTTTCACCTTGTTATTTGGCAATCTCAAAATTATTTATCTTTTCTATTGCAGTCAAGTGACAATCTCAAAAGGTCTTATAACATGATGGCATAATGGCTGACCATCCCATATTTCACTTAGAAATATCTAGACTAAACATAAATTGCATAAACCTCTGAGGATTCTAGTCATTTGTTTTAAATATATGGCAGAGGGGACTGAAGCAGTATGAGCATTCAGGTTGCGACAGAATTTTTATTTTACTTCATATGAACAGATGCTCTTGCTTCTTTTATTTGGGGGAAGAACATAAGGGAGTTGAGAGGCTTGATTCTTTTTTTTTTTTTCCACTTCACCTGTGCCTCCTATAAAACTAAAGTGAAAGGATCATTTAAGTGTACATGATTATTTTTCCGAGGGTAGAGTAGAATTTCAACTCACCAGAGCAGAAATACAATGTTATAAAAGTCCAAAGCAGAGAACTAATGTACTAGTCTCTGCACTATGAAGTCACATTAATAGTTTAAATTAGAACCCAACACATATGTACTTCTTGTTCTTATTTTTGTCTGTGATATATGAATAAAACTTTACTCACTTACCCTTTTAATTCTTCGCACAATCCCTCCTTCCACACATGTCAATCATCATTTATATTGAGTAACACAAATATGCACCATTTTGAATATACAAAGAAAATATTCTTTTTATTATTTTGATTGTTTTTCAAAATTAATCTCTTCTAGCTACTATATGCTGAACATTTTGGTATAGGCTTAATTAGTCTATCACTCAATCCCTACATACCTCAATAGATGTTCTACCTTTACCATAGGGTACTCATGTGACATTTTAAAAGACTATATTTTTTTCTTTTTAAAAATTTAATTTTATTAAGGGAAGATTGTCATGTATTTCATATAGAGTTTTAAGAATGTAATGGTACATTTCACCCTCTCTTCCTTTCCTCCCTCATTCCAACTTTCCTTTCTCCTTTTTTATATTATTTTTATTTTTATCAGTATAAAAATAACAGATTTCATATATTTTGTAGGCACTCTCAAAACCAAGTGATATTCCAAAAATTTTGAACACATGTGTAGACTATCCATCTTACCCTTATCACAACATATTTATACTTTATTTTCACTTTATTGATATTCAGGGGAGCAACATTTCAAATGACTAATGCAAAAAAGAAATGTAATTCAAATCATAGAGGAAAAATAGTGTTGTAGAGAATAAGTCATTAGATGTTTGGCATGTATAACTATAGCTGATGATTTATTTTTGATATATACACACAAACTATGGTTTACCATCCAACATATGCATGTTCTCATATATTTCTCTGTTTTATTTTATTCACTGTTGTTTCCTTGACCAACATCTATCAAACATATCAATTTAATTTTTGGGAAAATTTATGAAAAACTCTCCCATCTCTATACCTCCAACTCACTTCCATAGTAAACACATATGGACGACTTATAATTTTAACAAAATACTGTGTATGAATGTACAGCAACCATTGTTCAAATCCTACTTATGTCACAGCTAGCTCTCTCACTCTATAGTAGGCAAGTGAATATATTAAATAGACAGACAGACATGAAAAAGAGAGAGAGACAGAGTCAGAGAGATGGATAGATGACAGGATGGAAGAAAGAAAGGAATGAAGAGTTTCTATAATTCCTCATCATATCACATTCTCCCTCTATTTCATCATCTTCTTCTAATTAACCAAGTCTACTAATTTATTCCCAATTTCATCTTTAGAATTAAAGTCCTTTGAAACTTGAAGTGTCTTCAATTGTTACAAATTCCCCACTAAAATACAAAATATTAGAAGGTTATCATTAAAGGCAGTAACAAAATTTTGTTATAGGTTAGTCTTTAAATGAATAAAGAAGAAGTTATGGACTTGGATCCTGTGGGAATCCAGGATATATTTCACTGGGATTTCTCTCTCTCTCTCTCTCTCTCTCTCTCTCTCTCTCTCTCTCTCTCTCCCTCCCTCCCTCCCTCCCTCTCTTTCTCACTCTGCTTCTCTTTCTCTAGTTCTGTGTTTTGCAAAAATCTCACTCCGCCATGGCAATGACTTCAGTTAGTTATAATTATGTCGTGTTTCTGCATTGTCTCGCTACATCCTTTCTAGTGACTCCTGACAGTACCTCTGGGAGCAGAACTCGGCAGGTGTAAATCAGGTCTCCTTGTCTTTCCCTCCCTTTGGAAGCTAGCTGCCCAGAAACAGCAAACAGCTCTGGTCTGTTCAGCTCTATACCCTGATGCTGAGAGTCTGACATTACCCCAATATGGTGAGGCCTAGAGTTTTCTATTTTATCCTGAATCTTATTATTCTGACAAGGAGTGATATTTAGAACTCATTTGCTAATGTCAGTATGAGCTTTATCCTTAGTTTGCACTATTGTTTTATCTGCATGAATTAAAACTTCTAACTCATTCTGTAATTTTTATTAACACTAATCTCACATATTTATGGGCTTCTGTGTGACGTTTCTATACATGTATACAATGTGTTCTAATCAAATTGTAGTAACATTCTTTTTTCTTTGACATTACTTTATGACTGGAGCCTCAAAGTTTCTTTTTTCTGCTTATTCCTAAAATATACACTAGGCTATTGTGAATGATAATCACCTCTGTGAGAACAGGAGCTTGTTCCTTCTCCTTAATTCTGATTTGATTCCTATTTTCCAAACTTCTAACTCCCCCAGCCTCTAGTTATTACTATTCTATCTACCTTTTAAAGAATTTATAATGGAGAAAATTACAAGATTTCTATGTATGATACATTATACACTCTAATAGTCTTCACTTATAACACTTATCCTTATACATTTATTAATATTCTTATTTATATATAAATGTATTATTTTCCCTCTAAATGTATGTTAAACAATTTCACGCCCAAGTGTTCTTACATTAAGGAATGTTTTTCAGCTTATAGTTGTTTGGATAGTGTTTGATCTTTGGTGAGCTCTACAGTTAAGCAAATACATTCTTAAGCCAATTACAAAGTGTGAATAACTGACATGGTATCAGCATTATTTCCACATCTTGATTTTGATTTTACTGGCATGGCCTCAGGCAGGAGCGATTTTAAATTGATAGAAACTATAGAGTAAACATACAGAGTGAAAATATGTAGCCATTCCCGAAGCCTTCTGAGAACTTATATTTGTAAATGAGTTTATTTTGAAAACATTCACTGTGAAAGAGGATTTATAATTTAATATTTTTTATATATCTTTGTTTTAACAAATCTTACCAACTCTTCTATATTTTTTGAGAAATGCAATTCAAAGAATAGAATTAACAGTTATTTCAAAGTATACAGTCATGTAGAATTCATAATGCTTTACAACCATCACCACTACTCAACTCTAAGACATTTTCATCACCCCATAACCATTAAGATATCACTCTCCATTATCTATTCTAAACCAGACCCTGGGAAACACTAGTCTATTTTATTTCTTTATGAATATACCTATTCATATACGTGAATTCATATAAATGGACTTTCATAAAAATAAGCAAATGCTTGTACCTGGACATTTGTAGCAGCATTATTTACAGCATTCAAAAATGAAAACAATCAGTATATATCAATGCATGAATGGATAAACAAAATGCAATGTATCTATGCAATGATATATCATTCATCCATAAAAAGAAATGAAGCATTGACTGATGCCACTATGCAGATGAATCTAAAAAAGCATTCTGCTAGATGAAAGATATCACATATCTTTTTTTGAGTAGCATTAGTTCACATACTCACATCCTCCAAAAAAGTATCTTATTATTTTTAATCTAAATGGTTTCTTCTATTAACAGGACTACCTACAAAAAATATCTAAGCATTCAGCTCCCAGTTGTAAGTAATCTTAAGGTGACACTGATGTTTTATCATCATCATACTCACCATGCCCACAAGTTATAGAAATTAATTGTTTTAGGGCTTACAAAATGACATGTTCATTATCTAATGGAACCTTTAAAATGGCCTAACAATCCATATGTTTTAGTGAGTTTTTTTTTTTTTTTTTTTCCAGATGAAGAAAATAGGTCAATGGAAATTCAATTATCTAAAGTCCTAAAGTCAGACATCTGTAGGTCCTGGGATCTTATTCACACGCATCCTTACTTACCAAGTGTTTGCAAATCAACAAAGTGCTGGGAAAGCATCCAATGGAAAAGAGAGCAGAGCGGTACCAAAGAAAACAAAACCAGAGGAAACAAAACATATGTATCTGTGAATTTGTTTTTTACCTGAAGTTAATGAAAGGCACTAGAAAATGTAGAGAATGAACATACGTTAAAAAATATGCAGAGTATGTATTTGGCCTAGCTGTTAAGATGCTGGAAAAAGACTCCAGCATCCCATGGTGGGAGTGCCTGGGGTTTGATACCCAGCTCCAACTCTTGACTCTAGCTCTCTGCTAATGCATATCCTGGGAGGCATCAGTGAGGGCTCGAGTACTTGGGTTTTGGTCACTTATGTGGGAGACCCGGATTGACTCGACTGGGCCCTGCCATGTCTTTTTCAGGCGTTTGGAAGAGTGAATCAGCAGACAACAGACAGGAATTTTCTCTCTCTCTCATTTCTTCCTTCCTCTTAAATAAGAAACAATGGTTACCATGCAACTTAGGATACCTGCATCCCATACTTGAGAACCAGTTTCACTTAATTCCAGCTTCCTGCTAATGCCTATCCTTGGAGGGAGCCAGTGGTGGATTAAGTTCTTGGGTCCTGCTGCATATATGGCATACCTGGGTTGAGTTTCTATCTCCTGGATTTTGCCTTGCTCAGCTCCAGTTCTTGCCAGTATTTGGGGAGGTTGACCAACTAATGCAAAATCTCTCTCTGTTTCTCTCTTTCTTCTTCGAAAATAAATAAGCAAGAAAATAAGTTTTTTTAAGATTTATTTTATTTGAAAGGCAGAATTACAGAGAGAGAGGTAGAGTAGGGGAGGGCAGACTTGAGGGGGAGAGAGATCTTCTATCTGCTGGTCCATTCTCCAGATGGCTGCAATGGCTGAGGTTGAGACAGGCCAAAAACAGCAACCTAGAGCCAGGAGCTTCATCTTGGTCTGCCATGCTGCTTTCCCAGGCACTTTAGTAGGGAGCTGGGTCACAAGTGTTGCAAATGGGACTTGAAGCAGTGCCTATATGAGATGCTGATACTGCAGGTGGGGACTTAACCCACTGCATCACAACACTGTTCATAAATAATTTTTAAAAGAAACAAAATAGGCAAACACGGTAGCATAGTAAGTAAGAGCACATGCTTTGAAAATAAAGTCTTTTCTTAGTATCTTGTCTTTTTTTTCTCTCCTTTGACATTTTATACTTGCTATCCAGGAGTCTTTTCCTAGTTAGCATAAAACTGCAAGTAACAGAAGCCATCTTAAGTATTAAGATAATGTATATAAAGTATGTGATGCAGCAAATACTAATACTAAACTATACAGATGTTGTTTATAAGTATCCACACTTTCTCCTTTAAAATTTGGTGGGAGAAGAGATAGTTTAATGGTCAAGAGGGAATGAAAAGATCAAAACGTTACAAAGGACAGAGGATGAATTTTTTATCCTCTGTGCAGGTGTATACAGAACCTCTCTGGAACCCCTAGAAAGACAAATAAAGGAAGAAAAGTAGAGCTGGCTGGCACCGCGGCTCGCTAGGCTAATCCTGCACCTGCGGTGCCAGCACCCCGGGTTATAGTTCTGGTTGGGGCACCGGATTCTGTCCCCCTTGCTCCTCTTCTAGTCCAGCTCTCCAGGAAGAGAGAGCTTCCTGTGGCCCGGGAAGGCAGTGGAGGATGGCCCAAGTGCTTGGGTCCTACACCTGCATTGGAGACCAGCAGAAGCACCTGGCTACTGGCTTTGGATTGGCGCAGCGTGCTGGCTGTAGCAGCCATGTGGGCGTTGACCCAACGGAAGGAAGACCTTTCTCTCTGTCTCTCTCTCACACTATCTAACTCTGCCTTTTTTTTTTTTTTTTTGACAGGCAGAGTGGACAGTGAGAGAGAGAGACAGAGAGAGAAAGGTCTTCCTTTGCCGTTGGTTCACCCTCCAATGGCCGCCGCTGCAGCCGGCGCACCGCGCTGATCCTGGCAGGAGCCAGGAGCCAGGTGCTTTTCCTGGTCTCCCATGGGGTGCAGGGCCCAAGCACCTGGGCCATCCTCCACTGCACTCCCTGGCCATAGCAGAGAGCTGGCCTGGAAGAGGGGCAACCGGGACAGAATCCGGCGCCCCAACCGGGACTAGAACCCGGTGTGCCGGCGCCGCAAGGTGGAGGATTAGCCTATTGAGCCACGGCGCCGGCTCTAACTCTGCCTTTAAAAAAAAAAAAAAAAGCAATTAGAAGCGAAAAAGAAAAGTAGAGCTAACCATTGATCTTGGAAGTCTTGGTAGTTTCATTGCATTCAAGGTTTTGAGAGACAGAAAGAAAGAGCTTTCAAATTAGTTTTGGCTGTCAGTCTATGTTTTCTTCAGCAGAACACAATCCCAAGCTTGGGTCAGCAGAAGTCTCAAAGGGATTGTTCATTATTATTGAGGAATCACAGAAAGTGCTTGGTTTTTTGGTTGTGCATTTTGTTCTGCTCATGGTAAAGACCTTCACAGAGAAAAGGTGGGCCACGTTGGGGCTTTCACTTCACTTTCACTTTTTTTTTGTGCAACCTTTGCATTAACTCCCCATCTACAAGAGAAGTATTACTCCCATATCAACAATAAGAAAACCGAAGTTCTTAAGGAATTAAAATTGTGATCAGTTTTATGCATTTGACCAATTCCTTACTTTCTCTTACACCTACCAGTCACAATATGATAATAGTGGTAAAGTATTTTAGAGAACAAATGGCAGTATTTATTTAACACAGTTTGTTTGGTAAACAAGGGATATCCTTAAGCATAAAGAAATATGGTTTTATTTCAGTGACTTCATGATCAATAGATGTCATTATGATTTTTAAATTTGGTTTGCTTTATATGACAGGCAGAAGGGTGTCAAATATCTCATACCTAGGATAGTCATGTATGTTTGTGAGCACATGTGCTTATGTGTATGTGTTCATTTTTGTGTTTGTGT
This sequence comes from Oryctolagus cuniculus, assembly GCF_964237555.1. Classification (NCBI taxonomy): domain Eukaryota; kingdom Metazoa; phylum Chordata; class Mammalia; order Lagomorpha; family Leporidae; genus Oryctolagus; species Oryctolagus cuniculus. The sequence continues at coordinate 121,527,160 of NC_091436.1, read as the reverse complement.
TTGTGTATGTATGCCTATATGTAATTTCCAGTGATTAGAAAAATTATATCTAGTACTCTTTGTTCTGTTTTAAAATTTAAGAATGTTTTTTATATATTTATTTGACAGACAGCTCCTATCTGCTAGTTCATTCCCCAGATCCCTGGAAACCAGGAACTCAATCCATTTCTCCCAAGTTTGAGGGGAGGACCCAACCAGTTGCATCATCACCTACTGCCTCCCAGAGTATGCATTAGTAGGAAGCTGGAATGGAAAGCAGAGGTGAGACTTGAACCCAAGCAGTCTAAAATAGGGTCCAGGTGTCATAAATAGCCACATTAATTACAAGAACTAATGCCTAACTCTTTCAATACTTTTTAAATGTGGAACTGTAGAAAAGATACACACACTCATACACAAACACAAAAATAATCTCTATATTTACAATATACATGTAAGTTAAGAAACACCATCCATCCTTTTGTAGTTGAAGAAATTTAGAATTAGAAAGAGTTTAAATCAAGATAAATCAGAGAAAAGGCAAGGCCTGGGTTCCTCTCATACCTAGAATCCATGTAATCAGTTTATTAACTCCATGTCCCTGCTTAGAGTTCAACACCCAAACTTCTTAGAAGGTCCGCACAAATGAATGGGTGAGTGGATGAATGAACAAACGATTGAATGAATGACTTAGACTCCATATCAATGGAAAGTTGATGCATGTGTAGGTGTGTTTTCCTCCATCTCACCCCTGTCATTTGCAAGTCATGCCTCTTCTCTCCCAAGCCTGATGCTTACAGAATTTGGGAATCCATAGTAATATTTTGTTTCAAAGGCAATCTACTGGAATTACACATGGATAAATATTTTCATTATTAAATAAATATGATTATTACAAAAATATTGTTACTTTGAGGCTTTATTAAAGAAAATTATTTTCATTTGAAAGGCAGAAAAACAGACACTGAGACAGAAAGACAGAGACAGAGCGATATCTAACCACAGGTTAACTCTTCAAATGCCTACAACAGCTGGGGCTGGAACAGGCCAGGCTGAAGCCACAAGCTAAAAACTCAGTCCATGTCACCCATGTATTTGGAAGGGACTCAAGTGCTAGAGACATCACCTTTTGCTTCCCGGGGTGCACATGAGCAGGAAGATAGAATCAAAAAAGGAGCCGGGACTTGAATCCAGACACTCTGATATTGGATGTGGTTGTCATAGTGTCTAACCTTCCATGCCAAACTCTTACCCTTTAGGGGCTTCTTAGGGGAAGGAAGCACAGCTACTCATTTTGAATGAGTTTATTGCTCCATTATTTTGTATACCCTCACTCAGGAATCATATACACTAAAAACTATCACATGGGACTATGATCAAGCTATTTTTTTCCAGTGGATAACTAGAAGAGATTCAAATGAAAGTGTGATACTTCATGTTTTTTTCTTTTTTCTGAAGATTATTCAAAAAAAAAATTAGAGAAATCAAGAACCAAACACCATGGGCAGCTAGTGTGGCATAGTGTGTATAGCCTCTGCCTGCGACACTGGCATCCAGTATGGGAACTAGTTGGAGCCCCAGCTGCTCCACTTCCAATCCAGCAGAGAAAGATGATCCAAGTGCTGTGCCCCTGAACTCATGTGGGAGACCTGAATAAAGCTTCGGGCTTCTGGTTTTGACCTGGCAAACCCTGGGCCATTGTGCTCATCTGGAGATAAACCAACAGATAGATCTTTCTCTGTGTCTCTCTCTCCTTAACTCTGAATTTCAAATAAATATATGAGTAAATCTTAAAAACAAGCACACCAAGCCAGCGCCGCGGCTCACTAGGCTAATCCTCCGCCTTGCGGCGCTGGCATCCCGGGTTCTAGTCCCGGTCGGGGAGCCAGATTCTGTCCCGGTTGCCCCTCTTCCAGGCCAGCTCTCTTCTGTGGCCAAGTGCTTGGGCCCTGCACCCCATTGGAGACCAGGATAAGTACCTGGCTCCTGCCATCGGATCAGCGCGGTGCAACGGCAAAGGAAGACCTTTCTCTCTGTCTCTCTCTCTCACTGTCCACTCTGCCTGTCAAAAAATAAAATTAAAACAAACAAACAAGCACACCAAAAGCCAACCAGGAAACTATATGTAAAGCATTATGCCTTCTAAACAGTATATCCCAGACTGCATTATTCAGACAATTAATATACAAAGATGGGAAAGGCAAGCAGTCAAGTCAAAAAAGTCCCTTTTTCACACTGCCATTGGATGCTAACAAACTCATTGCAGTGTGCCCTATCTCCCAAAAGCATGTCATGTCTCAGTGAGTCAAGTGCTCTGTATTTCTCATTCTACAAACAAGCAAAAAGAGATCAAGTCATTCTAGACAAACTGTCACACTCAGCATGAATTTCCTAAAATATAGAGTATAGCAAATGCAATATTTGATGCATAACATATTTATTGAAGTGTTTTTTTCCATGGGAAAAAAAAACAATGATGTGAAAATATTTTAAAAGGCAACCAATTTTACTTTGTGTTAAATTTATATTAAGAAGCTGAATGCTATTTCTCTTTAATTCTATTGATTTTCCAGGAGAAGAAAAATAAAATAAAATAAAACAAAATGAAGTTTTCTCCTTCACCACCTGTCCAGCTAGTAGGAAGGGGAGGGGGACCATGCTAAATACACTTTTAAATTAAATTTCACTAGCTCAAAATATAGTTATGTACTCCTTTGTGACTATGGGGCCTGATCTAGATCACATCTGTAAAACAATAACAGCATTTACAGCTGAATCAACAGGAAGAACTTGGCAGGTAGTGATTGAGTTGCAGAGGACAACTATTGTGCTTGGTTTGAAGGATGAACAACAGATCATTGGTGGGCAAATTACCTCACACACTGAACTGGTATTAGTGGGAATAGCCAAATTCAGTAACAAGATGGATTATTTTTAATGGTGATTTTTTTTTTAACTATGTAATCATTGTTAGGAAACTGGCACAGTTTTTATCTATGGCGTGATCTACACCCTGATTTACATCCTAGGACCTAGCCCCACCCCCATCCTAATGGGATTCGCTGCTCCTGCTTCCCTGCCCGCCCTCCTGCAAAGTTTTAAAAGGGCCTGTTCCTGAACACGTGCTCTCTTGGCTCTCCTCTCCTGCTCTCCTCTCTGGTAGCTTTGGGATCCGCATGGGGGAAAGGCCTATACTTCTGGGAATGGAAAGTTCCTACCTGTACTTCTAGGGAAGAAAAGTCCCTGTCAAGGTCCCCGTGGGTGCCTAAAGGACAACCAATGAGGATCAGACCCGCCTCAACATTGAACCCCCATGCCCTGAATCTATAAAAGGAGCCCTCCCAATCTCTGACGTGTGACTTCCCCGGCCCCGCTCTGTTGGGACCGGGGAACCTGGGCCTGGAGCGGAATCCCAATAAAAGCCTGTGAATTAATTGATTCGTCTGCCTGGGAAGATTTGTTATGCACTGGATACCCTGCACTCTCCTCCTCTCCTCTCTCTTCTCTCTGCTCCCTCTCTTCTCTCCTTGCTAGCTCCTCTCCTCTCTGTCTCTCTTATACTCTCCTTCTCTCCCTTTTTGCCTCTTTGCCCCTTCCCTCCAGCCTGCTGGTTTTCCCCAATAAACCCTTTCCCTTACTCCAGTGTTTGGTGTTTTGTGACGGCCTAACAGAAATATATAACAATCATTAGGTCACATCAGTTTCTTTATTTGAAATTCAGAGCTTAAAATGTTTCCCCTACCTGTTGCAGATGTCATTCTGAGAATTAAATAAGCCAATCGACAAGTATACTGTCTGCATGAAAACTCCTTTTAACTGTAAAGCACTGTAAGGATCCTGTAGATTAACTAAAGGAGCAAAATATCAGGATCAGTGATTTGGGTTTTGGGAAACACGCACTTAAGTAAGTTTTGGCCGCTTACTTGTGGTGGATGTGGATAAGCCACAATTTCTCTAGGCCTCAATTTTCTCATTTATTCAGTAAGCACATTGCTTTATCAATGTCTTCTGGTTACAGCATCTGGTCATAGCTGAGGTTCTCATTTTGTTTAAAACCCAGTTGTCCTCATGATTACATTCTATTGAGTTTTTAATTTGTCCTTCTAATTACATCTCTGCAAAGCCTCTATTTCATTTTATATCTTTTCTTCAGAGAAACAGGGAAATTGTATGATTTTAATCTATGAATAAAGAAAGTCTCTGAAGTTGGACAGCTTGATGCTGATGTAGGACTATAGAGTTAGGTTTAAAAAAATAAAAGACTAGGTATTGCTCAGTTTTTGCTTCATCTACAGCAATATTCAGGTATCAAAAACTAAAGCTATAAACACAGGATCACTCTGTCACCAGAGATATCAGTAGGAAGGTAAGACAATATTTCAAGCAAAGATGAAGCAAGATAGACCTATCTTCTAGGAATTCCCATCATTTTCTGGGACAGCAAAAACACAAAAGGTACAGGATAGATATGGCGAACCTGCTAGGTTTAAAATATATCAAGGGTATATACACAAAATCTGAGATTTCTGGATAGTGAAGAAGACATTTGACATCAACACTTTCTTTAAATATTTTTTTTAAGATTTTATTTATTTACTTGAGAGGCAGAATTACAGACAGATACAGAGAAAGATCTTCCATCCACTGGTTCACTCCCCAAATGGCCACAAGGGCAGCAGAGCTGGGCGAATCTGGTAGAGCTAGGTGAATCTGATGTCAGGAGCTTTTTCTGGGTCTCCTATGCAGGTGCAGGGGCCCAAGCACTTGGGGCATCTTCTACTGCTTTCCCATACTATAAAGAGAACACTGGATTGGAAGAGGAGACAAGACAGGAACAGGTGTCCATGTGGGATACTGGGGCCCCAGGTGGGGCCTCGCCTACTACACTACTACTAGCAGTGCTAGCCCCTTCCTTTAAGTCTTTTAAATTAAGTCTAGAGGGCCGGCGCCGCGGCTCACTAGGCTAATCCTCCGCCTAGCGGCGCCGGCACACCGGGTTCTAGTCCCGGTCGGGGCGCCGGATTCTGTCCTGGTTGCCCCTCTTCCAGGCCAGCCCTCTGCTGTGGCCAGGGAGTGCAGTGGAGGATGGCCCAGGTGCTTGGGCCCTGCACCCCATGGGAGACCAGGAAAAGCACCTGGCTCCTGGCTCCTGCCATCGGATCAGCGCGGTGCGCTGGCCACAGCGCGCTGGCCGCGGCGGCCATTGGAGGGTGAACCAATGGCAAAAGGAAGACCTTTCTCTCTGTCTCTCTCTCTCTCACTGTCCACTCTGCCTGTCAAAAAAAATAAAAAATAAAAAAAAAAAATTAAGTCTAGAAAATATGGCATTGCTACTAAAGTGTTCATGCGTTCCAAGTTTAATTACTGTGAACTGCTGAAGGATGATTAATGGTACTTGGGAATTTTCAGTTTTCTAAAAATCCTACTTCCTTTATTAAATATATTTTTAAATTAAGTGTTGTACAATTGATTAGGAAGTCAAATCCAAAAAGAAAAATTGACATATGCCTTAATGAACTATTTTCAGAACTTTAATCCATATATCTTGGAATTCATTTGCTTAGATCTTCCCTAGTCTCTTTTCTAGGAATTTATCCAGCAAAATGTCTTTTTGAAATTAAATAGCTAGGCAGCTGCTTTCATCTGAATTGAACATTCAGTGGAAAAGAGCAAACCATATATTTATGTGGCATCGAATTGATAATAATTTTATATCTGTGTCCACATAGCTAGGACCAAATTTCTTGATGCCATTGTACATTGACCAGTCAGTGTCTGGATCCCACAGTGGAATAACCCTCTGTGTTATACACAGGGTATAGCCTTCTGTGTGGTTATTTGATTACTCTGAAATGTTACTTTGAATTTCTAAAAATTCCTTTCCAGAGCATTTAACCCCTCTGTTCTTCCACCTAAAACACTAACTACATTGAATTTATATCAAATATAACAGGCAGACATTCGAGTCAGTTAATTCACAAGAACAGAGAGCAGACCCAGCTTGATAAAATGACTGCCTGTGAACTTTAATTCTAAATTCATTAGAGAAGTAAGTCTGTTGTTGATTGTTATGGGCTAGATTGTTTCCCAAAAGAATTCTTATCTGGAAATCCTAACAATTGGATAACTAAGGTAAAAGGAGGCCAAATGGATGAGCCCTAACCCATATGACTCATGTCCTTTAAAGTCAAGATTAGAAGCAGAAACACACCCAGGAAAGACCAAGGGAAAACACAAAGAGAAGACAGCAATCTGCAAGTCAAAATGAGAGGCTCAGAAGAAATTAACCTCTGCCCTATTTAAGGGACAAAGTTCCTAGAGCTTTCCTAGAGCTTTCCTTTATTAAAACCTGCCCTTTCTACCAATATCTGTGTAACTTAAAGTGAACTCCTGTTAAGTACATTTGCCGAAATATTATTAAATGTAGTTTTAATAGGGAAATTCCACTCACGCTAAAGTTCAGCTCTCAATGATTACTCAGATTTTGTGAATGCCTGGACTTCCTTTGTATAGAGCCATATGTGACAATGAAAGATTGGCTCATCTTCCCTACTCAAAGAATGAGGGCCTGAATCACGTGGCCATTTATCTCCCTTAGGAAGAGAGAATGTGCTGTGCACAATTTTGTGAGAGAGTCAAAATAAGGCACCTGTAAGGTGGTAATGCTTTTCTTCCTCATTTACCACCAGATCATATTGTTGGAACATACAATTTCATTCAAAATTAGACAGATATTTTTAAATTAAAGAAATTCTTATTTTACATATGTTTTTACTTAATAAACCAAGTAATTTTCAGTATTATTTGAAAATAATAGATAATAAACATTCAACATCAAAAAGCAAGAAGTTAGGCCGGCGCCGCGGCTCACTAGGCTAATCCTCCGCCTAGCGGCGCCGGCAAACCGGGTTCTAGTCCCGGTTGGGGCGCCGGATTCTGTCCCGGTTGCCCCTCTTCCAGGCCAGCCCTCTGCTGTGGCCCGGGAGTGCAGTGGAGGATGGCCCAGGTGCTTGGGCCCTGCACCCCATGGGAGACCAGGAAAAGCACCTGGTTCCTGGCTCCTGCCATCAGATCAGCGCGGTGCGCCGGCCGCAGCGCGCCGGCCACGGCGGCCATTGGAGGGTGAACCAACGGCAAAAGGAAGACCTTTCTCTCTGTCTCTCTCTCTCACTGTCCACTCTGCCTGTCAAAAAAAATAAAAATAAAAAAAAAAAAAAAAAAGCAAGAAGTTCTGCTGTCTACCTCCTGAAACATACAAATTTATAACCATGGTCTGAACACTGAACAACTCCTACTATCTTTTATAATTTACTATTTTCCATACTTATCATCTCTGAAGTGAGAAGTGTCTTATGACTGTGTTTTGTAATTGTAAATGGTGGCATTTTTGTCTTTCTTAGAAATCTCTCAAAATCAATAACATTTTAGAGTTCATCAAATATAATAGTTCTAAAAAGTAAAATTTAATTAGCTTAGGTTAAAATAAAATTAATGGATCTTCCTTTTACTCTATAGTACAATTATCAAAAGCCTTTCTCTTTTATTCATATGTCCCTTAATTCTTCCCTTTAATATATTTCCAAAATATTGTCTTTAATACTCTCGGTATAGATAGAAATGTACTTCTCTGGTCATTTCCCCAATTTGAGTAGAAAAAGAAAAATTAGGATTCAATTCATTAACTATCTAATGGCATTATATTTTTATTCCTAATGAGGACCAATCACTATATTAGAATACTAGGAGGATATATTATCTCAATATTGTACATTCTATGTTCAGTTAAATGACCAAATCCCTTGGAATTTTGTTACAGACTGCACTGTGCTATCCATCTGCAACCAGTCAGCTGTTAATAATACTTCGCCCTTTCACTTTTCATTCTCTGATCACTTTTCATATTAACTGATGAGCAATCAAAGGCACAGAAATTTTTAAACTTTTGCATAGATTTATCAAATAAGCTTTTCCATGAACATTTTATTTTTTTCTTTAAAGATTTTTTTATTAATATAAAGAGAACAGATTTAAAGTATTTCATGAGTACAATTCTAAAAAGATGCCATAGTGCTGCCCCTCCTTCTCTCCCTCCCACATTCCCTTTCCTTACTTCCTTTCTTTTTTTCTTAATTTTTGCAAACATCATTTCAATCCACTCTATAATCTTGGGTTTAACACATGTTCTACAAATCTGAAATGAAGTTACAATGACATAACTAAGTTATCAAAAGAAAAATCTATTCCTTTAACAATCATTTTGTATCAATACCAAAATAATAGTTTCTCTACTTTTTTTTTTTTTTTTTTTTTTTTTTTGACAGACAGAGTGGACAGTGAGAGAGAGAGACAGAGAGAAAGGTCTTCCTTTGCCGTTGGTTCACCCTCCAATGGCCGCCGCGGCCGGCGCACCGCGCTGATCCGATGGCAGGAGCCAGGAGCCAGGTGCTTTTCCTGGTCTCCCATGGGGTGCAGGGCCCAAGCACCTGGGCCATCCTCCACTGCACTCCCTGGCCACAGCAGAGAGCTGGCCTGGAAGAGGGGCAACCGGGACAGAATCCGGCGCCCCGACCGGGACTAGAACCCGGTTTGCCGGCGCCGCTAGGTGGAGGATTAGCCTATTGAGCCGCGGCGCCGGCCTTAGTTTCTCTACTTTTTTATTTATTTATTTATTTTTTATTTTTTAACAGGCAGAGTTAGACAGTGAGAGAGAGAGGCAGAGAGAAAGGTCTTCCTTTTTCCATTGGTTCAACCCCAAGTGGCCACTATGGCTGGCGCATTGCAGCCAGCGTGCTACACCGATCCCAAGCCAGGAGCCAGGTGCTTCCTCCCGGTCTCCCATGCGGGTGCAGGGCTCAAGGACCTGGGCCATCCTCCACTGCACTGCCGGGCCACAGCAGAGAGCTGGACTGGAAGAGGGGCAACCGGAACAGAATCCAGCGCCCCGACCGGGACTAGAACCCAGGGTGCTGGCACGGCAGGCAGAGGATTAGCCTAGTGAGCCAAGGCGCCAGCTCCTCTCTTCTTTTCAATGCAAAATCTGCATCTGAAAATTGCCAGAGATTGATTAAACTCATAATGGACTAGATGCTTTTACTGTTGGGAATTTTAAACCCTATAAAGTATAACCTTTAAAAAATTCAAATCAATTATGCTTTGTAGGTTTTCCAAAATTACAGTGGTATATTCATTTACTTCACAAATATTTAATGCACCAAATATTTTGTACCAAATTAAATTTACATTTTAACTCTTTTTGCACAAACTTTGTGAAGTCCCCTAGTATTTCCCACATTTATACTAAAGTATTTTTCATCTTCCCACACTATATCAAGCACAGTGGTGATCACTTGTGGTTTTCTCAGCAATGCCTTTTGTTTTATCAGTTAACTTAGTGGTTTCTAATTATACACATTTTCCCCACAGGAGACATACATTTAACTCTTCACTGATTTCCTGTTGAAAATCTTTGTAGAAAGGAAGGAAAAAGTACAAAGATGGATGGATGTTCTAAACTGTTTAAGAATTCTCAATTGTACAACTCTGTGGTTCTTATCAGTCTATTAATTTTATTTTTTCACTCTCAATCAGCATCTATTCATTTTTAAGATATTATTTCAGAAATTGCCATCTTAAGGAAACTACAAATAAGGCATTATCAACATGTCCATTATACACTGCATCTGGTTTTTATTATTTTTATCCTCATCTCCTTTACTGAGAATAGTTGTCTTTCTTTTTTTGATGCTCAATTTCAATAATTTGCCTCATTTGACAGATTGTTTATTAAATCTCTTCATTTCTAAAATGTTCTTACTTTGATTGCTTAAAAAAAAAACCCTCCTCTTTAAGAACTGATTGCCTGGAAGTATTCCAGTCCAATCAATTGCTTTTCATATACTCTCTAGAAGAGTTTTCTTAGTCAATAAACTTAACATCCTACAGTATATTCCTTTCTTGTAATCCTCTTCTCATTTCACTTTAGATCCCAAATTCTTTCCCAATAGTATCTAGAATTTATGCAGCTCATTCTTTTGTATACTTTGAGTCCATATGAAGTCAATATTAATGCTGTTTTCCAAGTAATTGCAACTTTCCCTGAAAAAGGTGGGTTAAACATAGAGCAGTAAGTCATATTGTTCTTTTTTTTTTTTTTTTTTTTGACAGGCAGAGTGGACAATGAGAGAGAGAGACAAAAGAAAGGTCTTCCTTTTCCGTTGGTTCACCCCCCAATGGCCGCTGTGGCCAGCGCACTGCGCTGATCCGAAGCCAGGAGCCAGGTGCTTCTCCTGGTCTCCCATGCGGGTGCAGGGCCCAAGGACCTGGGCCATCCTCCACTGCCCTCCCAAACCACAGCAGAGAGCTGGACTGGAAGAGGAGCAGCCTGGACTAGGACCCAGTGTGCTGGCACCACAGGCATAGGATTAGCCTATTGAACGGCGGCACCGGCCCAACATTCCTAATTTTGTAGCACAGCTCTCCAATCTCTGTCTCTGTTTTCACATGATATTCCTCATTCTATATGTCTGTGTGTCCAAATCTGTGTCTTCTTTCACTTATAACTGCACCAGTTAATGGGTTTAGTACCCACACTAATCCAATATGACCTCACCTTAGCTTGATTGCATTTGCAAAGACACCATTTCTTTTTTTTTTAACTTTTATTTAGTAAATATAAATTTCCAAAGTACAGTTAATGTATTACAATGGCTTTTCCCCCATAACTTCCCTCCCACCAGCAACCCTCCCATCTCCCCCTCTCTCTCCCCTTCCAGTCACATCAAGATTCATTTTCAATTATCTTTATATACAGAAGATCAATATATTAAGTAAAGATTTCATCAGTTTACACCCACACAGAATATAAAGTGTAAAATACTGTTTGAGTACTAGTTATAGCTTTAATTCACATTGAACAACACATTAAGGACAGAGATCCTACATGAGGAGTAAGTGCACAGTGACTCCTATTGCTGACTTAACAATTTGACACTCTTGTTTATGGCATCAGTAATCTCCCTAGGCTCTTGTCATGAGTTGCCAAGGCTATGGAAGCCTTTTGAGTTCACCGACTTCGATCTTATTTACACAAGGTCATAGTCAAAAAAATGTGCAAAGACCCTATTTCTAAATAAATTCAGATCCATAGGCATGGGGATTAAACATTTTTAGGTGATACAGTGCAAACAATGACAGATAAAGATACAAAAATGCTTACAAAGAAAATATACAAATATCAAAGGATGAAACAATTTAGGAAAATTAATAAAGCCTTCATATATATTTATGGAAAATGTATTTATTTTCTAGCTACAAGAGTCACATTGTGACAGGTATTGTATTATACTTCCACATAATTTTGTTAAGAAAACTATGACTATACTTCATTTCCAAACAGTACCTCTAATAGGGTTCTATGAAATTTTATATAATATATTGCATTTTACTAAATATGAGACGTTTAAAGTTTAATTTTTTGATTAATTGTTCATACTAAAATGCAGTCATAACCACTGTTATTTTAAATACATTGTTTCTTCTTAGAATTTTTTAATTTAAAATGATGCCTTTCAGTAATAGTTTTCTTTATAAAATGAGGATTCTATATCTTAGTATTATCTTATAAGGCTTTTGTTTCAGAAAGAAAGGAAATTTTTAACTTCCGTATCACTGTGATCTTCTTATATGGTAAAGATTCTTCTATTTTAGAATATTAATTGTTGAACTTGCCTGGCACTTACAACAGAAATTAACAGGTAACACTTTCTTGAAAGAAACTAACAATTATGTAGACACATTATTTACTTTAAAACAGAGTACTTAGCACTATTGAGGTGTATATCACCCCACCTTAGATTAGTAGGTGCTCAAGAAACTGGGACAGCTGAAACAAAATTTCCAAACTATAAAGGAATCAACATATGTTTATTTTTAGTGTTTATATGTGCATTAATATTTCTAAAATGATAGTTAGCAAACATACTTAGAACTAATGATTGTGGATAAAATCTACGTGTCTAAATATTTCTATTTCTATTTCTCATTTTTCTTATTGCTCACATCCTGGTGTGTGTACATGCTTCTCTCTCTTTGTTATGTGTGTGTGTGTCTATTTCTGATTTTAAATTCAACTTTATCCTTTGTCTCGGTTATTTTGTGTGCTCTTCTCTGTAGGAATCTCTTTGACTTACCAAGCTATTTTCCTTTTCAGAAAGTGTTGAATACTCTGACACACTCATCATCTAGAAAAGGAGTGAAATAAATGTGCACAATACTTTTTATATACCTACTTAAAATTAATATATACTGCAAATAAGTACAGAGAAGTAAAATAAAGAAGTGTAAGGTTTGCCACAAAGTTTTTTATTTTTTTTTTTTAATTACACATGCTACCTTACGCATGGGATGATATCCTGTGTTTCCCTGCACCAGACTTGTGTGCCCAAGGAGATTTGAATGGTCCTGAAGGCAGTTCTCACCTTCTGATTCAGAAACTTTCACACATATATGGATCTTAAGTTCTCTTATATTCCTAGTTTTGTATTTCCTCTTTCCATGTGCGTGCATTTATTCTTTCCACGCAATGACCTCATGGTCATCACAGTCTCAAAGTGGGATCTCATGGCTGAAGCCACCTTCTTATTCTGTTCAACTTGCTCCCTGCCTCCATCTTACCAACTTTCAAATTGTTATTCCCTTGAGAAGATTCTTCTAAGTAATTAAAAGAACAGTACTTATTTTCCTTGTATTCAAGTAATTATTTCATTGCCTCTACTCCAAACCATTTTTTCTTAATGCAGTAATACACATTTGTGAGTAATTTTACAATTACTTCCCTGTGAACTTATGTAATTACATTTTATTTATTTGGATCATAACTAGCTTTTTGATTATTTGTGGAAAATAAAGATATAACACTTCTGAATTTCTCTGCATATTAAAACGAATTTAAGATAACTTTGCCCTGTTAAAGATCTCTTTAGTAATTATATAGTCATGTGAATGAATAACAGAAATATGAACCGGCTACAAAAAGTTCATGGAAAAATTGAATTAAAAGGTAATATCAATTTCCCATGAATGTTTTGAAGTCTTCTCAGTTTACATATAATAAAGTGTCTGATATAGAATTGAGATTCAAAAACACATTTAACACTAGTATATTATGAAAATCACATACTTATTAGGATGAAATCTGACCATGGCTTCTGCCTTCCAAGGGCAATGGTAGGGGGTGGCATGACTCACAGTAGATGACATTGGGTGTCATTCTTTCCTGCTGTCAGAGGCAGAGGAGGAAAGGAACCCTAGCTACATTTCATATCTTCAGTAGTTTTTGTGTTAAGTGTGAGTCCTTATATTGATATGTGAGGAAGGTGTCTGTGTGTGTGTGTGTGTGTGTGTGCATTTTAAGGCAGAATAATCAGAGAGGTGTTAAGTTTTGCTTAAGTTAAACAACGTAAGCTCTGGCCCAAGCAAGAGGTGGAAGGAGTTAATGTTCATGTACTTTTTATATTCACCTGAATGAGAGGCCTTCTAGGGCAGAGTTGTGCCTAGGGCACTGACTGCTAAGGGCTCTATGCTTTGGGAGAGGAGGGCACTTGCTCTTCTTTAGAGAACACGCAGCCGAATGTGGTGACTAAAGAAAGCCGGTAGCTCTTACAGGGGAGATGGGAGCAACTGCCCTCCCATTTCACTGTGTCATAATTCAATATACAACAGGTAAACTAGTCCCCATCAATCATTCACCCATGCGGTCATCCATTTCCCATGCAATTACTTCTTCATGAATGTCCCCTATAACCCTGTTGATAACAAATATGTGCCTAAATGCATACCACATTCCACTTCTACCACAACACTCAAAAGTTGCAACAAATTTGCCTTTTATTACTTTTCATTGAAAAAGAGGCATACAGAGTAATACATCTTCTGTTACTCATTTAATTTTTTATTTCTGAGAGCAGGGGAGTGCCCATGCTAATTTCTCTGAGGGAAAAGTCCCTTTAGGAATCCCTTAGGACAGAGACTGAAATCAGGTTTAGAGTTTCGTAGGCACATACAGGTAGCGGGAAATTCATGAAAATGATCCCATTATGCATAAGAATAACATAATGGGAAGATTCAAGTTGGGGATAAGCATGCTTGAAGATACAGCTTTAATTGACAGAGGAACACAGTTTGAGGCCAAAATACTGCTAAGGGAGAAGCTGACTTCTAACTAGAAATAAGACAGATATGCAAAAATCAATAAAAAAGAATTCCATCATCAGAAAATGCCTTATGAAGAAAAGCACTTTTTTTTTTTTTGACAGGCAGAGTTACACAGTGAGAGAGAGAGAGAGAGAGAGAGAGAGAGAAAAGTCTTCCTTTTTCCGTTGGTTCACCCCCCAAGTGGCCGCTATGGCAAGCGGCCGGCACGCTGCGCTGATCCAAAGCCGGGAGCCAGGTGCTTCCTCCTAGCCTCCCATGCGGGTGCAGGGCCGAAGGACCTGGGCCATCCTCCACTGCACTTCTGGGCCACAGCAGAGAGCTAGACTGGAAGAGGAGCAACCAGTACAGAATCTGGTGCCCTGACTGGGACTAGAACCCAGGGTGCTGGCGTGGCAGGAGGAGAATTAGCCTAGTGAGCCACAGCGCCGGCCCGAAGAAAAGCTCTTGATTCATTTCATGAGTCACACCTGCAGCTCTGCTCGCTGAAGGTTTCTCTGCTCCTGTGGAGACTGACACTGAAATGAAATATAAATGAGAAACATATTTTTGGCATTTCATAAACCTCAAACTGTCCAAGAATAGGGATGTCACGCTCACAAAGGACTCATTCCAGATTCTACTTCTGCTTCTGTTGTCTCAGATGAAAAGGCTCAAAGCAAGGCAGTGAAGTTCGGAGTGATTTGGAGCACCCACAGCTGACTTGTGGGGTAAACAATGATGGCTTTACACTGGAAGAATTCAGAACACTGCAGAGCTCACTGTGACAGCAGCTGGTCAATGTGGACTTATTGTGGAATCAGAGGGCCAATTAGCTACCACAGGAAGAGAAAGAACTGTTGTCTATCTGTTACTCTGGATAGATGGGAATAATCACTCATAGTCACAAGCCTAGGAATTATTAGAATTAGTACATAAGATTATTAGAATTACTAGAATTAGTACATAATTCTTGGGGGCTATCTTAGAATTCAGTCTTCCACAGACCACTTTCTGATTCCAGTGTCTCACGTCCTGTCTCAAATATCCTCAGCTTCCCAAGAATCCCAGCATCAGCTCAGTGCTGCAAATTTCATAAAGCTCAAATCAGATAGGAAGAATGAGGCCCCTGTGAGCTATAGGTGTAGCTTCCGGGACAACATTTCTATCTGCTCATGAACTTGTGAACCTGAGACAAATTGCTCTTCTCGGTACTCTCAACATTCTAAGGAAGGCCAGGCATACGATGACAGCTTTAGACATTTTAGTTCAAAATGAAGACTGTGAAGCACAAAGATGGTTTATTTCCTTAAATATTTATTTATTTGAGAGGTAGAGTTACAGACAGTGAGAGGGAGAGACAGAGAAAGGTCTCCCATCCACTGGTTCACTCCCCAGATGGCTGCAATGGCCAGAGCTGTGCCAATCCGAAGCCAGGAGCCAGGAGCCTCTTCCGGGTGACCCACACGGGTGCAGGGGCCCAAGGACTTGGGCCATCTTCTACTGCATTCCTAGGCTATAGCAGAGAGCTGGATCGGAAGAGGAGCAGCCGGGACTAGAAGCGGCACCCATGCGGGATGCCGACACTACAGGTAGAGGAGCAACCTGTGCCGCAACACTGGCCCCAAGAAGTTTTGAAAACATTTTGGAAATACACTTTGGGAAATGGAAATTCTGGCTTTTCTTGAGGGTGTCAATACCTGGGAGTAACTCCCTAGGGTTCTCTGAGCTCTCAGCTCTACTTTGAGGCTATTTGCCCTGCCCTCAGAATTATCCTTTTGTTCTCATATTTCATGTGCTAACATCTTTGAAGCAGAATGGTTTTATCAGTCTGATTCCAGCCCCTCTCCAGAGCTTTCACTTCAAACTGGCAGTATACTTACTGATATAAATTTCTTAAGAATCTGTGATCTTCTACGAATTGCACTGGTTTAACTCCGTTAGCCAACAGCTGCACTCACACAATTTTTTGAGATAATTCTTTCTCTATTTTTGACTCCTATTGAGCTGACTGAGGAACAAAATCCTTAAGCTTCCTAGTGGTCTCCGTAATCTATCAAAAGGACAGTTATGTGACAGAATTTTCTGACCCTTTGCTCTCTCTGAGGTTTTAGTATGAGTTTATATCACCTCACTCTCCAGCCATTTCTTGAGACACTTTCATAAGTGATTTCTTCACCTTGGCATCTTTTGCCATCTGAATAGGCTAGAAATACCCAAGTTACCATGACCTAGTTCCTTTTTGATTCTAAGCCCGTCCCTTATTTTACTTGCCTTTATTGCATTTTACTAGAAGCTACAAAAAGAACCCAGGGCATATCTGAAACACTTTACTTGGGAAATCTCATCACCTTTATGTCCAAGTTCATGACTTACACAATGCTTGCCACACAGCTGCAGGACAACCTCACTATGCTTTCAGCTACAGAACAAGAGGAATCTCTCCCTTCTTTCTGCTGGTAATAAAATAAAATTCCTTTTGAGCCTGTAAAGACAATCTTTTTTAAAATTTATTTATTTGTGAATATATATATATATATATATATTCTTTGTATGTATGTCTGTATCTATCTATCTATCTACCATCTATCTACATTTGTGTATATATATAGATAAATAGAGAGAAAGAGAAAGAAAGATCCCATATGTTTGTACACTCCCCACTGCACACAATATCCCCAGACTAGGGGAAAGCTGAGATCTAGAAGCAAATTATCACATACATATTGAAAATTCAAGTGTTGTCCAGAACATGTTCTCACATAGGGATTCTGGGAATAAAACCACTTCCAAGATGAGTCTTGCTCATTTTGAGTTGGCAGAATTCATGTCCTTGTGATTATGGAACTGAGGTTCTGTTTCCTTGATTGCTCTGTCTTAGTGCCGGCCTCAAGTTAAGAGTTGCCTCTACTCCTTGTCATGCGGCTCATTCCATCTTCAAGCTAATTATAGTACAGTAATTAATTTTATATGTTGAATCACTGGCTGTTTCTTACAGTGCTCATGTAATAGTCATCATGTAGGCAGAGTGGCAGCAAAGAGGAACTGAGAACTGCTTCACTCAAATCCCACCCGGACCATGCTGGACCACCATGACTGCAGATTCAGTGCACCCTCTCCCCATCATGAACCTGACTCTCACTTTCCACCATGCACTTTGCACTTGGCATCATGACATCCCCTAGCTTCTAACACACGCTTTGCAACCATGAGTCCACCATATGCCATGGAACTCACAGAGATCACCACATGCGCTGCAGCTCCACACAAAATTCTGCCTCTGAATATTCAGTTCAGCCCTACCCTGGGCACTGTCCCTGTGCTAGGAAAGAATGACCTCCAGTCTTGTAAATTACAGCACTCAGTTTCTCCTGAGGTTGCTCATACTCCCATCAGAGTGTGTATTTTCCTTTTGGCTCTAAATAAGTCTTGCATTCCTGTTTCCCCTTTTATATCTCTTTAGAGCAAGGCTAGTGTGGCAAGGGGTGGTCTAACTCTCTGACCCCCAACTTCCTGCAACAGTCAAGCCCACCTGGGTAGTCTCCCTAACGTAAAAGTCAACTGATTTAGAACCTCATTACTTATACAATATTCCTATTGAGATATAAGATAGCATGATAATGGGAGTAAAATCCTTCATGTTCACCAACCTTTGGCTTTTTTAGTTCTTGCATAATAGCAGGTAAGGGCAATTACATCCACTGAAATTTTTGTCTACTAGAACACTCTAATATCATAACATTCTGTGAAAGCTGTTGCTTCCAACTATTTCTTCAACAGCCTGTTGAAAGTTTAGCAACCTCCACATGCCTGACTTTTTTCCTCTAGAGGTTAAGTGATTGAGGGCTTGGCTTGAATATCTATCGGATATTTGGCTGTTATAGTTTTTAGATCTGTCCTGGTCAGTGAGAGTTCATGCTAATGGATAGATAGGTGACTTCCTTTGATGCAACCATGGTTTTCCTATTCATGTGCTCTATATGCAAGCACTGGAGTATGTAATGACAAATGCAAGCTAGAGGAGACAGTTTATCTATTTGG
This sequence comes from Oryctolagus cuniculus, assembly GCF_964237555.1. NCBI lineage: Eukaryota > Metazoa > Chordata > Mammalia > Lagomorpha > Leporidae > Oryctolagus > Oryctolagus cuniculus. The sequence continues at coordinate 121,508,953 of NC_091436.1, read as the reverse complement.
TTATTGGTGGCTCTAATGGAGTAAATGTATACTAGTGATCCTTGATATATATGATACAAATTTCTTTAATTTTGTGCCCACTTATATAAGTCAGTCTGTATGGTTCTTTTCCATATCACCTTATGTTGGGCTGAGTTTCCATATCACCTTGTTTCGGCTTTCCAAAAGCTATGTTTACCTCATAATCCCTAGAACCTGTGTAAGTTAAAATTTGGGACAATAATCTTTCAGATATACTTAAGTTAAAGATCTTGAAGACATCATTCCATATTATTCTTGTGCTCACTAAATACAATGACAAGTATCATTATAAGATATATACAGCAGAGAAGACAGAATGAAAGACATGAGGAGTAGGCAATAGGAAAACCAACATAGAAATTGGTGCAATGTGACCACAATTAAAACCAACATTTTGACTCCCAACTGCTGACCCCTATGTGAATGCATTCCTTTTGCTGACAGTCACCAAGTTTTAGTGACTTTGTAAGCCATTGCTAGGATTTAATAGTCCATGTTTTCTTGAACTTCCAATATTTTTGGGCCCCTGAACAATAGCCAAGCTACTTATTTTCACAAAGAGTACATTATCCCACCCATTATTCTGTCCTTAGGAGAATTTTAAGCATCATTGCTAAATGGGATGATAGTGAAACTATAATCCACCTTCCACTATATATGGCTCAAGCAGTAGGACCACTTTTACTGCAACCTTGTCTTGTTGTATACCTGCTTTGTTATCTAGTTAATAGGTTAGAGCATTATTCACAAATTTTAGAACCTGAGGGATTAACCAGGCATTATTTTCCCTTCTTAGTAATGAAGGTGTTGGATTCAGCAATGTATTATTTTTTTAGAAGTGATGCCTTAACATTTTATAGGTCACTGATCCTTTACAAAATTTCCCATGGAAACCCTTGAATATAGATGCTATCTCCCAATCTCTAGAAATATATGTATCTTACTAAAGCTTCCAATATACCTTTTAGTTGGTGCTCATGCTGTTCTAATGAAACAGTTTATTCAATATACTATTGAAATACAGATAATTCAGGTCTAGACGTCCTCTCAGATAATATGACACTGGCAAAACAATCACAAAGCTATGGGAACAAATGTAAATGCATTTGGTTATTTATCCAATGTCAGTGCAAACTTTTTCTGATCCTCCTTTCTGATAAGTATGGAAATAAATACATATAGCATATCAATGACCAAATACTATATAACCCAATCTATGTTAATTTGCCATAGCAAAGGTAATATCTGACATAGGGGCTACAATGGTTTGTTTTGTCGTAGTCCACTCTCATTGTACATGTTCTGCCTGACTTTTATGGTGGTCAGACTAGTGAATTAAATGACACTATGGCAAAAATTTTACTACATGCTTTATATCTTAAAGGTTGGTATTAATCTCTATTATAACTTCAAAAATGTAATATAATTTCTGATTTAATGTCTTTATATAATACAGTTGATTAGAATGTTGGCAGTTTCAGAATTTTCCAATTTCTCTTCTCCACTAAAATAGTCCTAACCCTACACACTGATCAATACAAAGTTTATTTTTACTAATTATAAGTATGTGAACTTTGGTTATACATATGGACCACTAGCTAGAATAATTGACCTATTGTACCCTTTGAATCCAAAGTCAATTGATAAGTGGTATTTGAGCCTCTACTTTGAGAGTGAAGTCATAATGATGCTTTGGTTTTCTGGCTACCAGTGCCCACGTCCTTTGTCAAGCAGTCCCCGCGATATTTGCTTATCAACCTTTTCCTGATATACAGTTACCAAGTCAATGGTCTTATGTGTCTTTGGGGGGATGCTGTGGAATCATTACCCAACTATCTACTTGCTGTGATATTGCAAGGATATTTCTCTCAGAAAGGCTACTAATACTTCAGTCGGTGGTTCCTGGGTCTAAAAACTAAATACAGTCCGGAAACTGATCTGAGAAAAGAGACACGTTTTTATTGAGATGTCTGTACTAAGCCTCTTTATTACTATATGATTTCCTTTGGCTATGGAGATGGAGTGGCATAAATGTTGGCTGCCAGTATTACCTTTCTGTGTAGATAGTCAAGCTCTATCAATTATTTCCACAGCTTTCTATGAGTTATGCTCATCAACTGACTCTTTGATCTTGCTAGGCATTGCTATAACTGCACCTACTTCGTTTCTTTGGGAGAAACATTACGATTCACCTTCTTTTGTTTTAGTTTTCAGTAACATATATTGCAAGCAGAGGCCCATTAATGTAACAACATCTCTCATTACAAACCCCACACTTTCTTGCCTTAACCATATTTATTTTCAACAGTTTGCAACCATATTTATTGATGTGTTGCCCAGAGGGAAGATGCTAAAGATCTGAAGGAGATGTGTATGTCCTGTATAATATAGGCTTTGATTTTGTTTTCAGGTAAACTGAGAATTCAAACCTTTGATGGGAATGAATGGACCAATTTGCTATCTCAATGATACACACTGATGTTGGTGTTATTCTTCCTTGCATCAGGGTTCTGTACTTTTTAATTAGGGACCCTCCCTTGGTCTGACAGAACTATTAAGATTTAGAGATAAAAACTTTCCAGGGCTCCTTTTAACATTAAGTGATGGGCTGCATCCCAAGCTTTTTCAATCTTCTGCTTGCAATTGAATATCTCATTAAATGCTAAGAAATTTTCTCCTCTTAATTTGTTATTAAGAACCCTGGGCTAAAAATTGTATACATACTATATATCAAATGCTTGCAGCAACAAACTTCTCAGTATAATTTCTCCTACATTTCTCAAACACTTGAGAAAAACTTGCCAGTTTTTTCCTTCTATTAGATATATCATCCCTGTTAGCCTCCAGGCAAAGATATAAATTGTGGCACTACCATCTGCTATGAGTTGTTCGTACTGCACTTTCATCAGTGGTAGGTCTCCTACTGCTGGTGAGCTGGAAGTCAAACCAGCTCCATAATCCTATTTTCAGACATACTTCTTTAGACTATTTCTGGGACCAGGTTTCTTAGAGAGCAGATTTTTACCAAGAAATTTGCAAGTAGGGAATTGTATAGGGAGTGCTCTTGAGATCAGCCCATTTAGGGTGGTAAATGAAATAGAATTGACTGAGGTATTAAACTGGACTGTGATAAAGTTGAAACAGGGTTCTTAGATGATTATTTGGTGATAACTGGAAATGAGATCTTTGCAGTTGACCCAAATAGGAGTGAGACTTCATTTTTCCCTGGATCTACAAATTAAAACCTTGAGTGGGACAGGTGTTTTCAGTCAAAGCTAAGTGCCAGAGAAGTACTCAGCTAGAAGCTATCCACTAACCATCACCTCTGCAGCTGCCATGATGAGCAATGTAGCCTTGAAGAGTAAGAACTACAGATGTATCACATCCACTACAATGATAGTCTAATATCATAATAAATGATTCTATTTTCTTTGCATTCTGTCTTTTAGTATCTCATACACACTTTCTATAATCTCACTTTCTACAATCTCTATTGATTTAGCCCAAAGTTTAGACTCACATACTCTCATTATCTCAATGTGACATTTTATCATAATTTTAAAAAAATATGTCACCAGGTTGTAGACAAAATATTTGTGTCATAACAAAACTCATATGTTGAAACTCTAACCCCTAATGTGATGGTTTTTGGAAATGAGGACTCTAGGAGGAAATCAGGGCTAGATTAGTTTGTGGACCTCATAAGATTAGAGAGAAAGATCTCAATCTCTCTCCCTCTCCCTCCCTCCCTCCTCCTTATACTCTACTTCTCTGTCTCCCTCTCCCTCTCTCTCCCCTATTTGCATACACTGAGAATAGAGCACATGAGGACACAGTAGGAAGTCACACATATACAAATCAGGAAGAGAGGTTTCACAAGGAACTGAATTAGCTGGCAGCTTGATCTTGGTCTTTCCATCCTTTAAAACAATGAGAAAATAATTTTTATTAGTTTATTTGAAAGATATGGAGAAAGAGAAACATAGAGGGATCTCCTATCAGCTGGTTCACTTCCCAAATGATGACAGTTAGGTCTGGTCCAGGCCAAAGCCAGGAGCCAGGAACTCTATTTTGATGAGAGGCAGGTGCCATCATCTGCTGCCTTCCAAAGCATATTAGACAGAAGCTGGCTTGGAAGCAGAGCAGTGGGGACTTAATCCAGCACTCTGGTATGCAATGCTGGTGTCTCAAACAATAGTTTATCCTGCTGTGCTATAACACTGATCCACAAATTTGTTGTTTAGCAAAATATCAGTGTATAGAGTTGTGTTAGCTCAAGCTAAGGCTGTGATATAAACACAGAGGAAACAGTGTGAACATGTAAGAGCAAGATCATGAGACAAGAAAGGAAGCTGTATAAAGAGGGCTATTCAAAGCCAAAAATAAAAGGTACAGATTCCACTCACAGACTTAAGCCTTGTAAGATTTCCTGAACAGTATAATTGTATGACAACTCTGAAGAAAATTGATGTCTCATTATGTTTCAAATATTATCCCCAGGGAAAAAAAGATACCTGACTGATTTACGTAAGTTATTTTTTAAAGGCTAATCATCTGACTAACCTACAAAGTTTATTTTCCCAAATAACTTTAAGAGACATATTTTATTTCTTTCTTTTCATGAATTGTTGCTGCTGGTATTGTTTATGAAATTTCCCACAGTATTCTCATACTAAGAGCAATATAAACCATTGTGTCCAATATAATAAAAATAAAAATTTTAATTTATTTATTACATGTGTTTGTAATGCCAGGTGTCATTATCCTGACAATTTTTTCTCATTCCCTTCAGTAAAATTTTGAACTCTATATTTTGATAGTAATGCATTTGCTTTATTCCAGATTCTTGGTCTGGATTTATACAACGACTAGTTTATGTTTCCTGCTTCCTCATTTTTCCCTTTCACACTCACAAATCATTAACTTCTGCTAGAATACTTATCTCCATTCTGCTTTGACTTATATATTGAATTTTAATATGTTGGTGACAAAGTCTCTATATTTGGAACAGAAATATATATTTATAAAATAAAGCAGATTTAAAGATTGACTTAAGTGGCACATTTTTCTTGAGACGGATGTGCTTTTTGGGCTGTTTGAATCCTACTGAAACAAAAAGCTGTTGCATTTTCAGATTGGCGTTATAAAGCCAAAACAACAATATCAAGAGGAACAAAAATTCTTCAACTGCTTCTCAGTAGAGGGGTTCACATTTTTTTCTTCAGTTCTGTTTCTCATTGTGAAACATTATTTACTACATATAAATGCCTTATGTATACATTTATACTTTCTCCTTTAGGTAAATTTCTATAATGCTTTGTTTTCCAGTCTTTACAAATAAAAACAAAATTTGTTTTATCTTCTCCATCATAAATTCATTCTTTTTTCTTCTTTTTTTTAGCCAATAGAAAAACAACTGTTCCCCAAGAGCATAGACAAGAGTTATAAACAATAATCAAATCTCAAAATGAATCTCACTTACATACATTACTTTTTTATTCTGTATATTAGTTACATAAATCAGGAAAAACCTATGATATTTGTATTCTTGGGACTGCCCTTTTTCACTAAACTTAATGGTCTCCAAGTGCATATATTTTGTTGTGAATGAATTTCATTTTTTATGGCTGAGTTTCCATCATGTATAGGAAACACTCAACAAAGTAAAGAGGCAACTCACAAAATGGGAGAAAATATGTACAAGCTATATATCTGATAAAGGATTAATATCCAGGACATATAAGGAGCTCAAGAAACTCAACAACCTTGAAGAAAGCACTCCAGTTAAGAAATGAACAATTCCACCATGATATGCAAATAAAAATCACAATGAGGTTTCACCTCACTCCAGTCAGAATGGCTATCATTCAAAAACCAAAAGATAACAAATGCTGGGGATTTGTGGATAATACACCACAAATCCATTCTTGAATAAACTAACACTTACAGCTGAAGATTACTTTTCTGATACATTTCCTTCCATTATTCATCTTTTTCTAATTCTATAATATACATTATACATATTTTTCTAATTCTTTATCTGTAGATTTGTTTCATTTGAATTCATATTTTCTTTATTTTGATCTCTGGTATTTTTTGATAGTGTTTTAGTATCGCATGAGTTAAACTTCTGAGTTTTTTCTTTCTTTTCTTGCATATGAATATTCAATTATCATAGCACCATCTGTCAAAAGAACCATCCTATATATACTGCATAATTATGTCTTTGTTTTTGCTATTGTTGAAAACTAATTGACCTTAAATATGAGGGCTTATTTCCAGAATTATTAAAAACATAAAGCAGTATAAAATTTTGAATCCCTAAATAACAGAATTAATGACATATATAATAAAATTATTTTTTGTACTATTAATTTCCAGAGGAAATTTGATGCATCAAGATATAAATAAAATAGTGAAAGTATAATAAATTCTATTTTATCCATCTCAATAATCATAACACAATAACAGGTATTTACTGAATGTTTGATATGTGTCAATATGTTAATGTGTTCCTAAGCACTGTACATATACTATCTTACTTAATCACAGAATAACTTGATTGGTTTTATTTTCTCTTGCTCAAATTTTACAAAGACGGGAACCAGCGTGTGGCACAGTGGGTTAATCTTCCTCCTGCAGTGCCAGAATCCCATATGGGTGCCAGTTCTAGTCCCGGCTGCTTCTCTTCCAATCCAGCTCTCTGCTGTGGCCTGGGAAAGCAGTAGAAGATGGCCCAGGTTCTTGGGCTCCTGTACCCACGTGTGAGACCAGGAAGAGGCTCCTGGCTCCAGGCTTTGGATCGGCGCAGTTCCAGCCGTTGCAGCCATTTGGGGAGTGAAGCAACGGAAGGAAGTCCTCTCTCTCAGTTTTTCCCACTCACTGTCTGCAACTCTGCCTCTCAAATAACTAAATAAAAATCTTAAAAAAAATTTACAAAGATGTAAACATATGAGTTATATAATAAACCAACATTATAAACTGTATCATCCAGGGTCTAGTTGAAGAAAGCAATATCAATTCTAGGTATTATATAAAAAATATTTGCAAACTATGCAACAGATAAAGGGTTGATAACCAGAATCTACAAAGAAATCAAGAAACTCCACAAGATCAAAACAAACAACCCACTTAAGAGATGGGCCAAGGACCTCAATAGACATTTTTCAAAAGAGGAAATCCAAATGGCCAACAGACACATGAAAAAATGTTCAAGATCACTAGCAATCAGGGAAATGCAAATCAAAACCACAATGAGGTTCTACCTCACCCCAGTTAGAATGGCTCACATGCAGAAATCTACCAACAACAGATGCTGGCGAGGATGTGGGGAAAAAGGGACACTAACCCACTGTTGGTGGGAATGCAAACTGGTCAAGCCACTATGGAAGTCAGTCTGGAGATTCCTCAGAAACCTGAATATAACCCTACCATTCAACCCAGCCATCCCACTCCTTGGAATTTACCCAAAGGAAATTAAATTGGCAAGCAAAAAAGCAGTCTGCACATTAATGTTTATTGCAGCTCAATTCACAATAGCTAAGACCTGGAACCAACCCAAATGCCCATCAACAGTAGACTGGATGAAGAAATTATGGGACATGTACTCTATAGTATACTATACAGCAATCAAAAACAACGAAACCTGGTCATTTTCAACAAGATGGAGGAATTTGGAAAACATCATGCTGAGTGAATTAAGCCAGTCCCAAAGGGACAAATATCATATGTTCTCCCTGATTGGCGACAACTAACTGAGCACCAAAGGGGAAACTTGTTGAAGTGAAATGGACACTATGAGAAACAGTGAATTGAGCAGTTCTTTTCCTGACGGTTGATGTACAATGTAATACTTTATCCATTTTAGTATTTTTTTGTTCTAGTATCATTGGTTGAACTCTGTAATTAACACACAATTACTCTTAGGTGTTTAAATTTTAACTGAAAAGTGATCCCTGTTAGGAATTTGGAAAACATTATGTTGAGTGAAATAAGCCAATCCCAAAGGGACAAATACCACTTGTTCTCCTTGATAGGTGACAACTAACGGAGCACCAAAAAGGAAACCTGTTAAAGTGAAATGAACACTATGAGAAACGGTGACTTGATCAGCCCTCACCCTGACTGTTGATTAGCAACTTGATATGTTATCCCTCTTAGTATTTTTTTTGTTTGTTCTACTTAATACTTTTGGTTGAATACTGTAATCAATACACAATTCTTCTTAAGTGCTGAAACTTAACTGAAAAGTGATCGCTGTTAAATGTAAGAGTGGGAATAAGAGAGGGAAGAGATGTGCAATTCGGGACATGCTCAAGCTGACTTATCTCAAATGGTAGAGTTAGAAACATACCAGGGGATTCCAATTTAATCCCATCAAGGTGGCATGTACCAATGCCATCTCACTAGTCCCAGTGATCAATTTCTGTTCACAATTGATCATAATGATAGGACTAAGAACCAAAGGGATCACAGAAACAAGAATAGTGTCTGCAAATACTAGCTGATAGAATCAAAAAGGGAGAGAACGATCCAACATGGGAAGTGAGATACACAGCAGACTCATAGAATGGCAGATGTCCTAAACAGCACTCTGGCCTCAGAATCAGCCCTTAAGGCATGCGGATCTGGCTGAAAAGCCCATGAGACTATTTCAGGCATGGAAAGCCAAGACACTCTGGCAAAAAAAAAAAAAAAAAAAAAAAAAAAAAAAAAAACACCTAAATGAAAGATCTCCACGAGTGAGATCCCAGTGGAAAGAATGGGTCATCAAAGAAGGAGGTACCTTTCTCTGAAGGGAGGAGAGAACTTCCACTTTGACCATGGCCTTGTCTAAATATGATCAGAGTCAGTGAACTCAGGGGGCTTCCATAGCCTTGGCAGATCATGACAAGAGCCTAGGGTGATTACTGAGGCCATAAACAAGAGTGTCAGTTTGTAAAGTCAACAACAGGAGTCACTGTGCACTTACTCCTCATGTAGGATCTTTGTCCTTAGTGTGCTGTACATTGAGATTTAATGCTATAACTAGTACTCAAACAGTATTTTTCACTTTATGTTTCTGTGTGGGAGCAAACTGTTGAAATCTTTACTTAATGTATGCTAAACTGATCTCCTGTATATAAAGAGAATCGAAAATGAATCTTGATGTGAATGGAAGGGGAGAGGGAGTGGGAAAGGGGAGGGTTGCGGGTGGGAGGGACGTTATGGGGGGGAAGCCATTGTAATCCATAAGCTGTACTTTGGAAATTTATATTCATTAAATAAAAGTTAAAAAAAAAAGAGCCAAGCTGCAAGTTTTTGCCTTTCAAGAAGCTATGTTCATCTGTTGCTGTCACAGTTCATTTCCCTTATCATGCCACAGTTCACTTTATATATTTATTCTCTATCTTTTGAAAAATCAAATTTTATTCTAAAAGGAATTCATTTGCCACTATTAGATGTAAAAATACTTAAACAAAAGAGTCTAATATAACCACACCAATCTGGGAATGGTTGAGAAAGCAGTAAAAGCATTGTGATTTCAGAAAAACTTCTTGGAAAATTTTCTATTTAAGATGTTTCATGGTGGGTGTTTAATCTAGCACTTAAGAAGCTGGCTAAGACATGCGTGTCCCATACTGGAGTGTCTGATTTGATTCCCAGCTCTGCCTCCTGATGCTAGCTTCCTGCTGATGCAAAGTCTGGGAGCCAGCAGTGATGGCTCAAGTAGATGGGGCCCTGCCAACTCCTGGGAAGACCTGGATTGCACTCCTAGTTCCTGGGTTTCGCTCTGACTCTAGCTGTTGCAGGCATTTGAGGAATTAACCAGCTGATGAGATCTCTCTCTCTTTATGTGCTTGTGTCTTTGCCTTTAAATAAATAAATAAAATTTTCAGAAACATTGGTCGGTGGAAAACACTTGATGAAATTACAAAGCTAATTACAAAGTAACTTACAAGCTGCTGAGTTTTTTTCAATTAGATTGACAAGAAATGTTTCTGGTAAGATTTATCTTTAACCCCTAATGTTTGCCAAAAGTAATACCTTCTTTGTTCTAAAATGCAATTATTACTTATAAACAAATATAAAATGAAATATATTTAGTTATAGTTCTTGGAATCCAAAAAAAATTTTAAAGTATAGCCCTGACTATACTTCTCAATAAGATATTTTTATTTCATACAAGACAATCAGTAAATAAACTGTCATTAAAGCAAGGTTTTCTCATTTTGTAGAATAGCTGATAATAATTCTCTTCATAAGAACTTTCTCTTTTCTCTGATTATTTTGCAATATGATATACATTAAATGTTTTCTCTTTCGCTCGCCACAGTCTCTCCACTTAAAAACTGTTAATAACTCCTTTAAACATCTTTCTGAAAGGTTTGACACATATAATTACTATTCAAAGGAAAATAACTACAATGAAACAGGAAAAACAATCACAACAAGGGCAACAAGATGTAAAACAACAACACGTTTGACCTATGTGATTCCAAGTAGACATTTCGCTAGCTTGGGATTTTTTTGTTTTTGTTTTCAAAGAGTTTGTGGACTTGGCAGATTATGCAAAAAATTATGTTTTTGAAATAAAAATAGTAAACTGATTGACTGAAATCAAGTTAACTAAACAATATACCATGTGAGTGAGACATTGAAGAATCATTCATCACTAAATACTTCAAAATCCATGGACTGATTGTGCAGCAAATGGATAGACATGCACAGAAACTGTAATTCGTGGTAGTCTCTCATGAGAGGAGTATGCTTTCTAATTTCAAAGTAGGATCTAAAAACTGGGAGGCAATGTTAACCATTGTACTAATTTAAGCAATTTTTTAACATTCCTGTGTCTATGCTCCTTTTCAAAAGTTATCATGATTGTTAATATCAGATGCCAAGTGAAAAAACCTTAATTATGACTGGCACACAGTAACATAATTATCATCATGTTATTTTCACATATCTAGAAAAGAAAAAATATAAATAAATGAGCTCGATGATATCAGAAGGACAGTGTGTCAATTACCCATAAATTTAGAAAAAATTATTAAAATATATAAGCTTACAAAAACATCTTGAGAAAAAGATATTTCAGTTAGTGGCTTTTCTATAAGCTTCTCTGGTGAATCATAAGCACATCTGAAATCCAAAAATAAGAAAATACTTTCTAAAATTTCCCTTAGCCTTTCAAAGTCCAATATAAAATAATATAATAACCAGTATGCATTATGTTTTTCAGATAATTTTCTGTAACATATGAAATATGAAATATTGTTTATCTTTTTTAATTTATTTATTTGCATGCATTTCATAAATACAGCTTTGGGAACATAGTAATTCTTCCCACTGTACCCACCCCCCCACACACACACTTCTACATCTCTCCTACTTCCCTCTCCTGTTCCCAGTCTTGTTTTTACTAAAATCCATCTTCATTTAAATTTATACACAGAAGATTAACTCTATACTAGGTAAAGAGTTCAACACTTTGTTTGAGAAAGAAAAAGAAAAAGAAACAAATAAAAGAAAATAGAAAAAATAACAAAAACAAAAACTGTTCCTCCAGTCAAGGACTATTAAAAGTCATTGCATCTCAAAGGTAATTTCACTTTTTTTTTTCTTTTTTGAAACTTAATTATCTTTAAAAAAGAGTACATCTTTTGCAAGCATTTTGACATAACTATAACTTATGAGACATAAGAATATCCTCTACTTAATACCTTAGAAATTACTTCTTTGAGAACACATTTCACTATTAAGTCTCATAACACAACTCTTTAAGGACAGACATCCTTCATGGGAAGTTAGTACACGGTGACTCCTGTTGTTTATTTAACAATTAACACTCTTATGTATGATGTCAGTGATCACTGGAGGCTCTTGACATGAGTTGCCTAGGCTATGGAAGCCTTTTGGATCCAAAAACTCTTTCAGTATTTCAACAAGGCCATACTTTTATTTCAGTATTTCAACAAGGCCATTCCTCTACTACATTCAGAGGAAAATACATCCTTCTTTGGTGGCCGCTTCTTTCCATGAGGGTCTCACCCACAGAGGTGTTTCAGGTAAAACATTTTTTTGCCACAGTGTCTTGGCTTTCTATGCCTTAAATGCTCTCATAAGCTTTTCACCCAGTCCAGAATGTCTTAAGAGTTGATTCTGAGGTCAAAGTGCTACTTAGGGTGATTGTCGTTCTATGAGTCTGCTGTATGGACTGCTTCCCATGTTGGAACATTCACTCATTTTATTTCTTTTTTTTTTTTTTTTCTTTTTTGACAGGCAGAGTGGACAGTGAGAGAGACAGAGAGAAAGGTCTTCCTTTTGCCGTTGGTTCACCCTCCAATGGCTGCATCGCGCTGATCCGAAGGCAGGAGCCAGGCGCTTCTCCTTGTCTCCCATGAGGGTGCAGGGCCCAAGGACTTGGGCCATCCTCCACTACACTCCCGGGCCATAGCAGAGAGCTGGCCTGGAAGAGGGGCAACCGGGACAGAATCCGGTGCCCCAACTGGGACTAGAACCCTATGTGCCGGCGCCGCAAGGCAGAGGATTAGCCTATTGAGCCACGGCACCAGCCTCATTCCTTTTTATTTCTAACTATTATTGCTACCAAGCACTTAATCCTATTTATATGATCACTTTAACACTTGATCCTATGTATATGATCACTATAGCACTTATTCCTATCCAGAAAATGTTGTTTATCTTAGAGAAATCAGCAAAATTTCTCTCTGGTGACAATATTTCACTTTTTTTTTTTTTTTAGATTTATTTATTTTTGAAGAGGGGGGGAGAGAGAGAGAAAGAGGCCCTCCATCCCCTGGTTCACTCCCCAGATGGCCGCAATGGCCGGAGCTGCGCTGATCCGAAGCCAGGAACCATGAGCTTCCTCTGGATTACCTGTGCTAGTGCAGGGGCCCAAACATTTGGACCATCCTGTATTGCCTTCCCATACCATAGCAGAGAGCTGGATAGAAAGTGGAGCAGCCAGGACTAAAACTGCTGCCCATATGGAATACCGGCCTCACCTGCTATGTCATAGCACTGGCCCCAATATCTCACTTTCTTAAGAGTCAACATGCTACTGATAACAGTAAAGAAATAGCTTTTGCTATTCTTTAGGGGGAAACATTTTAAATATTTTTATTTCATTTTACAAATGTGCTGAATAGTCTTGCATCAGCATACGACTGAACTCATATATGTCTTCTGTAAAAAAAAAAAAAAAAAAAAAAACAAGAAAAGAATAATAAAACAAAATCAAAGTGGGGGCACATTCACAATGTGTTTGCTTCCTTGGAACATTTCCAAAAGAAAATATTTTAACTTTCTATTGCATGTGGAAAAGGGATTTAACATATCCAGAAGACAAATTTTAGACTTCAGGGTCTAAACTAAGGTTCACTGAAGACTTGGAATTTTTATAGGTGACATTTTGATATACTGACTATTATAAACTCTCGTATTTCAAATTGTGTTGGAACTATTTCTTTACTGGACTGGTGAATGCTATTAAGTCTTCTCATGTCAAGTGACTATCTAGTGGTATGGACATCACTCCCCTGGAAACAACCATTTCAAAACAAAACCTCACTTGTGCAGAAATATCGTGGCAGTGCTCATGAAGGTTACAGTGTTAAAAATAGAAGAAAAAACTCTAGAGAGCATTGTGGAAAAAAGAAATACATACACACACGCACACACGTACATCTTTAACTTACATAAACCCTAATAAATGTATAGATTTCTATACACATCTCATGATAAATTTTGTTTCAGTCTCCACTTGTGAACCTGGATAAGTTGTATTTAACTGGGATTCTTAGAGTTTCTTTTATGTTAATACAGATTATATCAGGAAACTATGCTGTAAGATCATCTTAAACTATAAGCAAATTATCAGCGTGATCACTGCTATAGGGAAAAGCTCAACTTTATGCTTTTGCCTCTATTACTCTACATATTCTGTGTGCCATTAGAATACAATATAATAAAGCCTGTATCAACTGGGGAGCTTTCACAATCCTTGTAAAGGAGAATATTAAAAGCTTTACTTTTGCTTTCCAGTGACTCAGTTATCATCATATTTGTTGTGAGTCACTCTTTGGTCTTCAACGTACACCTGGACTCCTGGATCTTTCTCTTGTTCCTTATTGCTAGAAACTCAGCCACCGGCTATATCTGGTCATGTATCTAGTTTCCAAAAGTCCTGCTTTTTCAAAGTTTATTTATTTTCCATTTATTTGAAATGCAGAGAGGGAGAGAGGGAGAGATATTCCATTGGCTGGTTCATACTACACTTGCTCACAACAGCCAGGGCTTGATCAGACTAAAGCTAGGAGCTGGGAATTCCATCTAGGTCTCCCACATGGGCGACAGGGACCCAACTACTTGAGTCGTCATCTGCTGCCTCCCAGAATGAGCATTTGGAAGTAGCTAGAGCACAAATGGAGGTGAGACTAATCCCAGGCATTCTGACATTGGCAGCAGTTTTTCCAAGCAGTTAAGCTGAACTTAACATATCACAATGTCCACTCCCTAAGAGTGCTTTGAACACTTGCCTTCAGAAATTTTTGCCACTTCTTCCTGATTTTATCTGACAGCCTATGTGGGCTTATTTCTTCTTCCAGTCAATATTTCCACAAATGAATGAATTTCTATTGGTTTCTCATTTCTTAAGTAAAAACATTTTAGTTACATATAAATCACCATAAAATTCACTTCATATTGAAAATGTTAAATATATGTGCTGTTATATTTACCAACAATTCTCCTTTCTAAATTCAAAATTCAAAGGCAATCTAAATCAAGATTCAATTATATTTTCATTATGTATTTCATTATGTATTTATACACACAGACACACACACAAATACACACAGACACAAAATTCCTCTCTTTCTTTTTTTCTTCTTCATCCTCTAGTCTCCCTTTTCCTTCTCTTCCTTTTCTTTATTGTATTAAACTGCTCTTTGTTACTTGAACTAAAATACTTGAGAGAAGCTTCTTAGGAAAGAAAACGTGTATTTCAGCTTACAGTTTGGAAGTGGCGATTTGGAATTAGGCAGCCTCATATTCCAGTATCTAAGGAAGTTGGTCCTGTTGGATACAGAAGAATAATCACGTAGTGAGCCAGGGAATAAAGGAGAGAAAACCTAGGTAGAACTCAAGCTCAAATAATATTCAACCATTTCACAAGAACCACTCTCTAAGTGCACACTCCGCAATAACTGAAGCATCACCCACCTTACTCACTTCTCAGATGCCATAATTAATCAAGTTCCACCCTTAATCCCTCAATTGTTAGCATTGACACATCACAGTTCAAACAGCTATAGGTTTTAGAGAAACAAGTCTTATGTACTCAAAAATCTCTTTTTCCTCCTTTTTCTTGAAAAAAAAAATAAAAGATAAAATAAAATAAGATATAAGATAAGATAAGATAAGATAAGGTAAAATAAGGGCCAGCGCCGCGGCTCACTAGGCTAATCCTCTGCCTTGCGGCGCCGGCACACCGGGTTCTAGTCCCGGTCGGGGCGCCAGATTCTGTCCCGGTTGCCCCTCTTCCAGGCCAGCTCTCTGCTGTGGCCAGGGAGTACAGTGGAAGATGGCCCAAATCCTTGGGCCCTGCACCCCATGGGAGACCAGGATAAGTACCTGGCTCCTGCCATCGAATCAGCGCAGTGCGCCGGCCGCCGCAGCGTGCTGGCCGTGGCAGCCATTGGAGGGTGAACCAACGGCAAAGGAAGAACTTTCTCTCTGTCTCTCTCTCACTGTCCACTCTGCCTGTTAAAAAAAAAAAAAAAAAAAAAAGGTAAGATTAAATAAAATAAAATAACAGAAAAAGTCAAGGGATTCAAGAGAGTTCAATGGTTATTCGTTCTGCAGATATAATGCAAATGAAGTCATGAAAAGAAGCATGGATTTAGCTAAGAAATGACCAGAGTTTAATCTCAGATGAGTCCCTAACATATTTTTGACAGATTATGTAATATTTGTTAGTTGTTTTTCTAATTTGTAAAATGGAGGTAAGTAAATTCATCACTCTGGGATTTTTCATAAATCAAACCAACTAGTAGACACAAATATATAGCTTAGTACTGACTTAAAGTAGGTGTGGAGTTTCAAATGATGAGCAGAAACATGGATATATTCATAAGAATATTCATCCAAAGAGTGCCACCAGATAGCCCAAGTCAGTGCTTTTAATTATTTAGTCTAGAGATCAATTAGTAACATAACAATTATGAATGTACAGCTGGATTAATCAAGCTTAAGCAAGGGAGGTAATCATTGCGTGACATATTTATGGTGGGAAGCAAAAGTTCAAGTTGCGACTGGTGGTATTGTTGCTTCTGGTTCATCTTCTACGTCCTTGCAGTATGATGAGGAATTTTCCTAAAAGCAATATCTAATAATAACCCCAACCTTCTGCTTACTGCAGTGCATATCATTTAAGAAGATATGGCTTCACATTTTTTTTTTTTTTTGACAGATAGAGTTAGACAGTGAGAGAGAGAGAGACAGAGAGAAAGGTCTTCCTTCTGTTGGCTCACCCCTCAAATGGCCACTATGGTCAGAGCGATGCCTATCCGAAGCCAATAAGCATGCTCTTATTGTTTCCATCTTAGAACTTATTCACATTTCCCCTAACACCACATTTTCCTTTACAGTAAAACTCAACTAAAGATTTGTCTATATTTATGACTTAAATATTTTCCTTCCTCTGTCTCTTAAATACAACACCATCATGCCATGGCCTGCACTAAAGGAGCTCTTGTCCAACAGTTCAGTGTCATCCTCATCATGAAAACCAGCAGTCAATTTCCAATCCTCATTTTATTTCAGCTGTCAACTCTGTCCTCTGTGATTTTTTTCTTCTCACTTGGTTTCCAGGACACAAGTCGACCATAGATTTATTTCTATATCTCTGGTTACTACTCAGTTTCATTTGCTGGTAGTTTCTCTTCTGCATTATCCTCTAGGTTTCAGACTTTACCCTATCCTCTTCTCTTCATATTCAATGCCATTGCAATCTTACACACTTATATTAGCTTTAAGTATTTTCTAAATGGCAATAGGTCTCATATTTGTGTCTTTATCCCTAAATTGTTATATGAAACCTAGATTCATATATCATATCTACTGCTCCATAAAGCCACTTTGAAGTTAATATATATCTCAAATCTCAGGAATTTCAGGATTTAATTCTTTATTTGTGTACTACAAACTTGTTTCATATGCTATATTGTTCTTCCAGTTGCAAGATATAAAAACAAAATCATTTCTTTTGACCTCGATTCTCTCACATTCCACATTATGCTTTTGTACATAATACTGTGGATTCAGTCTTTAAAGGTAGTAAAATGTAATCTAAATGTTTCTTAACCTCCATTACTACCACTCTGGTTTAAACCACCACCGTTGCTTCTCTGTGAATAGCTGTATAAAAGATTTCCCTGCATTTACCTTTACTCTCCTTTTAAAAAATTTATTTGAAAGGCAGAGATACAGAAAGAGAGAGGGACACAGACACACACACACACACAGAGACAGAGACAGAGACAGAGACAGAGAGACTCTTCCATCTACTTGTTCACTCCCCAAATGGCCCCAGTGGTTGGGAGCCTGGAATTCTATCCATCTCTCAAGAGGGTAGCAGGGACTAAAGCACATTGGCCATCCTCTGCTGCTTTCCAGGAGCATTAACAGGGAGCTGTATCAGAAGCAAAACATCCGGGACTAAAACAGACATTTACACAGGATACTGGTGCTGCAGGCAATAACTTTATCCTTCTAAAATCTCTTCTTAATAAGGTAGCTAAGGAGATTTTTTCTGAATTTATTTATTTTAAATTTTAAAAGTTTATATAAAGGAAACACACTTCATGTACTTCATATACACAGTTTTAAGAACATAATAGTTCCCACCCTTCCTCCCTACTCCTTTCCACCCTCCCTCATCTTTCCTTTCTTTTAATTTCTGTGATGGCATACTTTCAATGTCCTCTGTAATCACAAGTTTAATACACCCCTAAATAAAGAATTCTGGGACCGACACTATGGTATCATAGGTTAAGCCTTCATCTGTGGTTCTGGCATCCCTTATGGGTACTAGTTTGAGCCCAGGCTGCTCCCCTTCCAATCCAGTTCCCTGGTGATATTCTGGGAAGGCAACAGAAGATGGCCCAGGTCCTTGGGCCTCTGCACCCACTGGGGAGACGCAGAATAAGCTCCTGGCTCCTGGTCGCAGATTGACCCAACTCCAGCCATTGCAGGGGATTGGGGTGCGGACCAGTAGATGGGAGACCTCTCTCTCTGTCTCTCTTCTCTGTAAATCTACTTCCCAAATAAATAAAGAAATCTTAAAAAAAATCAATAAGTAGTAAGTAGATCACTCTTCCTCATGAGTATAGACAAGGGATATAAACAATAATGAAATATCAAGATGCCAATTTCACTCATATATTACTTTTTTTGTATTCTGTATATTAGTTACCACAAATCAGAGAAAATATATGGTATTTGTCTTTTGGGGACTAATTAATTTTACTAACTATAATGGTCTCCAATTGTATCTATTTTGTTGTAAAAGATGAGATTTGATTCTTTTTTATGGATGAATAGTATTCAATCAAATATATATATATATATAAATATATATGTATATGTATATATCACATTTTCTTTATCCAATATTCAAAATTGTAAGGCAGAATGTGTCAGCCCTGATTGAAACTTTCTAATGACTCTGACTTTCAGAAGGAGTAAGTGCCAAGTTCCTCCAATGGATCAGAAGACTCCAGAAGCTCTTGCTCCCTGATATTTTTCAGTCTTTACAGGCTTATCCCTCACTTAGTCCATATCAGGTGTATCAGCCATCCTCAGCATCATTGAAAACTACCAGTATTTATATCTACTGTTTCTTTTTCCTGAAATATACTTTCTCCATATATTCACATGCCTACTTACCTTATAACTTTCAGATATTTGTTCAAATGTCAGTTTCTCAATGAGGCTTACTTTTATTCCTATTTAAAATTTCATCTTGTCCCAATAGACTCACATTCCTCAGGCTCTGTACCATGCTCTAACTTTTCCCTTCCCAACAACACTTATATAATATGCCATAAGTAAACTATATTTATTGACTGTCTCACCTTCTTGAAAGAAAAATCTGTGAGTATCAAAACCATTCTGTTCTGTTTGCTAATATAAGTCAAATAACTAGAGATGCTTACATACACTAAGGAATCAATGTTTATTGACTATTCTACCAGTATGGCTGGCAGAGTATGCATGAATATATAATTATAATAGAATGCTCTCATTTTTATGACTCAAGAGGGAAGAATTGAGAATAGGGTTGGTTTGTCTTGTAAGCAGGCAAAGAAGAAATCACTGACAGTTTGAAGTAGGGATCTTAGACCACTATCTTTCAGAACTTGAAGTCTCAGTCTAACTGGTCCCTGTATATGGAAATTATTCCAGAAATTATTACTTGAAAAACATACTACTTATCTACTTAACCAAAGCATCTGGCAGAGCTGATAGCTGCTTGCCTAATGCTATGACTCCTCATCTACTATTTGGAGGAGGACTGGCCTTGTTGGGTCTCCTTGATGAGAGATCATTATGTAAAGCAGCCATTAATTGGCCTGCCACCTATTCCTACATTGCTCCTGCTGCCTCACTCCTCTTTTTCCTGATTTCTGTTAAACATAGGCCAGAGAGGCAGACTCTAGGAATGTCAGCCAAGGGGGTGCTCAATCTGGTCCCTAAACTTTTGTGGCTTGAGCTAGAAATCTGTGGTCACAGGTTATGACAATATTCTTCCTGTGAATAATATGATGTCTATGTCCTTCTACATAAGATCAAGCATTAAGACCACCTTATCCAAACTGTCATATATCAGGTCTGAAGATCAAACTGTACATCCTGATGGAGAATGCTTCAGAACAGAATGAGTTTTCCATCTTGAAGAGAATAGAGAAATGAGGGAACAAGTCAGGTTTCCCAGATTGCTTAATATCAAGTAAAAAGTTAATAAACAATTTTAACTGTCAAATTACTTACAAAAGCATTTACCAAAAGGTCAAATGCCTTCTATAAATTTTAAGAGTACAAGTAGTTGGAAATACTTCTTGAATATCTAACACAAGTGTAAGCCAATTAAAATGGAGCTGTTAATAAATTTTCCGATGTAGTCATAAAATATGTACACATGTATAATATATTACAGGAGAGAACAACAAAACAATTTCAGCGAATAGCCAAGAGATTTTGGCTACTACTAGACAAGGCAGGGGAAAACACAGAAGGCACGCAGCATCCTTTGGAGTGAAGTTTCATAGGACTTACCACTGTTCTGGAGTTTTTCTTTGCAAGTCCTGCCAAATATATTTTGGAGATGGCTGGAACAGAGGTTTTGTCTTCATGTGAGATGTGGCTCCATTATGCTAGGTTTTAGGATTTTAGTGTTCATAGAAGAAGAGGAGGTTGCTAGTTAAAGAAGACTTTATTTTAGGAAAGACAGAATGGGGAGATAAAGGGAGTGGAGGGGCTGAGCTAGTCAGAACAGAGGGCTGGGGTGGGGTGGGGGTTTTGAAGTCAGGCTTCATTGAGTTTGAACAGCAGGCAGAGTTCTTTCTGGAGCTACTTGTTGGGGGAGGTGCAGAGCACTGCATGGACCCTGATAATGTGGGCTGGAAGATGTGAGAAAGGTTCCTGGGTGAACGTCCCAGGTGCAGGGCTTTCCAGACCAATACACATCCTGCTAGCCTTTTGACTATTTTCCTGCGCCCAGGGGGAGAGTGTGGCAGAATGGGGAGGAGGGTTCAGGAAGATTGGCAGTTTCCGCTGCTGGTGAGTTGGCAGTGGGGAAGAGCCATGCAGGGGGGCGGGGGGAGGTTGCTAGATGAGTAGAGAGTCATGTTCCAGAGGCAGTACCACCCCTGAGGGGAGAGCAACAGGGAAAGAAGGAAAAGCTGCAGGTCCAAGAGGAGACTCCAAGTCTTTCTCTTGCCAGAGGGCTCAGAATGGGGAACGTTGACGTCAGAGGAGGAGAAAGGCTGAGATGTAGTAGACCTCTGACCATGTACCGTTTCTCTGTGTAAAACTATTAAGGTGATAGTGAATTTGGAGACGAAAGGTGCAGAATTCTGACCATTTTGCACTATTGTCTAATTTATACTGAGACAAAGTTTTAATACAGGGGTTAATTAATCACTTCTACTTTATCTCTCCCTTTAGGCCCAGCTTGCACAAGCTTTTAAAGAGGCAGAGAGGAGGGTGAAACATGAGAAATTTTGGAACCCATGGATTAGGCAAAATATGGTCTGAGGGAAGAGGGTTCTTTCACAGGGCATTCCCTAGGAAAGAATCACCCCAATAGAGACCATACTTCTTAGTCCTCTAAGGGGAGGATTAGACACCAGCATCCCAGTTCTAAGCTGTAGCAGATGAGCATTTCCCCTGAGTAAGGAAAACTACTGGACACTCCAAGTCCTAAAAGGTGGGATGAACCAGTCAGGAGCATCACCCCAGGGTGCTTGGCGTGACAGAGACCTCTCTTACCAAACTGATGGGTTGAGAATTACTATGGACATGTAGCAATGAGATCTGGCAAAGGCTCTGCCTATGAGTTCATTGGGAAGTGAGAAGTACAAGTGGAAATAAGAAAGGTTTCTAGAGAGACATCTCTGGGCTGACGAGGTCAGAAGGATAAAGGAGATATTAGGAAAGAGAAGTTAGGGGTGGGCAGAGACAGTAAAAAGGGGAAGATGTTCAGAAAGAAGAAAGTTTGAAGAAAGGGTAGGGGAACACAGTTCTTACTCAGAGACTGGGTCCTTTGCTCCCCTCCTCGCACCAAAACGTAAGAAAAAGGGGCACGGAGCAGAGAGGAGACAGAATACAAACTCACAGCCAGAGTGAATTTATTCAGAGAAAATGAACTTGCAGAGGTCAACCAACTGCCATCATGCTCACAGACCAAACACATGGCAGAGGTCCAGACCCCAGCAGGCAGGGCCTTTTATATCTTAGGTGGCCTAGGGATGGGGGTCAGAGGGAGGAGGAGGAGATGAGCTTCTCCATATTGGTTGTGTTATCGGTGAATGGCAGGGTTCTTCATGCAAGAAAAAATTCAGGCGTGAGGCAGAGAGTAGTGGAAAGTAAAATAGCAAGGTTTATTAGGGAAGGCATATCTATAAGAACGGATGGCACCTCTCCAGACAAAACCAGAGAGAGAGTGCCCAGTCACTCGGCCTGGGGGAGAACGGGGTTACATGGATGAGTGGAGAGTACACCTGGCGGGCGGCTCAGCAGAGAGGCAGAGGGCTGAGGGTGCAGTCTGGTTAAGGCTGGGGTTTTTAAGGGGATGGGCCTTGCCTTGCCACCTCTGCTCTTCCTGGAACAAAGGACTTTTTGGATGTAAATACGAAAAATTCCTACCTGAGTTTTCCCCCTGAAGTTATCAGACAGGAGGAAGCCTGGCTGGCAAGGTCCTGGTTAGAGGAAGGATGGGCAGGACCCCTGGAGGAGCAGGATCCAGAGCAGGATATTGAAATGCAGATGTATTGAAATGCAGACACTGGGCTGCACCTGGAAGGTTATCAGGCAGAAGGGCAGGGACCCCCACCTGGCAGGTTTTGGGGTAGGAGGGGCAGGGCAGGATGTAGATAAGGTTATTGGGATGACTTTGAGATGCATATGCTGGACATAGACATCATCTTAGACCTTTGTCACACACATATAAGCTCATATCTGACTTTCTGCTAAACAGTTTGGCCCACTGGCTTCCAAACCTGGAGAAGAATGCAGTGGGGGGGTGGGAGGAGGAGAACAATACAGGATATGAGACTGAACTGGTCTCTTGGATGAAGACAGAGGCAACAAGAACCTAAATTGGCTAAGGCTTATGTCTGTGTTCCATCACTCAATGAGAAACAAGGAATGCAATACAGAGTGAAAATGCATTGTTGGCTGGCGCTGCGGCTCAATAGGCTAATCCTCTGCCTTGCGGCGCTGGTACACGGGTTCTAGTCCCGGTTGGGGCGCCGGATTCTGTCCCGGTTGCCCCTCTTCCAGTCCAGCTCTCTGCTGTGGCCCGGGAGTGCAGTGGAAGATGGCCCAAGTGCTTGGGCCCTGCACCCCATGGGAGACCAGGAGAAGCACCTGGCTCCTGCCTTCGGATCAGCGCGGTGGGCCAGCCGCAGCGTGCCAGCCGTGGAGGCCATTGGAGGGTGAACCAACAGTAAAGTAAGTCCTTTCTCTCTGTCTCTCTCACTGTCCACTCTGCTTGTCAAAAAAAAAAAGAAAAAGAAAAGAAAAGAAAATGCATTGTCATAAAATATAATCAAGAAAGTCACAATAACAAAGCAAAATATTTTACTATCACTCTCCCAAAAGAGATGAATAATTGCAATGGAAAAGAGATTAGAATTCAAGGAGAAATCAGTATCTCAGGAAACAGTGATTTTCTATTTCAAATTCTATCCATTTTACACAGTACGTAAACACACTAATCATGCACATTTTGTCCTTGCTATATCTTATAGCCACATTTAGGTGCATGTTGGCATCCTGGAATTGCTACTGAAAATGATGATTATATCTGACTTTGCATTACCTTTTCAAAAGCATACAAATCCAAAGAATTTCCTTATTAAATTCATAACGCTATCTCATTTAATTGGTCAGCATTTAATAGAGAGGGCTCTAAATAAGTTTGCTATCTGCCAGGTGAGCAAGTCAGGTAAGAGATTCCCACTGAACACAGAGAGTTCACATGGAATTAATGAAAAAATATTTTAACAAGTATTATCCTCTGCCCTTTAGTCAAAACTCAGAGCTCCACACATGAAAGGAAATAATAAACCCGCATTGCCTTTGAAGATAGGCTCAAAAGATTTTCTGTACAGTCTCATCAAAAGGCTATGAAGATAGTTTCTAGCTGGCATTCTATTGAACTCAAGATAATACTGACATTCTTTTTCTAAACCTCAAATCTAGTGAAGATGTAAATATTGAAGACAATAGAATATAAAACCTATTGCATCCAAATTAAAAACTTCCCAAAGTGGTCTATCAAATGATTTAAAACAATATGCTTTATTGCAAGTTAGAAATCAATGTCCCATCTTCTCTTGAATTATTTCTAAATACATGTAAAGACATATTCCCCTGTCACAGAAGGCTCGTATGATTATTTTGACTAGATCCCTATTTGTCATTATGTAACAGATCCAAAGGATAGAAAGCAGATAAATTACTTATCCAACAAAGTGTTAATATTTAGAATATAAAAGGAAATCAAGAAACCTCAACAAGAAACAAGTTCAGTTAAATGGGCAAAAGACTTGGACACTTCTCAAAAGAGGAAATATTTTATTTTGTAATTTATTTTTGAGTAGGACTAAAATGTAGGATTTTTGTTTTATTTTGCTATGCTTATCTTGTATTAGAAATATTTCTAAATTCATCTATCTCTTCTAGTTTTATATCAAGCCACATGACATTGTTGTCATGATAGATCAAAATTATTCAAATGTTGTCATTTAATAGAACTCGATGTAATAATTTACCTATATATTATTTTGATTTCCTATGTATGCAACTTAGACATCTTTTTTGATTTCATAAAATTTTATTCCTTATTTTCAATAATTATATTGCTAAGCTTCTTATCTATGATTTCCAACCCAAAGTTGGGCAGAAGTGAGCAGATATCCTTGTTATGTTCTCAATGTCAGGAAAAATACCTTAAGTACTTCACATGCAAATACTGTTTGATGGAACATAGCCATAAGCCTCAGCCATTTTAGCTCCTTGTCTGAAAGTAGATAAAATTCCCTTTTACCCCTTACCCTGTCTTCTTTCAAGACAGCTCAGCCCCAAGCCCTGTATTGTTCCCCAATCTACCCCCTGGATTCTTTTCCAAGTTTGAAAGCCAGTAAGAAACCTGAAAAACCTATATGGAAAAATCATCACTAAGGGTCCCCACTCTGGACCCTTAGCTCACCCTAAGACACATAAGGCCTAGCTTGCTGGATGATTGTGCCCTCTACCACATGTTCAGTCTGTGTGCACACTGGCAGTTTGCCATCTCTGCAAATTTATTTTGCTTGAATAAATTCATTTAGTCTATGAGTTTGTATCCTGCCTCCTCTCTATTCTGTGCCCCATTTGCTTGCATTGTATATTCTGTAAGTTTTCAAAATCTATGCTTTATTAGACTAAGAAAATTCTCTTATTTCAATGATGCTAAATATTTTTTATAAAATCATGACTATATGGTAATTTTTCTAAAAAGCTTATAATTTTTCTGTTTTATTTGGTTAATGGGAGAATTCATTTTATTTTGTTAATTAAACAAAACTTAAGTTCATAAAACATATTTGCTACTGTGTTTTTTTTTTTATATACAAATAACCTATAAATAAAATCACTGGATTTATTTGCTATAATACTGTTTGGAATTTTTTATCTGTTTGTAAGAGAGATTTTCATATTATTTAGCTATCATATAAACACCTTGTCAAACTTTGATATCAAGGTTATTCTTATCTAACAACATAAAAAAAGGTCACAAATTGCCATTATCAGAAATACAAACAGTAGATACTGAGATAATTTGAATAACTTAATAGAAGTAAACTAGTGTATTTATAAAAAATTAATATACTTTAAAAATGGAAGTTACTGGGGCCCACGCTATGGCTGTTGTGTTCCGGGTTGCCCAGATAGAAAGAACCAGACTCACCATAATGCAAAGAACAAAGGGACTTTATTTGTAGGTCCAGCATGCTGGGGCCTGACCTGACATTCCCTATAGTGCTGGGAGACCGAGACCCCCTTCTCTTTGTTCTCAGGGTTTTTATAGTTCCCAGGCAAACAAGTATTATGTCTGCATTCCTTCATTCCCCTGGCCCAGCAGGACCAAGGACAGCCCACCTTAATTGTTGCTTCCACCTCATCTTGTGGACCAGACCAAGGACTGCCTGGTGTCAGGTTTCATCTTCTCACACCAGGCACATCCAGGGCCTAGTCAGTTTGTTTTGTCTTGTGAGAAGCCTGTCATGGCGTGGCTCTGGCCTCTCACATGGCCTAGCAGAAAAGCTGCTGCCTACAGTGCCAGCCAGCTATATGGACACTGGTTCAAGTACCAGCTGCTCCACTTTCAATCCAGCTCTCTGCTGTGGTCTGAGAAAGCAGTGGAAGATGGCCCAAGTTCATAGGCCCCTGCACCCACATGGGAGACCCAAAAGAAACTCCACCTGGTTTCTTTGGCATAGTTCTGGCTGTTGTGGCCATTTAGGGAGTAAACCAGTGGACGGAATACCTCTCTCTCTCTCTCTCTCTCTTTCTCTCTGCCTCTGCCTCTCTGTAACTCTGCCTTTCAAATAAATAAATAAATCTTTAAGTAAAATGAAAGTTACTGATACTGCCATAAGATTTACAAAACCTAGTCTCTCATATATATATATATATATACATATATGCAAATATAAACATACGTAGTTGAAATGATAATTAAAACTTTCTTCCACAAAGAAAATTTCATCAAGTGAATTCTCTCAAACATTTGAGATAGAATGATGCTAGTATTGCATAAACTTTTCGAGGAAATATATAACTAATTCAATTGATTGTAAGTTAAGGCAGCAGCAATATCCAATATACCAGAAATATATATTAAAAAAAAACCCTGAAGAAATGGAAATGGTATACACTGCATTCAAATTTGAAGTTCATAGTATAGCAGATATGCAAAGATAGAACCATGACATGTTAAGTGTCAATAATTATATGTACAAAATGTGAATAATGAACCTCTGTACACTACAGTTGCTTTATAGCATCGATAGGTCTAATTCTAAGACAATATTACAATATTTGCCAATTATAGGACATTGACTCTCAGCTCCATATCTAACCAACTATAATCACACTTAAAATGTTTGAACTAGCGCTGGCACCACGGCTCAATAGGCTAATCCTCCGCCTTGCGGCGCCGGCACACCGGGTTCTAGTCCCGCTTGGGGTGCAGGATTCTGTCCCGGTTGCCCTTCTTCCAGGCCAGCTCTCTGCTGTGGCCCGGGAGTGCAGTGGAGGATGGCCCAAGTCCTTGGGCTCTGTACCCCATAGGAGACCAGGAGAAGCACCTGGCTCCTGCCTTCGGATCAGCGCGGTGCACCAGCCGCAGCGCGCCGGCCATTGCGGCCATTGGAGGGTGAACCAACTGCAAAGGAAAACCTTTCTCTCTGTCTCTCTCTCTCACTGTCCACTCTGCCTGTTCCATAGCCTTGGCAGCTCATGACAAGAGCCTAGAGTGATTACTGAGGCCATAAACAAGAGTGTCAATTTGTTAAGTCAACAACAGGAGTCACTGTGCACTTACTCCTCATGTAGGATCTCTGTCCTTAGTGTGCTGTACATTGAGATTTAATGCTATAACTAGTACTCAAACAGTATTTTTCACTTTATGTTTCTGTGTGGGAGCAAACTGTTGAACTCTTTATTTAATGTATGCTAAACTGATCTTCTGTATATAAAGAGAATCGAAAATGAATCTTGATGTGAATGGAAGGGGAGAGGGAGTGGGAAAGGGGAGGGTTGCAGGTGGGAGGGACGTTATGGGGGGGAAGCCATTGTAATCCATAAGCTGTACTTTGGAAATTTATATTCATTAAATAAAAGTTAAAAAAAAGAAAAAAAAATTTGAACTAGGTAGTTGGACATGCTGTCTTTCTTTTTCAGCTAGTTGTAAGTTAGACTACGCCAGTAGTGACCATGTGAGGAATTCAAAAATCTGGGAGAAAAAGAAATGTCTTGCTTCTTTCAATTTCTTTTTTAGGCTTTTATCCCATTTCTTTGAGAGGCACCTTGTCAAAACTTCTTTATCCTGTCCATAATATTTCTGTCTTGTAGGAGATAAATTCGTTTCACCATTTGTTACAATGTTTACAGAAATTATTTACTTTACTCACTCAAAAGATACAAGCATGAATGCCCATTCTCAGAGATATAGGTCCTAGCCCCCCAAGGCACATTTCCTTTGAGCTCTCATCTGTAAGCATTAGCCTATCATTTTCCCTTTGTCTCTCCCAGCCTTAGGAATATTGGTCACTTCTTATAATTGCTATTTGAGATATAACTATGAATTGCTACTTTACCTATGATGTTGAGACCTGCATACCTATTGACCCATTCCATACATTAATTTCTCTGCATTCAAATAATTGACTGCTTTCTCTCTCCTGCCTGGACACTGAATGACAGATTCTAACAGGGAAACAATACAATGAAGAAAGAAATAGCATTTACACTAGGCTAGGAGACAATACAACTAAATCATGAAGTAGATATGATCAGGATGAATCAAACCAAAGAAATTCAAACAAAATAAAAAACACACTTACATTTGAAATAAATATGAGAATGATATATTGGCACCTATGAGACTGAAATAGAGAGAGAGAGAGAGAGAAAGAGAAGACTCATATTTTGTCTGGATACTGTTAAAACTGTTAAAAACCCACTATAATTATTAGTAAGTTCCTTAATAAATAAAACTTACTTGGAGCATCAATGGGACACAGGAGATTAAATATCCTTGTGGGAGACAGCATTCCATATAGCAGTGCCAGTTTGTCCCAGCTAACCATGTTACCAGAGGGAAGGCCGTGGAAGCCCTGAGGTTCTTGTCTTCATGCAAGAAAGAATTCAGGCTTGAGACAGGGAGTGAAGTGGTAAGGCTTTCTTGGAGACAGGGCGTCCCTCAGAACGGCAGGGACAGAGAGAGAGTGCCCAGTCACTTGGGCCAGGGGAGAGCAAGGTCACATGGTTGAATGGAGAGAATACACCTGGGCAGGCCAGGCGGACTGCTCAACAGAGAGACAGAGCTGAGCGCGGTGTCTGTTTGGACTCCCTAGGTTTTTAAGGGGGTCTGTTTACCCACCTCCCCCTCTCCTCCAGGACTAAAGATGGAGAGCCCTGGCTGAACGGTTTGTTGGGTGAAAATTAGCAAATTCCTCCCCAGATTTGCTGGCACCTGGGCAGAGTAGGGAGGCTTCCCTTAGGGTGTCTGAGAAGGTTTTATTGCCCCATGTCATCAGGTAGCCCATTTGGTCCTGAGGAGAGAGAGTTCTGGGAGCTTTCCTTGGGGGAAAGGCTGGGACCACCTGGGAGGTTATCAGAGTCTGAGCAGGACTTTGAAGTGCAGGATGCTGGGCTTCTGGAGATTACTGGTCTTCAGGCCTGTCTCACAAACAGACATAGGCTAATTTTCTGACTTCTTCCCTAACACCCACGTGCAATCCAGTTTCTGTTAATATATCCTGGTAGCCAGCGGATGATGACTTAAGCATTTGGGTCCCTACCACCCATGTGGGAAACCACAATGGGGCTTCTGAGCTCCTGGTTTCAGCTTTGTCCAGTCATGTCTGTTTTGAGCATTTGGAAAGTAAGCCTGCATATTGAAGATTCTCTCTCTCTCTCTTGCTCTGCCTTTCAAGTAGATGAGAATAAATAAATATTTTAAAAATCCACTTTCAAATAAATAAATATTTAAAAAAATCCAGTAATGGCAACCGGCCCTGTGGTTTAGCAGGTAAAGTTGCCACCTGCAGTGTCCACATCCCATATGGGTGCCAGTTGGAATCCCAGCTGCTCCTCTTCTGATCCAGCTCTCTGCTATGGCCCGAGAAAGCAGTAGAAGATGGCTCAGGTCCTTGGGCCCCTGCACCTATGTGGGAGACCCGGAAGAAGCTCCTGGCTTGGGTCATCTTCTACAGCACCCACGTGGGTGCACCCACATTGTAGACCTAGAAGAGGCTCCTGGCTCATGGCTTCAAATTAGCACAGCTCCAGCCCTTGTGGACATCTGGAGAGTTGAGCAGTGGATGGAAGACCTCTCTCTCTTTCTTTCTCCCTCTGTTTCGCTCTCTGTATAACTCTGAATTTCAAATAAATAAATGCATCTTTAAAAAATCAGTAATGACAAGATACCAAAATGCTTATAATTTAATGAGCTACTATGCTTCAAAGGAGAGATAATTCTAAAGGAAAACTTAACCTAGTTCATTTTTATTTAATTCCATATATCAATATAAAACTCCATAGAAGTCATGATTTTCTAGGAGCTATTTCTCTTTTCAAGTCAGCAGCCCTCTTGTCAGGGTAAAATATACTATCTACTAACCAGAAAAAATTGTTCTCAGTAAATACACTTCTATTAAACATCAAGAACTGTCTAGGGGAAGAAATAGATTCATGAATTTATGCTGCTTTTTAAGTGCAAATAAATCATTGACTGTCCTGTAATGAAGTCCACCAACATCACTGGCAGAAGCTGTTATATATTAATGTTAGCCGTCACAAAACACACCGAACACCGGAGTAAGGGAAAGGGTTTATTGGGGAACACCTAACAGACCGGAGTGAAGGGGCGGCGAAGGGAAAGAGAGAGAGAGTATAAGATAGAAACAGAGGAGAGGAGCTAGCAAGGAGAGAAGAGAGATGAGAGGAGCCGAGAGAGGAGCCAAGAGACCAGAGGAGGAGGCTAGAGAGAAGAACTGAGAGAGTGCAGGAGAGAAGGGCCAAGAGAGCACGTGTTCAGGAACAGGCCTTTTAAAACTTTTCCAGAGGGCGGGCAGGGAAGCAGAAGCAGCGAATCCCATTAGGATGGGGGTGGAGCCTGGCTCAGGTAGCTGGGCCATGCAGCCACCTGGCTAAAACTGCGCCAGTTTCCTTACAGAAGCATTAGTGCTTTCTTTTGCTTTCATGTTATTCCATATTTTCTATTTGTCTTTGCAGGTTGGAATACCAAACTTTTTTAAACAGAAAAAAAAATACACTTGTCTTCTGAAATAATATTTCAAAGAAATTTAACAAACAGTGAAAGACAAGGAATGAAGATATAATTATATATCTAATGGTCACAGCAAATATATTTATAAATGAGCTTAAATGGTTAAAATAAGAGTTTTATCTTTAGATTTAGAATATAAGAAAAATTACATACCCTATGAATTTTTAATTAATTGTGATAGGTAAGACTTTTGAGACTTGGAAAAAATAGAATAGCAGCATCACATTTATGTAATGGACTTGAAAATATAATTTTATCACATGTTTGGCAAGATTATTAAGAAAATTGTCATCTTTTTCATGAAAAAATATACTTTTAGAAATGGATCCCCTAAGAAATTTTACATATGCCATCTTATTTTTTATTAAGAAATATATTTCTCACACAGAACCATTGCTGAATTTCTGATGTCTAAAGAAAGAATGATCCATTCCAAGTAAAAACATCAAAATAATGTGCCTAGTTAATGGATATGATGTGGGAATAATACTGATGCTAATTGAAAAACAATCACAATAATGAACCTCCTAGATTTTTTCAGTTTCTTTTGTGGCTAAAGATGTAAGCACTTATACATCAGTTTGAGGATTTCTAGAAAAAATATTTTTGGATAATGTGATCTCACCCACCTCTTGATTAATTTCATTATTTTCCCTGGGAAAAAATAGAAGGGATTGGAAAAGAAACACAATCTATCATTTGTAGAAAAATTTAAGGGACTCTATGCCATTTGGTAAACTTCTCTGCAGCTAATTTAGCCCTGGACCACTTCTGGTGGTCATGCAGCTGAGAATATTTCTTTTGTTTCTGTTATATTCAGCCTGATGCAATTCCAAGTCTATACAGTTATCAAATATCATGACTGAAATTATTTGCAAATTCTAGTCCTGTAGAAAATTAAAAACAGAATTATATACATGAATGTTATTTTTTTCAAACTTGCTTACATATTAAAATTATCTGGGGAATTAAAAAATAACAAAACTGGCAACTAATTTTTGGAAATATATCACAATTTTTAAATTGTTTTTTGGCAGAGTACATTTAATTACTTCTAAAAAGTTCTTCAGTGATTATAATATTGAATCAAGGCATAGCCCAACTGGTGCTATGTTTTGGAATAAATCCTTATGCAATGATTATTTATGGATAATTCTGAGTATTAAATTCAGTCTAAAAGAGATAATGGTGAATTATTTTGTAACAATTTTTAAAATTTTATATTTTATAAAATTAAGAATTTTATAATTAAGAAACATGTATACAAAGGTAATGGAAAAGAGGAATATAAAATTAAATGACAAGTTTAATTTGATGCCTTTTTTTAGTGAACTTGTATTTATTTTTCCTTATTGAATATCAGGGGAAGAGAGAGATAGAGATAGAGATAAAGAGATAAGGAGAGAGAGAGAGAGAGAGAGAGAGAGAGGTTGAGAGATTGAGATAAAGACATCTCCGACCTACTGATTCACTCTCCAAATGACTGCGACAGCCCAGTCAGTGTCAAAGCCAAAGCCAGGGTCCGAGAACTCAATCCCAGTCTCTTATGTGGGTGGCAATAACTCAACAACCTCAGCTATTTTCTACTGCTTCACAGGAGGCACATTAGCAGTAGCTAATCAGAAGTGGTGCCAATAATCAAATCCAGGCACTCTAATACGAGATGCAGGTATCCCAATTGGCATTTTAACCACTACACTGCTCACCTCTGGTACCAAAACTTTGAGATCCATATGTAGTTTATTCACAATACATAGTTTTCACAACATTTTTAAGCATTCTCACTGATTTGTGAGAGAATAAGTAATCTCAAACTGCTTATTAATCTACTGTCTGAATGTACTGATTTATTTGACAGATTATTCTTCTCACTGTGATGTAAAGACATGGCCCTTATCCGTTCATTATAGATACTGAATCTACAGTAATGGAAGAAAAGCAACCCTGTAAGGCAAATGCAACCTCTAGATTGTTCTTTCCCTAAGGTTTATGGAATTGGAGTTTCATGATGGCACAGGTGAATAATGCTGGGTTTTCTATAACACAAGGAGTAGATGTCTTCTGGGAGATCATCTGAGTATATTTACTATAGAATCAAAGAGATAAAATGGTGATTTCTTTGAATAACTGACTTCCCTTACCTTGTTTTTCCATGTGTAACAACTTCATTAAATTTTCATTCCATATCAATATATACCTGACCAGCATTCGAGGTTTTGGCTGCTTTGAGGATCTTGTATGGGTTAGCTGTACAAATGCATCTCAGAATTCCTGGGAAGGTTGGTTATAGGTGTTCACAGCTAACAGGTGTGGGACCAAAAGATTCATAGCCAGAAGGTCCTGACATAGTGTATTTCCTAGTCATATGGACATCAACAAGTCAAAGATATTCTCTTTTTTTTTAACCTAGAAACCTTTTATTTAAGATAAACAAGCCTCAAGCATTTCATATATACAAATTCAGGAAAGTAGTGATTCTTCCCACCCAACCATCCTTCCTGCCCACACTCCCACCCTCCTTCTCCTCCCTCTCCTATTTTCTTTCTTATTTTTTTTGTAAAGATGCATTTTCAATGAACTTTGCATACATAAGATGGTAACCCTACACTAAGTAAAGAATTCAAGGAATAGGATTAAAAAAATGTTCCTCAATAGTCAAGACAAGGGCTGCTCAAAGTCATCATATTGCAAGGTGCCAATTTCACTTCTATAGCTTACATTTTAGATACTTGATAAGTTTCCACAGATCAGGGAGAACATATGGTATTTGTCTTTTTGGGACTGGCTTATTTCACCAAACATGATTTCCAGTTGCATCCCTTTTGTTGCAAATGACAGGATTACTTTTTTTTTTTAACTACTGTGTAGTGTTCCATCGTGTACATATACATAATTTCTTTGTTCAATTTTCAGTTGGTGGACATCTTGGTTGATTCCATATCTTAGCTATTGTAAAATGAGCTGCAATAAACATGGGGGGTACAGATAAATCTTCTACATGCTGATTTAATTTTCTTTGGGTAAATTCTCAGGAATGGGATGGGTGGATCCTATAGTAGGTCTTTATTCAAATTTCTGAAATATCTCCATACTTTCTTTCACAGTGACTATACTAGTTCACACTCTCATGAACAATTAGGATATATTTTCCCCCACACCCTTGCCAGCATTTGTTGTTTATTGATTTCTATTTGAAATCCATTGTAACTAGGGTGAGATGAAATCTCATTGTGGCTTTGATTCTCTGATAACTAGAGATGCTGACAATTTTTTCGTGTGTCTATTGGCTATTTGGATCTCCTCTCTTGAAAACTGCCTATTTAAGCCCTTTGCCCATTGTGCAGATCCACAACCTCCACTTAAAGCCACAGTGTCCTTCTTCCTTCCATGATGTTACCTCTGCAGTGTTCTCCCTAACTCTTCCCTAAGTTTGTACTCTCCACTTTTTTTAACTATCTTCCCCTAACCTAGAGCAGTAAGCTCCCTCCCTAATCTGCCATCTTGGAATCTCCCATAGTCTTAAGAGTCTTAAGAGTCTTAAGAGTCCTGTGCTTTTTGCATAATAGATTATCTATTATATTGATGATCAAAGACAATGCTATTTACAAGTAATTAAACATCTATTGAAAGGAGCCACCTACATTTGAATTATCAGAAAAGCCTTATACAGATTCCTGGTAACATGTAAGTGTACTAAAGGTCAATCAAATTGGAGCTGGCATTGTGGCACAGTGAGTTGGTTCGCTCCCCACATGACTTCAATAGTCACATATGGACCAGGCCCAAAGCAGAAGCCTGCAACTCCATCTGAGTCTCCCACATGGGTGTAGGGTCCCAAAGTCTTAGACCATAATTCTTTGATTTCTCAGTTGCATTAGCAGGGAGTTGTGTGGGAAGCAGAACAGCCAGGACTCAAACTGGCTCTCCAATATGTGATGACTATGTCTCAAGCAGAAGCTCAACCTGCTGTGTCAAAACTCCAGGTCCCACTATGCCATGTAATAGCCTGGAGATCCACAGAATATTTATCAGAACTGACATTTCAAACCAATTCATTTAAGTGTTAAATCTCTATCACACACACACATATGCACACACACAAACATACACATACACAGAGACAGAGACAGAGACACAGAGAGAGAATAATCAAGGCTTCAGATTGTGGATGGCTTTGTGAAAAATAAGATGAAGAATGACAAGAGTTGGACTCGGAAGTTTGAGAAGCAGTCTGAAGAGGAGGAAGAGAGCAAGGTTAAAAAATTCCTATATTTTAGCCAACTCCATGAAGAAATAGAAGGTGAAGTCATTTTGATCTAGAGTTCAAGGAGCTGAAGTGAAGGAAGAAGGTATCTGCTGGATGGTGTGTGAGACAGAACTCTCAGGGGAGGAAGACTGTCAGGAAAAAATGAATCAGAAAATCTGGTTCCCGTTGCTGACTCTGCTCCTGACTCCAGCTTACTGCTAATGTACATGCTGAGAGGCAGCAGGTGGTTCATGAAGGATTTGACTCCCTGCCAACCATGTAGATGAATTGCATTGAGTTCTAGACTCAGGCTTTTTTCTGGTCATCCTCAATGTTGCAGACATTTAGGGAGTGAAACAGGAGATGGAAGGTCTCAGTCTTTCTGTCTATCTCTGTCTCTCTGACTTTCAAATATATCAAATACATAAATATTTGTTTAAAAATGAGAAAGGAGGACTAAAGACACTTTGTATTGAAATGAAAGCTAGGGTGGGGGTATGGTAACTCGTCACACTCTTTATAAAGAAAATTCTTCTCTACTGTGATAGGACATCCATTTCAGCAGATAATGCAACATTAGAATTCTAGAAGAGAAAGGGTGCTGGTCCAATTGGTTAAAGCTTAACTGAACCAACTTTAATTATTCATAAGGGTGGAAGAATGAAATAAATCATGAAAGTATGTTCTCAGTCAATGACATTGACTGAGAAATTAGAGCTGGTGTAGTGCTTTTTATTTTACATGAATTCCCTGATTGATGCACTCTACTTAATGAGATAGGTGCTATTATTGACATTTTCCTCTATTACAATACTAAAGTTCTGGCATGTCGTGGTAATTTCTCAGTAACTCACACTATAAAGATGCCAAATACAGGATCTAAATTTGGTATATATGATACAGATACTAATTTTTTATATACCCCTTTCCATCTAAGTTTAATTCATTTCTTTGCCAGTGGCTAACTTTGGCTTCAGTCATGAAAAAATCTGCAAGAATCTTAATTATCACATTCATATGTGTGCAAACCTGTGGAAACTAGAGTGGTAGAACACTGAGAGAGGACAATGGAAGTAGATGAAAGCTGAGTTTGGAAAATTAACAGTTCTCCTTTGCAGACAAATCTCTGAGAGTTTTCATAGCCTAATTAACTCAGTGATCCTTAGATAGTAAAGCCAGCTTTAGGTGCAAGTCAGAATTACCTTCATAAACAATTAGCAATGAGCCTTCTCTCCTTCTTAAGACTCATGGCCATCAGATATATCACAAACTATGGCCCTGCTGGGTATAGTAATAGAAAGGGGGAGTTTTGTAGCTTAAAAAATATGAACTTTATTTCTCCTTTAAGTAGTTAAAAAAACTTTGCTCTACTATTCAGCTTAATGACTTTAATTAAAATAGGAAGGCTTCACAATATAAAATAGATTATATTAAATGTCTGCAAAAAGTAAAAAAAAAAGTTTTTAGATGAGACATTCTAGTTACACAAATTTTACAATTTGTCAGATGAAAGGAACCAATAGCTAGTAAAAAATGAGTTGAAAGCCTAAATTTATGGTTTTGTTGGAGAGATAATTGATGCTTTTCCAAAGCTGAGGTGTTGGAGCAAAACACATATTTTGCATGAAAATAGCAGAAAACATGTCAAATTTTCTACAAAGGCTTTATCTTTTATTATTCGGACTCTGATTGTGATAAATCACTTTTGTAAAGAGTATGAAGTAACTCTGCAGATATTAAGATAATAGAAAGTGTCTTTCTCTCCTTAGTACTTAAAGATGTTCACATTTGCATCCCAGAACTTATCTACTGATAAACACTGACTTTAACTATTCATGGAGGAGGCCAGAGACTCATTACAACTGTGGGCTTTGGGGGGAGTGGGAAAATGAGACATGCATTAAACCTTTACAAAATGTCTTCTTACTAATGGTGTCTTCCCTTAGTAAGGTCTCAAAAAAAAAAAAAAAATGGTGCTTAAATCTCAATTTTACTTGGCCAAAGAGCATTTCTAATAAAATCTAAAGTGTAACATCAGGTCATATCTTTTCCAGTTTTCCAAGCTGTTTACTCTTTGATTCAAAAATTTATTTCTTATTCCAGCCTTTGGTTGACAGGCATTTAGGTTGATTCCAGGTCTTAGCTTTTGTGAATTGAGCTGCAATAAACTTGGGAGTGCAGGCAACTCTTTTGTTTACTGATTTCATATCCCTTGAGTAAATCCCCAGCAGTGGGATGGCTGGGTCAAATGGTAGGTCTATATTCATATTTTTGAGATATCTCCACACTGTCTTCTAAAGTGGCTTTACCAGTCTACAATCCCACCAACAGTGGATTAGGGTACCTTTTTCCCACAACCTCCCCAGCATGTGTTATTTATTTCCATATAAAAGCCATTCTAACTGGGGTTAGGTGAAACCTCATTGTGGTTTTGATTTACATTTCCCTGATGGCTAATGATCCTGAATATTTTTTCATATGTCTGTTATCCATTTGGATTTTTGTTTTGAGAAATGCCCATCAACTGAAGAGAGTATAAAGAAATTATGGGAAATGTACACTGTGGAATACTACACAGAGGTGAAAAAAAAATGAAATCTGGTCAGTTGAAACAAAATGGATGAATCTGGAAAATATCATACTTAGTGAAATAAGCCAGTCCCAAAGGGACAAATACCATAGGTTATCCCTGATCTGTGAGAATGAATAGAGCACCTAAAACAAAATCTGCAGAAGTGAAATTGCCACTTTAAAAAGGGATGACCTGAGCTGCCCTTTTCTTGACTGTCAAAGAAACAGTTGCATTTTTTTTATTTTTCATTTTTTTCTCTTCATACTGTTTGTTGAACTCATTATTTAACATAGAGTTAATCATATGTGTATAAAGTCAATTGAGGATGGATCTCAGTAAGAAATAAGAGTGGGAATAAAAGAGGGAGGAGGAAGTTTATAACTTTAGAGCTGTACACTTCTGCATATATTCCTAAGGACTAACTTTGAAGGGTACAGGGGTACAGTTTAAAACTTGTCTTGGGATGCCAAATCCCATTAAGCTGGGTGACAAAAATGTCATCTTATGTGCTAAAGTGAACATATAAATAGAATCAAGTGTTGGGTTATTATAATAGAATTTAAAAGGAGAGAATGTTCCAACATGGGAAGCAGTCTACACAACAGACTCATAGAATGACAATTGCTTTAAGTAACACTCTGACCGCAGAATCAGCCATTAAGGCTTCCTGTTCTGGCTGAAAAGCTGGGGAGAGCATTTCAGGCATGGAAAGCCAAGACACTGGCAAAAAATATTCTACATGAAGGATCTCTGTGAATGAGATCTCAATGGAAAGAAGTGGCCATCAAAGAAGAATGTACTTTTCTTTGAAGGGAGGCGAGATTTCCACTTTGCTTATGGCCTTATCTAAATACTGACAGAGTTTGTGGATTCCAAAGTCTTCCATAGCTTAGCCAGCTCATGTCAAGAGCTTCAGGTGGTTACTGATGTCACAAATAAGAGTGTTAATTGTTAAATTAACAATAGGAGTCACCACTGTGCCCTAACTCCCCATACAGGATCTCTGTCCTCAGTGAGTTGTCTTATGAAAGTTAAATGTGGTACTTATTCTCAGTTTGTGTGTGTATATGTGTGTGCAAATTGTTGAAATCTTTTCTGAGTATAGAGTTGGTCTTCTCTGTACAAAGTTAACTGAAAATGAATCTTAATGGAGAATGTGACTGGGAATGGGAGATGGAGGAGGAGGAGAGATGTGAATGTAGGTGGGAGGGCAGGTATGGTGGGAAGAATAACTATATTCCTAAAGTTGTACTAATGAAATTTGTATTTCTTAAAAATATTTTAGTTAATTTACTAAAGGAGAAACATAGCAAAAAATTTATTTGCTTTATTCCCAAAGGCATTTTAATTTGAGCCCTTATGTTCATATAAGGTAGAAAATCTCTAAAAATTTAGAAATCATCTTTCAACACTGTGGAAGTTTGAAAATATCTAATGCCTGCAGGGGTATTAGAAAGTATCTAGTAGCATAACCACTGGTATTTGTTTTTGAATGGCAACTAGAATAAGAATATAAATCAGTAAATTAAATATTTCTAATTCTACCTTAAAACTCTGAGGCTTAGTTTTAAGAATATTCATTATAGTCCTATTTATAATAGAATCAACTTGGATTTGACCTAAATATCCATGTCTGAGAGACTGATTATATATGTATAGTAAAGCTAAACTATAAGGAATAATGTAGCCATTAAATATGAAGGTGGTAAGTCCATGTGTACTCTCTCGGGATGTGCTCCAAGATACAATTTTAAGTGA
The DNA here is from genome assembly GCF_964237555.1 of Oryctolagus cuniculus. Classification (NCBI taxonomy): domain Eukaryota; kingdom Metazoa; phylum Chordata; class Mammalia; order Lagomorpha; family Leporidae; genus Oryctolagus; species Oryctolagus cuniculus. Next base: position 121,469,503 of record NC_091436.1, on the reverse strand, counting down.
AAAACTACATATGTGTTTTTATACATATTTGAATGCACATGCTTTGAACACTGACTGGAGTATTGGAATGACACATACTGACTTCTTAAGTCTTAGATGTAAAGTGTGGAGAGAGATAAGAGGATCTTTTCTATATTTTGTTCCCTATACCCAATATCCTGGAAGGCTTTATAATGATCATTTACATATATACTGACTGTAGAAAAATGTTAATGTAAGGTATAAAAGGAATATAGCACATACATGTATGCATGTATGTAGGTACACACACATGCATATACAGAACTCTCATGCCTTCCCAACAAGTTAACTCTTTTCATTCACCTTTCAGATGTTAACACGTTTCTGTATTCAGAAAGTATTAGCTAAAGATTCCGAGATAGAGCACATTGCATTTTCTCTCATGATTATCTTCTACACTAGATTGCAAATTCAATAAGCTCTACAATAAGTTTATGCTTTTTCCATTATTCCCTCTAGAGGAACAAGGTCCTGCACACAATTATGTCTCATTTACCTGGAGAAGCTGACACATACTGAATCTAAACGTGTACTCCATTATGATGGAAGAAGAGTTGTTTCCCACCCAGAATTATGACCCCATTTCCTGGCAAATTCTAAGAAACCCATCAGAAAGAGGTGCAAAGAAAAGCAACTTATTTCTAGCAAACTAGGTGACCATGGGTAATACTTTCCAAAGCCATGACTTCACAAGCAGTAGAGATGTTATTTTTTTTTTAAAGATTTATTTATTGATTTGAAAGTCAGAGTTACACAGAGAGAGGAGAGTAAGAAAGAGAGAGAGAGAGAGGTCTTCCATCTGCTGGTTCACTCCCCAGTTGGCCGCTACGGCCAGAGCTGTGCCAATCCGAAGCCAGGAACCAGGAGTTTCTTCCAGCTCTCCCACGTGGGTGCAGGGGCCCAAGAACTTGGGCCATCTTCTACTGCTTTCCCAGGCCATAGCAGAAAGCTGGATCGGAAGTGGAACAGCCGGGTCTTGAACCAGCGCCCATATGGGATGCCGAGGCTTCAGGCCAGGGCATTAACCCATTGCACCACAGCGCCGGCCCCAGTATGTTATGTTTTAAAAGAAAATGAAAGTATAAGGAAAAGAAAGTATTCTCATAGCATGTAGGATATTGAGTACAAGTCCATGTAGGCACATTATGGAAGTTTATGTCAAGATAGGCTTCATGTTATTGTAATAAGGCTTAAGCTCCTCCTAGAATGGCAATTTTCATTATCAAAGTAAAACATGGAATGAACTTTGCATACTTTTTGTTCCATCTGCCATGATATTGTTTTTGAAGAAGTGTCTGGACAAATCAAGGATGGATGGTGATTGCATCTCTGCCTGGAAAATCTGAAAGATAAATTTAGATGCATCACATGATTCTTGGTTCTTGAAATATTAGTGTGGGGAGCAACTCGGACTAGACTAAGTTACTGGAATTAAGACTTATTCTATGCATCTGCTTTCCCACAATATGGCGCTGAGAAGGGAAACAGCTTCTACACAGCTGCCTCCAGTTCAACCAATAAACTGTAGGACTTGCTCCTGATTGGAGGAGAGCAGCGTACTCGGCGTGTGGGTAGCAGAGTTGGGATTGGCGGAAGAGGACTATAAGGGAGGAGAGAGTCAGCATGCACCAGGAACATCTAAGAGGAACACCTGTGCAGCCCCCGAGAGAGCCGGCCGGCGGTGTGCCGCTCCCCCGCGGAAGTGGGGAAAGTGGCCAGGGGGAACCGCCCTTCCACGGAGGTGGAAGAGTTGGTAGCCAACCCGGGAAGAACCAGCAGCAAACCCGGGGAGGGCCGAGCAGACGAAAGAACAGCGCAGGGTCCTGTGTCGTTCCTCCACGAAGAGGGGGAGCAACAATTAGTAAGTCACAATAAAGACTTTTGAGCTTCTTCGGGCAGTCGCTAGTGACAGGTTTGGTAGAACATTCTATTTTCACGATATCAAGTAAATTTACTTGTTAGCCAGGACATGATATGTTTGGATGGTAGCAATCTCAAAATGTTTATTGAATGAGTGCTTGAATCAATGAATTCATTAATCAATGAACCTTATCTCATGCAATTGAAAGCAAGATTATATTTTGAAATAAGATTTATTTTTTTCATTTGAAAGATAGAGTTACAGAGAGGGGTGTCTTCTATCCCCAGGTTTATTCCCCAAATGGCCACAATTCCTGGAGCTGGGAGCCAGGAGACTCTTCCAGGTCTCCCATGTGGATGCAGGGGCCCAAGGATTTGGACTATTTTGTACTGCTTTCCCAGATCATAGCAGAGAGCTGGAACAGAAGTGGAATAGCTGGAACTTGAACCGGCTCCCATATAGGATGCTGGCACTGCAGGTGGCTCCTTTACCCGCTACGCCACCGTGTTGGCCCTGAGAGAGAGAGAGAGATCTTCTATTCACTGGTTCATTCCCCAAATGGCCACAATAGCCAGGGCAGGGCCAGGGGAAGCTAGGAGCCAGAAGCTTCTTCCAGGCCTCCCACAAGGATGCAGGGGCCCAAGTACTTGGGCTATTTTCCATTTCTTTCCCAGGCACATTTGCAAGGAGCTGAATAAGAAGTTGTGCATCTGGAACTCAAAACAGTGCCCTTATGTGATACCAGCACTGCAGGTGGCGGCTTTACCTGCTAGCCACAGCACCTGCCCCAACAAGATTATCTTGCAAAGAATATGTCCAAAAGTAGGAGACAGCATGTGCTTTGAAAATAAATAGAAGAACAATTTAACCAATATCATAAACCTGCGTGAAACAGCCTTTAGACCACATATAGAATCATTTTCAATTACTAACTTCAAATAATTTGTAATCTATTATTATATGTAATCAAATATAATTAAATATTCATTTATACCATCATTAATACTCACTTTAAAATGTCTTTCAGATGAAATATCCTTTTGGATAGAGAAAATAACTAAGGAATACTGAGATCCAGAGTAGCATTTTGCCTTTAGGCTATATATCAATTTTTTTTTTTTTTTTTGACAGGCAGAGTGGACAGTGAGAGAGAGAGACAGAGAGAAAGGTCTTCCTTTGCCGTTGGTTCACCCTCCAATGGCCGCCGCGGCCGGTGCGCTGCGGCCGGCGCACCGCGCTGATCCGATGGCAGGAGCCAGGAGCCAGGTGCTTTTCCTGGTCTCCCATAGGGTGCAGGGCCCAAGCACTTGGGCCATCCTCCACTGCACTCCCTGGCCACAGCAGAGGGCTGGCCTGGAAGAGGGGCAACCGGGACAGAATCCGGCGCCCCGACCGGGACTAGAACCTGGTGTGCCAGCGCCGCTAGGCGGAGGATTAGCCTAGTGAGCCACGGCGCCGGCCTATATATCAATTTCTTAATGGGAAAAGAGAATGCCAAGATTATGTTGCTCTAATTCATGGTCCAGTAGGTATGTTTTTTTTCACTCATATGTTAGTTCAACTAAGTACTTTATTTAGTGTTCCATTCCATTCTAAAATATATTATACTCAGCAAAATACACTTCATATTTTTTTTTTTTTTTTTTTTTTTTTTGGCAGGCAGAGTTAGTGAGAAAGAGAGAGAGGGAAAGAGAAAGGTCTTCCTTTTTCCATTGGTTCACCCCCCAAGTGGCGGCTATGGATAGTGCGCTGCACTGATCCGAAGCTAGGAGCCAGGTGCTTCCTCCTGGTCTCCTGTGCGGGTGCAGGGCCCAAGCACTTGGGCCATCCTCCACTGCCTTCCCGGGCCACAGCAGAGAGCTGGACTGGAAGAGGAACAACCAGGAGAGAATCTGGCGCCCCAACCAGGACTAGAACCCGGGGTGCTGGCGCCGCAGGCAGAGGATTAGCCATGTGAGCCGGGACGCCAGCCCTAAATTTTTTTCTAAATATCATATATCACTTTTTCATCTCAAAACTCTATTAGAACATTCTTATTTTATAGTAATTTTTTGATATTCAGGTAACCTTTCAGTGCTTTCAGAGGGTCTAATTACCAGATTATGAATAATTTATACCTGTTGTTCCTTTTCATCTACCACATCCACAAAGGTGGGTGTTTCTTGTACATAGCACATCACATGACAACTAGAGAGTAACAGCCTGTCTAACAAGTAAAATTAGCTGATTTCATGAAGGTGGAATATCCATTGGAAAAGTCCTGCCTCCCTAATGGAACTCATTCACGTCTTCAGCCTGCATAACAGTTCTTGCTGGATGACATAGTGTGTAGGGATCATGTATTTTCAACATAATGCACATCCCAAAGTTGTTTATTCTGGACTCCGAATGTTTATGTGAAATAAATTTTGGTTAAGAACTATTTTTCTCATAATTTGATTTAAAAAGTTTAACCAGTTACTAATTTTTCTTTGAATTGAGGGTGGTAATAATCTAGAACAAGATTAGTATGCAGAGTTCTCTGATAAAATTATTGCATTTAGTTGAACCACAAAATGAGGTCTCAGATTTAAAGCTGATAACACAGAGGCAGATTGAACATTCCATTGGGGAAGTATAATAATTGTGCAATGATCAACTGCTGTTGCCTCTTAAAAAGAAAAATAAACCCAATGTAACAATGAGGAAAAACTGCAAAGGAAAGATAAAAGCATAAAAAGATAAAAATATGATTTCTTTAAAAGTGAAGGCACAACATACCTGTGTTAATACTGCAAAAAGTTTTTCCCAAAGGGAAAGTTAATTCATTGTTTATAGAATTCAAAAGAAGACCTAAAATTCTGGAGAAATAAAAGGTATTATGTTTTTGATGTTTAGTTTAGAGTAATGTATATTTAAATTGTTTTCTTTATAACTAAAAATCTTAAATCAAAAGTTTGATATTACAAAACATTAAAAGGAAAAATGGAAAGGAATGCAAGAGGAAAGGAGGGGGGAAAATGTATCATTGTATTCTTGGAATTGTATTTATGAAATTAATGTAATCTGGTCTCTCTATATTAAAATAGATACATGAATTTATTGAAAACATTAAACTGAATGTAAAAATATGTTTTTAATATCAGAGGTCAGTAAACAAAGAGGGTATAGAGGGTTTATTTTCAGCATATTCTTTGCTGAATATTGTTTCCTTGCCCATGTATGTGAACACAAATTTGACTGGGATGAAGTCATCCCAAGGACCATACTTTATAACTGATTATATTGAGAGAAATAGTATTTGTTTCCTGAATAAAATTCCTAATACTAATTTTGATGAATGTAATCAAACTTTGTGTGGTAGGTCCATTCTCCTGATCTCAGAAATAAAACTGGCTGTAACTCAGCATGGCTCTATATCAACTAGTCAGATATTTCCAGGATGCTTACTTTTCATTAAGGAAAAAAAATAATCTTCTGATTAAATTCATGGTTAAAATAGGGATCTAAAGCAGACAACCTACTGTGAAGCCACTTGTCCTGAACATATTGTTGAATGTGAGCAATACTGTTGATAATAACTTTGTTTGTAGAGATTCTGAGATAGGACAGAAATATTGTATTATTCAATGTTTTAAATTGCAAAGAATTTCAATTTAAACATTATGTAAGAAAGCATTTTACAGAGATTACTTGTGTAATTTATTTTACATATTTTTAACATGTATTAATTGAGGAGGAAGATATTTAAAGCCAAATATGTTTGGGAAAATCTGTATTAAAAAAAGATGAATGAAGGGTTTTGGATTGTTGTATTTTGTTTTGCTTTCTTTCCTATTTTAATATTGAACTATCAAAGGGACAGACACTTGGCACAATGGATTGACATTACTTGAGACACCCACATTCCATATTGGCATGCCCAAGGTTCAAGTCCCAGCCCCACTTTCCATTCCAGTTTCCTGTTGATACACACCTTGAGAGGCAGCAGATGGCTAGGTTCCTGCCACTTGGAAAACTTACATGGGTCCTAGGCTCCTCATTTCAGCTTGGGTCAGCCCTGGCTGTTAAAATTTGGGAAGTGAAGCAAATGATAGGCAATCTCTCCCTCTCCCCTCTCCCTCTCCCCTCTCTTTCCCTCTCCCTCTCCCCTCTCCTTCCCTCTCCCTCTTCTTCCTCTCCCTCTCCCTCCCCCACCTCTCCCTCTCCCTCTCCTTCTAACACATTATTTAAGGTGGCATACAGTCAATAAAGTTTCCTAAGATTGTTTGATACTCCTTTCCTATAGAATATTTGACAACATTTGTATTTAAAAAAAAAAAAAACATATTTAAAACTACACTGATGTAAATCAATAGAGGACCACGTTATTCCTTTTTGGAATTTTAATCGCTTCTAGATTTGAGATAGTCCCTAAAAAATAATCGATTGTTGCATTAGGAGTTTATTGTTGTGAAACATTCTATAAATCATTGTTTTTCATTTTTATTTAAGATATGGAGACAAGAGATGAAGTGACTTATGTAAGGCCATTAGAGTAAAACTACTATTCCTATATTTTAAAAGGAGGGAATTCACTTTCATATTTTCAATCTTTTTCTGAAAAGAAGCATAATAAGAGTGCATATGAAGGTCTGGTAAATGTTCTTTAGTTAGTTAATTTTATTTAATTTCAATATTTCCTATACATGCTCTTCTATACTATGAATAAATAACAGGGTATAATGTCACAGACAGAATCTTTATACTGATACAGAGGTTATTTAAGAAAAATTCACATACTTTGAAGGATTAAAATTATGTGATCTGAAATTAAATGTTGTCTAATAATCTGTACAAATATGATATACCATATTTCACTAAAATCAGTTTTTATCTTTTTCAGTGCATTCTGGATTAAAAAAATCAACTCACTTGGCAACTGATACATGGATAAAATTGACATATGGAGAAACAAAAATTCTACCAATGGTAAGATCCAACAAGTACAGAAATTTTCTAATAACTTGCACATTTCCACCTGGGATAGAGTGGTGCCTAAATCTAATTTTGTAAATGGCACTATAACACAGGAGGCAGCTGCCTAGGAGGTAGCTGCCTTTTCCAGAGGGAAATTGCACATTTTCAGTCTAAAGGAAGAATCATTTATCAGAGCAGAAGGATTTTCAGCAGTACCTGCTGATTAGGAATTATGCAAAAATCACATCTTACATGCTTGACTGGATGCATTTATTTCTCCATTGCTAAATCAGCATCTTTTAACAAAGATGTTTTTCAAGATTTGAAACAATGTGGAATAATAACAGATCAGCTACAACCTGGGAATACTTTTCTTAACTATTTGGCAAAAAGAGCTCAGGAAACATGATTCCCAAGCTTTTAAAGATTAACAAGCTGATTTAATGAGTTTAAAATTTTATGTCTAAAATTCAGATAGAGGTACAATATTTAGTTATCTGTAATCTTATTGTATTTTTCTTATTGAAGTTGACAATAATAAATACCTATTCCCCTGATACATTTAATATTTACATCTTTAAAACATTTTGCTGGGGCTGATGCTGTGGTGTAGGGGATAAAGCCACCACTTTTGGGGCTAAGATTCTGTATGGGCACTGGTTTGATTCTTGGTTGTTCCACTATCAATCCAGCTCCCTGCTAATGCGCCCGGGAAAGCAGCAGAAGATGGCCCAAGTGCTGGGACCCCTGCACCCAGTGGAAGATCCAGAATAGGCTCCTGGCTTCAGATTGGCTCAGCTACTGTCACTTGGGGTGTGAACCAGTAAATAGAAGATCTCTTTCTTTTTCTCTCTCTCCATTTCTCTCTTCTCTCTGTAACTCTGCCTTCAAATAAATAAATAAATCTTAAAATTTACAACTGAAAACTTTGGGTCTTGCTAACCAGAGACAGAAAGACTGAACTTTCGAGAAGGGGAACTGCAGACTGTCTCTGGAGATCTTGATTAGTTACATCTGAACCATTCTGATCACTAAATTCAGCCCTTTTACCAGGGATTTCGCTTTCAAATACTGTGAGTAACCCAAGAAGGGTAAAAACAACAACTGGAAGTCCACACAGGCCACAGTTTATGATCCTTAACCAATGGAAATTTTCCCCCAGAGTATTCAGTACATGCTTTGCTCAGAATTAGAATTACTGTCTTCAGGACCGTTGTGTCTGCCTGTTCCTACTGTTGTTATATTGGTCTCAGGCCATTGACTGTACTAATTACACTAATTCCTGATCCCACTATGGTCTGCTGATTTCAACAACACTAACAGGATCTTGGTAATTCCTGATCAACCTGAATCTACATCTCTGATATTCCTCCTCTCCAGCCAGTCATGAATCAACTTTTATTTCTTATGTCTAGTTCCTCCAGTACAGAGTTTAAACCAGAGTCCATACATCTCTACCATTATTATCTTTCAGTAGTACACAACCACACATAATATCCAGGCTCTGCTAAAATCCAGTCTTTCCAACATACAATCTCTGAAGAAAAGCCTTTCCAAACCTGCTAGAATTATTCTTCACTCACATTGATTTTTTCCTTAAGAGTCCTATTTAATATCCTGATAGTTTGTTATTAAAAATTTATACCATCATTATTTAAAGATATTTTTAAGACCAAATAGTAGGTAAGTCAAATAAAACTGTCTTAAATAAAAGTGGGTCTAATGTCTAATGAAATGATTAGTGGAGAAGTACGTATACAATTTAAAGCCGGTCAGATCTAGGGAACCAGAGCAGATCTGTTTCTGGGCTGCATTCCTTCTGAATTAGCTACATCCTTATTCACTGACACCAGTGTCTTCCAACTGTTCTGTCTCACTCTACTTGGATACAATATCCTAAGCTTTATATCTTTTTTATTAACTTTTATTTAATGAATATAAATTTCCAAAGTACAGAATATGGATTACAATGGCTTCCCCCCCCATAACGTCCCTCCAACCCACAACCCTCCCCTTTCCTACTCCCTCTCCCCTTCCATTCACATCAAGATTCATTTTCGTTTCTCTTTATATACAGAAGATCAGTTTAGCATACATTAAGTAAATATTTCAACAGTTTGCTCCCACACAGAAACATAAAGTGAAAAATACTGTTTGAGTACTAGTTATAGCATTAAATCTCAATGTACAGCACACTAAGGACAAAGATCCTACATGAGGAGTAAGTGCACAGCGACTCCTGTTGTTGACTTAACAAATTGACACTCTTGTTTATGGCTTATATCTTTAGAATAAGGGTTTGGATTTTTATTCAATAGCATAAGAGGTTTATTTTGACTGGGATAGTGGAGGTTGAATACCCAATCTTGAACCCATTGTTGTGAAAAGTCTGCAGCCTGCTTAACACAACTAGAATCTGCTCTGAAACTTGATAATGAAACTATTACCACTAGAATGATAAAATGATACCCTCACAAAAATATCAACAGCCTCTGCTTTAGACCAACTAGATCTCAAACCTTTACTCCACATTTTGCTTTTCCCAACATACAGCACATGATCCCATTGTTAGATCAATTATTTCTAAGATCTCGAATGAGAACCTACTTTTAGGGCATTGCTTATAAATCCTGGTACTTGAATGAAAGATCTGACTCAGTCAGTCTTTTCCAGAAATTTCTAGATCACAAAATATGAAGAAAATGTGTAAGGTATTTTACACATAAAAGTTTCACAATTTACAACTCTAATAAGGTGGTGCAAATTTTAATTATGCTTTCACTTAAAATTTCAAATTCCTGCTTGTGAACATTATATATAGAAGAAATATCTCCAAATTATAAGATATGAATGGAATGCCTGCTCACTCTCACTGATTTCAGTTCCTTTCAAGTCCTAAACTTCATTTCATTAAAATTTGTGACAAAGTTATCACTAATTTGTTTGAAAGAAGTATGTGATGATATAGAAACAGATAGATATGAGTGTGCTTCAAAAACAACTTGGAAAAATAGAATAAAAAGATTAGTTTAGGGGCTAACTTGTGGTGCAGTGGGCTAAACCACTGCCTGTGACACCAGCATCCTATATCAGAGTGCCCGTTTGAGTCCCAGCTACTCCACTTTCAATCCAACTCCCTGCTAATGTGCCTGAACAAGCAATGGAAAACAGTTCAAATACTTGGGTCACAACACCCACACGGGAGACCCTTATAAAGTTCCTGGCTCCTGGCTTTGGTTTGACCCAAGGTCGTTGCAACCATCTGGGGAGTGGCCAAGGGGATGGAAGATTTTGTGTGTGTGTGTGTGTGTGTATGTGCGTGTGTTGTCTGTCTCCTCTCTCTCTCTCCGCAAGTTTGCCTTCCATAGAAATAAAATTAATCCTTAAAAGATTAGTTTATTTTGGTAGAAAACAATTTTGAAACCAAGAATGTTTTCTCACACTGTAATATTTCACATGAAGTCTTTGAAAGCTCCTTGTGAATGAAGATTTTAATGTCATCAAAGGGTTTCCTTAATTTTTTTCTTTTATTTAAATTTTATTTGTTATACTAGCTTCATGTATTTCATATATACCTGTGCCTCAAAAGAAGAGACAGGTGCCGATATGGCTCACTAGGTTAATCCTAAGCCTGCGGCACCAGCACTCCGGGTTCTAGTCCCAGTTAGGGCACCGGTTCTGTCCTGGTTGCTCCTCTTCAGTCCAGCTCTTTGCTGTAGCCCAGAAAGGCAGTGGAGGATGGCCCAAGTGCTTGGGAGACCAGGAAGAAGCACCTGGCTCCTGGCTTCAGATTGGCACAGCATGCCGGCTATAGCGGCCATTTCGGGGGGTGAACCAACATAAGGAATACCTTTCTCTCTGTCTTTCTCTCTCTTACTGTCTAACTCTGCCTGTTAAAACAAAAAGAGAGAGACAAGGGCTGTATATAATCATCAAATCTAAAGCTTTCCATTTCATTCCATACATTACATTTTAGGTACTATATTTGTTACCATGGATCAGAGAAAACATACAGTATTTATCTTTTTGGGAGTGGCTTATTTCACTAAGTGTAATGGTTTCCAGCTACATCCATTTTATTGCGAAGTTAGGATCTTTTAACAGCTGAGTAGTACTCTGTAGTGTATGTATACCATAATTTCTTTCTCTAGTCAACAATTTATAAACATCTGTGTCGATTCTTAATTATTGATATCTTAACTACTGTGATTTTTGCTGAAATGAATATGGAGGTACAGATTTCTTTTGGTTTGGGTAAATTACCAGGAATGCATTGGGTGGATCATATGGTAGGTCTATGTCAGATTTCTGAAGTATCTCCCTACTGTCTTACACAGTGGCCATACCAGTTCACATTTCCACCAACAGTGGATTGGGATACCTTTTCCCCCACATCCTTGCCAGCATTTGTGGTCTGTTGATTTCTGTTTGAGAGCCATTCTAACAGGGATGAGGTGAAACTTCATTGTGATTTTGATTTGAATCTCCTTGATAGCTAGTGAACCTGAGCATTATTTTAAGTGTCTGTTGGCCTTCCTGTCCTGAAGAATTCTTGTTCAAGTCTTTTGCCCATTTCTTAACTGAATTGCTTGTTTTGTTGTTGTTGAATTTCTTGAGTTGTTTATAGATTCTAGATATTAATCCTTTATCAGTGACATAGGTTGCTAATACATTCTTCCATTCTGTTGATTGTGTCTTCACTTTACTGAATGTTTCTTTTGTGGTGCAGAAGCTTCTTAGCTTGATGTAATATCATTTTTCAATTTTGGCTTTGATTGCCTGTGCCTATGGTTTATTTTCCAAGAAGTCGTTGCCTATGCCAATGGCTTGAGTGTTTCTCTTATGTTCTCCAGTAATTTGATGGTATTAAGTCATAGATTTAGATCCTTGATCCATTGTGAGTGGATCTTGCTTTCTATTTGGGGTCTTGCTTCGTACTTCTGCATCTGTCTATGGAGATCCAGTTTTCCCAGCATCATTTGTTGAAGAGATTGTCCTTACTCCATGGATTGACTTTAGCTCCTTTGTCAAAAATAAATTGCTTGTACATGTGTAAATTGATTTTTGTATTTCTATTCTGTTGCATCGGTCTACACACCTGTCTTTTGCCAACACCAGGCTGTTTTGATTATAATTGCCCTATAGTGTATCCTGGAATCAGGTATTGGGATGCCTCTGGCTTTATTTTTGTTGTATAAGATTGTTTTAAATATTTGTGGTTTCTTGTGTATCCATGGGAGTTTTAGCATCATTTTATTGTTAATTTGTGAAGAATTTCATTGGTATTTTGATGGGGATAATGTTGAATCTTTAAATTAGTTTTTGTAGTATGAACATTTCAATGATATTGATCCTTTTAATCTATGAACATGGAATATATTTCCAATTTTTAATATCTTCTATTTCTCTCTTCAATGTTTCATAATTTTCAGCATAGGTTAAATTCATTCCAAGGTATTTAATTCTTTTTTATCGCTATTGTGAGTGAGATTGATCTTAAAAGTTCTTTCTCAGCCATGGAATTGTATCTGTTTACAAAGGCTATTGGTTTTTCTGTGTTTGTATGTCCTCCACTTTATGAAACTCTTTTATGAGTTCCAGTAGCCTCTCAGTGGAGTCTGTTGGATTCCCTATATATTGAATCATATCATCTGCAAATAGGGATAGTATGACTTCCTCATTTCCAGTTTGTAACCCTTTGATTTCCTTTTCTGGCCTAATGACTCTGGCTAAAACTTCCAAGATTGTATTAAATAGCAGTGGTGAGAGTGGCCATCCTTATGTAATTCCAGATCTTATGAGGAATACTACCAGCTTTTTCCATTGAAAAGGATTGTGGCCATGGTTTGCCAAAAATTGCCTTGATTGTGTTGAGAAATGTTTCTTCTATACCCAGTTTGCTTAAGGTTTTCATCAGGAAAGGATGTTATATTTTATCAAGTGCTTTCTCTGCATCTATTGAAATAATCACATTGATTTGTTTTTCAGTTTATTAATGATTTATAACATTGATTTATTTGTGAATTCTGACTATCCCTGCAAACCAGGGATAAATACCTCTTGGTCTGGTTGAATGATTTTTCTTATGTGTTGTTGGATTTAATTGGCTAGTATTATGTTGAGGATTTTGCATCTATGTTCATCCAGGATATTGTTTTATAGTTCTCTTCCTCTGTTGAATCTTTTTGTGGTTTAGGAATTTCTGGTTAAGGAATTCAATTAAAGAACAAATTAAAGACAAACTCCTTCATAGTAGTAGTATTCAACAGAAAAGCTGTCTGGCCCTGTGCTTTAATTTATAGGGAAGTCCTATATTAGTGATTCAATTTCCATCATGTTTATTGATCTGTTTAGGTTTTCTATGTCTTTGTGACTCAGTTTTGGTAGATCGTATGTGTCCTGGAATCTACTCATTTTTCTAAGTTTCCCAATTTTGGCATACAGCTCTTTGTAGTAATTCTTGATTTTTATTTCTATTTCTGTGGTATTATATTTTCTTTTTCATCTCTGGTTTTACTGATTTGGGTCTTCTGCATCTTTTTTTTTTGGTTAGTTGGGTTAATGGTGTATTTGGTTTGCTTATTTTTTCAAAAACCAGCTCTTCAACTCGCTTACCTTTTATATTTCATTTTTTGTTTCCATTTTGCTTATTTTTTCTATAATTTTAATTATTTTTTCCTCCTAATTTGTTGTTAGGATTATTGTTGTTTATCCAGGCCCTTGAGGTGCATTGATAGCTCATTTCTTTGGCACCTTTCCAATTTCTTCATGTAGGCCCCAATTGCTAAAACACCCCTCTTAACACTGCTTTTGCTGTATCCCATAAGTTTTTACATGATTTATTTTTCATATTTCACTAAAATTAAGATTCACATGTGAAGAATATGATACCTATGCTGAACTCACATTGAAAGATAGGGACAACTTTGGATCAAAGAAATTACAGTGGATTGAGCTAAAAGGGCCAAGAATATTTTATTAAAGGATATGGAATGAGACTGAACTAAACTCTACAGAAACAAAAGGTGACAGAGTTTTAAAATACTGGGGTAAACTTGTAGAACACTGGATAATGTTAGGGGGAGATGGGTCAATGTGATTAGGCCACCTTCATTTGGTAATCACTGCTTATCCAAGTTAGTTTCTTATCCATCAATAAGGGATGAGAGTAACTGTCTTCTTGGAAATTAAATTCCAGTGGGATGTCTCACAGGCCCTTAAGAAAGACATTGCTGTAAGACTGGTTGGTTGATGGGAGAGTTAAATATCACAGGGGCAGAGAAAAAAATTACAGTTGCAAATTTTCTAAAGTAAACTTCCTAAGAAAATAGTCAGAAGCCTGTAGTTTGAAAGAAGTATAACTAAAGTTCAGTAAAGCAGTGAGGAACTTTTCCATTAGGGAAACATTCAGTTCCTGTCCCAAAGATTGGATTCAAACCATCCACGTCAGATCTGAATCTATATTCATCAGAAGGTTCAGGGTTGTTGTTTTTAAATACTTTCCTCAACAAGGACAGAATATGAATAGACTTATTTGCTAGGAAATGAAATTTTATTGTGAAATTCAATAAAAGGTAACTCATACCTAAAATAATTTAATTTATCATACCTTTTCTTTTGTACTATATACACTTTTGTAGTACCCACATAACATAAGTATGCCTGGGGCTTAGGGTCCAGGACAAGCAGATGCAGATTCTGACAGGTCAGAGTACAACTTGAAGCTGTTTGTGGGTTTACACCTCTTTTACTCACAGTGGTGGTAAGATGTTCACAAACAGTGGCCAAAAACTCTCAACTGTGGTAAAACCACAGGAGATTTCTGTCTTTGTGTCCATGGCTGCAGTTGTACACACATAGAGATACATCTATATGCATCCACATATCCACATACAGCCACATCAAGCAATAGCCACATCCACCAATAGCTGCACCTAGATGTGCCCTTCAGTTGTTTTTATGGGTTTACAGACAATAGTGGCCCAGAGTCAAATCATTACATGACAGATTTGTGGGCATACAGCCAAGTAGGCATACCCATTAGTTAATAGTACGCCAGTTATCAGAGAGACAGGGACCTGGGTGCACATATGTAGTGGGGCAAAGGCAAAAGACATGGGAACTTGATAAATGGCAACTTCCAGGTTCATCTCCTCTTCCAGTTCATCTTTTGTGCCATGAAAGCAAACTAGAGTTGTCATTTTTCTAACTTAGAGAAACTGCAAAAGCACATGGCTTTTCTAACAAAATAAGGGAGATGAAATCTTTGCTGTCAGATACATGGTATTTTTTGCTCTTCTCTGAGAAAAACTGTACAATGATAAAGAGAAAATCAATGAGGGAGTCCACTTCTAGCAATAGGTTGTCTTGGGTCAGTCACTACATGAGGAATGACTACTGTCTTATCTTTTCCTCCAGTGAAACTGATAATACAGGCAATCAGACGTCTATCTACACAATTATACTTAATTACAAAGCTTGTTTATTAATAGAACTAGCAACTGCATCTTACAGAAGTTATCTTTCATTGGAACATAGTTGATGATAGTAGATGAATAAAAATAAAATACAATAAGTCAACAATAATGAATTATATCTGTCTTTATATCTTTCTATAGATATAAAGAATCTATGGTTTATGTCTTATACTAGGAATTCAGAAATATACCTCTCCCCCCTTACAGTCTCTCTCCATGATTTTTCTTGCCTTCCTTGCCTTACTACTCTTTTTGTTTCTTTCTTACATATTTCTTCTTTGTAGCCTTTTATTTCCTTCTCTCTTGTGACAGTTTGCCATAATATTTTCCAAGTAAAAATTGAGATAATACAAAGCAAAAGAAACTGCTGTGAAATACTTTGAAATGAGAAAAAAGAATTCTTGAATCTATTTCATTTGAATGTAGATAGTGTTTGGGGCAGGGGACAACCTGATGTAGGCCACAGGGCTCTCTTTAACATTTTTGACTGGTTATTTTACAACACTGCAAGCAATGAAAACAAAACAAAGCAAAACAAAAAAACAAACAAACAAAAAAAAACAACTTCCAGCTTCTTGGGAATGTAATCACTGGGAGGACAGCAGTGTTTGCTAAATGATTAATTACCTGCCATCCACATGGGAGACACAGCTTGAATTCTGGGTTCTAGGTTACAGCTGTGGCCTAGCTATGACTGTTGTGGGCCTTTGAGCAGTGAACAAACAGAAATCACTTCTCTCCTCTCCTCTCCTCTCCTCTCCTCTCCTCTCCTCTCCTCTCCTCTCCTCTCCTCTCCTCTCCTCTCCTCTCTTTCCCTCTGTTCTTCTTTTTCTCAAATACACCAATAAATAAATTTAAAAATATAGTTAGAAATACATAATAGTGAAAGTTCCTCAAAATATTGATAATAGGGATTCCAAGATGATGGAATGGCAACATGATGGACTTTCGTGGGGCAAAATTAATGTTTCAAAAGAGAGAAAGTAACTCATAAGATAGAGCTCTGGGAGAATCCCAGCAGGAGACCCAGCATGAGCAATAGAAATGATCCCGACACAAATAAACAACAGAAAATAACAGCAGCTTGGATCTGGGGAGGAAGACACCTGCCCAGGCAAACCAGGTGAGAAGAGAATCCATGGTGCTGTTGATACAGAGGGAGAGAGAGCTTGGTGAACTGCTTTTAAAGTTCCACACAAACCCCCTGAGACAGCAGAGGTGGGAAGAAAGTAAAGAAATATGAGGAAAAAAAAGAGACTGTACATCCCTCTCCCTTTTCCTCTACCTGCAGAGATCTGTAACCAGAACGGGGAGGGCTCATGGGCTCATGACATTTTTTGTATTGACACAGGCAGGTAGCTGCCACCCCACCTCCTATGCATGCACCCAACAATAAATAACAGGTTTGCTCCCCACTCCATCATGATTGCCACAACAATTCAGAAGAATTTTTTTTCCCTCCATGCCAGTTGATTGGCTATGGGAGAAGAGGGGATGTGCTGCCTGGACTCTCCTACCTGCACAACACCATCTAGAAGTGAGTGGCGTAGGTTCTTTGTGAGCCCATGAACCACAGACCTAACAGAGGAAAACCTTCCCCCTCATTGACACCGAATCTGGTTAAGAAGACCACATGCAGGCAGTGGCTCTGGGAACACTTGAGTTTCCTTATAAACATGGCTGGCTAGTGGGGTGGAGTGGCCCCACCGGCAATCCATGATCTGGAGAGCCCAGGGAGATGAATCTGAGAAAACAGTGACTGTAGAAAATGAGACAGAGTGTGGCTAGGCCCTGGGCTACTACAGAGTGCTTCTCTATACCCACTGAGCTCCTCAGGGAACCATGCTCATAGGAAATACTTCACAGTTGAAATGTGCAGTTTATTAAGCAGTGCAGATGAGTGCTGAGCACCCTGGGGACTAACACTGGGAGAGCTATCATGGCCAATGAGGGTATTACCATGGATATTTGACCCACCCTGGAATACTGAACAGAGCACCCTAGCCACACCCAGCACACACTTCTTGGTATTCACTGAAAGTTGAGATGTCCCACTAAGCCACAGAGACAGACCAAAGACAAAAGCTACCAGATTTAAAAAAAAAAAGTGTACAAATGCTGAAGAACAAAGGAAAATATTCAAGAAATAAGAATAAGGAAGTCACTAAGAGCCCCCTAAATGGACACTAGAATTGTTCAATATTAGAAGGTAAAGATGAATAGATTGAGCAAATGCAAATGCAAGAAATAGAATTAAAAAACTAATCATTGGATTACTCAACAGCAAATTAAAGAACTAAATAAACTATACATGATATGAAGGAAAATTTTTCTCCTGAAATTGAGGTCTTAAAGAGAAGCCCCAAAAGCTAGAGTTAGAAATGTGCCAGGGGATTCCAATTCAATCCCATCAAGGTGGCATGTACCAATGCCTTCTCACTAATCCAAGTGATCAATTTCAGTTCATAATTGATCACACTGATAGGTCTAAGAGTCAAAGGGACCACATAAACAAGACTAGTGTCTGCGAATACAAACTGATAAAATAAAAAAGGGAGAGAACGATCCAACATGGGAAGCAGGATACACAGCAGACTCATAGAATGGCAGATGTCCTAAACAGCACTCTGGCCTCAGAATCAGCACTTAAGGCATTCGGATCTGGCTGAAGAGCCCATGAGAGTATTTTAGTCATGAAAAGCCAAGATACTCTGGAAAAAAAAAAAGAAGACCTAAATGAAAGATCTCTGCAAGTGAGATCCCAGTGGAAAAAACGGGGCCATCAAAGAAGGAGATACCTTTCTCTGAAGGGAGGAGAGAACTTCCACTTTGACTATGACCTCGTTTAAATAAGATCAGAGTCAGCGAACTCAAAAGGCTTCCATAGCCTTGGTAACTCATGACAAGAACCTAGGGAGATTACTGACGCCATAAACAAGAGTGTCAATTTGCTAAGTCAACAACAGGAATAACTGTGCACTTACTCCTCATGTAGAAACTCTGTCCTTAATGGTTGTACAATGTGAATTAACGTTATAACTATTACTCAAACAGTATTTTACACTTTGTATTTCCATGTGGGTGCAAACTGTTGAAATCTTTACTTAATATATACTAAATTGATCTTCTGTATATAAAGATAATTGAAAATGAATCTTGATGTGAATGGAATGGGAGAGGGAGTGGGAGATGGGAGGTTTGCGGGTGGGAGGGAAGTTATGGGGGGGAAAACCCACTGTAATCCATAAACTGTACTTTGGAAATTTATATTTATTAAATAATAGTTTAAAATATCATTAATAGAAAAAATGAGAAATCAAAATGAAATACTATAAATGACAAATTCAATAGATCAAATAAAAATCGAATGATTAGAAATCTTAACAACAGAGTTGGTGAAGCAGAAGAAAGAATATCTGAGCTAGAAGAGAAATCTCTGGAAATTTTACAGTCAGACCAAAAACAAGAATAAATTAGAAAACTAAAAACCAATGTTGGAGATCTACAAGATACTTTCAAATGACTAAACATATGGGTCCTGGAGTCCCTGAAAGCATGGAATTAGAGAAACAATTAGAAGGCCTTTTCAGGAAAATAGTAACAGAAAACTTCTCTAATTTGGATAAAGAAAGGGACATCCAAGTACAGAAAGCACATAGAGTTCCTCATAGACATTCCCAGAAAAGATCTTCACCACAACACATTGTACTAGAACTCTCCTCAGTAAAACATAAAGAAAGATTCTAAAATGTGCATTATGGAAATGTCAGATTACTTTCAATCTAACTCCAATTAGACTCACTGTGGATTTCTCATCATCTACACACAAATGAAGGTGAACTAAAGAGCTCCCATAACAAACAGAAATTGGAAGAATGTGTCACCTACCATCCAGCCTTAAAGATATGCTACAAACAGAAATACAGAAACAACACTATGAAATAAGTGAAGACAGAAAACCTCCCAGTATAAAAGAAATCCAAAGTAAAAAATAGGAATATTAAAGGAAAAATGCCAACTTGCTACTTATCAATAATCACCTTGAATGTAAATGGCCTCAACTCCCCAGTTAAAAGAAATGTACTGGCTGAAGGGATAAAAAAAGAAAACCTACCTATTTGCTGCCTTCAAGAAACACATCTCATCAACAATCGTACTCACAGACTGAAAGTGAAAGGATGGAAAAAGATAATCCATGCTAACAGAAATAAAAAAAGAACTGGTGTAGCCATCCTAATATCAAACAAAACAAACTTTACCACAAAAACTGTCAAAAGAGACTGATAAGGGAACTGTGTAATGATTAAGGGTTCAATTCAACAGGAAGAAGTGACACTTATAAATGTATACACTTAATTATGTGGCACCTGGCTACTTAAAAGAAATGTTAATGGATATAAAGGGTGACATAAATTCAAATACAATAGTAATGGGTAGCTTCAATATCCCACTTTCAGCAATGGACAGGTCAACTAGACAGAAAATCAGCAAGGAAACAACACAGGTAATTGACACTAGATCAAACATACCTAACAAATATCTATAGAGCTTTCCATCCTATAGCCACGGAATATACATTCTTCTCACCAATGCATGGAACTTTGTCTAGCGTTGACCAATGAATTTCTAAGATGAATATATTCACAATAGCTACCAAAAATTCAAATACCTTGAAATAAATTTAACCAATGAGGTCAAAGATCTCCACAATGAGAATTATAAAACATTAAAGAAGGAAATTGAAGAAGATGCAAAAAAATGGAAAAATCTTCCATGTTCATGGATTGGAAGAATCAGTATCATCAAAATGTCCATTCTTCTGAAAGCAATTTACACATTCAATGTAATATAAATCAAATACAGAAGACATTCTTCCTAGATATAGAAAAAATGATGATGACATTCATATGGAAATACAGGAGACCCCATATAGTTTACCAAAATAAATCAAGAGGCATCACAATACCGAATTATAAGACATAGTACAGGGCAGTTATAATCAAAGCAGCATGGTGCTGGTACAAAAACAGATGAATAGACTACTGAAACAGTAGAGAAATGCCAGAAATCAACCCAAGTATTTACAACCAGCTTATTTTTGAAAAAGGAGTTAAAATCAATTGCTGAAGAAAGGACTGTCTATTTATCAAATGGTGCTGGGAAAATTGGATTTCCACATGCAGAAGTATGAAGCAAGAGCCCTACCTTACACTTTACACAAAAATCCACTCAAAATGGATTAAAAGATCTAAATCTACAGCCCCATACCATCAAATTATTAGAAAATATTGGGAGAACCCTGAAAGACATTTTCACAAGCAAAGACTTCTTGGGAGACACTAGAGGCACAAGCAAACAAAGCCAAAATTGACAAATAGAATGACATCTAATTGAGAAGCTTCTGCACTGCAAAAGAAGCACTCAGCAAAGTGAAGAGGCAACCAACAAAACAGGAACAATTATTTGCAAACTATGCAACTTATAAAGGATAAATATCCAGAATATATAAAGAGCTCAAGAAACAACAACAAAACAAACAACCCAGTTAAGAAATTTGGCAAAGAATTTAAACAGGCAGGTTAAAGATACGAATTCTCCCAACCTATAAACATTTCTAGGGGTTTGTCATTTATTGGCTCTCACTTGCTGAGGCCTATATTCTTTATGTAACTACTTTTGAAGATAATTTTTTCATGAGAGAATGTTGTATTTTATCCAATGCTCTGCTTTCACTGAATCTATTAATTAGTTTTTATATTTCAGTTTATTAATGTGATGTATCATGCTTATTGATTTTTGTATGTTGAATAATCCCTGCTTCCCTGGGGTAAACCCCACTTTGTCCATGTGGATGATCTTTTGATGCTGTTGAATTCAACTAGCTAATATTTTGTTGAGTAATTTTGCTCCTGCACCAATGTTGAAGAACCAAATAAAGCTCCTGGCTTCATTCTGGCCCAATCCCAAACATTTCAGCTGTTTGGGGAGTAAACCAGTGTATTGAACATCTCTTGCTCTCTGCCTCTCACTTGCTCTTCTGTAACTCTACCTTTCTGTATTTTTTTAAAGATTTTATTTATTTATCTGACAGGCAGAGTGAGATAGAGCGAGACAGAGACAGAGACAGAAACAGAGAGAAAGACCCTCCCTCTGCTGGTTCACTCCCCAAGTGATTGCAACAGCCGGAGCTGTGCTCATCTAAAGACAGGAGCCTAGTGCCTCCTCCTGGTCTCCCATGCAGGTGCAGGGGCCCAAGCACCTGGGCCATCCTCCACTGCCTTCCCAGGCCGCAGCAGAGAACTGGACCAGAAGAGGAGCAACTGGGACCAGAACCAGTGCCCATATGGGATGCCAGCACCACAGGTGGAGGATTTATCTAGTGTGCAATGATGCTGGCCCCAACACTACCTTTCAAATAAATAAATTAATTAAAATAAAATCTATATGATTTATTGAATTTTAATTAACTCATAGAATTTATTTGGAATTCTTCACACAAAATTTGTTGATTTATAGCCCTCTAATTATATATATTACATTGACTTTCTAATGCAAATCAAACTGCCAAACCCTGGAATGTTTTATTGACTATGATGCATTACCTTTTATTTATTGATGGCTTCATGCTCTTTTATATATATACATATGTAGTTTTTAAAGTATTCATGAGAGAGATTAGCTTGTAATTTTCCGTTCTTGAAATGCCTTCATCATGTTTTCTGTGTTGATTTATAGTGATTTTTGAAAAAAAAAAATATCCTTTACACATTTTATGGCCCCAGAAGAAGAGATCTACAACCTGGCCATATATCCATCCCTCCTGCCCTGCTGCTTTTTAAAACTATCCTATATATTGCCCGCTGTTTCTAGTAAATACATGGAATGAATTTAAAAAGGGATTTATGCCAAGGAGTACTAGATTGTGGCATGATCTTTCACCATTCCTAGTGGTCCTGGAATTTTAAAGGTTCATTCCTAAATAGCTAATATTTTAATTCATTAGTGTTGCCACTTGAGTTCAGAGGTTTTTCTTACTATTTTTAATTAACATCAAATAAGTAGGTTACTACTATTTTTCTTATGTCTAATGCTGACTATAACAGTACAAGTTAAAGTTGGAATTGGATATTTCCTTAAAGATATCTATAAATTATTCCATGTATCAAACAATTCTTCACTTATTTCTGATGCATATAAATTTCATAATTATTGGTATATATTTTGTTATTATTTTTCCAATTAGAAAAATGCATTTCAGAAATAGAAAGATTGTGGTCAGGTGGTCAGGTCTAAATAACTGCTTTTTGAGTTAGCTATCATTTTCTTTTCCAAATCATCTTTCATTAAGAAGAAATAATCCTTAGAAGTCTTTCTGTGAAGATTTAGACTCTTTTACTTTAGATCATGGACCATTTTACACTTATTGTAAAATTATTTCCAAGAAAATTATAGCCTCATAACATACGAATATGAGTATGTCATATCTTTATAGTGAGAGAATGTGCTTATCAACTGGGAATGGTTCTTTGGAGATAGGAAAAGGATTAACAGCAGCTAGTCACCAAAAGATCAGTGTGCCCAATTATCATCAGTGTCTTGCCTCCAGAACTGTATAAACTAAAGAGTACAGACATGAGTTCCTTAGTGCCAACGCTTTGTGTGTATGACCCAAATTCAAAGCTAACTTCATTCAACATAATATACAGATTATTCAATTTCATAAACTGCCATTTATTAATCACCTGTTAAGTTCCCAGCACAATGCTAAGTCTTCCAGGTTTAGGGCTACCAACAACACTACCTTCTGAAGTCTTCATTACCTGGGAACTAGTTTTGGAAGCCAGAGCTGGATACTGAACCCAGGTACTTATTAATACCTTAACCAAAATCTTAACCACTAGGCTAGGTACCCAGTCCCATGCTGAATATATTGAATCATACGTAGCATAGATGCTAGATTCTGTTCTTTGTGCAAAGTGTTGATTTTGTATAGCAAAGAGTGTAACTGGATTCAAAGTATAAATGTTGAATCTCCCTTCAGTTCCTTAAGTCTGACATTTGTTTTTCACTTGTGTTCGTTAGAATCTTATGTCCATACTATTAAGGAGTCAAGCAGAGATTTGAGCACTTTATGTACTCACCTGAAGCTAAACTCAGTAGCTCTTTGTTTTTTGGAAATTTTTCATTCAGATTGAGGCATCTTTGAGTTTTCAACTCTGTCTATGTTCTCTAAGCCAGAAACACTGGTCTTCCTTACTATTACTGTCGCTTAGAGTTATATATACTGTTTTGAGCTTATAAAAATTCAAACCTTTACAGCCTAGAATGTTTAATAAAAAAACAAAAATGAAAGTGGAAGCACAAGATAAATTTTCAAATTTGATAATTCAAATCTGAACATCTTGGTTCACTCTTTTTTGCCATTTACTTACTTCCTAATTACACAGATGATTATATAAATGTGATTCTTTAAATATTTGCATGAGAGTCTCCTGTAAGATGCCTGGGTCCTGCAAACAGTATATGGCATCAAATACCTGAAGTTAGGACCCATACTTTGGCATGGTAAAGAATTTTTCAATTGATATATACACTTACCAGATTAGAGGGTGACTAAAATGAAATTCAGTGGCATTTCCAGCACTAATAGGATCACAAAGTACATTTATATAAATTATCCCTCTGTCCTGGCTTATGAGACCTCTGAAATTGGCAGCTATGAGACAAGAAACAAACTTGATTCCTCACAGGCATAGGATATCAGTTTCTCGGTTGTGTGTTTTGACAGTTGTTCAAAATCTGGCAGGCAGGACATGTGGAAGTTTCTTTCAAAGACTTCCAGCTGTGTTTGCAAATTGAAGCTTTAGTTTGGTCACATGCTGCAGAGAATTTCTACACTCCAAAGCAATTTTTTTGGATTGTAAAATCATTTTAGCCACAGAATTAGTCTGTCAGCAACTTAACCATATTTAGTGCAATCATATAATGGATTATTTTTCTGAATATTAAAAAAAATCACACTTCATTGAGAACTGAAAGTTGAGCAGTATAAAACTGGAAAGCAATGCTTCAGAACTGATTTTCTATTTGGCAAAAATATGTTTAATGTGAGCTCAGATTTATAGGCCAATAAACATGCCAGAGGCTGACAGCGTTTACTTTTGTGACATAAGTTTATAATTATAGGCAAAAAGTTTTCTAAGTTTGATTCTTCAGGAACATCATGGGCTATTTGCTCATGTATTTGAGTAGCCTTAAAATATCCCCAATAATTGTCTCTGAGTTCAATTTATAGCACAAAGACACCCCAGTAGGAGGGAAAATGACTGGAGACAATTTGAATGGTATTTATAATAAAGGATTGAGTAGACTTAGCCATGAAGTTATGGGATTTGTATTAGCTCATGTGTCATATAACAGTTGGGAAGCATGGTACTAGAACATAATTTTAGCTCTATTTTATTCTTGCTTTCTATAACACGAAAGCTGTCATTTTAAGGTTGATTCAAGATTTAGCCCTGTGGGATTCTGCTAATGTGCATGATTATGTTAATTTTCAGTGCTTTTTCACTTTATATCACTCAATTTTCTGGCCTGTCCAAGGACAATGCCCACTGTTTCACTATCTCATGATGGAAAATATTAAGAAACTACATAAAATAGTGGACACTAAGAAGAATGCAGTAAAAATATAAATCCAAAAAATGCTTTCACTTACAAATATCAGCTCATTTGATAAAAACTGTGAGGAAATACATTTTCTTGTATAAAAGAGAGCAGGATGAAGAATAGTAAGAGTTTTAATACAAGCAAATAAATATCCCTAGGCACTGTATGTTTCTTCTTTGTTTTATTCTGCCACACTCAGTCTGCAAGATAATACCACAGCTTTACACATCATACCTCACAGAATACTACTTTGAGGCAGAAAAAAAAGTAACATATGATTGTGCACATTTAATTTTTGTTGAAAAAGAAAACCTTTTTAGAAACCCTTTCCATCCTCTTTTCCTACAGATCCCATTCATTAGAATTGTGTCATGTGCACATGGCCAGGCTGCAAGGGGAGCTAAGAAAGAATGGATCAGGGATTGTCAGCACCAAGAAGGGACACAGACTCTACCAACCAGGAATAATTGCACAGTTGGTGTAGGTATTGGGAAGGATAGATGTCAAGTTATTGACCAGTGATGTCTCCCATGAGAGTATTATAGGCATGGAAAGCCAAAACACTCTGGCAAAACAAACAAACAAACAAACAAACAACAACCTAAGTGAAAGATCTCCACGAGTGAGATCCCAGTGAAAAGAACAGGTCATCAAAGAAGGAGGTACCTTTCTCTGAAGGGAGGAGAGAACTTCCACTTTCACCATGGCCTTGTCTAAATATGATCAGAGTTGGTGAACTCAGGGGGCTTCCATAGCTTTGGCAGCTCATGACAGGAGCCTAGGTTGATTACTGATGCCATAAACAAGAGTGTCAATTTGTTAAGTCAACAACAGGAGTCACTGTGCACTTACTCCTCATGTAGGATCTTTGTCCTTAGTGTGCTGTACATTGTGATTTAATGCTATAACTGGTACTCAAACAGTATTTTTCACTTTGTGCTTCTATGTGGGTGCAAACTGTTGAAATCTTTACTTAATATATGCTAAACTGATCTTCTGCATATAAAGAGAATCGAAAATGAACCTTGATGTGAATGGAAGGGGGGAGGGAAAGGGAAAGGGGAGAGTTGCGGGTGGGAGGGAAGTTATGGGGGGGGAGCCATTGTAATTTATAAGCTATACTTTGGAAATTTATATTCATTAAATAAAAGTTAAAAAAAAGATTAGGCTTTGAGTATCAATCATAACTATGTTTTATGCAGATTTATTAGTATCTATAAAGTATTTTCAAGCAGATCATCTCAGTCTTTAAATAAATATATCATATAAATAGTAAATTTAGTTCTCTTTATATAGAGAAAATTCAGTATCATGATAGATAATGGTGAACCATACAGCACAACATATGCTCTTTTATTAATAGTAGCTCTGGTAACATAATAGCTCAGGTTAAAGGGACATTAGTTGGGCATTTAGATTCACCATGTCTGTACATATAATACATACACACAAAGTCAGGAGAGTGTTTCAAAAAGTTCATGGGAAACTGAAATTAGAAGATAAGTGTCCACCGGCACTGTGGCTCACTTGGCTAATCCTCCGCCTGTGGTGCCAGCACTCCGGATTCTAGTCCCGGTTTGGACGCCGGTTCTGTCCTGGTTGTACCTCTTCCAGGCCAGCTCTCTGCTGTGGCCCAGGAGTGCAGTGGAGGATGGCCCAAGTGCTTGGGCCCTGCACCCGCTTGGGAGACCAGGAGAAGCACCTGGCTCCTGGCTTCCATAGCGGCCATTTGAGGGGTGAGCCAACGGAAGAAAGACCTTCCTCTCTGTCTCTCTCTCTCACTATAAAAAAATAAAAAAAAAAGAAGATAAGTATCTTTCTGTGCAATGATTTTGAATTTCATGTATAGTTTTTCGTGATATATATTTTCATTAGTTTTTGAGAATACCTCATATAGCACAGGAGCAACCACCTGTTGAGAAAGACCATTTTCATCGAAAGGTACGATGTAAGTTACAGAAGGAAAGACTAATATAGAAAACTAGCTGTAATGCTATTAGATAAAAGGGAACTTTCTATGATTTTTACCTTAAATGAGGTAATGTTGAATTAATCAAAGGTGAGGGTATGAAATTATGGAATTGGTAGCTTAAAACGTTTTGAAGGACACAAAAATAGGATTAGATGACAGATTAGACAAAATCGTTTGAAGAAAGAGAGTGCAAAAGTAAGTTTTAGAACTAGTGATAGAACAATAATAATGTCACAGAAATGAGTTATTGATGCAATAAAATGATTTGGAGATCAAATAATATCAGGTTTGAGATAAGCTAACTTGAGTAGATAATAAATTTTCAATTACTAACATACAGTGAAAATCATGTAGAAGTCAGATCAATACCAAGTTCTTGAAGAGTTATTGATAAAGAAAATATTTTAGAGACATGCAAGATAAAACAGAAGCATGAATTTAATCTGGCAAGGACATTTTCATGTTAGAAAAATCTTTAGGCTATTTTGCTGTACCTCCATCAGTGCTTATTTAAAGTTGTCAAGACCTGAGGCTACTCAGTTTAATTTTTTCTCAAAAAGTGAGGCTCTGAAAGGAAAAATAAATAAATAACACATTACATGAAATTTTCAAAAGAAAGCGTAAGGTATGGGAACTCTGTCCTCTGAGAGCCTGCCCCAACCACATTCTCTCTTCTTTTAAGATTTATTTATGCTTGAATGTCAGAGTTACAGAGGGAGGAACACACACACACACTCGCAGAGAGCTAGAGAGAGATCTTCTATCCACTGGTTTACCGATAGAGGGCCACATTGGCCAGGCCAGGAGCCAGGAGCTTCATATGGAACGTAGGTGGCAGAGGCCCAAGTATTTGGGCTGTCTCCTGCTGTTTTCCCAGGCCATGAACAGAGAGCTGGATAGGAAATTTAGTATCTGGGACTGGAACTGGTGCCCATAAAGAATTCTAGCCTTCCAGGCAGTGGCTTTACCCTCTGCGCCCTAACATGAGCTACATACCACATTCTTTCAAAGGCTGGAACTTCAAACTTGTTTTACCTGCTCCGCCCTTGCTCCACCCTCAGCCTGATTTCTTTGCTTGAATCCCAGCTCTATTGATTTTCAGTTATATGACATTAGGGAAGTTATTTACCATTTCTGTACTTCACTTTATAAACCTTCAAGTAAAGTTTATAGTGTCTATCCCAGAGGATTTAGTATTACATTAATTAATACACAAAAAATACTAAAAAGTACATCTATGTATAACATGAGCTCAAAGAATTCTCTGATATTAAACTTAAAGTTTATAGATATTTATGTTGGGGTGAGTGTTTGGCCTAGTAGTTGAGACACCTCTTGCAACATCAGCACCTTGTATCAGAGTATCTGAGTTGGAATACTGGCTCTGCTCCCATTTCTAGCTTCTTGATGGTACACACATTGGGAGACATCAGGCAATGGTTCAAGTACTTGGTTCACTGTTGTCCATGTGGGAAGCCCATGTTGAATTCTGCTCCCTCTCTCTTTCCCTCTTTCCCCTGCTCTCAAATTAACAAAATACATGAAACTCAATGAAGTTTTTTTAGGTCAGTCCAGTGTGATATCTTCGACATACATCCCTGCATCCCTGCATGCTTTGTCCTATACTCTCTCAATCCCCATCAGTTCTGTCCAATCATTCTCTCATCCGAGACAAGCCAGCCTGACATTGGTTCCATCCATGACAGAAACTACAAAATATCCATATTTCAAGGCAAAGCTCTGCCTCCCTTGTCAGGGTTCTTTTTTTTTTGCCAGGAACTTGTATCTATTTCTCTGCTTCATTTTCCCTGTGCATTCAGTTTCTGAGTGTTGTCTGCCTCCTGTGTGCAACTACCATACTTTTCAGTATCTAGAAGAACCTGATCACTAATTGCTTTGAACAGATGCTATTTACTATGGAGCAACATAAGTTTTGTGTGGCCTGATTCTGACTCACCTGAATTAACCCTATTTTGGGCCACCTTTTAGGTGATTGAGACAAAATCTTCTGTTTCGATGACAGTTTTCCAGTGTGATATAATTCCAAATCATAACCATATTTATTTCTTATTATATGGGTGTTCTGTTCTTAGGACATCTTCATGGCTTTTATTTTG
Organism: Oryctolagus cuniculus; assembly: GCF_964237555.1. NCBI lineage: Eukaryota > Metazoa > Chordata > Mammalia > Lagomorpha > Leporidae > Oryctolagus > Oryctolagus cuniculus. The sequence continues at coordinate 121,440,448 of NC_091436.1, read as the reverse complement.
CTATTTTCCTTATTGTGTGTATGCTTTCATGGACCATTATTTTTTGCCTTAAAAGATAGCATGTTAGCTATAATCTCTGTAATTTTAATAGCTATTTTTCCAACAATTAATTTTGTTTCAAAATCAGTGTTGTGCTCAGGGGTAAAGTATCTTGATAATATGTGTTTATTTCCTGTGAAAGGGACTGTTCCCATGTAGCAGATTAGCAAGAAATGGTATTAACGAAGAGTACCTATGCACAGAGACAAGATTCCTAGATAAATGAACTGACCAGGATCCTAACGTATTTTGTGAGAAATAAGCTATTATAGTGTAAGGTAAGAGGAATGTCTGTACGTTATGAGAAGAGACTTCAGCTCTATCACATTCAAGGCCATGCACTGCTTCTTTCCTGTTCCTCACTGCAGGAAGGTGTAGTCAAAGCTCTTGAGGACTATTTTCTTTGTCCAAAAATAAGGCCATCGTTGCATCTCCCTTGACCTTTGTATTTCCTCTTTACCCTTCCCCTCCCCCACACCTCTCAAACACATTTGATGAGGCCCTTTATCTTCACAACCTCTAAAGTTATATTCATCTATCTCCTCCATGCACGTAAGACTCTAATTTTATTAGGAACTTATTCATTCAGGAGGAGACTAATATGCTGACTGTGTGGTCATCTTTTACTCCCTGAATGCATTTAATACCAGTGTATCTTCAGCCATTATGTGGTTTCTGTAGAGGTATCTAATAAGCTGGATGGGGAGATTAGTTTTCATCATAGGCAACTTGGCCTTACAAATTTAAATCTCCACCAACTCATGTTTCAAGCTTTATTCTGGGCTGGAGTCCTGATGAAAAAGGATATCCATGTCATTAACATTAATCAACTTTTTCAGTGTCCAGGACATAATAAAAGTAGAACCAAAATGTGAATATTTTTTGCCTTTCTCTCTCTCTTTCTCTGTTGGTTGGGCATTAACTATGCAAGATATGCTGTTGACAGATTCTTATGAAAATAAGGTAAAGGAGCAAGAGATGGGACCACTGGAAAATGGAAGAGAGATGTAGACATTTTGCAACTAGATATTACTATTTACTAAATAATTACATATTTGATTGAGGCTAAATATAGTTACAGTTAAGACAGAAATAATATTATCCTGACTCTACAATCAAATCTTCAAATACCAGAACAAACATTATACTCTGATCATGATATATCTCAGACATATCACTTCCATTTTGATTCTAAATTCTTCTCAAAAACCACTTTAAAATGAGATTTCAATAAGGAAGGATCATGAATAGAAGCAATGACAAGAGTTGTCTTTTTTTAGTGTTCATTGCCATTGTTTGACCTTCAAGCATATGGAGAGAATCTGAATTTGTGGTCTGTACCTTTTGACATAAACTGTGCTGAACACATGGCCTTTCCAAAAATACTGCAGGGAACAGTTCTCTGAGTATCATTCATCATCTCTCTCCACAATGACATCTCATTGTATAGAAAGGTGAAATTGTTGCCATGAGGTATAGAGTTGATGAGGAATAGGAAAAAAAGTTAACTTGGTAGTTAATAAAAGGGCATTTGAAAATATTCTTTAATGACACTGATGTGTTTATGCATAATCCATACACCAGAGATTGCACAGGAACTAGAGCTTTGTGAACAGGAAAAAAAAAAAAAAACACACACACACATCTGTTTCCCTTCATGTGACTCTCATATATCAGATCTTTCTAGGGACAAAGGAAATCTATAAAATATATTTATGAAAATTAGCTTGAAAGTCCTACTGTGGATTTCCTTATACATAAAACATACCAGTTGGTGAAACATTTTAAAAATATATTTCACTTGGTGTACCAATATTTTGAAGTTTTCAATGCAAAAGGGAAGAAAATAAATCATTATTCCTTTGTTAAATTTATTTTCTTCTGCACAAAATGTAGAGCAAAAGATAGAGAGAGATCCTCCATCTGCTAATGTACTCCCTAAATGTCTGCATCAGATGAGGATGGGCCAGACTGAAGGTATAAAGCTGGACTGACATGGAGTAAGCAGGACTTGAACCACCACACCAGTATGGGATGATGGGATGTGGGCAATCTAAGAGGTGGCTTAACCCACTGTAGCATAACACTCACCCCAAGTTTTTTTTTTTGTTTTTTTTTTTTTTTTCATTTTAAACCAAGGACTATATAACTTTATCTTTTGATATATGTAGATAAGATAGCTATTTTATCTTTTCCTACAGAATGTAAAAATATTTTTTAGTTATTATGATCCCTATAAAGTTAGTGATCAGTATATTAAACAAGGTCAAAGAGATTGCCAGTGAGTGAATAACTACTAAATTGCAGAAGCAGAACTTGAACATAGATCTAATGCCCGGATCTTTTCCCTGTCCACAGTGCCACATGGTGTCAGAAAGGCTGATCTGAGAAACACTTCTGGATGTGTAGGAAAGGAGATTCAAGTAAGTGTTTTGGCCAAAGACCAAATACAAGAGTGAGACAATATTAGTTCTTACTTCAAAAGAGAACCTCAAAATTAGAGAGAATTATAGAGTTTAATACCTTTATGCAGAACATTTTTCCTGTCAATAATCTTGCACCAAACCCATGAAATTATAGAGGATAAAATTATTACTGAGGTCCATTTTCTTCTATGCCCTTACTCCTGTTTGATTATATCCACAGATCACGTTGAACATGCTTATTGATTCCAATCACAAAATGAGAAGCACTTTGCACATGTAGACATTTGTCTAAATGTTTCTACTAAGATAATATCACACTAGAACTTAAATGCAAATAAATGTTAATTGGTGTCTATTATGACAATATATACATGGAATTGTTAACTAGAGTTGAGGAGATTGTGGTGACTTGACACTGTGGTACAGAATGAGCTATTCAGAAATCTGTCCTGGGTTGCTTTTAGAATTGTTTTTAAGAAAAGATTGCATAATGGTAGCTTTAAGCCATGCAAAACTAAATAAAAAGTAACTGAGGAGTAGAAGCCAAACAATTCCCAGAGCAGAGAAGATGAAAATGATTCTACACCAACCAACAAGAGTGGAGCGGGACGGAATATCACACAGCCATCCTGTGGCGACCCTAGAGTGAAGCCTGGTCGTGCTGCTGAACAAAACCTAGAGTTGAAGACGCTTTTTACACATTTAACTAAAGTGACCAATTTCATCCACAAGTAACTTCTACTGGTCCCTATGCTACTGTTTTATAGCATGCAAATCTTTTTTTATCTTCCAGAGATACATTCTAGATAATTTTTTAATAAAATAATCATACTTTTAAGTTGCTGGAATGAATTTTATCTCTAAAATCAAGAAATGAGACAGATATATCTGCAATTTACCTTCTGCCAATTTTACACTGCAGCTATTTCAATTATTTCTGTACTTTGACTATGCCATTCTTTCTCAGGCATTTGTGTATTAGCATATATCATTCTCTCATTGGAGAACCTTCAATCATCCCTTACACCTTGCTCAAATGTTGTGTCCTCTTTGGAGATTTTTATTACTTCTTTAGGACTTATCGTGTCTTCCCTCACTACCTTTTCATAGCACTGTATTTAGACAGCTCTTACAAATGTCTTCAAGATTTATGAGTTCTCCTTTTCCTAATAGACAATGAGATCCTTAAGATGTGGAATGATGTCTTGTTCTTTTTATATCATGTCATGGACTAGGAAAGGGGCTGAATGATGTGGCACATATACTTACATACTTCTAAACACTTGACATGGAATATTATGTGATTTAATCCTTAGGGTCATTACACAAGTTAAACACTATTATTACCATCTCCACATGATAAAAAAGACTAGAGAAACACGACAGATTTTTTTTTTTTCAGAAAGAATTCTAGAATAAATTGAAACTATTTAACTTAATACACAGAACAAAAACTAATTGCTAGGGGCAAAGAGACCCACCTTGCACATATCTGTAATGTTAGCACTTTAACCTATTTTTTCTCTGTGATTGATAGTGGCACTGGGAAAGGTGTTTGGGACAGTAGTTAAGATGGAGCTTGGGACACCGATGTCGCTAATCAAGGTGCCTGGATTCAAATCCTGGCTCATCTTTTGATTCCAGCTAATGCATATCCTTGTAGGCAGCAGGTAATTGTTCAAGTAATTGGGTCCCTGCTACCCGGGTGAAAAACCTGGACTGAGTTTTAGATTACTGACTTCTGCTTGACTTTTACCTGGCCCACCCCAGGTGTTTAGGGCATTTGAGGAATGAACTTTCAATGGATGGAAGTTTCTCTCTTTCTCTCTCTCTCTCTTTCTCTCTCCCCCTCTTGCTCCCTCTCTATTCCCCTCTCCCTCTCTCTCTTCTCTCCCTGCCCCCCTCGCTTCATCTCTATCTCTATCTCAGTCTTTCAAACAAAAATAAATAAGAATAAATTTTTAAAAATAGCTGACACCAATTTGCATTGCTTCTTGGCAAAAAGAAAATAAATGACAAATCATGTCATATTCCCTCCAACTTTGTGAAATATTATATAATATTTCCTCTTTCTGAAAGCTTTGCTAAAGAAAATTAAAAATGTTTATGCAAATGTTGATCCTGAGATATCAACACCACAGTCACTCTTCTACCCTAATGCAAAAATAACCTGATTCTTTACTCATAAAAAGATGCCATTGATGTACATTTTGCCATATAGACATGCCATAGTTATTTTTCATTTTCTAAATTAATGAAATGGAAGTTTATCACTTTAATGCAAATAGTAATTCTATATAATAAAATCGAGATATTCCTACAAATTAATATTATTGTACATTTTATGAGACAAAAAGACATTCAAATTAGTAAAGTGTGTTTCTTCTTTTTGTGTTTTAAAGGTGTAAAAGAATTTGAAATGTGTTTGCGGAGTGAAAAATAATTTCTTATGTTTTATACCATGATATCATAAATTAAGCTATATTGCTATATGTTGTTAGTTATAATGGAGGCTGACCTAATTGTAAAATGTTAGGTTGCAGAGGGAAAGAACAGGCCATGGGGATTGGTAAACTTGGAATATTCAATGGTGGATTAAGTAGGATTTACTGAATTGATCTTAATATTAATCTCACGGTTTAGAGTACTTTGGAACTAATGTTACTGACCTACTCCTTTTGGCACAACAGATAACAAAGTTATTGAACAAATTTCAACCTTAATATTATTGTCAGTATACCGTATATACAAAATCACTTCAGGAGCCTCTTAATGTATTAATAAACAGAGCAGTGCACCCAGAGATTGAATGCTAACCCTACAGGAGCAGTCCTCTATTCCAAGAATCTTAACAAATGCACTGTTAAGAAAATTCCTTTTAGGTAATACCTACAAAAGTTACAAATAAGAAAGATATGGTTGAAAATGAGTAATCTTTATAATTACTGTTATAGTTGTCTTTGTCATCATCATCATTTTAATTTTAATGAGTTGGATCCTATAGCACAGCAAAATTGCACCTTGAAACGTCCTTTTGGCTTCAGGCAGTGGAGCATTTCTAATCAATCAAGCTCCCTGCTCCCAATTCTCTGTCAAGGTCAAGCTGTGTTCTATAGGGAGAGGAGAAGGAAACCATTGTCCTAAGTATCCGCTCCAAGGTAAAGTCAGAGAAGCTCGCTGTTTGACCTATCTGTAGAGTCTCTTAATTGTACTCCAAAGCTCTTCACTCAGAAGAATTTATCTCACAGAAAAAATGAGAATAAAATGGTTTCCCTGGTCTTTATAATTAATGATATAGGATTTTAAAAATAGATTAGATGCCATAATTAATTTGGAAATATTACATTTTATGAGTGGAACACAAGAATAAGAAATGAGAAACAATCCATATGCTTCTAGTGACTCCAGAAGCTAGAAAGAGAAAGATTCACTCCTACAGCCTCCAAAGGGAGTGGCAGACCTGCTGACACCTTGATTTCAAACTTTGGGACCCCAGAATATGATCCAATTTGAAGCTGCCAAGTTTGTAAAAATTTATTATGAAAGGTAAAGGAAAATAATAGTTGCCTGGAATAAATTTTCAATTTATTTAATACATGTATTTTCTCAAGAGAAACAGATGTGGCAGAGCTTATAAATACTTTCATAAGCAATTCTATTACTAATACAAGTTAAATCAAACATTGAATTTATTAAGAATAAAATCAAATTGATGACATTTTCATAGCAAATTTGTCCACAGTTTCTCTTTTATATCAAATATGAAACCATGACTTAGATGGCAATAGATCATTTTTGATTAAAATGTTTTATTTAAAAGCTTACAAATGTTCTATATTGTCTTATACTGTTTAATATAGGAATGTCCACTAGGATGCTTTTCCTTAAGATATACAAATATTACTCTACTTATGATTGGGTTATATCCCAATAAAACACTTGTAAGTTGAAAACATTGTAAATCTAAATTTCATTTAGTAGCATTCAGCTTACCGAACATCTTTTTTTAGCAAATTATTACACTGCAGAGTATCAGTTAATTACCCTCATTAACTTTAAATTCAATCTGGTTTCTTCTTTTAAAAATCAATTTATTATTATTACTTCAATGTACATATTTACAAGGTACAGTGTCATAACTAAATACATTTTTCAAGGTGTGATCAAATCACTTAATTAGTATTCTCATCTTTTAAAATGCTTTTTAAAAATTAACAATAATTGTGCATATTTATGGAATATAGTATGTTGTTTTAATAATTGTGCACAATGTACACTGATAAATCCCCTTCTTATTCTAGCTTTTTGTTTGGAGTCTTTGGGCTCCTCTCTTCTATTATTCATAAAATGTACAGCAGATTGCTGTGAAATATGATCACCCCACTATGATACAAAATACTAAATCTTATATACTACCTCATTCTTGCCCCCTTCCACAATCTTTCCAAAACTATAATAATCATATTCAACTTAAATATCTCAATTTTTAAAGATTCCATATGAAAGAAAATATGAGGTGGTAGTCTTTCTGTACCTGAATTACTTCATGTAACATAATGTCATTTAGTTCCATCCATTTTACATCAAATGATAAAGTATCATTCATTTTATTGTAAAGTTCCATAGTGTGTGTATGTGCGCATGTATATATATATATATATATATATATATATATATAAAACATATGTAAGAGAAGTTTCCCCAAGTGCACACCACAGCAGGGGCTGGGCTGAGGTCAATGGTGGGAGCAAAGAACTCAGTCCAAGCTCCCATTAAGTCTGCAAGAACACTTTGTAACCTCTTTTACTGTGGAGAAGTTTCTTAGTTTGTATAATCCCATTTGTCTATTCTTCTTGAGTTAGAGTGTGTGTTATCAGGGTTTTATCAAAAATTATTGCCTGTTTCAATATATTTTCTCTATATTTTTAATGTATTTATTTGAAAGACAGGGCGATAGACAGACAGAAAGACAGACAGACACAGATCTCTCATAAATGCCTCAGTAGTTGGGATTTCGCCAGGCCAAAGCTGGGATCTGAGAACTCAGTCTGAGTCTCACATGTGAAGGACAGGGATCCAACTAATTGAGCCAGCATCTGACGCCTTCCAGAGTGGGCATTAGTAGGAAGACGGAACCTGGAGCAGAGTTGCCTCCCTGGTGCAGGATCAGAAACACAAAGTACCTAGGACTCAAATCAGGCACCCCTAAATGGGATATGGACCATCCCAAGCAGCAGCTTATTCTGAGCCATAACACCCAATCCATGCTTTCATATTTCATCTGACCCTTTTTAACAAGTTTTCCAATTCCTGGGACCGGCATATAATCTGCATAATTAATTGACCTAACCATTTTTGGTACCAAATATATTATCTTTAATTCTCTGGTTACCTTACTAATTCATTCAGGTTCTTTATATGCTTGCCAACATTTATCTTTAAGTTTGTTGCCCAATTATGGTTTATAGAAATCATGTTTCTTTAAAAATAGAATTTTGAGGAAGATAGAGACAGAAACAGACATAGAAGAAGAGAGAGGTCTTCCATGACTTGCTTGGCACCTCAAATGCCTGCAAAGCTGGGGCTGGAGCAAGCTGATGTCAGGAGCCAGAAGCCAATCACTGAAGCTGCCATCTTTTGCTGCACAGGAGCTCTGGATGTAATCCAGGCCTCCTGTGGTGTGGCAGGAACCGGATTCTATGAACCATCAACCCTGCCTCCTGAAGTCTGCATTGCAGGAAGCTGGATTCAAAATATGTTGTAAGCTGATCATCCTAACTTTTTTACTAAACGGATGCTCCTGTTTTTAGTTTTATCTTAGGTGATCAATAGTCCTGCACTTGTCACTGGAATATTAGAATGGAAACAATTTAAATGCATTAAATTGTACTAATAATGTTTTTTTAAGTTAGGTGGGATAACTTTCTACACCTTAATACTTATAGCAGTCTGATATAAACTCTTTTTATTGCTCATTTAATGTTCATTGTTTTGTGAGTTCCATAAAAATGAATCATTGAATATGTAGATGTTTACATGCAATAAAGTATTTTACTGCCTTTATAATATTGTATTAATGCCTTATAACTGAGGACCAAACTTAGAACGAAACTTTTTAGTTAATTTCACATCAGTAACATTTACAATATGCTAGTGATTTTCTATAATGTACCTGGCATACTAAAATAAATGAAAAGAAAATATTCATGATATACCTGCGAGAGAGGAGATTACGAAGAAACTGATTCACTAATGACTGCCTGTACGTCTGCACAACACTGTAGGTAAAATTGTACATTCATATTATTCCTAACTTTATATGCCAATAGCAAACATTTTCAGAGTGTAGATGGAGATACTTACCATTTAAGTAATAAAGATGCAGAAACTCCTTAATTGAATTCTTACAGTTATAAGATATAAACTATTTTAATGCCAGTTGAAAAGGAAGCAATTTCAAATATTCTCCTTAAGATCCTTTTTTATGATAGTTTGCTCCTGTATAGGTAGTACTAAATTCACTACATAAACATCTATTTTTGTAAATTAGAAAACAAAATAAGATTACTTCAGATAGTTCAAGTTAAAACTCTATTTGTAATCTAAATATTTATAACAAGACATATAAATTCTGTGTCTATTTTTGTATACTTTACAACTTAAACTACAAACAAAAATACAACAGAAGTTAATTTTTTTTATTCTCACTAGAAATACATCATTTGGTTTTGCTGGTGGATACCTGAGTCCATGTTTTTGTCTCTGATTCAGTAAGGAATTTAAGGATAAGTCATAAGTGAGATGCAGTGAGGAATAAGGGAGCGTGGGGACACATATTTATTTGCAAAGGGAAAGTTGCCCCTTGAGTGGGAGTGCAGGCAAGCTCAGGAGTGAGCACTGTCCAGTGAGGGGCAGGTTATCCCTTTTACATATCTCCAGACAGAAGAGGAATTGAATAGTCAGAAGAGGTGGTGCTTGGGGTGATGTTTGATTGAACATTCATATGGGATGGTATTTGGAGCGCAGTTTGAATATCATCCATTTTCTTGTCTTTGTGGCAGTCTCAGAAACAACATAGTCCCCGGTGCATGATGAGGATGAGGGTAGGAGTATCAGTTATGGTAATTTTCTGTTATTATAATTATCTGTCGGTCACCATAGGGATGCATTCACCAGATACCTTGGATACTTTCACCCAGAACCATTTACGCATGGAAGTTTCACAGAATTAGCGGCTTTAAGTTCAGCCGCTGCACAAGTGCAGTGGTTTGGGTGGTAGAGGCAGGGATGTAGAGAGGAGCTGCTGAGTTTTAGTTCTCTCCTTGCTAACTACCTCCTTGCTTGTATCCCAAAGATGGCTTTTGTTTGTTTGTTTGTTTTTGACACGCAGAGTGGACAGTGAGAGAGAGAGACAGAGAGAAAGGTCTTCCTTTTCCGTTGGTTCACCCCCCAATGGCCACTGCAGCCGGCGCGCTGAGGCCCACGCACCGCCCTGATCCGAAGCCAGGAGCCAGGTGCTTCTCCTGGTCTCCCATGGGGTGCAGGGCCCAGGCATTTGGGCCATCCTCCACTGCACTCCCTGGCCAAAGCAGAGAGCTGGCCTGGAAGAGGGGCAACCGGGACAGAATCCGGTGCCCCGACCAGGACTAGATGGCTTTTAAAAATGTAATTATGACAGAAGCTCTTAATTATCGTGGAAATAACTAACATGCTCTTCCATTGTAGTTATTGATATTTAAGGATGATTAATTAATTATTTTCTATACCCTGAAAGTTCTAAAAATTGAGTGGTAGATAAGAGTCATAACAACTTAAACGCCATGTATACTCAGGCTAATGGTGAGTTGGAGATTATTTCCTAGAAATGGCCAAAATGTCCTTCCTACTCTCCTTCCCAAGCCCCCACAAATGAAATTACTCAAAGTAACTATTAAAATATTTGAAAATTTAATGCTTCTTCTTGAGAATAAGATATATCTGAGTGGGGAGGAGAAAGGGGGAAAAGAATTAAGCCCAGGAAGCAGCCAGTTTGGCTGCCCAGAAAGGAAAGCACAGATCACTGATCTTTATATATTAGTCCCCGGTGCCTCTTCTCAGACAACCAATCAGAGGAAGCTTTTCCTTGCATGGACACAAACAAATAAAACACGAACAGAAGCACTAGAAGTTTTCTGTGCAAAGCATTTGCTCTGCAGGAAGAGTAGATTATAGCCCACTACAGGGAAACAGTAATAAGTGCATTTTTTCAAAGTTTGTAAAAAATAATTATAATTTCTGAAAGATATTGTCCTGTATGCATTATTTGAAAAGAGCTTTTAAGATGAAGACAAAGAGACTCTCAATAATTTGGATAGATATATCATAAGGAGTGCTACAAGTGCTTATTAAAGATGAATTCTGATAAACTGAAACTTCATGTTGAAATATGCACTTTTCTGGGGCTGGTGCTGAGGTGCAGCAGGTTAATGCACTGGTCTGAAGCGCCGGCATCCCATATGGGTGCCAGTTCAAGACCTGGCTGCTCCACTTGTGATCCAGCTCTCTGCTGTGGCCTGGGAAAGTAGTAGAACATGGCCCAAGACCTTGGGTCCCTGAACCCACAAGGGGGACCCAGAAGAAGCTCCTGGCTCCTGGCTTCGGATCGGTGCAGCTCTGGCCGTTGTGGCCAATTGGGGAGTGAACCATCAGATGCAAGACATCTCTCCCTCTCTCTCTGCCTCTCCTCTCTCTGTGTATCGCTGACTTACAAATAAATAAATAAATCTTTTAAAAAATGCATTTTTTTCCTGTGGCCTATAAGTTTCAGCTTTCAACTAGGACATATATTCATATATATAGTCAAAATTAATATTTTTAAAAATGATTTATTTATTTTAAAGAGTGACAGAGAGGAAGAGGCAGAGAGAGAGAGAGAGAGAGAGAGAGAGATCTTCCATCCACTGGTTCACTACCTAGATGGCCGCAATGGCTAGATCTGAGCCAATCCGAAGCCAGGAGCCAGCCAGCAGCTTCTTCCAGGTCTCCCACGTGAGTGCAGGGGTCTAAGCACTTGGGCCTCCTCTACTGGGTTCCCAGGCCATGTCAGATTGCTGGATCAGAAGTGTAGCAGCCGGGACTTGAACGGACACCCATACGGGATGCTGGAACTTCAGGCAGTGGCTTTACCTGCTGCACTACAGCACTGGCCCCCAAACAGCATTAAAATGTTATATATATCTTTGTGTCATCATATTTGAACTAGAATATATATATATATTTATATGTTTGTGTCATCATATTCCAAAATAACCAAATGACATTTGTTTATAATCAGAATTTGATGAGCCTCTATAACATGTAGAACATAACTACTCAAATAATGTATTACTATATTTATTTATTTGCTCAACTGATATTAGAGAATAATTATTATTGTATATATGTAAAAATGGTCATGTATGATATGTCCATGTCTATAGAAGTTGCAAAAATTACCAAGACATCATCCATGGTCTCAACATTCTTACACCAGATAGAGGAAACATGATATATGAATGATTTAATAACAGTAACTCTTGAGAGCTCTGTGGAAGAGATGCAGTTTTCCAGAGTATTTCACATAGGGATAAATTGCTGTACATTTATCTAATAAAATCTGAATTGAAGGGTAATAGGCCCAGTAAGTTCTGTAACAGTATAGGATTCCCAAAATTAAGTTTTGAGTGTGAGAGGAGAAATTAAAAGTATTAGAAAAAATACAGAAGCTACTTACAGAATATCTTATTTGGAGAAAGTGTGTAGTTTTTGGTTGTCCATTTGTTTTCAGAGCAGACAAACATGTCTGTTTAGGGACTGGTTGTAACAACGCTCTAGTCATATTAACCACAAAATTCTTTTGCACATCCATCTAACAGTGAGAACTGCAGGTATTTATTTAGCCTGCAGTTCTTGCAATATTCCAGATCTTGCAGAAGAGCACAAGTTATCTACAATATTCATTTTTTTTTCTCCAGGTAGTGCTGTATCATAACATCTGAACACATCCTTACCTGGAAAGATTCTAGTTCCCAGATACGTGATCATGTAACTGAGCTCAAGTCATCAAGGAAGAAGCGGAAACATTATGCCTAAAGAATGAGAAGTGATTTTAGAGGGAGGCTGTACCCATCTACGTCTCTCCTACTTTGTAGTATGGAATGTACGTATATAAACGAGCACTTAAACGCCATTTTGAACCATGAGGAGGCAAATACATGTAGAGAAGGAAGAGAAGGAAGAAATATCTTGATGCATCTGTCACATATGATCCTCTGCTGCCCGGCCATCTTGCTTCAGTCATAGTCATTTGAATTTTTCTGTCACAAGAAGGCAAATCCAATATCAACTTGCACACTAATTATATTGTATGTATTAATTATTAATTAAGTTCTTAATTGCAAACAATGGAGGGATGGCACTGTGGCGCAGTGGGTTAATGACCTGGCCTGAAGCGCCAGTATCCCATATGGGCGCCAGTTCTAGTCCCGGCTGCTCCTCTTCCCATCCAGCTCTCTTGTATGGCTTGGGAAGGCAGTGGAATATGGCCCAAGTCCTTGGACCCCTGCACCTGTGTTGGAGACCTGGAAGAAGCTCCTGGCTTCGGATCGGCATAGCTCCAGCCGTTGCGGCCATCTGGGGAACCAGCAGATGGACCTCTCTATCTGTCTCTACCTCTCTCTGTAACTCTTTCAAATAAATAAAATGAATCTTAAAAAAAAAAAAAATGGAAACATGTGGATAGAGCTTCTTACCCCTTTCTTTCTTCATGCATACTTCTACTTGCAGTTACAACAACACAACAATTATATAAAAAAAGACATTATGATATAGACAGCATGGGCGTTTTGTGCAATGGCGATGGTAGGGAAAGTCACTATTGGGTGATGGGAGGGAGTCATTATTTGTATCCTATGTTAGAGTGCCTACTTGGAGTTACTGCTCAGCTCCCAATTCCAGTCTTTTGTTCATGTGAATTCTTAGAGGCAGTCAGTGACGTTCTAGTGAGTGGCTCCCTTCTATCCAGATCAGAGGCTGGATAGAGTCCCTGGCTTCTGCCTTCATTCAGCCTGGTCCCATCCTGGCTGTTGTAAGTATCTGGGAAGTAAACCAACTCTCTGTCTGCTTCTCTTTGCATCTCTTTCCCATAAGTAAAGTTTAATAAAGAACATTTAAAGCCATTGAAACCATCCTAGTGATATCTCATCCATATCTTTTTAAAGTACATATTCCATGGCCCCAATTTACATGTTTTCTAACTTTTCTTTAGTTATATGACTTAAGGCATGAGAAATAAATCTTGCATTTATGATCAGTTCTTATTACTTTCTCAAAGAAAAATATTACATTTGTGATATGTTTAAATTCTGGAATATTGGAGCCAGCACTGTGATATAGCCAGTTAAGCCACTACCTGCAGTGCTGGCATCCCATATGGGTACTGGTTCAAGATCCAGCTGCTCCACTTCTGATCCAGCTCTCTGCTGTGGCCTGGGAAAGCAGTAGAAGATGGCCCAAGTTCTTAGGCCCCTGCACTCACGTGGGTGACCCAGAATAAGCTGCTGGCTCCTGTTTTCAGATCTGCACAGCTCCAGTCTTTGTGACCTTCTGGGGAGCAAACCAGCAGATATAATCTCTCTCTCTTTTTCTCTCTCTCTTTCTCTCTCTCTTTCTCTCTCTCTCTCTCCCTCCCTCCCTATCTCCTTCCCTTACTCCTTCCCTGACTCCTTCCCTCTCTGCCTCTGCCTCTATGTAGCTCTGCCTTCAAATTAATAAATCAATCTTTAAAAATAAATTATGGAATATTTTATCCTTTTTCTATATATTTCAACAAACCATTGTGCATTTCACATAAATAATGCTGTGGCAGCTATAATCTGGCACTGTTTTCCAGAAGTCAGACTATTACTATCATAAATACACAGGTTTATCTTCTTCACTAAACTGGGAGGTGGCTCCACTGGAAAGTGTTTTGGATAAGGGACACATGGTAGAAGATACATTTCTGTTTAATCTCAGACATGGGAATAGTCACACTAAGTTTACCAAAAGATTTAGTCATCATATAGAAGTGCACATCCAATATTAGAGCAATTTAACTGTCTATAATGTCTAACATTTAATGAAAAGAACGGGGCAGGAGTTACACAAAGGAAAGGCTTTCCCCTAAATTAATATGTACGTGTAACAAAACTGAGTGGAGGCAGCATAACTAAAGAACATAAGTGTTCCCTGCAAGAAATGGTAGAAGGGTATAAAGTAGTTGTTTTGCGTGCTTGTTTGTTTGTTAATGGAAATTGTGCATGATGTACAACTGATCAATGCTGAATTCCCAATTGGCATTCTAGTATGAGGGAGGAATTCAATACAAATGATCGATATTGTAATTTACATCTTTACTTTTGGACAGAGAATATGAGGCACAGGTAGCCTGGGTAATTACTCAAATATCACACATTAACTGAAAACTGTTAGTTGGAAATATGTATCTAAAATAATCTAGTCTGTAACTCTTCCTAAGAGAAAAAAATAATTTTCCCCTAAATAATTTTAGCAAAATTTCAGATTTTGATAGAGTTTAAAGTCTCCATATATATGACCCTGTGATAGTAGATTGCTGTCCTCCATTGGAGAAGTTTTTGATTTTGATCAAAGGCTACAGGAAGCTGAATTTCTTGATCTATTTGTAAGACTCTTGTAAATACTCGAGAATTATGGTAGTGCACTGTTGTGTGGTTTGAGGACCCCATCTATTGTTATATCATCTTCTAGCCAAGTCTGTTGCTCTCTGATCTTGTCAGTAGATAGCAAAATTCTGAATTGCTATCTCATTAAAGTAGTATTTGAAGAACAGAGTAGACGGTGCCTGACCTGATTAGCAATGGTATGTCCCCAGTCATGAAGGCGAGGGTGGAATGGATCGGTAGTTTTGTTTTTTTTTGTTTGTTTTGTTTTGTTTTGTTTTGTTTTCCCTCAGCTCAGTATAGAAATAAAAAGCTGGGCAGCAATTGCTAGTGAGAAGAAATTTTATTTGTGCAAAGCAAAACTAAAGCATCTCATCTGAGAGGAGACAAGATGTAGTGCCCGAGTGGGACACCAGTTTTCAGGAAGTCCACCAGGATTTTAAGATCTTGCTCATTGGCTTGGGGCCCATGGTGATGGTAGGTCATTTGGTGATGGTCCAAATGGATGTTCTAAGAGCTAGCTTCCTCTTTTGGTGGCTTTAGCCCTTCCTGTTGGCTCTGAGTGGAAAATTATACCTAGCTTGAAGATGTGGCAAAACCACAGGCTCATATACAAAACAGGATGTTACAGTGGAGAGAGGTTAGAGTAAGTAACCAGCTTAGAGCAAACCTCTCTATCATGTCATTTAGCCTGCATGCACAAGAGGTTCTGTTGAGGCCTGAGGGGCCCACTGACACTTAGCTTTAACTGGAGGGCTGCAGGGCATCCAGCTGTTGCCATCTCAGATGTGTCTTTTGGATTTATTCATACTAGGTGATGTGGTTTCTTAGACTTATGACAACTGTAGGAATTTTATTTATATTATGAAGAGATAAGATGGGAAAAGTATTTTGACACAGCAATCTATATACAGTTGTTTAAATTTCAAGTGATGTTTAATTATCCTAATGAATATCTGTGGGGAGCAACTGGGAGCAACTCAGACTAGACTAAGTTACTCGAATTAAGACTTATTCTATGCATCTGCTTTCCCACAATATGGCGCTGAGAAGGGAAACAGCTTCTACACAGCTGCCTCCAGTTCAACCAATAAACTGTAGGACCTGCTCCTGATTGAAGGAGAGCAGCGTACTCAGCGTGTGGGTAGCAGAGTTGGGATTGGTGGAAGAGGACTATAAAGGAGGAGAGAGACAACCTGCACCAGGAACATCTAAGGGGAACATCTGAGGGAACACCTGTGCAGCCCCCGAGAGAGCCGGCCGGCGGTGTGCCACTCCCCTGCGGAAGCGGGGAAAGTGGCAGGGGGAACAGCCCTTCCACGGAGGTGGAAGGGATAGTAGCCAACCCGGGAAGAACCAGCAGCAAACCCGGGAAGGGCCGAGCAGACGAAAGAACAACGCAGGGTCCTGTGTCGTTCCTCCACGAAGATGGGGAGCGACAAATATCTGCTTATTCTTAAAATTTTGGCTTCTAATCTGAATAAAACCAGGTATGGCTTGGGTGAATGTGTCATTTTTGACATTTGAAAATGAAAACACTTAATAAAGGATTGAAGAACCCCATGTTCTAGATTTAGTTTTGTCGGTAGCATTCTATAAGGATGTCAAAAGTTTTCCTATGCTATCGCTACATACCTACATATGCCTTTGAATTGAGAGTATGCGGATCTGCCCTAATTAAGTAAGCCCTTTTGAAACAGAAACTGGAGGTCAGAGATGTCAGAAATAACAAACTGCCATGTTGTTCAGAGGGCCAAAAGGTTTGAATGGCAGCCATTCCCTAAGAGATGCTAACAACCCCTGATTGACAGCAATAGATTGCCAATCTACAGATATAAGGAATTCAATTCTGCTAAAATTCAGTGAGTTTGGGTGAGGCTCTGAACTTCAGATGAGTTTATAGCATAGGCCAATATCTTAATATCATCCTTGGGATACCTTGGGCAGATAATCAATCATGCTGTGCACAGCATTCTATGATCAACAGAAACAGAAAGATAATAAATGGATGCTGTTAGAAGTCACTAAGTTTTCTGGTAATTTGTTACACAGCTGTAGAAAAAAAATCTTCCTGGAATAGCTACTAAATAATAAAGTGACCTTGAACAAAGTTAAGATCACTTTGACCTTCTCATTTTTAGTTTATCTCATTTATAAATTAAGATAATGTTTAATACTTCTATCCCCTTTAGATTTTGGAGATACGTGTTTTTTATACAATTGCAGCCTTGTGAGAGAATAAGTAACTGCAGAATGTATCAGGAGTAAGCACAAAACCATGTTCTTATTTACATCCACTGATAAACAAATGAGCTAAGCACCGTTCAAAAAATACTGGTTCTAATTTCTCACACTAATGTTTAATTGTGCTAAAGGGTCTGCTAACAGGACAGGAATGAATATATACCTGATAATACTCAACTGTTTTCAACTGTCTACTCATCTTCATTTTTAAGAGAATATTACATTGAAATTCTAGGACAGCTTTGTATAGATAAGAAGGAGATAATTACATTTTGATACATTAGATTTTTATTCCATTATTTGGTGAGTTTTGGGCTGGATATTCTTTATAGAACATAAACTTTGTTTGTATTTTTCACTTGCATCATTTAGTTGATAATTAAAAAGTAAGTTCCCTTGATAATGCACACCTAGTGTATTTTCAATGTGGAAAAATATGAAAGCTATAAATAAATAAATATTGTAACTATTGCCAAATTTTTAATGTATAAATCTCACTAAGTCACAATTGTGTTGTTATTTTGGGTTTACTCATATATAAGCCATATCAAGGAAAAAAATAGTCATCACAGAATAAGCCTAAAATCATTTTTATGACAGCAGAGAATCAATTTGGAGCACTGAATTAAAAATCACTGAACTGATGCTGTAGGGCTCCCGGGATCAAAAATATTAGCAATAAAGAAAACATGAAATTGGGTAAAATCTATTATCCCTTGAAATATGCTATAATTCTGACCTGCTTGAGACATATAGAATAAAATATTCACTTCTCTAGTGTGGAATTAATTATATGTTAGCCATAAAAACAAACCACTTGCTGTATTTAAGTTGCAAATGAAGTCTGATCCAAAAATGATGACATCCATCCTGGAAATAATGGAAATACCTTGAAACAGAAATGAGACATTAATCATGCCATTTAGCATGTATGTTGTTTAGATTTGACAAAGCAATACATATTTTCTCTTTGCTTTCTGGGAGTCTTAGTAAGAATTTTGTCGTAACTAACAATTTCTACATAAGTGAGTTGATAGTATTTTTAAAAATCATGTATTCATTATGTTTGAAAAGCAAAGAGATAAGAGAGAGAGAGAGAGAGATAAAGAAAAAGAGAAAGAAGGGGAAAAAAATCTTCCATTCACTGGTTCAATCCCCAAATGCCCTCAATAGCCAGGGCTGCAATGAACCAAAGCCAGGGATCTGCAACTCAATCCACGCCTCCCACATTGGTGACAGGTACCCAAGTACTTGGGTCAACATGAGCTAACTGTCAGGGAGCACATCAGTTGGAAGCTAAAATCCCAAGTAAAACTGGTACTTGAACCTAGGTACTCTAATATGGGATGCAGGATCCCAAATGGCATCTTAACCTCTGCTCCATATACCTACACGACAAATAATAATTAGAAGCATAATTAAAAGCATAATCTATATTGAGTAACATATTCAATTGCATTACTTTAACAGCTGCATACTGTATAGAGATCACTGGGATATGTTCTTGAGGGTACACAATTAACATAAGATATCTCTTTTCCCATGACAAATGTACAGTGTAATTGGGAACAGGGTAGTTTGGGTTCAATATGGGGAAACAGCAACCCATCTTTAAGCATTAAGTAAATTTTGAACTAGAGAATTTCGGAACTCCCTCTGGCTAGCTTTTACTCCTGAATATGGTGGCTAATTCCCAGTTAAATTGACTTACAGTAAGCGAGAGTTGTGAAATTAGAATTGAGATGAACAGCTGGTACACAAAATGATGTATAAATCATCAAAAAGGCATAGTAGATCCCACTATGAGAGGGTAAGTTAATTAGAAGAAACTGTTATTTAACAGTTTGAAGCAGAGAATATATCCCCAAAATGAATATTATAGACAAGACTATTATCAAGGACTAGAGACAGAATAACTTGGAATTCAAAAAGACTCCTAGGAAAATGTGATCAACAGTTAATGTGGTCAAATCTGCCAGGACTTTTAGCAGAAAGTTGATTGAGGTAGGGCCATAAATTGGAATCAAAAGGTCCTGAAAACAAAGAAGTTATATTGTCCTCCAAAGATCTGGTTTAGTAAGCTGACGACTGATTAGGGTCTAGAATATAGGTTAAAGTTGGTGGAGAAACGAAGAGCAAAATGTTGAACAGTAAAAGATTTACTCCTTCCCTTGCCAGATGTGGAAACTGGGTAAGTTTGAAGTCAGGGACACCGGGAACCTCAAGATCACACATGATAAAGAAAAGGCAGAATAAGAGCCATGATAATAATGTTATCATGAGTGACATAGAAACAGGATTTTTGATATATTGTGTTGGCTATTGGTAGAGTTAAGAAAAGTAACACAAAAAAGCAACACAGTACCTACCACAGAGAAGTCATTCATTAGGAGAAAAACATTTATTACTCTCGGTTTATTTTCTCATTCTAATCCTTTAATGAATAAACTCTCATATTTCCCATCACTTACAATGCTGCAGCCTCCAACCATTGTTCATGCTGTGAGTGGTCACCAGGCTACACTAAACAAACCTAACAAACTTCACCACACTTACACAAACAGCATCATAATCCTTCATCACTAGCATAAATTGACCCATAGTCCTTCATTGAAACCAAAAAAATCAGACATCATTTACTACAGAATTACGAAGCACTCAACAATAAGAAGATATAAGACGAATTTGTAATAATTTTTGTTTCACCCAAGCAACTCATTTTATCGCTCCCCCCCTCCCCCAGAAAAACCTCAATTCTTTGATTTTGCAAAAATTTCAAGAATCCTGGCAAAATGTAAAAATGTAAACAATCTGGGTTTGGTAAGGCCAAAAAATTGTAAGCCAAACAAAACAGAACAACAACAAAACTCAACTGAGAGGGCTTGGGGGAGGAGATAAATGAGGAGATACTGATCAAAGGAAACAAACTTTCACTGGTAAGGTAAATAAGTTCGGCTTGTTTGTGATGCCACATCCCATATGGCTGCCAGTTAGAGACCTGGCTGCTCCACTTCCAGTCTAGCTCCCTGCTAATGCATCTGGGAAAGCAGCAGCAGATGTCCCAGGTCCTTGGGCTCTTGCACCCATGTGGGAAACCCGGTAGAAGCTCCTGGCTCCTGGCTTTGGCTGGGCCTAGTCCTGGCTCTTGCAGACATTTGGGAAGTGAACCAGCAGTTGAAAGATCTCATTCCTCTTCCTCTTCCTCCACCTCTTCTTCTTCCTCCTCCTCCTCTTCTTCCTCCTCCTCCTCTTCCTCTCTCTGTAACTCTGCCTTTCAAACAAATAAAATTGACTCTTTTTTTAAAAAGATGGATAAGTTCTAGTATATAAAGTGCAGCATAGTGATAATAGTGAATGACACTATATTGTTTCTTGAAATTTCCTAAGCCAATAAATAGGTCTTAGGTGTTTTCAGTACACACAATTAACTCAACAGCTATGTTAAATGATGGATGTGTTAATTAACTTGATTATGGTGATCACTTCACATATACAAGGGTGTTGAAATAATTTATGGAATATGAAATTAAAAGATAAGCGTGTTTCAATGTAAATTTTTTGAAATATATGCTTATATTCTTCATAGTATGCCTTTCCATGAACTTTCTGAATATGTCATAAATGTATATCAAATTATCATGATACATAACTCAAATATATAGAATTTTGTTTTCAATTATACCCCCAACAAAGATGAAAAAATAAATAAAACAAAATAAACTTTTATCTTTTTGTAAGAAGTAGATCTATGAATTACTTTTTATAATCTCCTTAAACCTTACTCTAATCAACTGTATTTTTTCCAATACTGGATAGAATTTTAAACTTGTACATTTATGTTTATCATACAAAGCTCATAAAAATATGTGATTAAAATGGACAGAGTTTTCCTAAATTAAAATCTAGAATTAGTAGTCATTTCAACACTACTATACTGACACTCAGCTAATATTTACACATGAATTTCCTAACAGATGATTGCATATCCAAAATGGAATTCATCTCTTTTTAGAAACACAAGATTTTATCATTTGTTGTGATCCTTATAGTTTATTCTAAATTAGGATCATTTTAATTATTTTATTTTTGCTCTTTGTATTCAACTTGTTATCAAACCCAGTTATTCCAAATTCACAATATTTCTCCTTTTTCACAAAAATGATCCCTGTTTGTTTCTAGTATCTTTTCCTGATGTTGTTCATTTAACTACTATCTAGCATTACAATCCCAACTCAAGAGAGAGAGAGAGAGAACTCCTCCCTGGAATTTTACCTCCTCTGTTCTCATTTCCTTATTTCAGAAGTTCCAATTAACAATAAATGATTTCAACTTTCTAGAAGGCCTGAGACTTTGTATATTTTTGCAGATCACCTATTCAGGTCATTTAAATTATCCATTACATATTCTTGTGAACTGAAATCTAGTTAAACATAACCAAAATGATGAAATAGTCAATACAAAGACTTAAAGGAAGAAATATGATTGAAGTCATTTTGACACTGATATTCTGCACTGTTTTCTGACTTATTTATCATAAAGAATAAAGGACTCATGAAAAGTATATGCTAAGCTCTATTATTATCTGAGTTAAAAAGTATAACAAGACAGTATATCATTATCATTTAATGAAATGTTTTTGTCATCTATGAATATTTGTGTTTCTTATAAATGAGTGCTTTCATTTTCAACGTAAAAAGAAATAAATGTATGTATGAATTGTTTTATTTATAAAATTTTCTTTAAAGTTCAAAAATGTAAAGTCTGTTTCATGTCTCAACAATCATAAATATTTCATATAGCAAAATCTAATTCATAAAAAATATGTCTTAAATGTATACACACCTAATTCACATGAAATAAAGAAATGCTTAAAGAAATTTTGAAAGGTTAAATCTGTAATTATACCTAGATCGTAACTTGCTCTCTCAGTAACTGAGAGAACAAGTTCACAAAAGTGTCATAGAATTTAGATAATTTGAACAAAACTGCCTCACTATTTGATATGCTTAATCTTTACCAGAAACTTAATCCATCATGCAAAATGTACATTATTCTGAAGTTCATGTGGAATATCACAAAAATTAATCATATTTTGTACTGGAAAGTAAATTTTTATAAGTAAATTTCACATGTTCTTAGGCCCCTGCTACCCCCATGGGAGAACCTGCACTCTAGTATTTAAAGCTGCACTAATCACAATAGCCAAGATAAGGGATCAACCAAGGTGTTTGTCAACAGGTGAAAAAATAAATAAAATGTGACATGTATGGACAATAGAATGTTACTTATCCATAAAAAAGAATGATATCCTATCTTTTGTAGCAACATGGATGGAAATGGAGTACATCATCTTAAGTGAATGTCATACACAGAGAGACAAATATATTATGTTTCCTCTTATACATGTTTGCTAAGGAAAAGATGGTTGAAAATTAGATTTTGATTCCTAGTAGATGGGGAGGGTGAGGGAAAGAGAAAAGAGGGAGGGTGAATAATAGGCACCGAAACACAAAGAAATGAGTAATTTCTGCAGCACAGTGGAAGCTTGTAATTCACATTGACCCATTGTATGTTTTAGGAACAAATATTATTTGCAGCTCAAACATAACTAGCAAGGAGAAGGAAATATTAATTACACATTTGAGCTGTATGCATTGTGTACCTTTATTTAAATATCTGTAGGCATCATCAGGGACATTGAGGCATGCAGGGCGGAAACTAAAAGAACACTCCTGGAGCTGTAGGCAGATGGGTCTTTATTCAGGCAGCAGCAGCAGAAGTGGCCACATCACAGCATCCACAAGGGCTGGCTTCTCACCCAGTAGTATCCGGGAACCCGAGAGTTACCCAACGGAAAATGTATCAGCTTTACTGGGCTGGATGACCAGCAGAAACTGTATCTGTCTCACTGGGATCTGCCTGGTTGCCATGGAGGCATAGATAAGATAGATAAGCTTGCAATTTTAACTCTATTAGTCAGTCTGTTTACTTAGATTTTCTTATAGTTACAACAACATCACATGGCATTTAATAAATATGTAGTTAGTAAATCTTAATACATTTTTAAAACATAGATGCTTAACAAGATGGAAGTGCTAATTAACCTGATGTTTTAAAATATTCACTTATTTATTTTCATTTCCTAGAAAGGAGAGTAAGAGACAGAGAATGATTTCCTCTCACTGGTTTACTACCCAAAGGCTTGCAACAGGTAGGGCTGGGCCAGGCCAAACCAGGAGGCCAGAACTCCATCCAGGTCTTCTAAATGGATGGAAGGAATCCAAGCACTTGGCCACAGCAGCAGCCTCCCAGGCACATTAGAGGGAAGCTGGATCAGTAGTAGAGAAGCCATGACTTGAACTGGCTTTCTGGTGTGCTCTACAATTGCCCTATGCAGTGCCTTAACCCACTGTGCCACATTGCCCACCCCTCATAATATGATTTGCCCATTGAATACATGTATCAGTTATTACTCTGCACCCAAAATATATTCAATTATTTAAAAATTAGAAAAATTCTAAGCACACTAATAACATAAAGAATTTCTTTTATTTATTTATTTATTTTTTTTTAGTGAGTATAAATTTCCAAAGTACAGTTAATGGATTACAATGGCTCCCCCCCCCCATAATTTCCCTCCCACTCACACCCCTCCCATCTCCCGCTCCCTCTCCCATTCCATTCACATCAAGATTCATTTTCAATTCTCTTTATATACAGAAGATCAATTCAGTATATATTAAGTAAAGATTTCATCAGTTTGCACCCACACAGAAACACAAAGTGTAAAATACTGTTTCAGTACTAGTTACAGTATTACTTCACATTGGACAACACACTAAGGACAGATCCCACATGAGAAGTAAGTACACAGTGACTCCTGTTGTTGACTTAGCAAATTGACACTCTTGTTTATGGCGTCAGTAATCTCCTAGGCTCTAGTCTCTAGTCATGAGTTTCCAAGGCTATGGAAGCCTTTTGAGTTCACCAACTTCGATCTTATTCTGACAGGGTCATAGTCAAACTGGAAGTTCTCTCCTCCCTTCAGAGAAAGGTACCTCCTTCTTTGATGGCCCCATTCTTTCCACTGGGATCTCACTCGCAGAGATCTTTCATTTAGGTCTTCTTTTTTTTTTTTTTTTTTTTTCCCCAGGGTGTCTTGGCTTTCCATGCCTAAAATACTCTCATGGGTAAGGGCTGATTCTGAGGCCAGAGTGCTATTTAGGAAATCTGCCATTCTATGAGTCTGGTGTGTAATCCCACTTCCCATGATGAATTGTTCTCTCCCTTTTTGATTCTGTCAGTTAGTATTAGCAGACACTAGTCTGGTTTGTGTGATCCCTTTGACTCTTAGACCTATCAGTGTGATCAAGTGTGAACTGAAATTGATCACTTGGACTAGTGAGATGGCATTGGTACATGCCACCTTGATGGGATTGTATTGGGATCCCCTGGCACGATTCTAACTCCACCATTTGGGGCAAGTCCGATTGAGCATGTCCCAAATTGTAGATCTCCTCCCTCTCTTATTCCCACTGCTATATTTAGCAGAGATCACTTTTCAGTTAAAATTTAAACACCTAAGAATAATTTTGTGTTAATTACAGAGTTCAACCAATAGTACTAGAACAAAACAAAGAAAAAATACTAAAATGAATAAAGTATTACATTGTACATCAACAGTCAGGACAAGAGCTGATCAAGTCACTGTTTCTCATAGTGTCCATTTCACTTCAACAGGTTTACACTTTGGTGCTCAGTTTGTTGTCGCCAATCAGGGAGAACGTATGATATTTGTCCCTTAAAGAAAGAAACATAAAGAATTTCTAACAGGATAGAGAACACTTGTAGAAACAGATATCCTGTGATTTGATTGATGTTTTTAGCCCTTGTTTATATTCCTGTGGAAATGTGGTTTTTCTAGTTTTTACTTGTTGAATATTATAAAAAAGTATACAAAGTTTTACTGAGATAAGATGGATAAATTCAGGGTGTCTGTTGTACATGATGCTCTTGATAATCACTAAGAGGATTAATTTGTTTCAAAGATTTTTTTTATTTATTTGAGGGCAGAGTTACAGAGAGGCAGAGGCAGAGAGAGAGAGAGAGATCAAGACAGAGAGAGAGAGGTCCTCAATCCACTGGTTCACTATCCAGATGGCCGCCAATGGCTGGAGCTGTGCTGATCTGAAGCCAGGAGCCAGGAGCTTCCTCTGGGTCTCCCATGCAGGCACAGGGGTCCAGGTACTTGGCCCATCTTCCACTGCTTTTTTCAGGCCATAGCAAAGAGCTGGATTGGAAGTGGAGCAGCCAGGACTTGAACCAGCGCCCTTATGTGATGCTGGCATTGCTGGCGGTGGCTTTACCCCGTACACCACAGCACCAGCCCCAAGAGGATTGATTTTTAAGTATTCTCATCACTAAAATGTTAACTTTGTGAGGTGGCATATATATTAATTAACAACACCTAGCTATTCTATTAGTTGTAAATATAATTCAAAGAATTGTGTTGTTTTGAATAAATAAATACAATTAAAAATGTAAAACTGAACCGTAAAATTATAATAGAGGAACATAGAATCTGTTTTTGATGGTTAGAGACAAGGCAATCATGAGTATTCTCATCACTTATTTCCCCATTTAATTTGGCATTGTAGTGAGTTCAAAAACACAACTAAAAAGAAGCTCATGATTAGAAAAAGAAGCAAAATTGATTTTTTCAGGCAACATGATGCTGTAAGCTAAAAAAAAAATAAATACTGAAATGCATATGTACATTTAGCAATATTACTGGCTATTGACCCAGTGTACCAAAAGTAATTATATTCTACATCAAAGAAATGAAAAATTGAAAATAATAAACTGCCTTGTACAAAACATGAAAAACATCAAACGATTGGTAATGTGTCTATTTAAAGATGTGAAAAATCTTTAAAAAATGTTAATAAGACTAAAAGGCAAAAATATGTCATGCCCTTAGGTTGGAAAACTAAATGCTGTTAAGAGGTCAGTTTTCTCTACACTATTACATGGTTCAAGATCATTCCAATTAAAATTTTAGTGACTTTTTTGTGGAACAGATTAACAAGATTATATTGAAAGCTATATAAAATACTAAAAATATAAAATAGTCAAACCATTTTTTAAAATATTGGCAGTGTTCAATGACTTTTTTTTTTTATTTTCTGGGTGATGGAGAGACAGAGAGAAAGCCAAAGAAATAGAAGGAGAGATATGTCCCCATGTTCACTCCTGAAATGCCTGCATCAACTGACATTGGGCAAGACTGGTACCAGAAACCTATAACTCTATCTTGGTCTCTTACATCAGGAACAGGACCCAGGTATTTGAACCATCCCTGCTGCTTTCCAGGGTGAGCATTTGTGAGATGGTAGATTGCAAGCAGATCCAGAATTTAAATTAGGCACTCCTACATAGAATGCCAGAGTCCTAAACAGGGGCTTAATCATCATACCACAATGTGCACCCAGTTGAATGACTCCTATTTGCTTTCAAAATTGATGAAATTATATAGTCATCAATCAAGTGTAGTTTTAGTATAGTGATAAAAACTTTGATCAAGAAAACAGGATCAAGAGTATAGACATAGAATCATGTACATAGGTTAATTTGGTTTTAAATAAAGCTGTCATGTGAAAAAAAGGCAATGTTTTAAACAAGCATGGTGGAACAATTGAATATACAAGTGGAAACTAATTAATTGAATTTACTCCATACATAGAAGTTATTTTGAGATTAATCATAAGACTATACATAAAATAAAGAACCATAATTTTTTGAAGAAGCAAAAGAGATTATTGTTGTAGTCTTGGAAACGTTAAAATTTTCTTAAAGAATGTATCAAATAGTTACTGCAAAAAATAGAAATAAATAGTAAAATAGCATAAGATAAATTAGACCCCAAAATATTTTCTTCAATTACGCTGACATGAAAATAATTAAGTAGTTAATATTTGTGGATAGAGAGATGATTAATAGATGAACAAAATGATATGAATCAAGAATAAATAT
This sequence comes from Oryctolagus cuniculus, assembly GCF_964237555.1. NCBI lineage: Eukaryota > Metazoa > Chordata > Mammalia > Lagomorpha > Leporidae > Oryctolagus > Oryctolagus cuniculus. Next base: position 121,413,009 of record NC_091436.1, on the reverse strand, counting down.
ACAATATATTTACAGATCAGTAACGAGACAGCATGCAATTGATGATAAATTGGACAAAGACACAAATTGTCACTTCTCTCAAAAGACATGAATTGTCAAAAAACAAATGAAAATGTGGTCAACATCATTACTTTTCAGGGAAATGAAAATTAGAACTACAATGACACAGTTCAGAATCACTAGAATGAATAAAATCAAAATACTCTAAAATGTTTATGAAGATACAAACCAGAGATGACTGTCATTGCCTTCTCATGAGAGTATAAGGTGGTTTAACTGTTTATAAACTATTGATCATTTTATCATAAAATTCAATATATAGCTATACTATGGCCTGACAATTCATCTCTTGGATATTAACCCAAGGGGAATGATATGTACAATAATGCTCATGGTAGCTTTATTCATAATAAACCTGAAAGTGCAAAAAAAAAAGTCGACCAATAGATGAATGAATTAAAGTCTGACATATTCACGTAACAATGTATTCTTAACAAATAATTTTTAAAATTATAAATAGAGCTGACATTTTGGTGCAGCAGGTTAAGTAAGCCTCTGCTTGCAATGCCTGTATCCCAAATCAAGTTCCAGCTGTTCTGCTTCCAATCTCGTTTCCTGTTAATGCTCCTGGGGAAGCAGCATATGATGATGGCCCAAGCAAGTACTTCGGTCTTTGCTAGCCATGTTGGAGAACTGGATGGAGTTTCTCACACCTGGCTTCTGCCTGTTCCAGCCCCAGCTGTTGGGGGCATTTGTAGGGTGAGCCAGCAAATAGAATCTCTCTCTCTGCTCCCTCTCCCCTTTCTGTTTCTCTGTCCCTCCCTCTCCTCTATCTCTGTCAATTTGCCTTCCAAATCATAAAATAAGTGTTTAAAAAATTATTACTGATATCTCTAAGAACATGGATAGATCTCAAAAATCATTGAGGGGAAAGGAGCTAGACATAAATATTACCTACTGTACAACTTCATTTATATTAATTTCAAAAACAGGCAAATGTCATATTTAGCTCTGGAGTAAAGATTATGAACTAAAAAGTGAAGTCAGGGACTCCCTGTTAAGATATGCTCTATTGACCGGCGCCGTGGCTCACTTGGCTAATCCTCCGCCTGCGTCGCCGGCACCCCAGGTTCTAGTCCCAGTTGGGGCACCAGATTCTGTCCCGGTTGCTCCTCTTCCAGTCCAGCTCTTTGCTGTGGCCCAGGAGTGCAGTGGAGGATGGCCCAAGTGGTGGGGCCCTGCACCTGCATGGCAGATCATGAGGAAGCGCCTGGCTACTGGCTTCAGATCGGCGCAGCGCGCCAGCTGTAGCGGCCATTTGGGGGGCGGACCAACGGAAGGAAGACCTTTCTCTCTGTCTCTCTCTCTCTCTCTCTCTCTCTCACTGTCTATAACTCTACCTGTCAAATAAAAAAAAAAAAAAAGATATGCTCTTTTTTCTTTTGGGAAATTTTTTATATCACAGCTGCTGATAATTGTCAAATCTCATAGAACGTAAAACTTATGCATTTTCTTATATGTAAATTAAAGTCTAATTATTGTAAGTTCCAACAGGGACCAGTGTTGTGGTGTAGCAGATTTAGCTGCTGCTTTTGATGCCAGCATCCCATATCAGAGTGCTGTTGAAGTCCCAGCCACTGTGCTTCTGATCCAGCTCCCTGTTAGTGGGCCTGGGAAAGAAGCAGATGATGGCCCACTTGCTTGCATTGCTGACATTCATGTGGCAGACCAGGAGAAAGTTTCTGGCTCCTGAATTTGGCCTGGCCCAACCCTGGCTGTTACAGCCCTTTGGAGAGCGAATCAACAAATGAAAGATTCTCTCTCTCTCTTCCTCTCCCTCTCCCTCTCCCTCTCTATATCTCTGTCTTTAGAATAAATCTATCTTTAGAATGAATTCCAACAAATCTCTGTGATTCTGGTTATCCGTAGCTTGCACATTCCTCTAAGAGAAGAAAACCAGTGCCCCCAAATAAAAATAATAAATATGTTCATATGGTGCATCACTTTCTTTATGGATTTCTTTAGAGAGAGCTTTAAAGAATTAAAAAAGATTGAAAACTAAATTTCTATTATTTAAACTGTTCTGAGATGCATATTCCTGCTTAATCATATATGTGTCATCATATGCAAAAACCTACCTTTTCTCCATCATATTCCAGACTTTTTTCTTCTTTTGTTTGCTGAAAATATAAATGTCAGTTGGCTGATAGTGTCACCCCATCTCTTAGAGGAATCGATAGACTAGAGTTAAATAAACATTTGCAGCTCTAAATCCTATTCTATCAGGATTTACTGTATTAAAAGCTACAAGTTCCATCTCAGGGAGTTATTGATGGCAAAAGACAGTGTGCTACTTAGTTTACTACTGCAATAAATCTGCTCCTAGTAAAAAAGATTTCATGAAATTTAGTTACACTGTGGATGTGATATATACAGAATTTAATATTAGATATAGTTATTTCCTATATATGGACATTTATTAGATATCTACATTCATATTTTCTCATATAGTAAGAAATATTACTCTGGAATTTAAATTACCAACTTATATTTATACTTTGTGACATAATTTTCTTTACCTTTGAGTTACTCCTATGTTTAAATAATTGTGATATTAATCTCACTTGGAATATTACTTAAAGCTGACGTACACTGACATAATGGGCCTGAGAAATACACTCAAAATTTAATCAATTTTCAATTCTAAACATAGGTTTAAAAGAAATTCATATGAATTATTCCACTTAGTCCTTTAGAAACAATGAAAAATCTTTATAGTATTTCAAATATTATTTTAAAACATAAAATATTTACTGTACAAATTAAAATAAATGCTAATCTAGGTAAAAGTCATCTACTTCAACATCTACTTTGTTAAAATGAATTTTTGGCTTTGTATCATATAATGCCACTGAAATATTTCCTTTGTATTATATTCTGTAACTTCCAGTTTCCCAAGCCAGAGGAGTATAGTTGAAAGATTAAGGATTTGGATTTTCTCTCTTTTGCTAACTACCTACTGGATATGTATCCATGTACCAGGGATGTTCATCATCAGTATAATGAGAACTACATTTGCCTCACTGAAATGTACCTGAAGTATAGAGATTAACCAGACCTTCTGCTATGGCAACAGCATTCCTGAAGCATTTTCTGGGTATCATAATTTTTAATAAATTCCAGAACTGGGAGTTATTAGAAAAATTATATGTTCAATAGTTACTTTTGTCAACTATTTCCTTTTATCCTTATAAAAGTTGTACTAAGGGCCTTTCCTTTTTTAAAAAAGGTACTCATTATTTTACTTGTTTTTATGTTTAATGACATTTATTTTTTTTGAAAATCAGAGTTACATAGATAGAGAGAGAGACAGGGAGAGATAGAGATCTTCCATCTGCTGGTTTATACCCCAGGTGGCCGCAACAGCCAGGGCTGGACCAGGCCAAAGCTAGGAGCCAGGAACTTTATCTGAGTCTCCAACATGGATGGGAAAGGCCCAAGCATCTTTTGATGCTTTTTCCTGGCCATTATCAGGGAACTGGAAGGAAACAGAGAAGCTGGGACATGGATCTGGTGACCATATGGGTTGCTGGCATCATAGGCAGGGCTTAAACTGCTGAGCTACAGCACCGGCACTTTTTATTTGTTTGAAAGGCAGAGTGACAAACTAAGAGATAGACAGAGATTTCCTTCACTGGTTCTCTCCTCAAATTCCTAAAATATCCTGAGCTGACACAAGCCAAAACCAGGAACCAGGATCTTAATCTGGGTCTCCTATAAGGGTAGCAGGAACCCAAATACTTGAATCATTGCCTCCTGTCTTCAGGGTGCACATTAGCAGGAACCTAAAATCAGGAGCAGAGCCAGGACTGGATCCCAGGCACTCTGTGGGATATAGGTGTTCTAAGTAGCATCTCAACTACTGTACCAATTACTGACCTCTACTAATGGTTTTTAATGAAAAAATGAATGAGATTACTTGTCATACCATCATTATAAGGCAAAATTAAAAATTGTTAACACAAACCTCCCTATTTGTTTTCTCTTTCTTCAATAGTAATAGAACTTCAGTCAAGTGAATTATTATACACTCTATTTCTCTCTCCACTGTGCAGTAGTGCAGCAATTTGACCAAGTTTGGGCCAATCAAACCCAGCAGAGCACTTCTGTGACACTTCTGAGAATCTTTCTGAAATGATGGCAAGGATACATGCCCTCTTCCTCCTCCCATCATCCTCTTGTCTTCAATGCAGTTTCTGGAAAGCCTCCTTAGATTCTAAGGACAGCTGTTCCCTAGGAAAGGGAACATGGTGCATTGGAAGTAGCCAGAGATCCAGGTGCCATCAATGAGTAGGATTTTCACCAGTCCTGGATTATAATATCTCTCAGGTCTTTTTAGATAAGAAAAAAAAAACTCAGATTTTAATTTCATTTAGATTTCTATTGATTCTGTTTTTCATTTATCAAACCACACATTATGAAATTTCCAACTTTTATAAAATTTTACAAAAATATGTTGTAACAAGAGAATCTTGTAACTTTATTTTGCATTTATTGACTGATGGTGATATTTTCAATATTTTCTTATATGTTTAGACTATATCAAATGTCAGCATATGTCTAATACATATCTAATGTTAATAATTGGTTCTTACATTTCATCATTTTTGTCATGTGTGTTCTCACTGATTTAGGTCTTTTTAATTCAAAGGAGGTAATTGAATTGGCTCTCTATTGTGAGTGTTTCCCCCCGTTTTCCATTTGTCTTCTTATCTGTTTATATTTTATTGCATAAAGATGTTTCATTTTGAGGTGGTCATTGTGGCACAGTGGTTTAAGCCAACACTTAGGGCACCCATATCAGAGTGCTACTTAGAGTCCCCACTATTCTGCTTATGCTGGAAAGCGATAATTGAAGTGCTTCAGTCCCGCCACACACTTGGGGAACTCCTGGCTTCAGCCTGGCACAGCCCTGGCTGTTGAGGCCACTTGAGGTGTGAATTAGTAAATGAAAGATTCTCAAAATCTCTCTCTCTCTCTCTCTTTCTCTCCCCCCCACTCTTTTCAATTTTCCATTCAAGTAAAATATTAAGAAATTTTTTTTATTTATTTTTTTTTTTTGACAGGCAGGAGTGGACAGTGAGAGAGAGAGACAGAGAGAAAGGTCTTCCTACTGTTGGTTCTCTTCCCTATTGGCCGCTATGGCCAGCGCTGCATGCCAATCTGAAGCCAGGAGCGAGGTGCTTCTCCTGGTCTCCCATGCGGGTGCAGGGCCCAAGCACTTGGACCATCCTCCACTACCTTCCCGGGCCACAGCAGAGAGCTGGACTGGAAGAGGAGCAACTGGGACAGAATTCAGCGCCCTGACCGGGACTAGAACTCGGGGTGCCAGGGCCTCAGGCAGAGGATTAGCCTAGTGAGCCACGGCGCCAGCCAAAGGACAACTATAATTTAAAATATACATGATCAGATAAGTAACAAAGGACAAGACTGAACCAGTGATAGAATCTCCCAATAAAGAAAAGTTTAGGCTCAGATGGCTTCACTGCTAAATTCTACCAAAATTGTTAGGAAAAATGAAAACCAATTCTTCTCATACTAATCAAAACAATTGAGTTGGAAGCATACCAGGGGATTCCAATTCAATCCCATCAAGGTGGCATGTACCAATGCCATCTCACTGTTCCAGGTGATCAGTTTCAGTTCACAGTTGGTCATGGTGAAGGGACTGGGAGTCAAGGGGAGCACATAGACAAGTCTAGTACCTGCTAACGCTAACTGATGGAGTAAATAAAGGGGAGAGTGATCCAACATGGGAAGTGAGATACTCAGCAGACTCATAGAATGGCAGATGTCCTAAATAGCACTCTGGCCTCAGAATCAGCCCTAAAGGCATTCGGAGCTGGCTGAAAAGCTCATGAGAGTATTTCAGGCATGGAAAGCCAAGACACTCTGGCAAAAGATCTCTGCGAGTGAGATCCCAGTGGAAAGAACAGGCCATCAAAGAAGGAGGTACCTTTCTCTGAAGGGAGGAGAGAACCTCCACTTTGACTATGAGCTTGTCTAAACAAGATAAGAATCGGAGAACTCAGAGGGCTTCCATAGCCTTGGAAACTCATGACTGGAGCATAGGGAGATTACTGATGCCATAGACAGGAGTGTCAATTGGTAAAGTCAACAACAGGAGTCACTGTGCACTTACTCCTCATGTAGGATCTCTATCCTTAATGTGCTGTACATTGAGATTTAATGCTATAACGAGTACTCAAACAATATATTTCACTTTGTGTTTCTATGGGGGTGCAAACTGTTGAAATCCTTACTTAATGCATACTAAACTGATCCTCTGTAAAAAAAAAAAAAAAAAAAAAAAAGAAATTATCAATTCCCAACTTGACTCTCACTGGGATTAAACATGACAATAGGTCTGCTCTGATTTCATCATCATTTTAAAAAATCATCTATTATTTTTCACTTTATGTTTCTGTGTGGGAGCAAACTGTTGAAATCCATACTTAATGTATACTAAGCTGATCTTCTGTATATTAAGATCATTGAAAATGAATCTTGATGTGAATGGAAGGGGAGAGGGAGTGGGAAAGGGGAGGGTTGTGGGTGGGAGGGATGGTATGGGGGGAAAGCCATTGTAATCCATAAGTCGTACTTTGGAAATTTATATGCATTAAATAAAAGTTTAAAAAAAAAAAGTCAAAAAAAAAAAAAAAAAAAAAAAAAAAGAAAGGGAGGGGCCCATTCCAAATAGGCACCAGCCTATTAAGAAAAATTTTAAAAAGTTTTCCATTTTTGGCTGGCGCCATGGCTCACTAGGCTAATCCTCCGACTACGGTGCCGGCACCCTGGGTTCTAGTCCCAGTCGGGGCACTGGATTCTGTCCTGGTTGTTCCTCTTCCAGTCCAGCTCTCTGCTGTGGCCCGGGAAGGCAGTGGAGGATGGCCCAAGTGCTTGGGCCCTGCACCCGCATGGGAGACCAGGAGGAAGCACCTGGCTCCTGGCTTCGGATCAGCGCAGTGTGCCGGCTGTAGCGGCCATTTTGGGGGTGAACCAACGGAAGGAAGACCTTTCTCTCTGTCTCTCTCTCTCATTGTCTAACTCTGCCTGTCAAAAAAAAAAAAAGAACGTTTTTCATTTGTAGTCAAATTATGTTTTTGTTTTTTTGTTTTCCTTTTAGGGTTTTCAGCTTTGATATTTTAAATGGAGTGTTAGATCTGAGTGAAAATAGTGAGAATGCAAATTCTTACTATAAGATTCAATCTCTCTATAGTTTGTTTCTTCCTTTCCTATCAGGCTTGTAATTTGGGTTTCTTCATATAATTTGTTTTAGTGTGTTTTGGCTTTGCTGCAAAGACTGAGAACTGTAAGTGGCATAAAAATATCTTTCTTTATAATCACAAAAAGTCTGTGATTTATCCCATACTATTCTCCATTTTCTATAATGTGCCATGTGAAGAATGTACAAGTATACAGGATTTATTTCCTGAATCTTCATTATTATTCCAATATTTGGTATAGCAGTATATATTAAATGGTAGAAAAAAATAAATGCTCAAAGGAATGGGTAATATTTTCCCCTATTCCCTAAAGCTTATCATATTAAAAAATATAAAAGCTGTTAATTATGAAAATAATGATTACTTTATAGGAAATCTGAAGAAATAACCAGGGTTTAATATGCAATCTCAATGTAGATTAAGGTATTTTGAGACATAATTACAAGGACCTAGGGAGTTCTCCTTTGATTCCGTATAAATATTTTAGGATGTACCATGAAATATTGGTCCTAGTGAAGTGAAATGAGTTATTTTTTCTCTGTCACTGGAAGCCCACTCTCCGTGATATTTGTTGTTGACCTCTTCCTTCTGGATTAATTTCCTAGACTTTTCCTCTCATGTTTATCTGTGTTCTCTCCCTAGCTGATCCTGTCTAGTTCCACTGATTTGATGATACACATCTCCCCTTGTCGAGCCTGAGTTCTCCCCTAAGCTCCAGACTCATGTACCCAATTGCTTCAATGACATTGCCTCTTAAGTTTTTAATAAGTATTTCACCATAGCGATCTGCTTCTCAGAATCTTCCACTTATGAATTAATAGATCCACCACATAATTACTCAGAGTTAAATCTAGGAGTTATTTTTGCCCTTGTTGTAATGCCAATATATAAATCTACCAAGTCTTATCTACTCCAAGAGCAAAACATATTTCAAATCTTGTATAATTTCACAGTCTCCATTGTTAAAATCATAGTTCCAGCAATCCTTGTTGCTGTGGTCCAGATTAATACAACAGACTCCAAAATCAATTCCCTATTTCCACACTGCCCCTTACAATTCTATCTGCACATAATAGAGTTATATTTAAAATGAATCAAACTGAGCAAACGAATTCTCTATTTACAATGCTTGAAATGCTTCCAGCACATTTACAATATATTTCTAATGTAATCCTTTAGCCAAGCAAGAACCAAATGATCTGAACCCTGCCTACATCAGCTCACACAGCCTAGATATCACTAACCTCCAGTGCTCCTCTTTGTACTTTGCTTCCACACTGCACTCAGGTTGCCTATTAAATATACCCATTTCATTTTCAGAAGTCTTTCCCATCTCTGTTGGGGGCTAGAAAACTATTCCATGAAGAAGGAAGACAACCTTGGTTAAAGCAATTCTATGGATGTTGTGTTTCTCATAACATTACACAATCTTCTTTATAAACATTCTCTGGCTTTCTGTAATTCGTTATGTTGCTATTCATATCAGTTCACACAGAAATGGAAATACTTCGAGGGGAATGTTATAGTTATCTTTTTTTTCCACTCTAACCCCAACACATCGCCTGGATCTTTTTAGGGGTTACAGCTTTATTTATTGCTCAAATGATTGAAAATAGAGGTAATTGCTTTCAGTGTGGGCTGTCATAGCAAAATGCCACAGGCTGAATGGCCTAAACAATAGAAATGTATTTCTCACAGCTTTGATGCCTGGGAATTCCAATGCCAAGGTGACAGCAGATTTGGCTTCTGTTGAGGGCTCTCCTCCTGGTTGACAGATGGCGCCTTACCAGCCATGTCCCCACATGGTAAGGGAGAGAGGTTCTTTTCCTAAAAAGGCACCTGTCATATTGGATTAGGTCCCCACCTTTGTGACCTGAATTACCCTTTATCAGTTCCTCACAGACCCGTTGCCCAAATATAGTTACATTGAAGGTTGAGGTTTCAACATAGGAATTTTAGAGGAACATAAATATTTGGTGTATTACAGATAATGGGCTTAGAATTTGAAATGATAATAATTTTATTTTCTAATTTCATGCAGGAAATGTTTGTTTATGAGGCTGTAAACAATTTTATTTGATCAAAAGCTATGCCATTGGGGCATGTATTTAAATTGAAGTTGCTCATGATAGTCAACAAAGACAGTGGGAACAAACTGACAGAGACAAATTCTGCCAAAAATAGCTGAATTTAGTTTCTCTCTCTTGGTCTCTCTGCCTGAGAAAAATGCTATGGCTAATAAACTTAGAAAGATCTAATTAGATCCAGAATGAAAAATAGAAGTAGGATTGATGTATGCAAGGTTCTTGCTATTACGCCACCGTAGCACTGGGTATACTTTAAAACCAACCGTGTACTTTTTCCAGCCAGACTTCCTGATCCTAAGCTGAAATAGACTGGAGTGACTCTAATGTGTCAGGTGTCCTGGAACAGAAATGACTCCTGAGGTTTCCCTGAAGTATGAACCGTTACAGCTCAGATATCAAATTCTGATCTAAAGTGGGCCTTCTCTCGATTTCCACACATAGAAACGTAATTGTTTCTCATGGTTCTTCTACTGTGTAAGCACACGAGCAAGTAGTTTATGAAAAACATTATGCTGATTTGTTGCACATGAGAAAAATACAAGGTGGAAATTTAGATTTTTGGACTTTTCAAGAAGACTTTCCTTAATATAGGATAGTGAGAATAGTTTAATATTTTCTGACTGAAAAATGTGTTTGAAAGAATTTCTATGTATTTAAAAACAGAATAGTAAAGAAAAAGATTTATTATAATCTCACTTGGTAGTTATTATAGCTTTCTATATACACATTTAGAAATTGTTATAAATTGAATTTTCTTACTTTCTAAGGCAAATCTTTCTTTAGGAATAAATTTTTTTTATTTTTATGAAATGCCGAGCTACCTAGTATCATAAATGCTTTTGTTTATAATTCTAAAATAGATTCAGATGGCTAATTTAATATTTATGAGTTTTAAATCCTGAATCTGATTAAGGCATTATTTAGAGTAATTTTAATCTTAAAGGATGACTTTTACTTTTGGAAACACATTTTAGAAAAAAGTATTTAAACTATAATAATCAATATATTATCCACTCTTTTACAGTGTTCTTCTCAATATAGCCTAAAGAATGTCTGAATCTCTGGAGAAAATTCAGGTTCACAGATAATGGATTCAGAAAATGTTCTTTGTATGCAAATACCCAAATATCAAGACTGAATTCAGAGCTCAGACAAAAAGGAGACTAAAAAACATATTATGCATGATTTGAAATACTTGATGTAAATTCTGATAGAAGCCAAGATGTAAAGCATAAGTAATATGTAGAGTGTTATAGGTCAAATGAATGTGAAATAAAATTGTTCCCTTGTAAGTATTATTATTGTCCAACCAAATTTCAATGATGATACTAATAATAATACTTTCCAGGTAAAATAAACCTAAAAAGAAAATCTATATAAATCAATTTCACTTATTAATAACATTGTGATGAATAGGTAGCACTATTACAGTTATTCTTGGGGAAGATATTTTTGAAAAAACATTCAGAGTTACTGAAAACAGTAAAATTTAAGATATAAATTTCCTATTTTCTTGGTTAAAAATATTTGAGCCTCATCTCATGTGTTAAGTGAAGACAAGACTCATATTAGTGTTGTAAATTTGTATATGGAAGCATAGACTGAGTGAAATTAGGGAAGAAAGATAGTATCATGATTGACATAAGTATAGTAGAGTTTAGTTAACACTAGTCCAATGACCTGCAAAACACACATTGGCTTCTTGAGCTTGTAAGTTCCATGGGGGATGGTTACCCAGAGAAGCTAATTTCCATATGAACCAGTAGAGTGAGACTTCAGCAGGCACCAATTTCATGGGCTCTTGGATCTTGCACTTCCCAGCTCCTCCTACTACTACTGCTAAAGTAGATGAATTTTGGTTGCTGATAAGTTACCCAGTCTAATATATGTGTTACAGCAGCCCAAAAGGGCTGATTGTGCCAATCATAAGGCCCCACTTTAGTGAATAAGGTTCAACAAATGAATTTTGGGGAGACACAGACATTTAGACCATAGCACAGTTATTACCAGTCAATTACATGGTTGGAATTTGAAACCCCACACCAGTTAAAAGCTTTCAGTATTCTTTAACTTGGGAAAGGATATAATTCTGCTTAAATTAACTGAGTTCAAGATGGCGGAATAGTGAGGGCGCGCACCGATAGTCCGGGAAAATTTAGTTTAATAAAAGGGGAGTTACGGTAGCCTCAGAAAAAAGAACCAGGAAAATATTGCAGAGGAAACTCTTCTGAATCGAGTGGCTGTGAATCGGAGGACCTACTGGGAGAACAAGGTCGCCCACCACGCGGAAGCTGAGCTGCGGGACTGAGCCGTGGGTGCCGCGGAAGCCGCAGGGTCTGCGCGCCAGTGCGGGAAGGGGAGTGCATGTCACACAGACAACAGCGGGGAGAGTTGCGATGTCCAGGGCTCCGAGTCCACACATCGGCGCTGGAAGGGGAGGTGAGCTCAATAACCCCAGACATTGGCGGGGAAACAGGGGTTAGAATCTAGAGGGGGGCCGGAAAGTGCAGCAAACTCACTACTGGAAAGAAGGAAAAAAAAAGCTTGGGGGTTTCTCTTTCCCCTAACCTTGCAAAGGTTGCAAGGCTGCAAGGCTTGAAGAATTCACAAGAGACAAAGAGCTGGCCCCCTCTCTGGATTTACATATCAACAGAGGAGAGCTAAGGAACTGAGTCACTACAATTCAGTAGCCTAGGCAACCCAGTGGGAGTCCAGAGGAGCCTAAACAGACTCTTTGGGTAGAAGCCAGAGACTGGAAGCTAAATACCATCAATTCTGCACAGCCGTGCTGTGCGGTGTTACTTACCCCTGAATAAATAAAATAAATAAATAAATTAATAAATAAAAAGAGAGAGATTTACCACGCATAACCTGAGGGTGTCACCTTTGCACACCCTTAACCAGGAAGAACCAAGCAGAGCTCTCAGGCCGCACCCATCTCAAGCCTCCAAGGCTCCTCCAACAGCAGGCAGTCCACTTAACACGGACATAGTATAAAATAAAAAAAAAAAATTAAAAATAAAAAACGCACAGTGACGAAAGAAGAATTAACTATGCCAAGTAACAAACACAGAAATCGAGGGAACAAGATCAACGATGACACTATGATGCCTCCAAATAAACAAAACACCCCAAACCAAGATTATGAAGATGATGAGATAGAAGAAATGCAAAATACGGATTTCAAAAAATTTATGATAAGAACATTTAGAAGTTTTCAAAAGCAAATCCTTGAACTACAGAAATCCTTATTGGACAAGATTGAAAATCTCGTGAAAATGAAACTTTAAGGAAGAATCAAAATGAAACTCAGAAACTAGTAGAACAGGAAAGTGTGATAGTGAAGAGAAATCAAAATGAAATGAAGAGCTCAATAGATCAAATGACAAACACATTAGAAAGCCTTAAAAACAGAATGGGTGAAGCAGAAGAGAGAATATCAGACTTAGAAGATAGAGCACAGGAAAACATACAGTCAAACCAAAGAAAAGAAGAGGAAATTAGAAATCTAAAAAATATTGTTGGGAATCTACAGGATACTATTAAAAAAACCAACATTCGAGTTTTAGGAGTTCCTGAAGGCATGGAGAGAGAGAAAGGATTAGAAGGCCTTTTTAGTGAGATACTAGCAGAGAACTTTCCAGGTTTGGAGAAGGACAGAGACATCCTAGTACAGGAAGCTCATAGAACCCCCAATAAACATGACCAAAAGAGATCCTCACCACGACACGTGGTAATTAAACTTACCACAGTGAAACATAAAGAAAAGATCCTAAAATGTGCAAGAGAGAAACGTCAGATTACTCTCAGAGGATCTCCAATCAGACTCACAGCAGACTTCTCATCAGAAACACTATAGGCTAGGAGGGAATGGCGAGACATAGCACAGGGGCTAAGAGAGAAAAATTGCCAGCCCAGAATATTATATCCTGCCAAGCTCTCATTTGTGAATGAAGGTGAAATAAAGACCTTTCATAGCAAACAGAAATTGAAAGACTTTGTGGCCACTCGTCCGGCCCTGCAAGATACTTAAAGATGTGTTACACTCAAAAACACAGAAACACGGCCATCAATATGAAAGAAGGGAAAGGAAGAACACCTACCAGTAAAAGAGCATGGGAAGCTCAAAGCATATACTAGAAAATATTTCCGGGAAAATGGCAGGGCAAAGTTACTACGTATCAATAGTCACATTGAACATTAATGGTCTGAATTCTCCAGTTAAAAGACACCGTTTGACTGACTGGCTCAAAGAACACAACCCAACTATTTGTTGCCTACAAGAAACACATCTCTCTAACAAAGAGGCATGCAGACTGAAAGTGAAAGGTTGGAAAAAGATATTCCATGCCAACAGAAACCAAAAAAAAAAGCAGGTGTAGCAATATTAATATCAGACAAAATAAACTTTAATACAAAAACTGTTAAGAGAGACAAAGAAAGACACTATATAGTGATTAAGGGTTCAATTCAACAGGAAGATGTAACTATTATAAATGTATATGTACCTAATTACAGGGCACCGGTCTATTTAAAAGATATGTTAAGGGACTTAAAGGGAGATTTAGATTCCAATACAATAGTACTGGGGGACTTCAATACTCCACTCTCAGAAATAGACAGATCATCCGGACAGAAGATCAACAAGGAAACAGCAGATTTAATTGACACTATTGCCCAAATGGACCTAATAGATATCTACAGAACTTTCAACCGTACATCTACAGACTTCACATTCTTCTCAGCAGTGCATGGAACCTTCTCTAGGATTGATCACATACTAGGCCATAAAGCAAGTCTCAGCAAATTTAAAAGATTTAGAATCATACCATGCAGCTTCTCAGACCACAGTGGAATGAAGCTGGAAATTAGCAACTCAGGAAACCCCAGAAAGTATGCAAACACATGGAGACTGAACAACATGCTCCTGAATGAACACTGGGTCATTCAAGAAATCAAAAGAGAAATCAAAAACTTTCTGAAAGTAAATGAAGCCAAGAACACAACATATCAAAACTTATGGGATACAGCAAGCAGTATTGAGGAGGCAGAAGAGACCTCGAATAGCTAAAGCAATCTTGTACAACAAAAACAAAGCTGGAGGCATCACAATACCAGATTTCAGGACATACTACAGGGCAGTTGTAATCAAAACAGCATGGTACTGGTACAGAAACAGATGGATAGACCAATGGAACAGAATTGAAACACCAGAAATCAACCCAAACATCTACAGCTAACTTATATTTGACCAAGGATCTAAAACCAATTCCTGGAGCAAGGACAGTCTATTCAATAAATGGTGCTGGGAAAATTGGATTTCCACGTGCAGAAGCATGAAGCAAGACCCCTACCTTACACCTTACACAAAAATCCACTCAACGTGGATTAAAGACCTAAATTTACGTCCTGACACCATTAAGTTATTAGAGAACATTGGAGAAACCCTTCAAGATATTGGCACAGGCAAAGAATTTCTGGAAAAGACCCGGGAGGCACAGGCAGTCAAAGCCAAAATCAACTATTGGGATTGCATCAAATTGAGAAGTTTCTGTACTGCAAAAGAAACAGTCAGGAGAGTGAAGAGACAACCGACAGAATGGGAAAAAATATTTGCAAACTATGCAACAGATAAAGGGTTAATAACCAGAATCTACAAAGAGATCAAGAAACTCCACAAAAACAAAACCAACAACCCACTTAAGAGATGGGCCAAAGGACCTCAATAGACATTTTTCAAAAGAGGAAATCCAAATGGCCAACAGGCACATGAAAAAATGTTCAAGGTCGCTAGCAATCAGGGAAATGCAAATCAAAACCACAATGACGTTTCACCTCACCCCAGTTAGAATGGCTCACATTCAGAAATCTACCAATGATAGATGCTGGAGAGGATGTGGGGAAAAAGGGACACTAACCCACTGTTGGTGGGAATGCAAACTGGTCAAGCCACTATGGAAGTCAGTCTGGAGATTCCTCAGAAGCCTGAAGATAACCCTACCGTTCGACCCAGCCATCCCACTCCTTGGAATTTACCCAAAGGAGTTTAAATTGGCAAACAAAAAAGCAGTCTGCACCCTAATGTTTATTGCAGCACAATTCACAATAGCTAAGACCTGGAACCAACCTAAATGCCCATCAACGGTAGACTGGATAAAGAAATTATGGGATATGTACTCTTTAGAATACTATACCGCAGTAAGAAACAACGAAATCCAGTCATTTGCAACAAAATGGAGGAATCTGGAACACATCATGCTGAGTGAAATAAGCCAGTCCCAAAGGGACAAATACCATATGTTCTCCCTGATCGGTGACAACTGACTGAACACCAAAAAGGAAACCTCCTGAAGTGAAATGGACACTATGGGAAACGGTGACTTGATCAGCATAGCCCTGACTGTCAATGAACAACTTAATACATTATCCCTCTTAGTATTTTTTTTGTCTGTTCTACTTAATATGACTGGTTTAATTCTGTAATTATCACACAGTTATTCTTAAGTGTTGAAAATTAACTGAAATGTGATCCCTGTTAAACATAAGGGTGGGAATAAGAGAGGGAAGAGATGTATAATTTGGGACATGCTCAAGCTGACTTGCCCCAAATGGTAGAGTTAGAAACATACCAGGGGATTCCAATTCAATCCCATCAAGGTGGCATGTACCAGTGCCATCTCACTAGTCCAAGTGATCAATTTCAGTTCCCAATTGATCATAATGAAAGGACTAAGAGTCAAAGGGAGCACATAAACAAGTCTAGTATCTGCTAACACTAACCGATAGAATAAATAAAGGGGAGAGTGATCCAACATGGGAAGTGAGATACTCAGCAGACTCATAGAATGGCAGATGTCCTAAATAGCACTCTGGCCTCAGAATCAGCCCTAAAGGCATGCGGATGTGGCTGAAAAGCCCATGAGAGTATTTCAGGCATGGAAAGCCAAGACGCTCTGGCAAAAGATCTCTGTGAGTGAGATCCCAGTGGAAAGAACAGGTCTTCAAAGAAGGAGGTACCTTTCTCTGAAGGGAGGAGAGAACCTCCACTTTGACTATGACCTTGTCTAAACAAGATAAGA
Organism: Oryctolagus cuniculus; assembly: GCF_964237555.1. Lineage (NCBI taxonomy): Eukaryota > Metazoa > Chordata > Mammalia > Lagomorpha > Leporidae > Oryctolagus > Oryctolagus cuniculus. The sequence continues at coordinate 121,396,554 of NC_091436.1, read as the reverse complement.
GTAGGAGAACTCAGAGGGCTTCCATAGCCTTGGAAATCATGACTGGAGCATAGGGAGATTACTGATGCCATAGACAGGAGTGTCAATTGGTAAAGTCAACAACAGGAGTCACTGTGCACTTACTCCTCATGTAGGATCTCTGTCCTTAATGTGCTGTACATTGAGATTTAATGCTATAACGAGTACTCAAACAATATATTTCACTTTGTGTTTCTATGGGGGTGCAAACTGTTGAAATCTTTACTTAATGTATACTAAACTGATCTTCTGTAAAAAAAAAAAAAAAAAGAAAAAAGAAATTATCAATTCCCAACTTGACTCTCACTGGGATTAAACATGACAATAGGTCTGATCTGATTTTATCATCATTTTAAAAAAATCATCTATTATTTTTCACTTTATGTTTCTGTGTGGCAGCAAACTGTTGAAATCCTTACTTAATGTATACTAAGCTGATCTTCTGTATATTAAGATCATTGAAAATGAATCTTGATGTGAATGGAAGGGGAGAGGGCGTGGGAAAGGGGAGGGTTGTGGGTGGGAGAGACGGTATGGGGGGGGAAGCCATTGTAATCCATAAGTCGTACTTTGGAAATTTATATTCATTAAATAAAAGTTAAAAAAAAATTAACTGAGTTCATCTTCAATTGGTTATAATCTATAAATTCAATAAATAACAATAAAATTTTGTAAATATAATAAATCCATAATTTTATTTATAAATCTGTAAGCCCAACATAATAACAGACAAATAAAATGACAAAATCAGAATATTGTCTTCCCAAATGAGTCTGTATTCCAAACTCCTCAAAGCACCTATTGCAAATACATGCTATGAAGCAAATGCACACATCATACTGGCAACCATGTCATGCAACTTTTGTAACTACATCTAGCTTAGAATTTCATTTGTTGTTTTTTTGGCAGTTTCTCAGGATGCACAGGTTCCAGGGTACAAGTGATGCAGTAACTCTTTTACAAGTTAGATTTGTCCTTGATTCTTCACCTACCCAGAGTTGGTGTTGCCCCTTTCCTTGCAACAATATAATTCTGACAATCTAGATATGTGTTACACAGTGAAAACAGACTGAAAATGTATTCCGCATACCTTTACTGTTAATCATTCTCTTGTTTTTGCTAAAACACCCACATTCACATATTTGCCCATTGATGCTACATGTAGTTACTCTGAAGTTTTTTGAAAGGGAAAATAACTACTTCAATGAGATTCATCCTTCTAATTCAGAAATTAGTAAGCTATAGCCCAGAGTCCAAATCAGAAACTTGGCATGTTTTTTTGACCTGAGAATTAATATCTTTTTAATTTTTTAATGAATTGTTAGAAATAGTTAAACGAAAAAGGAAGATAAGAGAGAAAAAAAACTATATAAAAAGAACACTATATGAAAGAGGAGATATGTGGACTACAAATCCTAACACACTTAATATTTGGTCCTTAACAGAAAGTTCGCCGACTCTTGCTCTAGTTCATTATTTAGTGGCATGCAATTATTTTCATGGAGATTTAGAGAGTTATAAATATTTTATAATAAAATACAAATAAATATGCACAACTGCTAAAATTCATACTACAGTCATAAAGAGATTTATGTAATTCCAGTTATAATGTATTACTGACAGGTGCACAGGCCCTCATAGTTATTGACACTCAAACACAAAGTTCAAGTCAGGTTACAGACAAATATGTTTTTAGTTCACCTGATAATGGAAAAAAAAAATCCCCAGAGAAGCTAAAGTCTGCCATCCATATTTCAGTAACCCATAATAAATATGTAATTGTGCATTTCTCCTTGTTTTACTTAATGTTTTTCTTTTCCTAACAAATTGACTCCCCACTCCCTTTATCTGAGTGAATCAGCTATCTGCTGATCTTGATGAGACCTCAGTTATTAACTTTTGCTTATTTATGGCAAGAAATGAAGTGCTACCGCTTTAATTGTCAGAAGCATGCAGGAGGAGCACACAATAAATGGAGAGCTAGATTACCTCACCTGAACCCTCCCTAAGATCCTTTAGCACTGAAAGACTATCATCTGGGGCAATTCTTATGCTGATGGCTCTTCCTGCCAGATGGGGAAAAGTACACTAATGACAGCCCTTCAAGTTCACCTTCATTTCCAGCACAGCTCGGGGTGGGTCTGCAGGATCCCCTCAGCCTGGAGCAAAATATTGTCCCCGGGTGGGGAGAGGAGGATCACCCTGCCATACCTCCCAGGGGTGTGTAAGTCCGAATAGAGCTGGCTTTTGAACTGGTCCAGGGGGAAAAGGCTGCTGGCCAGGCTGCGCTCGATCTTGGCCAGGCTGTGGCTGGGAGCGACCAGGCGCTCCAGAACGCCCTCGGGCTGGAAGCGGTTGAAGGGCTGGAAGCGGTTGAGCGCGCTGAGGCCGAAGGTGATGGTCAGGACTGCGGGCACGGTGAGGAAAAAGACCGGGTGCCGGCTCACGCACAAGCCCAGCCTGTGGCAGAACGACTGGAGCCCTCTGCGAAGCACCTGCCGCAGCCTTCTCCACCCCTATGACCAGCGCAGCACATGCCCTTTCCATGTCAGCCTAGCGCACCCCTCTATTGCCATCTCCACTACTCTGCAGGTCCTCAATGACACTTCCCTTTTTGCTGTCTTTCAGCCCACGCAGTTGCACTCCAAGGCGATTCCTAGGGACCCCTACCCGCTCTTTTTCGACTTTGTCAAATGCTGCAGTGGGTGCTGAAATACGGCATACACCGAAAGCAATGACCAAATGCTGGCCTACTGCTCCTGCCGCTCTCCTTGTGGGAACAGGAACAGGGAGTTTTGTTCTGTAAAACTCCCCTCAGTTCCTCCCAACTCCTGCCCCAGCCTCCACGCTGGAAGGGCCCAGGCTGGTCGTGCTAATGTAATTTTCCACTTGGCTCTGATGGCCTGTGGTTCTTCACCAGAACTCTAAAAAGGAGCGTCTGTAAATATGTTCTGCTAGAAAAATCTTAGCGGAGTAGAGTGGGGAGCAGGAAGAACCACTCTCTTTTATGTGCCGCTATTTATTTCTTAAGATTGTTTTTTTCTCTTTACCTGCTCCCCAGGCCAGAAAATGGTGGAGGAAATGAGGTGAAGACACAGAAAGCCAGGGATATGGGTGCTATTTCAGAGCAGAGAGGCTTGCAGAGGGTGGACTGGAGAAGGCAACTTTGTACACGTTCCAGAATCCCTCTGCTCACAAAATTTGTCTTGATTTGATGACAAGATGCAAAATGTGGTATGCTGCATTTCTTACAAATCGGTATTCATGGTCTCACTGCTATAAAGCTCTCCAAAGCTGCAGCTGTGGTATCTCTGTGAGGTCCTGGGGTATTTCCCAGAGGAGAACTGAATTGCCAGTAGCAGCAGCAAGAGCATTGGCTGGTTTCCCTGGGTGCATCTTCCCTCTCTGGGTGTTCAAATGCATGCAAATGCACACACTTTCTGTGTTCCTTCTTCCTAGTCTTTAAGGCTGAAATCATAAATCTTTATAGTTGGAAGGCAACACACCATTTCACCTTCATGAGCCCCTCACTCCACCTGTTTGCCTCAGTGGATAAGAACAGACAAAGACAAAGACATGTCTTAGTGAATGACCTTGCTTCTCCAAGTTTAAGTCCAGCAGCAAACTGAACAGTTCTGGTTATACACATTGATTGCTCCTTGAAGTATGAGGAAGGAGGATGGAAGAAAAGAGACTCACTATTGCATTTGACTGCTGTAACATTTCATCTCTTGCACCAAATCTACTTCACCAGAGCTATGCAAGCAGGGGAGAGACTACAGCACCTCACATTGTTACAATCATAGGAAAAGTTGCTTAGAAGAAAACAAGAAGGAAAGAGTTGCCTGTTTAGTTCCTCCCCTAATTCTAAGAAGCATTGGGTGGAGAGGCGCCTCCTAATAGGGAGAGAGAACAGGAACTGAATCCCAGTGTCAGGCTTATGTGAAAAAATTCAGTCAGACTGATTCTGCCAGGCCCATACCTGTGGGATACGTGGAGCCTCCACCCAGGAGGCTTCTGCAACACCATACCCTGTCGTTGGCAGAAAGTAAAACTACAGCAGTGCAGAGAGGCAGATCAGAGCCAGGCCTGCTGTGCTGAGACCTGGCATCTGATAAAGCCCAAAGGCCTCTAACACCAGCAAGTGCTCACAGACTGAGCTTGTAGACTTGATTGGCATTAGGCAGAGATCAACTTTCAGAGCGCCACACTCATTTTGGCATGTGTCAATGCCAGCCTTAGGTGGGCATCTTTAGGACAATCCCAGGACTTTGCAGGACCTGTGTTTGTGAGATCAAGGGCTGGTCTGGGCAGCCAAAGGGCTGCTTTGTCACCATTCTCCCAATTTAGATAACAGCAAGTCACATGACTCAGTCTTCAGACTCAGTGCTGTGCTGATAAAGCCCAATGCTGGGAAAAATCTAATCTACAACTTCAATCAGAAAGAAACCTTCACCCACTGAGACAGACCTGTTTTGCTATGTATCACCATTACGTTCTCATGGGTCTGGTATGCATGCCCAAGTTTGAAAAAGGTCTGGTTTCTGTGAGACCCAGGTGTAACCACCTACAGCTGCCCAAGTAGCTGAGGGGCTGCATTTATTTTATTTTAGATTTATTTATTTATTTATTTGAGAGTTAGAGCTACAGACCGAGAGGCAGACAGAAAGGTCTTCCATCTGCTGTTGTACTTCCCAAATGGCTGCAATGGCCAGAGCCAGGCCAATCCGAAGCCAGGAGCCAGGAGCTTCTTCCAGGTCTCCCACCTGGCTGCAGTGGCCCAAGCACTTAGGCCATCTTTCCCTGCTTTCCCAGGCCATAGGCAGAGATCTGGATAGGAAGAAGAGCAGTCAGGACATGAACTGGGGCCCATATGGGTTGCTGGGAGAATTTATCACTACCAGGCTTTTGTTACAAGAACACCTCTAACAAAAAGATGCTAACAAGTAAGACAAATCAGAAAGTAGAAAATTCATTGGTAAAGGTAACTATTAAACAAATGAAGACTGCTTAAATATTGCAAATGTGGTCTAAAAACCAGTTATCTTTACTGTGAAGACTAAAAAAAAATTATTATTACATTAAAATGATGGGATAGCCAATATAAAAAAGAATCAAAGACAAAATCAAAAATTCAAAATTTGAGGGGAAATGGAGCACATGTATAGGTAGAATGCCTTATTAAGGTTTCTTATCTCTTTTTTGAAATTTTTCTTTCCATATCTTTATAATCAATGTTGTTATTTCAAGATATTTTGTTTCAGCTGAAAGTTTTTGCTAACCTGTGATAAACACAAATCAAAATGTTATAATGGAGTTACCAAAATATTAAATAAGGAGTCAATATATATCACTAGAGAAAACCAGTTAACCACAAATGAAGATTTTAAGAGAGAAAGAAAAAAAAGAAAAAGAAACTATGAAAAGAAAATACAAAAAAATTATCAGAATGGCAGTAGAGACAAATTACTTACAAATAATTACCTTAACTGTCCATAGACTAAATTCTCCAATTAACATATATAGAGTGACTCCATGAATTAAAAAACAGAAACTAACTCTATGCTGTCTACAAGAAATCTACTTCACCTCTAAGGACATGCATAGACTGTAAGATGGTAGGATGAGATAATCTATGCAAATGGAACTCAAAGAAAGCACATTTTAAAACAAAAATGAAAGGAGAACAAGAGGGTCATTATATAATTATAGAAGGCTCAAAGTAGCAAAGGGAAATAACAAATATAAATGTGAATGTGTCAAATATTAAAGCACTCAAATACATAAAGCATATTTTAATAGAACTAAATGGAATATAGATATAAATATGTCTCCAGGGCTTAATTTAAGCATCTTTACACTATCTCCTCTAACATCTGGCTAGAAATAGATGTGTATCATAAATTTTATATTAATTTATTCAAACTCAGATATATAGTAGCTCTTAAATTTCTTGCTTGGAAATAAATGAATCTCCTTTCCATTCTATGCCCTCCATTAAGCAAGTCAATGTGTTCCTAATGCAAATATATGGAAAAGAACTTTTTCAAGTAATTGATCCACAATTATCACTTGAATATTTGAAATATTCCCATTACTTCTGCTCCACACAATTTAGTGCATGGTTTTTATTTTGAAATAATTTCAGATTTACAAAAATACACTCAAAACAGTATTAAAAATTGACATGTATCCTTTGTTGAAGTTCTCAGATATCAATATTAATTATCCTTAACTTGTCTTATCATTTTCTTCATGTTTGTATACGCATATACATGTGTATAAGAAGATATACGTAAGATATATACATTTTTCAGTACTTGTGATTTAGCATCAAATATCTCTTTACTTCTAAATGCTTCACTGTGTAATTTTTTTTTTAAGATTTATTCATTTTATTTGAAAGGCAGAGTTACAGAGAACAGAGGCAGAGAGAAAGAGATATTTTTCATCTGCTGGTTCACTCCCCAGATGGCCACAATGGCGGGAGCTGCACCGATCTGAAGCCAGGAGCCAGGAGCTTCTTCCAGGTCTTCCAGGTGCAGACAGGGGCCTAAGGACTTGGGTCATTTTCTACTGTTTTCCCAGGCCTTAGCATAGAGCTGGATTGGAAGTGGAGCAGCCAGGACCCGAACCAGCTCCCATATGGGATGCTGGCACTGCAGATAGAGGCTTTACTCACTACGCCACAGCGCCAGTCCTTCACTATGTAATATTTTTTTTTTTTTGACAGGCAGAGTTAGACAGTGAGAGAGAGAGACAGAGAAAAAAGTCTTCCTTTTTCCGTTGGTTCACCCCGCAATGGCTGCTGCTGCAGGCGCACTGTGCTGATCTGAAGCCAGGAGCCAGGTGCTTCTCCTGGTCTCCCATGCGGGTGCAGGGCTCAAGGACTTGGGCCATCCTCCACTGCCCTCCTGGGCCACAGCAGAGAGCTGGACTGGAAAAGGAGCAACCAGGACAGAATCCGGTGCCCCAACCGGGACTAGAACCCTGGGTGCCGGTGCCGCAGGTGGAGGATTAGCCTATTGAGCCGCGGCACTGGCCAATGTGTAATATTTTAAAAGCAAAGATACTCTTTTCTATCAATACACAGCTATTATCAAAATCAGGAAACTAACATTGAAGAAATGCTATTATCTAATCTGTAGATTTTATAAAATTATATGAATTATCCTACTAATGTTCTTATTCTGATTTGAGATTGTACTGTAGATTATTTATTGTTTTTAAGTGTGTTGACTCATTAATGTCCTTTAATCTGGAGCACTTCTTAAATTTTTCTTTTTAAAAAATTATTTATTTATTTGAGAGGCAGTGTTGCAAGCAGAGAGAGGGAAAGACAGAGAGAGAGGTCTTCCATCCGCTGGTTCACTCCCCATTGGCCACAAAGAATGGAGCTGGGCTGATCTGAAGCCAGGTGCCAGGAGCTTCTTCTGGTCTCCCACATGGGTTCAGGAGCACCAACAATTGAGACATCTTCCTCTGCTTTTTCAGCCCATTAACAGGGAGCAGCTGGGACTAGAACTGGTGCCCTTAAGGGAATCGGCTCTGCAGGAGGAGGCTTAGCCTACTATGCCACAGAGCTGGTCCCTAAATCTTTCTTTATCTTCTTCAATTTAGAAAATGAAGATTACTTACACATTGTATACATATATTAAAACATACATTAACTCTATCAGTATGAACAACTACATTGTATAAATTAAAATAGATATATATTTAAATTTTTAAAATAAAAATTTGAAGACTAACAGTAGTATTTTATATAAACTCTCTCAATTTGGATTTGTACAATACAAACTATTGAGGTGATTTTAAAAGCTTACATTTTTATTTCAAAACAATATTCTGGCCAGCACTGTGTCTCAATAGGCTAATCCTCTGCCTGCGGTGCCGGCACCTGCATGGGAGACCAGGAGAAGCACTTGGCTTCTGGCTTCAGATCAGCGCAGCTGGCCAACCGCAGTGCACCGATGGTAGCGGCCATTTTGGGGGTGAACCAATGGAAAAAGGAAGACCTTTTTCTCTGTCTCTCTCTCTCACTGTCCAACTCTGCCTGTCCCCAAAAAAACAAAAACAAAAACAAAAACAAAAAACAATATTCTGAGTAACCATCATGAATAATAAAAATCTTTTGAGAAGAGGAATATTTTTATCCCAAGATACCCCGTGCCCCCAGACAATCTACTCTCTAACCCTAGAGGCAATAGTTTTACTTCTTTCTCCAAAACAAATGAGATATCCCTGTAAAACAATTTCTCTTTTGAGCATTCCTTCTGCACTTTGTTATAGGAAATCTAGAAATGTTAGAATGCATTCCACAAGTACAAATTCTAAATTTACGGTTTTTAGTGTAATGGATGAATACACTTTCCACTCACCCATGTACCTGGGTGTTGTGTTGTATTCTTGTCACCATTTTCTTCATTCTCAGGCAGTATTAAAGCCCATTGTACCACTGACTAAAGATATCCCAAAGCTGACTCTTCTGAAATGTTTTATTAAATCAAAAAGTTTCTGGAACACATACATCCTTGTATCTTAAATATTTTATAAACATTAGTTCTTTCAGAACTTGCTAAAATGCATATCAGAGTGCACACAGTACAAGAATCATAGGGGCAGTGGGTATCAGTAGGAGACTGATTAAATTTGGAGATATTTGGAACAATTTAAGAGAGGGATTTGATGTGGGTTTAGGGTAATAGAGAATAGTGTCTCTGACATTGAACGTTGGCCGTTTACCTCTCTTTCTTCCAAAAAAGATGTAAATAGAAGACCTTCACAGATTTGTTGATTCCTAGAGATGAATGGACTTCTGGAGAAATCCCATCTAAATTCCTGATTTTAAAGATTTTGAAACTGAGGACCAATAAGTTTAACTGACTTGCTCAAATAGACTTTTTTTTTTTTTTTTTGACAGGCAGAGTGGACAGTGAGAGAGAGAGAGAGAGACAGAGAGAAAGGTCTTCCTTTGCCGTTGGTTCACCCTCCAATGGCCACCGCGGTCGGCGCGCTGCGGCCGGCGCACTGCGCTGATCCGATGGCAGGAGCCAGGAACCAGGTGCTTTTCCTGGTCTCCCATGGGGCCCCAGCACTTGGACCATCCTCCACTGCACTCCCTGGCCACAGCAGAGGGCTGGCCTGGAAGAGGGGCAACTGGGACAGAATCCGGTGCCCCGACCGGGACTAGAACCCGGTGTGCCGGCGCCGCTAGGCGGAGGATTAGCCTATTGAGCCGCGGCGCTGGCCTAGACGTTTTCAAATGTAGCCTAGGAATGGTAACATAAATATGCACATTTCTAATTCAAGAAAATTCACCTTCTATGCCGCTTTACAATTTTGAAAATATGTTGTCATGAACTTTCCCAAGGAATTGGGATTGGGGTGAAATAATAGACATTGATTTATGAAATGATAGGTCACTGATTGGTACACTTTAGTATGGCTCAAATTTAAGAGTTGGTTTGTCAGAAGAAATTAATAATTAAGTCCAGTTTTTTCTTTATATTGCCTGATGGCAGAGATAATTTTCTCTGACCTCTCAACAAATATTTCTCCATCTTATGTCATTCTTAAATTTACAACCAAACATTCTTCGTTTCTGCATCTTCTCCCTTACGTCACAAAGTAGTATAAAACATTGAATATTTAAAATATATCTGAAGGAAGAAATAAAGAGAAGACAATGAAAGAATATGGAAGGTAACTACATAAAACAGTTGGAATGGGGCATTTTGCACAGCAATGAGAATGCCATTAGAGATGCCCATGTGATTCAGCTACTTTGGTTCCAATCTGGCTTCCTGTTAAGATGATGACTTAGGTACTTGGGTCCTTTCCAGCTATGTAGAGGTTCCAGACTGAGTCCTGGATTCCGGGCTTTAGCTTGACTCAGTTCTGGTTGATGCAGGCATTTGGGGAGTGAACTACAAGATGAAAAATGTCTTTCTGTCTCTGTCTCTTTCTCTATCTTTGTGTCTCCTACATTTCAAAAAAAATTTAACCAATACATAAAAATTTAAACCAACAGATAAAAATTTAAAATTAGCTTTAGACATAATGGAAAAGTTTCTATCTGTTCAGATTAAGAAAACTAAATTATTACAGAAAGAATAATCTTTTCTGAGCCTTCATTTTAAAATTTAATAATAGAAAGATCTAAGATCTTTCTAAAAATTAAGAGTGGGAATGTGAGAGGGAGGAGGAGAAAGGGTTAGAGGATGGGAGGATGGAGGGTTGGGGGAAAATGTCACTGTGTTCCTAAATCTGCATATATAAAATACATGAAACTTGTATACATTAAATAATTTTTTTAAAAAATTTAATAATACATGAGTCCCACAATCAAGGTTCTTATGATGTATCAAAAATAGTTGTAGTGAAAATCAGAGTGCACACAGTATAAGAATCATAGGGGCAGTGGGTGTCAGTAGGAGACTGATTAAATTTGGAGATATTTGGAACAATTTGAGAAAGGGATTTGATGTGGGTTTAGGGTAATAGAGAATAGTATTTCTGACATTGAACGTTGGCCGTTTACCTCTATTTCTTCCAAAAAAAGATGTAAATAAATAGAAGGAAAAGAAGAATATCTGAGAGAGCTTAGGGAATATAGAATTTAAAGATTTTTTTGGTACAATTGTTTTTTTAAATTTGTGCATTGTTTTTCTTTCTTTTTTCTTTCTTTCTTTCTTTTTTTTTTTTGACAGGTAGAGTGGACAGTGAGAGAGAGAGACAGAGAGAAAGGTCTTCCTTTTGCCGTTGGTTCACCCTCCAATGGCCGCCGTGGCTGGCGCGCTGTGGCCAGCGCACCACGCTGATCCGATGGCAGGAGCCAGGTGCCTCTTCCTGGTCTCCCATGGGGTGCAGGGCACAAGCACTTGGGCCATCCTCCACTGCACTCCCTGGCCACAGCAGAGAGCTGGCCTGGAAGAGGGGCAACCGGGACAGAATCCGGCTCCCCGACCAGGACTAGAACCCGGTGTGCCAGCGCTGCAAGGCACAGGATTAGCCTAGTGAGCCACGGCGCCAGCCCATTGTTTTTCATAATATGCATTTCCTAGGAAGTTTTAGAAGCCTCCTCATCAGAGAGAAACATCAGAATGATGATAAAATCAAATATATATTTAGAGACATAATGATAGAAATTAATTTTTTGGAATATAACTGAGTGACTATGTAAACTAATCAAAAGGAACATAATGAGATTTGTATACCTTAAGTTAAAAAAAATAAAAAAGAAACCATTCAGACTTTTACCACTATGTAAGATATCAATATCAACAGTAGATTTTAATCATAGTTTTTTTCATTTATAGCAATGAATGTATCAAGTATGTAATTTTTCTTTTTCAGTCTGTTAATGTAATAAATTATATCCATTGCTTTTTAAAGTTTGACCACCTTGCATTCCTGGAATAAACCATAGTGTATTATCTTTTTTTTTTTTTTTGCATTGCTAGATTTAATTCAATAAAATTTTGTTAGGGGGGCTGGTGCTGTGGCATAGTAAGCTAAGACTCTGCCTGCAGCACTGTCATACTGTATGTGTATCAGTTCATGTCCTGGCTGCTCATCTTCTGATCTGGCTCTCTGCTACAGCCTGAGATAGCAGTAGGAGACAGTCCAAGTGACTGGGCCCCCGCACCCGTGTGGGAAACCTGGAAGAAGATCCTGGCTCCTGGCTTCAGATCAGTTCAGCTCCAGCCATTTGTGGCCATTTTTAGTGAACTAGCAGATGGAAGACCACTCTATCTGTGTCTCTCCCTCTCTCTGTCTGTACTATGTCTTTCAAATAAATAAATAAAATCTTTTTTAAAAAAATTTTGCTAAGTACAAAAAAAAAGGTTTTGTTTATCCAATGCAAAAAAAAAAAAGCAAAGCAAATTATTTAAAAGAAGACATTTGTCAGGGCCGGTGCTATGGTGTAGCAAATAAAGCTGCATCCCACATGGGCACCAGTTTGAGTCCCAGCTGCTCCACTTCTGATCAAGCTCTCTGCTGTTGCCTGGGAAAGCAGTAGATGATGGACCAAGTCCTGGGCCCCCTCACTCACGTGGGAGACCTGGAAGAAGCTCCTGGCTTCAGATCTGGGGAGTGAACCAGTAGATGGAATACCTCTCTCTCTCTCTCTCCCCCTCTCTCTCCCTCTCTCTCTCTCTGTCTCAACCTCTCTGTAACTCTGCCTTTCAAATAAATAAGTAAATCTTTTTTTTAAAAAAAAGGCATTTGTCAGATTGTTGATAGAGTTTGGTGGAGAAGAAAAGAGTACATAAAGGGGAGAGTGATAAAAAAATAATGAACAAATACTGAAATGATTGAGGAGAGAAACAGAGGATTAACTGAAGATTACAATAGAAGTATCTAAAATAAACTAAAATAAAATTGGATAGACTATCAGAAGAGTTACTATAAAGAGTTACATTACTGAAAACAGGGGATCGTGTTTTGACACAGCAGGTTAAGCCATGGCATGCAATGCTGGCATTCCATATAATCAGCGGTTTGAGCCCAGGTTGCTCCACTTCTGATCCAGCTCCCTGCTAATGTGGATGGGAAAGCAGCAGAAGATGACCCAAGTACCTGGGCCCCTGACACCCATGTGGGAGACCTGGAGGAAACTCCTGGCTTTTGGCTTCAGCTTGGCTTAGCCTTTGCAGTTGCTTTGGCTTGCTGAGAGCTACAGAGTTTCTCAACACGATAGACACTCAGCAATTATTTAGAGGCTTAGAGTTTCTAAATTCTTGTCCTATGCATCCAAAGTTCAGTGTTTGTTCAAGCAAACACAAAAACACCTACATACAGATTCCTAGCCTTTCACACAGCTCTTTCCACTCTAACCTTGCAGTGAAAATTGTAGCTCTCCAGCATCTGCAACTCCCATATTCGCCTCCTCACCTCAGTGAAGATTACCTTATGTTCTACTTAATGCAACTGCAGTCTGGAATAGGCTTTCAGTTAAAAATCCAGTTCAAACATTGCACTTACTCAGAGGTTCTCTTCTCTGAAAGATTTAGAGCTGCCATTGTTCCACAACTTAAAACTTTTTGCCTCATATTTTGGACAGTGACTCATTCTATCTCAATTTTACTGTTATACATAGCTTTAGGAAGTTAAAAACTTCTTCTGAGCCAAGTGACACATAAAAGCAGAATTAATATCAAAATGGAGCAGCAAGAAAAACTTGTTTCTGTACAATAAGTGTCTTCATTTCTTTGGTGATCTCTTTCTCTTTTAAATGTACTTTGTTTATTTGATTAATGCATGATATATATTTCTGAGGTTTGACTTAATATCCACACCGTAGTTTCAAACTGAGATGGCTTTGATTAGCAAAATACTTAAAAATACAACTGTTTAGGCCAGCGCCGCATCTCACTAGGCTAATCCTCCGCCTGCGGCACCAGCACTCCAGGTTCTAGTCCCAGTCGGTGCCCCGGATTCTGTCCCGGTTGCCCCTCTTCCAGTTCAGCTCTCTGCTGTGGCCCGGGAATGCAGTGGAGGATGGCCCAACTCCTTGGGCCCTGCACCTGCATGGGAGACCAGGAAGAGGCACCTGGCTCCTGGCTTTGGATCAGCGCGGTGTGCTGGCCACAGCGCGCCAGCCGCAGTTGTCACTGGGGGGTGAACCAATAGCAAAGGAAGACCTTTCTCTCTGTCTCTCTCTCTCTCACTGTCCACTCTGCCTGTCAAAAAAAAAAAAAATACAACTGTTTAGAAATTCCTAAATTAGGGGCCTGTACTGTGGCATAGTAGGTTAAGCTATCGCCTGCTGTGCTGGCATGCCATATGGGTGCTAGCTTGATTCCTAGCTGCTCCACTTCAAATCTAGCTCTCTGCTAATGGCTTGGAAAAGCAGAAGAATATGGCCCCTGGACTTGTATGGGAGAACTGGAAAAAGCTCCTGGCTCCTCGCTTCAGATCAGCCCAGCTCCAGCCATTGTGGCCTTTTTGGGGAGTGAACCAGCAGATGGAAGACCTCTCTGACTCTATCTCTCCCAATCTCTGTCTGAAACTCTGCCTCTCAAATAAATAAATAAATCTTTAAAAAAAAATCCTAAATTAGATTGTGTCAGGATTGAGTCTGAATGTTTATTGTGTGGGAAGAGTGACTACATTCACTGTAAATGTTTTAGGAAACTTGTAAATGGAGAAAAACCATGTTTGTTTTGTAAATCGTATCAAATTTTGGCATAATAAGAAAATAAACTTTAAATCAATAAAAGGTTAGAGATAATATTACACAAAATATATAATAATCAATGGATTTCATAGCTAGTTTGAATAAGCAAAAAATAAAATTGATCATAAGCTCATGGATTCAAAGATCACGTACAGTTACAGTTTATTGGAACATTCAGTTGTAATGAAAGCAATAGCTATCTGTGTAAAATTTTATCAATACTGTCCCAAATGCATCACCCCAGTAATCCACAAACTGTTTAAAAGCTTCTCTAGAGTAAGTTTATGTATGATAACAGTAGCAAAACCAAAACTAACTATTAAGAAAAATTTGTTTCTAAAAAGTATTAATCTCCCATTTTTCAATGCTCATTCTTTTAAGGTTAATTTATTTATTGAAAAAATAGGAATTGTCAACTAACAACCAGCAGTCTTTGCACAGTAGTACAAAACCATAAAAAAGGTCTGTGCATGTTAAAAGTGCATATTGAAACAGTACAAACTCACATAAGTAATTAATTGGGAAAAAATTGTTCTGTGACCTTTAAAATTGTTGTCACACCGTTTAAAACTCTCCTACTGCTCATTAAAAATGTGTAGTTAATCAGAAAAACTTGGTAAAACTAGTATTTAACTTATACATTGTAATTTAATGAACTGGAAACATGGGCAGGTAAATTTAATTTGTTTTCAGGAATAGAAAGAGTGAATATCTTCTCTATGTTTTGGAAAATTATTATAGTTATATTTCTTTCTCAGTTGGGGTCAGTGTCCAGTATTTCATCCTTCTCACTTTCAATATTATGAAATGTCTTTGGAATTCTGCTAAATGTAAGAATTTTTGTTAACATCACTTCAACTGGGAAATCTTCAGTCTTTCTTCACTATCACTGTCCTTGTTTCTATCAATAGGTTCACCTTCCCTAAGTGCCTCTGGCTGTATATCCAGAGCCTACTCAACATTCCCACAGTCAGTTATTTCTTCTTCTAACTCCATTCATGTTTGAATTCAGTTTTCATTCCAATTTTGTGATATTTTAGTTTTTATTGTGCTTTTACTTTCTTGGATAATTCTTCCAATTCTGTATTTTTTTTTTTTTTTTTTTTTTTTTTTTTTTTTTTTTTTTTTTACAGGCAGAGTGGATAGTGAGAGAGAGAGACGCAGAGAGAAAGGTCTTCCTTTTGCCGTTGGTTCACCCTCCAATGGCCGCCGCTGCAGCCGGCGCACCGCGCTGATCCTGGCAGGAGCCAGGAGCCAGGTGCTTTTCCTGGTCTCCCATGGGGTGCAGGGCCCAAGCACCTGGGCCATCCTCCACTGCACTCCCTGGCCATAGCAGAGAGCTGGCCTGGAAGAGGGGCAACCGGGACAGAATCCGGCGCCCCAACCGGGACTAGAACCCGGTGTGCCGGCGCCGCAAGGTGGAGGATTAGCCTATTGAGCCACGGCGCCGGCTCCCAATTCTGTATTTTTTAAAACATAGTGGGTTTTTGTCAATGGGATACAAGGAGACAATGCAAATAGATGCTCTTTTATCTGTGCATGAACTAAATAGCAAACACATTGACTAATAGCTGAAAGATTAAAATAGCAGATGAATCTGTTATTCTCATAGTAGTTTGTGAATTGAAGAGCTAACAGGGAAGTGTGTATCTTACATAATTTATCATACTTAATATATGGTAGAACTGAAATTTGAACCATGCTGTTTAGGGACTGGTATTAACCAACAAATTTCAATGATGACTGAAATTTTTGCAATTTAGAGATGTGCAAATTGAGGACAATTTTTACTAGTTTTATCTCTGAAAAACACATATAATCCTTGCATTCAGAAGGGAAGAAGCAGATATTAAACATATTTTTTAAAAACTAATTACAATTGTGTAGTGTGTTCTCCAAAAGAAAAATTAAGGGATGTATGAGAGCCTATAAAGTGGGAAATCATCTACCCACAAAGACAATCAGAAGAGAATTCCCTAATGAAGGGATATTTGAGTCATTATTTGAAAGATGGATTTTAATTAACCTGTCAAATAGCTTGTGGGGAAGCATTATAAGCAGATGGAACACAAGACATATACAAAGTTATCGTAAGTAAGGAGGCAATTCATTCCAGCAAGCTGAGAGAAGCTCATGTGTATGCATGTGTGTGTGTGAGTGGAGGTGGGAGTGCAATTGTGTTTGTGTGTATTTTGGGAAATGAAAAATGCACAATGTTAAGGAAGCAGGAAGTATTCAAAGAACACTGGACTTTCATGGTATCAAATTAAGAAAAATAGGAGGCATGTTTTTGACACAGCAGATTAGACTCAATTTAGGAAGCCTTCATCCCATTTCAGAAACACTGGGTTCAAGACTCCTCTGTACTTCAAGTCCATCTTCCTATTAATACATACTTTGGAGGTAACAGATGAGTTCCTGTCACCCATCTATAGGATACATAGAGCTCTAGGCTTCTGGATTCATTCTGCTCCAGCCACAGTTGTTGTGGGCATTTGGGAAATAAACTAGCAAATCAAACACACTATCTCTCTCTCCCTCTCTGTCTCCCTCTCTCTTTTTCTCTCCCACACACATACACATTCACTCATCATATTTCAAATAAGCAAATAAATTTTTAAAAGCTGTATATCAACATGATTTTTGATCTCATAAATGATAATTAGTATTTCTGATCTTACCTTAACAAAATAATTTATTTATTTGAGTATACACAGCTATAAAAACTGGAAAAAATATAGCAGTGACTTCACCACTACCCTGCCTTTTTTGGGTAAGTATTGGAAAGCACTAAACCAAAAAGAAACAAGCATGCCCTAACACTTGGGCCCCTGTTACCACCCCTGGGAGACCCTGATGACACCCCTGGCTCTTGGCTTTGGCCTGGCCAAGCCCCAGCTGTAGCAGTCATCTAAGAAGTGGAACAGTGGATAGAAGAACTAACTCTCTCTCTCTCTCTCTCTCTTGCTCTCGCTCTCCTTCTCTACCTGTTATTCTGACTCCCTTTTACTCTAAAACAAGACGGGCAATCCAGTTAAGAAATGCACAAAGGATATGACCAGGTATTTTTCACCAAAGGAAGAAATACAAATGGCCATTAGAGACACGAAGAAATGTTAGAAATGTTCAGGTTCACTATCAGAAAAATGCAAATAAAAACCACAATGAGGTTTCACTTTACCTCATCCAAAAAGCAAATTATAATAAGTGTAACAAGTTTTGGTGAGCATGTGAATAAAAAGTTCCCCTTATACACTGTTGGTGGAAATGCAACCCAGTACAACAACTATGGAAGACAGTATAGAGATTCGTCAAAAATTTGAAAAACTGATTTACCATGTGATCAATCCATCCCACTCCTGGGAAATTACCAAAGGAAATGAAATCACTGTACCCTCATGTGTATAGCCGCTCAATTTGCAATAGCTAATATAAGGAAACCACCCAGATATCTATCAACTAATGACTAGATAAGGAAAATGTGGCATGTAGACACAACAGAATATTAGTCATAATAAAGGAAGAAATCCGGGGGGCGGAGCCAAGATGGCGGAATAGTGAGGGCGCGCACCGATAGTCCGGGAAAATTTAGTTTAATAAAAGGGGAGTTACGGTAGCCGCAGAAAATAGAACCAAAAAATTGCAGGGGAAACCCTTCTGGATGGAGCAGGCGTGAATTGGAGGACCTACTGGGAGAACAAGGTCGCCCACCACGCGGAAGCCAAGTTGCGGGACCCAGCCGCAGAAGCCCCAGGGTCTACGCGACAGTGCTCCAAGGGGAGTGCATGCCACACAGACAACAGCGGGGAGACTTGGGACGCTCAGGGCTCCGAGTCCACACATCGGCGCTGGAAGGGGAGGTGAGCTCAATAACCTGAGACATTGGTGGGGAAACGGGGGTCAGAATCTAGAGGGGGGCCGGAAAGTGCAGCAAACTCACTACCGGAAAGAAGGAAAAAAAAAAAGCTTCGGGGTTTCTCTTCCCCCTAACCTTGCAAAGGTTACAAGGCTTCCCAAGAGACAAAGAGCAGGCCTCCTCTTTGGATTTACATATCAATGGGGGAGAGTTAAGGAACTGAGTCACTACAATTCAGTAGCCTAGGCAACCCAGTGGGAGTCCAGAGGAGCCAAAGACTGGAAGCTAAATACCATCAATGCTGCACAGCCCTGCCCTGTGGTGTTACTTACCCCCTGAATAAATAAAATAAATAAATAAATAAAAAGAGAGAGATTTACCACGCATAACCTGAGGGTGTCACCTTTGCACACCCTTAACCAGGAAGAACCAGGCAGAGCTCTCAGGCCGCACCCATCTCAAGCCTCCAAGGCTCCTCCAACAGCAGGCAGTCCACTTAACACGGACACAGCATAAAAAAAAAAAAAAAAAGAAAAAAAAAAACGCACAGTGACGCAAGAAGAATTAACTATGCCGAGTAACAAACACAGAAATAGAGGGAGCAAGATCAACGATGACACTATGATGCCTCCAAATAAGCAAAACACCCCAAGCCAAGAGTATGAAGATGATGAGATAGAAGAAATGCAAGATACGGATTTCAAAAAATTTATGATAAGAACATTTAGAAGTTTTCAAAAGCAAATCCTTGAACTACAGAAATCCTTAATGGACAACATTGAAAATCTCTCTCGTGAAAATGAAATTTTAAGGAAGAGTCAAAATGAAACTCAGAAACTAGTAGAACAGGAAAGTGTAATAGTCAAGAGAAATCAAAATGAAATGAAGAGCTCAATAGATCAAATGACAAACACATTAGAAAGCCTTAAAAACAGAATGGGTGAAGCAGAAGAGAGAATATCGGACTTAGAAGATAGAGCACAGGAAAACATACAGTCAAACCAAAGAAAAGAAGAGGAAATTAGAAATCTAAAAAATATTGTTGGGAATCTACAGGATACTATTAAAAAAACCAACATTCGAGTTCTAGGAGTTCCTGAAGGCATGGAGAGAGAGAAAGGATTAGAAGGCCTTTTTAGTGAGATACTAGCAGAGAACTTTCCAGGTTTGGAGAAGGACAGAGACATCCTAGTACAGGAAGCTCATAGAACCCCCAATAAACATGACCAAAAGAGATCCTCACCACGACACGTGGTAATTAAACTTACCACAGTGAAACATAAAGAAAAGATCCTAAAATGTGCAAGAGAGAAACGTCAGATTACTCTCAGAGGATCTCCAATCAGACTCACAGCTGACTTCTCATCAGAAACACTATAGGCTAGGAGGGAATGGCGAGACATAGCACAGGTGCTAAGAGAGAAAAATTGCCAGCCCAGAATATTATATCCTGCCAAGCTCTCATTTGTGAATGAAGGTGAAATAAAGACCTTTCATAGCAAACAGAAATTGAAGGACTTTGTGGCCACTCGTCCGGCCCTGCAAAAGATACTTAAAGATGTGCTACACTCAGAAACACAGAAACACGGCCATCAATATGAAAGAAGGGAAAGGAAGAACACCTACCAGTAAAAGAGCATGGGAAGCTCAAAGCATATACTAGAAAATATTTCCGGGAAAATGGCAGGGCAAAGTCACTACGTATCAATTGTCACATTGAACATTAATGGTCTGAATTCTTCAGTTAAAAGACACCGTTTGGCTGACTGGCTCACAGAACACAACCCAACTATTTGTTGCCTACAAGAAACACATCTCTCTAACAAAGAGGCATGCAGACTGAAAGTGAAAGGTTGGAAAAAGATATTCCATGCCAACAGAAACCAAAAAAAAGCAGGTGTAGCCATATTAATATCAGACAAAATAAACTTTAATACAAAAACTGTTAAGAGAGACAAAGAGGGACACTATATAATGATTAAGGGTTCAATTCAACAGGAAGATGTAACTATTATAAATGTATATGCACCTAATTACAGGGCACCGGTCTATTTAAAAGATATGTTAAGGGACTTAAAGGGAGATTTAGATTCCAATACAATAGTACTGGGGGACTTCAATACTCCACTCTCAGAAATAGACAGATCATCCGGACAGAAGATCAACAAGGAAACAGCAGATTTAATTGACACTATTGCCCAAATGGATCTAACAGATATCTACAGAACTTTCAACCCTACATCTACAGACTTCACATTCTTCTCAGCAGCGCATGGAACCTTCTCTAGGATTGATCACATACTAGGCCATAAAGCAAGTCTCAGCAAATTTAAAAGAATTAGAATCATACCATGCAGCTTCTCAGACCACAGCGGGATGAAGCTGGAAATTAGCAACTCAGGAAACCCCAGAAAGTATGCAAACACATGGAGACTGAACAACATGCTCCTGAATGAACACTGGGTCATTCAAGAAATCAAAAGAGAAATCAAAAACTTTCTGGAAGTAAATGAAGACAATAACACAACATATCAAAACTTATGGGATACAGCAAAAGCAGTATTGAGAGGCAAATTTATAGCAATAGGTGCCTATATCAAGAAATTGGAAAGGTACCAAATAAATGAGCTTTCAGCGCACCTCAAGGACCTAGAAAAACTGCAGCAAACCAAACCCAAATCTAGTAGGAGAAGAGAAATAATTAAAACCAGAGAAGAAATTAACAGGATTGAATCCAAAAAAACATTACAAAAAATCAGCCAAGCGAGAAGCTGGTTTTTTGAAAAAATAAACAAAATTGACACCCCATTGGCCCAACTAACTAAAAAAAGAAGAGAAAAGACCCAAATCAATAAAATCAGAGATGAAAAAGGAAACGTAACAACAGACACCACAGAAATAAAAAGAATCATCAGAAATTACTACAAGGACCTGTATGCCAGCAAACAGGAAAACCTATCAGAAATGGATAGATTCCTGGACACATGCAACCTACCTAAATTGAACCAGGAAGACATCGAAAACCTAAATAGACCCATAACTGAAGCAGAAATTGAAACAGTAATAAAGGCCCTCCCAACAAAGAAAAGCCCAGGACCAGATGGATTCACTGCTGAATTCTACGAGACATTTCAAGAAGAACTAATCCCATTTCTTCTCAAACTATTCAGAACAATCGAAAAAGAGGGAATCCTCCCAAATTCTTTCTATGAAGCCAGCATCACCTTAATCCCTAAGCCAGAGAAAGATGCAGCACTGAAAGAAAATTACAGACCAATATCCCTGATGAACATAGATGCAAAAATCCTCAATAAAATTCTCGCCAATAGAATACAACAACACATCAGGAAAATCATCCACCCAGACCAAGTGGGATTCATCCCTGGTATGCAGGGATGGTTCAACATTCGCAAATCAATCAATGTGATTCACCACATTAACAGACTGCAGAAGAAAAACCATATGGTTATCTCAATTGATGCAGAGAAAGCATTTGATAAAATTCAACACCCTTTCATGATGAAAACTCTAAGCAAATTGGGTATAGAAGGAACATTCCTCAATATAATCAAAGCAATTTATAAAAAACCCACAGCCAGCATCCTATTGAATGGGGAAAAGTTGGAATCATTTCCACTGAAATCTGGCACCAGGCAGGGATGCCCACTCTCACCACTGCTATTTAACATAGTTCTGGAAGTTTTAGCCAGAGCCATCAGACAAGAAAAAGAAATCAAAGGAATACAAATCAAGAAGGAAGAAGTCAAACTATCCCTCTTTGCAGACGATATGACTCTTTACTTAGAGGATCCAAAGAACTCTACTAAGAGACTATTGGAACTCATAGAGGAGTTTGGCAAAGTGGCAGGATATAAAATCAATGCACAAAAATCAACAGCCTTTGTATACACAAGCAATGCCATGACTGAGAAAGAACTGCTAAGATCAATCCCATTCACAATAGCTACAAAAACAATCAAATACCTTGGAATAAACTTAACCAAGGACGTTAAAGATCTCTACGATGAAAATTACAAAACCTTAAAGAAAGAAATAGAAGAGGATACCAAAAAATGGAAAAATCTTCCATGCTCATGGATTGGAAGAATCAACATCATCAAAATGTCCATTCTCCCAAAAGCAATTTATAGATTCAATGCAATCCCAATCAAGATACCAAAGACATTCTTTGCAGATCTAGAAAAAATGATGCTGAAATTCATATGGAGGCACAAGAGACCTCGAATAGCTAAAGCAATCTTGTACAACAAAAACAAAGCCGGAGGCATCACAATACCAGACTTCAGGACATACTACAGGGCAGTTGTAATCAAAACAGCATGGTACTGGTACAGAAACAGATGGATAGACCAATGGAACAGAATTGAAACACCAGAAATCAATCCAAACATCTACAGCCAACTTATATTTGATCAAGGATCTAAAACTAATTCCTGGAGCAAGGACAGTCTATTCAATAAATGGTGCTGGGAAAACTGGATTTCCACGTGCAGAAGCATGAAGCAAGACCCCTACCTTACACCTTACACAAAAATCCACTCAACGTGGATTAAAGACCTAAATCTACGTCCTGACACCATTAAGTTATTAGAGAACATTGGAGAAACCCTTCAAGATATTGGCACAGGCAAAGAATTTCTGGAAAAGACCCGGGAGGCACAGACAGTCAAAGCCAAAATCAACTATTGGGATTGCATCAAATTGAGAAGTTTCTGTACTGCAAAAGAAACAGTCAGGAGAGTGAAGAGACAACCAACAGAATGGGAAAAAATATTTGCAAACTATGCAACAGATAAAGGGTTAATAACCAGAATCTACAAAGAGATCAAGAAACTCCACAAAAACAAAACCAACAACCCACTTAAGAGATGGGCCAAGGACTTCAATAGACATTTTTCAAAAGAGGAAATCCAAATGGCCAACAGGCACATGAAAAAATGTTCAAGGTCACTAGCAATCAGGGAAATGCAAATCAAAAGCACAATGAGGTTTCACCTCACCCCGGTTAGAATGGCTCACATTCAGAAATCTACCAACAACAGATGCTGGCGAGGATGTGGGGAAAAAGGGACACTAACCCACTGTTGGTGGGAATGCAAACTGGTCAAGCCACTATGGAAATCAGTCTGGAGATTCCTCAGAAACCTGAATATAACCCTACCGTTCGACCCAGCCATCCCACTCCTTGGAATTTACCCAAAGGAGTTTAAATTGGCAAACAAAAAAGCGGTCTGCACCCTAATGTTTATTGCAGCACAATTCACAATAGCCAAGACCTGGAACCAACCTAAATGCCCATCAATGGTAGACTGGATAAAGAAATTATGGGATATGTATTCTTTAGAATACTATACCGCAGTAAGAAACAACGAAATCCAGTCATTTGCAACAAAATGGAGGAATCTGGAACACATCATGCTGAGTGAAGTAAGCCAGTCCCAAAGGGACAAATACCATATGTTCTCCCTGATCGGTGACAACTGACTGAACACCAAAAAGGAAACCTCCTGAAGTGAAATGGACACTATGGGAAATGGTGACTTGATCAGCATAGCCCTGACTGCTAATGGACAACTTAATATATTATCCCTTATAGTATTTTTTTTTGTCTGTTCTACTTAATATGACTGGTTTAATTCTGTAATTATCACACAGTTATTCTTAAGTGTTGAAAATTAACTGAAATGTGATCCCTGTTAAACATAAAAGTGGGAATAAGAGAGGGAAGAGATGTATAATTTGGGGCATGCTCGGGCTGACTTGCCCCAATTGGTAGAGTTGGAAACATACCAGGGGATTCCAATTCAATCCCATCAAGGTGGCATGTGCCAATGCCATCTCACTATTCCAAGTGATCAATTTCAGTTCACAATTGATCATAATGAAGGGACTAAGAGTCAAAGGGAGCACATAAACAAGTCTAGTATCTGCTAACACTAACCGATAGAATAAATAAAGGGGAGAGTGATCCAACATGGGAAGGGAGATACTCAGCAGACTCATAGAATGGCGGATGTCCTAAATAGCACTCTGGCCTCAGAATCAGCCCTAAAGGCACTCGGATCTGGCTGAAAAGCCCATGAGAGTATTTCAGGCATGGAAAGCCAAGGCACTCTGGCAAAAAGATCTCTGTGAGTGAGATCCCAGTGGAAAGAACAGGTCTTCAAAGAGGGAGGTGCCTTTCTCTGAAGGGAGGAGAGAACCTCCACTTTGACTATGACCTTGTCTAAACAAGATAAGAGTCGGAGAACTCAAGGGGCTTCCATAGCCTTGGAAACTCATGACTGGTGCATAGGGAGATTATTGATGCCATAAACAGGAGTGTCAATTTGTAAAGTCAACAACAGGAGTCACTGTGCACTTACTCCTCATGTAGGATCTCTGTCCTTAATGTGCTGTACACTGAGGCTTAACGCTATAACGAGTACTCAAACAGTATATTTCACTTTGTGTTTCTATGGGGGTGCAAATGATTGAAATCTTTACTTAATGTACACTAAACTGATCTTCTGTAAAAAAAAAAAAAAAAAAAAAAAAAAAGAAATTATCAATTCCCAACTTGACTCTCTCTGGGATTAAACATGACAATAGGTCTGATCTGATTTCATCATGATTTAAAAAAAATCATCTATTATTTTTCACTTTATGTTTCTGTGTGGGAACAAACTGTTGAAATCCTTACTTAAGGTATACTAAGCTGATCTTCTGTATATTAAGAGAATCGAAAATGAATCTTGATGTGAATGGAAGGGGAGAGGGAGTGGGAAAGGGGAGGGTTGTGGGTGGGAGGGACGGTATGGGGGGGAAAGCCATTGTAACCCATGAGTCGTACTTTGGAAATTTATATTCATTAAATAAAAGATGAAAAAAAAAAAAAAAGGAAGAAATCCTATCTTTGGCAACAAAATGAATGCAACTGAAGACCATTATGTTTAGTAAAATAGTCAGACCCAAAAAAGACAAATGTCTGGAAGGGATTCTGGATAATGAGTACCAAATCATAATTGGATTGAAAGAATAAGGTCCTAGTTTTACAAAGTAGTGTGAGAAGAATATAGTTCATGACAACCTAGTATAAATTATGTGAAACTCCAAATGCCCAATCATAAAGTAATGTCAAAAAGGGGGAAATGTTGACTAAACTGAGTTTATCAGTATCCATTGTATACATACATTGTAATGTCAAAACATAGCCAATAAATATGCATGACTATTGCTAGTAATTTAAAAGCACAAATCAGCAACATATATCTTAAAAGTGAAGAAAATCTAGATTAGCAGGTAAATGCAATTTAAATGATAATACAATGTACAGTCACTACAATATTAAAATCAGAAAAATTAAAACTATTTGGAGATTATATAACATCACAATTCAATAAAACACCATAAATTATCTTCAAATCTCATTTAATTTCAAAATTTGATATTAACTTCTATTGTTACTTACAATTAATTTAACACATTCCAGAAAAAGATTTCATAATTTGCAGTGATATTTTAATATTATTGAAATTGTGTTGAAAATCTTTGAAACTCTATGGTAGCATTAGAAACTAACTCCATAGTTTTGTTTCAGAAAAGCAAATACATTAGCAACTGTTAGAAATGTAAGTCACAAGTACCTCTAATTTCTTCCAGGGAAAAGGGCAGGCAGAGGTTATTGATTTCAGAGGCATATAAAGAGCTGAGAGATGTTAGAGGTAAAGTATGTTGCCCTCAGTGATAGATTGGATATGGAGAATAAGGGTGGTGGAGAAGGAAGAAAATATGACCCTTAGTTTTCCATCTTCTTCAGTTTGATGAATGTAGATTATTTTCCATGCTGTAGGAAAACCTGGATAAGGACAAGAAAAATGTTCAATTACATTTTGGAAGTATTAAATTTGAAATTAGCTTAAAGATTCACAACTAGAGAAGTTGAAGAGTTCAGATTTAGATGCATAGATTACATAGACAAATTTGATAATTACTAATCAGTTGGTGTAAAATTCAGCTTTATAATAATTAAGAAATAAAGACAAATAAAAAGGATTTGTTGTAAAGTTTGGAGGCTTAAGAAACAGATGTGGCAATTCCTTATCCATAGAGATAAACAAGTAAAAAATTGCGAATGAATCTCTAGAACCGTACAGCAAACATTATCATGTTTATGCTTGCTGGGACAATACGTGAATACTGATTTTTTCATGTATTTTTCCCTCTAAATTCCATTGTTTTGGCATTTATCCAATATTTGAGATGGTGTTCCTTTTTTCTTTTAAAAATATTTTATTTATTTATTTGAGAGGTAGAGTTACAGACAGTGAGAGGGGGGGAGGTAGAGAGAAAGGTCTTCCTTCCACTGGTTCACTCCCCAAATGGCCACTATGGCTGGAGTGGTGCCAATCTGAAGCCAGGAACCAGGTGCTTCTTCCTGGATCTCCCATGTGGGTGCAGGGGCCCAAGCAATTCGGCTATCTTCTGCTGCTGTCCCAGGCCACAGCAGAGAGCTAGATTGGAAGAGGAGCAGCCAGGACTAGAACTGGCACCCATATGGGATGCCGGCACCACAGGCGGAGGATTAACCTACTGTACCAGGACGCTGGCCCCAAGATGGTGTTTCTTTTTAATACATATGGGTTTTCTTCAAAGTTCATATCAACTGTATATTTCAATACTATTCTTCTATCTACGCTTTTGTGATTACCAATATAGTTGGAGAAGATATACAGGTAGAGTTGAACAAATGACAGTGAAGTAGACTTATAAGCAATAATTCATATTTTCCCTAACCTCATCCTGGTAATGTGTATCTAATTATGGGAAATGCTCTACTTCACATTTAAAATATATGACTTACATAAACTTTTTTAGGTCAAAGATTGCTGGGTTCAGTTAGTACGGAAATAGAATTTCCTTTATAAAACTTGAAATCCATTAATTTATAGTTATTTTAGTACAGAACTGCAGGACACTACTCCAGATTACTGGGCAACAAACATGTCAGAGTGTCACTACTCATATTTAAGTATGAGCACATCAAAACCACAACGTGGCAAGTAAATGCCTTCACATGTCCTCCACTGCTTCCAGGGTTCCTTTCCATGTCACAGGAGCTAGTTAATGGATATTGTTTAGTCTCAACCTTTCTCTGAAAGTTCCTTTGTTAAAAATTTTGAAATTTAACTAATGGAATAACTACAGTCTCCATATGCTAGTTTTTATTCTTACTCATCACTAACTAGCTCAAATATAATATGTAAGGTTTTAAATATTTATAGACATTTTGTTAAAATGATTCAAGTTATCAAAAATATGATTAGTGGATAAAATATTAACCAAAAAATATGGCACTAAGAGTATTTTTGAGACTATTTTTTCCTAACTAGAAAAGCTATGTGTTTCATAGTGAACATAGATATAATGCCACTTTAATTCTGCTGTTTTACATCAATAATTAGAGTAAATGCATGAAGCACAGAAAAGAAGAGCAAGATTTTGGCAGAAAAATCTAGTAAACTCTTGAATTTTGAGTACTTCAAACACAAAAGGGATCACAGTGCTTATAAGTGCTATCATTATTTTCATCCTTTATATATTTCAAATCTTTATTTTATTTCTAATTCTGTTCAGAAATAATAACCTAATTCATTACATAATTTATTTTATCAATTGTAGTTTTCAAGTATTCAAATAACCCAAACCCAAATATTTTCTTTTGTGGCAACAACACACTTACTGAAAATTCATTTAGAATAACTGATACACTCTTCTACCCAAAGATATTACAAGTGGTATGTAATAAGGGGCGGGGGGAGGGAAGATGGTCCCATATAATCAATGTCTTCTTTTTAAAAAGGTTCAAAAACAGGTTGCCTTAATATGTAGCTAGATTCCCAGTAATAGGATATTCTGAAATCTAAGTAATTACAGAAGAAAAATCAGAGTAAGTTCAATTTCCATGACATTTTCCATAAACATTCCTATTGTTTATTTTGGATTCCCTTTGTACTTTTACTGGGAGATTTTCTGCCTTCAATTTATTTCATAGTGATGACCATATTTCTGTGTTTCTGTATGCAACCCATCCTTAAGCATCTTTTGTAATACTGAACAAGTGGTGGCAAATTCTCTCAATTTCTGTTTATTTCTCCTTCATTCATAAATGAGAGCTTTGTAGGGTACAGTATTCTAGGTTACTTTTTTTTTTCTCTTAAGACTTGGAATATATCTTAAAATTTTCTCCTAGCATGTAGGGTTTCTGATGAGAAGTCAGCTGTGAGTCTAACTGGAGATTCTCTGAAAGTAATCTGGCACTTCTCTCATGCACATTTTAGAATCTATTCCTGTTTTACTGTGGAGAGTTTGTCTACAATGTGTCACGCTGAAGATCTTTTTTGGTCATGTCTATTAGGAGTTGTATGTGTTTCCTGTACTTGGACACCTCTTTCTTCAACTTAGGGAAGTTTTCTGTAATTATTTCACTAAAAAGGCCTTCTAATCTTTTCTCTTTCTATGACTTTAGGAACTCCTAAGATCTGTATGTTGGGTCATTTGATAGTATCCCATAAATCTCCATCACTGTTTTTATTTTTTTAACTTCTTATTCTTTTTTTTGCTCTGACTAAAATTTCCAGAGATTTATCTTCTAACTTGGATATTCTCTTCTGCCTTACTGAGTGTATTGTTATGGCTTTCTACCACATTTTTTATTTGATCCATTAATTTCTTCATTTCCAATATTTCATTTTGATTTCTCTTTAAAAACTCAATTTTATGGGAAAAATGTTCATTCATGTCATGTATGGAATTCTTTAATTCATGAATTTGCTTCTGATTACTTCTATGTAATCTTATGATCAATTTTTTTGAATTTCATTTTTGGCATTTCTTCGATCTCTTCATTTTCACATTTTAGTATTGAAGTGTTTGTTGTGTCCCTTTGGAGGCATTATGTTTTATTTCATATTCTTGTTTCTTGAGTTGCTGTGTTTATTTTTGGGCACTTGTGGTGATACTTGTTTTGTTTTGTTTTGTTTTGTTTTGTTTTCTTCTCCTCTGTGATGGCTTTTATCTTTGGCCTGTGCCTCTGTGGGTTTGTGGAGTGTCAGTTGTTTCAGTGACTACACTGAGGCATGTGCTGGGTGTGACGTGGAGCTCTGTTCAGTGCTCCAGGGTAAGGAGAGTACCCAAGGTGACTCCCTCCCAAATTGGGTGTGGTAAATCTCTCTCTCTCTTTTTTTTTTTATCAGAGGGGATGATTATTCTGCTCTGTTGGCACAATCTCATGCTTACCTCCTTTCCTCAAAGGAGACCAATGCCTGGGTACCAGCTCCAGTGGGTATAATATTCTTTTGCACTGCCACAAGAACCGAACAAATGATCTGTGTGCTCCTCAGTGTGAGCACAGATCTTGTAGCAATGACCTTCCCCAGAGAATAAGAGAGCCCCCCAGCATGCAGAGCTGCCCATAGTGACTACCCAAAGACCCAGCCATACCCTGCACCCTCACACACAGCCCCAGTGTTTTCCCAGGCCCAGCACACAAGCCTCCCACAGCCATGAGCACCCAGCCCTCTGTCAAATCTCCCAGGCCAGACTTAGGGACTCCACTCTGCTGGCTGCTAGGTACGAGGACACGAGCTGGCACAGCTCTTATATGTGTCCCAAATTGTGCCTGCCCAGTCCAAAATTGTATCTGGCACAGCTCTTATATGTGTCCAAAATTGTGCCTGTTGGGTGGTCAGGGAGAGAGAAATGTGCTTCCCTTTTTTGCCTGTAGGTTGGCAGATAAACTGTCCCCCCACAGGGTTCTAAGTTGGGCTTATGCCAGTCACTTGGGCTGCTGCAGTCTGGTCTCACCTCATTTTCCTAAGCTGGTGCTGAGGTTCTCTGTAGCTGGAGTCCTGTTTTGTGCACATCTACACCCTCCACGTGGATCCACAGTTTCTCTCTAATTTGCGTGGAGTTTCATCTGCCATTTTCTCCTTAACATTTCCCCGAGATGGGACCCTCTCAACTTTTTTTTTTTTTTTTTTTTTTTTTTTTACTATCTTTCCCTAGACTAGCACAAACGCTCCCTCTCTGTTCTGTCATCTTGGTGTCTCCCCTTTCTCTCTTTTAGAAATTTCTTCTGAATAAATATTTATATTTTGCTTTTCCTCTCTATAAAGTGAAACTCAAAATGTCATGATAATATACATGTTTGTGATTGCATTTAAATATATTTATTATAGAGATTATATCATGTGGCTTTGAATTAAAAGAGTTAACAGGAAAAACATTGTTAGGTTTCTTTTGGGTTAACATTGCTCAGTTCTTCAGTTTGAATTAATATTCTTTGGAGCTGACCAGCCTTTTCTCATCAGTATGCAACCTCACTGACAATGTCAGAGAAAAAAAATTGAGACATAAAAGGTTGGAAGGATTAAATGAGGGTAGTAGAATTTTCTGCAATGGCAGGGGATGGCTCTAGTGACTACCTACATCTCTAAGTTGCTATTTTTATTCTTTTCTTCCAGGAAATTCTCAGTTAAGACAAGCGACTGACTTTATCCAAAGACACATCTAAAAGACACACACATTGAGGTCAACTGACTGTCTTTCAGAGTATTATTGAATTTACTTTAAGCTTTTGAAAAATAAATTATAAAGTTTGAGGGAAAAGAAAGTTCATTAACCCCTTATCAACTATCAGTTTTTTGTATTAATGGATACACAAGAAGTCTAGGATGGTAGATGAAAATTGATTTAAATAACACTTTTTCTTTTGCATTTGTGATGCTG
This sequence comes from Oryctolagus cuniculus, assembly GCF_964237555.1. NCBI lineage: Eukaryota > Metazoa > Chordata > Mammalia > Lagomorpha > Leporidae > Oryctolagus > Oryctolagus cuniculus. Next base: position 121,365,706 of record NC_091436.1, on the reverse strand, counting down.
CTTTATCTTCTCTTCCATAGATGCAACTAATATGGAGTGAGTCATGCCTCTTATGAAATAAATATTTTGTGTGTCTTTTTTGTGTGAGATTATTATTGTTAGAGCTATCAAACTTATGAAGATATAAAAATGGAAGTTTTTACAAGAGTAGCACAAAAAAACGAAATAGAATATAGGGCCTGAGAGAATTTTATAAAGCTTATAAAGTGAAATTAATTTTAGTAAGTCTATATATGTTGTGCTCCGGTACTTCTTTTAAATAACACTCAGAAATATAGGACGCAAGATGGTCCCCAAAAGACAAAAGTCTTATGTTCTCTTGATTTTTTGATAAATAATATATAAAGAAAAAAAAATGTAATGTATATGAGTGAAAGTGGCATCTTGAGATCTGATTAATTTTTATAGCCCTTGCCTATACTCTTGAGAAGCAGTGGATTTTCTACTTATTACTTGTTGAATTCTTTATTTAGTGAAGGATTAAGTTTGTGATTATAAAGTAAATCGAAAGTATGTCATTGCAAAAATTAGACAGCAAGGAGGAAGGAGGGTGGAGGAGGTGAAGGAAAGAGGTTGGAAGGTATCACTGTGTTCTGAGAACTGCATGTATGAAATCTGTGAAATCTGTTCCCTTTGTATTCATAAATAGATGTGATAAAAAAAAGACTGGTGCATAGCACAGAACTATAAATTGTGCTTTCATCTTCACCTATCCAAGTGGATAATTTACATGCTATTATTTTCTTACTTTTTGTTTTTTTGACGGGCAGAGTTAGACAGTGAGAGAGAGAAACAGAGAGAAAGGTCTTCCTTCCATTGGTTCATCCCACAAATGGCTCCTATGGCCATTTGTGCTTCCTCCTGGTCTCCCATGCGGGTGCAGGGCCCAAGCACTTGGGCCGTCCTCCACTGCCCTCCTGGGCCAAAGCATAGAGCTGGACTGGAAGAGGAGCAACCAGGACAGAACCTGCGCCCTAACCGGGACTAGAATCCGGATTACCAATGCCGCAGGCAGAAGATTAACCTAGTGAGCTGCGGCGCTGGTCACACATGCTATTATTTTCAAAACTATCAATTTACATAGTCTCCTTTACTATCTTAAAATAAATTAATTGAAAAAATAATAAGAATATACATATAAGAGCATTGTCTTAAAACCATTAACTACTATCATATAAAAGAAAAAGAAGAATTCTCAAAATAAAATAATATGGTGGTTCCAGCACTGTGGGGTCGTGAGTAAAGCTGCTGCCTGCAGTGCCAGCATGCCATATGGGTGCCGGTTCAAGTTTCAGCTGCTCCACTTCCAATCCAGATCTCTACTGTGGCCTGCGAAAGCAGTAGAAGATGGCCCAAATCCTTGGGCCCCTGCACCTGCGTGGGAGACCTGGAAGAAGCTCCTGGTTCCTGGCTTCGGATCCGCCCAGCTCCAACCGTTGAGGCCATTTGGGGAGTGAACAAGCAGATGGAAGACCCCTTTCTCTCTCTGCCTCTCCTTCTCTCTCTTTGTTACTCTGACTTTCGAATAAATAATAAATAAATCTTTAACAAAATAATATGGCTCCTCATATGTGAATTTTTGGACACAATTAGACCTAAAAAGTATAATGAAGTGCTGAGATGCAGCTATACACAGAACCCCTGTGATCATGGCTTTTATAAATGCATACCAATTTAAAGGGATTACATGTAGGCAAGCAATGCAAAGCATTGCTAATTGTCCTTCCTTTCTTTTCTGAAATGATAAGCAATTTGAAAGAAAATTCTGATTAAGCTAAGTATATTCATTTCTAGGACTTTAATGGAAAATTCACACATATTCAAACTGTGAAAAATAATTTGCTTTTGTAAGGAAAATAGCAGGATATTCAAACTATGCAGAAGGTGGGAATTTTCTCAGTGGTATAGGATTGTCTTCCAGATGTCTAAAATCCCTGACCCCAACAGCTAAATGGCAACAGTATGCAGAAATGGCAGTGGCGCTTGCTGGCATCTTATCTGTGTGAAAATGAAAAAGAGCACAAAAAATTAATTAAAATCACATAACAATCTCTAAAGTGTTACTATGTGAGTCCCATCTAATGTGAATAAGTTTTAATTTTGTTTGTCAGCAGGTGAAACATACTTCAAAGCAAACTTAAGCATAGGTCCCATCTGACAGTTAAAAGATAGTGTCTGTATCTATTCAGCATAAAGTTCCAGAAGTTTATATTCTTACTTTGTTTTAATTCTCCTACTCTCTTGTCGCTCCCCCTCTTCGTGGAGGAACGACACAGGACCCTGCGCTGTTCTTTCGTCTGCTCGGCCCTCCCCGGGTTTGCTGCTGGTTCTTCCCGGGTTGGCTACTATCCCTTCCACCTCCGTGGAAGGGCAGTTCCCCCTGGCCACATTCCCCACTTCCGCAGGGGAGCAGCACACCGCCGGCCGGCTTTCTCGGGGGCTGCACAGGTGTTCCCCTTAGATGTTCCCCATAGATGTTCCTGGTGCATGCCGTCTCTCTCCTCCTTTATAGTCCTCCTCCGCCAATCCCAACTCGGCTGCCCACACGCCGAGTACGCCGCTCTCCAATCAGGAGCAAGTCCTACAGTTTATTAGTTGAACTGGAGGCAGCTGTGCGGAAGCTGTTTACTTCTCTCCCAGCGCCATATTGTGGGAGAGCAGATGCATAGAATAAGTCTTAATTCCAGTAACTTAGTCCAGTCCGGATTGCTCCCCACACTCTCTAAGTCATTACTATAGAATAGTGAAATACCAACTGATGAGAATGTGCAAAATGTTGGTTAGCAGTATAAGTGTACAAAATTGAGAGTAATTATTTAATAATTGTGCAACAAATGAATGGTGAATTTATGATGATTGAATCTATTGTTTAAAAAGCGGACTTTGGACTTTGTATCTTTTTATTTAATTTTCCCTATCTTGTTTTTATCATATTTATTACAGTTTGAACCATGACAAATGGGGAATATAAAATGTTCATTTTTTATTACAGATAGTGGAAAATCAATGCTGTGAACAATATGTGTGGCTGAGCTTCAGAAAGACCTCCTGTATACCAATGGGGGTATAACATTGTTCTTTCGCATTTGTACAATTTGAATTCTTTTGATGCAGGTGGGAAATAGACACAAAAGGAATATATCCTTTTGATGTAGAACCATTTTGACCAAAACCAGATCTTTGAAAAATAATGGAGGCAAAAATTTCCTTCTATACTACACTTTTTTTAATACCAGGGTACATCAAAATAAAAATGGAATTAGTAGTACAAAATATAAAATCCATACCCATTAGAAGTCTTCAAAAGTTTCATGGAAAATACATATGATGAAAAAATTTTACAAAGACTTAAAATATTTGCACCAAAAGAAACCTATACCACAAAGTTTTGAAGCACCTGATTCTTTTTTAAATATTTATTTTCACTTATTTGAAAGACAGAGTGACAGAGAGGGGTAGAGACAGAGAGAGGGAGAGACAGAGAGAGAGGTCTTTCACCTGCTGGTTCATTCCCCAAATGGCCACAATGGTTGGAGCTGGACTGATCTGAATCCAGGAGCCAAGAGCTTCTTCTGAGTCTCCCACATGGGTGCAGGGGCCCAAGCACTTGGGCCATCCTTTGCTGTTTTCCTTGGTGCATTAGCAGAGAACAGGATCAGAAGTAGAGCATCCCGGACTTGGACTAGTGCCCATATGGGATACTGGTGCTGCAGGCCGAGATTTTAACCTGCTGTGCTACAGCACAAGCCCCATTGCTATGAATTTCTCCTTTCCAACCAATTGTCTAGAACTGTCCCTATCCTATCCCTCTGTTTCTACTTAGATGTGTGCTAAGAAATTTCCATATTCTGCTCTTATTCTTCAGTTATCACCATTTGTAATTGTTTACCACACTACACTCAAGGATAACTCTCATAAATACTTAATTTAATGATTAAATAAAATCAATAAATAAAATTATAAATGGCAATGTGTTTACACAGTTAAAAAAGGAAAACCCCAGTGTCCTGTAACAAATCATCTAAAATTGAAATTCATAATTTAAAAGTGTTTACACTTTTGTGAATATTTTCTTTTTAAACAAGGAACCCCCAGAATTCTGTGGTATTGTATACTTTTGGGGAAGTCCACTTTGGGCACTGCAAATACCGAAGGAGCACTGTATCATGAAAGCACCCTTAACCTTCACCGTCCTAAAATTCCCACATGGGCCTTTGTCCTCTCTTGCCACAATCACATTGAAACTTGCTTCTGCTTCTTTTTCCGCAAAAAGCTTAACACCAGTACTATTAGCAGATGTACGTAAAGGATATTTTCATTTTTTTAAGCCTTTTAAAATTTATTAGCGAGGTAAATTCACAGAGAGAGGGAGAGACAGAGAGAAAGGTCTCCCACTTGCTGATTCACTCCCAAAATGGCTGCAAAGGCTGAAACTGGGGCAGTCTGAAGCCAGGAACCAGGAACCTCCCTGAATATCCCATGTGGGTACAGAGTCCCAAGCGCTTGGGCCAGCCTCCACTGCTTTCCCAGGCCGCAGCAGAGAGCTGGACTGGAAGAGGAGCAGCCAGGACATAAACCAGAGCCCATATGGGATGCCAGCGCCAAGGGTGGAGTCAGCTCGCTGTGCCACAGCACTAGTATCTTCTTTTGCTTTTTGAATGTGAGACATTCAAAAATGTGCACTATGGTTCATCACAAAGGAAAATGCGAGGGGGTGGTTATTAATGGATTGTTATTTTTAGACCATAACTTCCATTCCTACATCATGTTAGGAGTTGCCAGGCTAACAAGCAACATTTTAGTGTTTATGAAATATCTGAAGAAACCTGCAAAACAAAAAACCAACATAAACAAAAATTAAACAGAATGCTAATATCCAACATTTCACAACATTATAAGATTTTTTGGACCTTTGATCCTCACACAGTTCATTCATTAAATCCAGGCTACGTATGCCTTTCCACATCAACAAGAAAGGGAAATAAATATTGGACTTGAGAGAAGAATAAAATGTAAAAAGTAAAAAGGAATTGCTATCTGTACATAATCCTTTTGAAGAAAGGATTTGCTGGTAAAAACAAGTGCAAAAGGTATTTGATAGAATTCGGTTCCTGAGGCTAAAGCAAAAAAGAAAAATTCACAAATTGGTGCCATTTGTAAGTTATGGTGAGATGGATATAGATAAATGAGTGTGGGAAAGGACAGAGTTTAGGAACATAGATTTTGTGCTTTGAAATTACTTTCAATTTTTCAAATAAAAATGCAGAAACATTTGTCCATTGGTTGGCATTACAATGAATCTGAATTTAGTATTCTACTTTATTAAGTTTTATTGAGAGTGATACAAATAGAGCTCTAGGGAAAATAGCAACATGCATCTTGGAAGCAGAGTGGAGGTATAAAAAGAGAATCTTCACATCCTACCTTATTTCTCTCTGCTACAAGGTGCCTCATCTCATGTCTCCTAGGAGTCCAGTAAGGCCACCATGACCTATTTTTATTCTATAAAATTCCTGATCACTTTTGTGTGGTCCAATGCATGATGGCTAAGAAATAAATCACCAAAGATCCCATAATCCTCTACACCGATAATGTCACAAATGTCTACTAAAAGATGAAGTCTCACCTAAAGAATTACTTCTGTAGGAAGTAATCCTGATTACTTAGTGCTGTGTTTGTACATGTGTGTGTTGTATTAGATATTGATATACCAGGCTGTAATAGATTTAATGGTTTTAATAATATGCCAAACATGACCCTTAAAGTGAATTGGTGTCTCAGAGGACAATTTGATTGTGTGTAACTCCTCTATCCTCAATTCCTACTGCAAATTCTAATACGTTATTTCCTAGTATACACCAGTTTGATCTCCACTACTTCGGCAATACAGGTAATAAATCTTCTAAAATTGAAATTCATAATTTAAATTATAGCTTGTATGTGAGTTATTTAAATTTCAAAGGCCTTCTTTACTGTTAAAAATACAAAAATGGCAAAAAAAAAATCTAAATGAAAAAATATAGAATATTCAGCTAAGTAGCAACTCTTTCCTGGAAGTTAATCTTTAGTAATCACCAAATTATACATTATGTTACAATTTTGTGATTTACATATTTCCTTTTTATCTTAAACTATTGTGGGTTCCAGTTTCATTACAAATGATTCTTGCTATGACCTGAATGTATCACTTCAAAAATTCAGGTGTTGAAACCTAATGTTCATTGTATTAGTATTAAGAAATAGAGTTAGTGCAGGAGTTGTGGCTCAATAGATTAAGCTGTCATTGGGATGCCTGCATTCCATTTCAGAGTGCCTGGTTTGAATATTGACTGCTCCACAGTTTCAATTCAGCTTGCTGCTAATATACCTAGAAGCAGCACATAATGGCCCAAGTAGTTGGGATCCTGGCATCCAAGTGGGAGACTCAAATAGTGTTCCTGAATCCTGGATTCTGTCTCCCAGCATCAGCTGTTGTGGGCATTTGGGAATGAGCCAGCAGATGGAAGTTCACTCTCCCTGTCTCTCTATCTCTCCTCTGGCCTTTCTTCCTCTCTTTCCCTCCCTCCTGTCTTTCTTTCACTCAGCATTTCCAATAAATATTTTTTTTGACAGGCAGAGTGGACAGTGAGAGAGAGAAAGAGAGAAAGGTCTTCCTTTTCCGTTGGTTCATCCCCAGTGGCCGCTGTGGCTGGCACGCTGCGGCCGGCGCACTGAGCTGATCAGAAGCCAGGAGCCAGGTGCTTCTCCTGGTCTCCCATGAGGGTGCAGGGCCCAAGCACTTGGGCCATCCTCCACTGCACTCCCGGGCCACAGCAGAGAGCTGGCCTGGAAGAGGGGCAACCGGGACAGAATCCGGTGCCCCGACCAGGACTAGAACCCCGGAGTGCTGGTGCCGCAGGCAAAGGATTAGCCTATTGAGCTGTGACGCTGGCCTCCAATAAATATTTTTTAAAGATTTATTTAGTTTATCTGAAAGACAGAGTTACAAAGAGAGTTAGACACAGAGACAGAGGTCTTTCATCTTCTACTTCAATCCCCAGATGGACGCAATGACTGGAGCTGCGCTCATCCAAAGCCGGGAGCCAGGAGCTATCTCCAAGTCTCCCACATGGGTGCAGAGACCCAAGGACTTGGGCCATCTTCTACTGCTTTCCCAGGCCACAGCAGAGAGCTGGATTGGAAGAAGAGCAGCCTGGACTAGAACCAGGGCCCATATGGGACGTCGATGCTTCAGGCCATGGCTTTAACCCTGCTACATGACAGTGCTGACCCCTCCAATAAATATTTTTTAAAAAGGGTTTTAAGATGTGATTTGATCATGAGGACTCTTTCTTTTTGATTGAGAGTAAGATGCATGTCAAAGAGGTTTCACACAACATTGAAATCTCTTATCTTTCTACCTTCTACCATGCAAGAAAAAATCCCTTTCCTACAAAGGATATAGCAACAAGACACCATGTTGGAAACAGAGAAACTGGATCTGCTGGTGCCTTGACCTTGAGCATGCTAGCCTCTAGAATTGGGGAAAATATCATTATGTTCTTTATAAATTGTCCATTTTTGTATTTTTTTGGCAGAACAGATAAAGATAATCCATTTTCTATTTTTATCATTTTAGGCTTTTTCCCCTATTTTTTTTTTTACCTAGAAACCTTTTATTTAAGGTATACAAAGTTCATTCATTTCATATATACAAATTTAGGAACACAGTGATGCCTCACATCCTACCTTCTCTCCCACTCACACTCCCACCTATCTTTCTCCTCCCTCTCTTATTCCATTCTTATTTTTCCCAAAGATCTATTTTCAGTTAACTTTATACTCGTAAGATTAACCCTACAGTAACTAAAAAGTCCAACAAATACTATGGAAAAAAACACCACTGTTCTTCAACAGTTGAGACAAGAGCTGTTCAAAATCATCAGGTCTCAAAGTGTCAATTTCACTTCTATAGATTTTATTTCAGGTAATCTATTAGTTACTGCAGAGCAGGGAGAACAAATGGTATATGCCTTTTTAAGGGACTGACTTATTTCACTAACTATAATAGTTTCCAGTTGCATCCATTTCATTGCAAACAACAGGATTTTTTTTACTGCTGTGTAGTGTTCTATAGTGTATATATACCATAATTTCTTTATGCAATCATCAGTTGATTTATATCTGGGTCGATTCTATATCTTAGCTAATGTAAATTGAGCTGCAATGAACATAGAGATACAGATAACTCTTTCATATACTAATATCTTTTCGTTTGGGTCAATTCCCAGGAGTGGGATGACTAGGTCATATGTTAGGTTTATATTCAGATTTCTGAGGTTTCCTCATACTGTCTTCCACTGTGGATGCACCAGTTTACATTCCCACCAACAGTGGATTAGGGTACCTTTTTCCTCACATCCTCACTATTATTTGTTATTTGTTGATTTCTGTATGAGAGAAATTCTAACTAGAGTGAAGTGAAACCTCATTGTGTTTTTGATTTGCATTGCCCTGATTAATAGTGATTTTGAACATTTTTTCATGTGTCTTTTGGCCATTTGAATTTCCTCTTTGGAAATATGCCTGTTTAGGTCCTTAGCCCATTTCTTAACTGGGTTGTTTGTTTTGTTGTTGTTGAGATTCTTGAGATCTTATAGACTCTAGATATCAATGCTTTATCAGTTTCATGGTTTGCAAATAATTTCTCTCATTCTGTCAGTTACCTGTTCACTGTACTCAGTGTTTCTCTTGCAGTGCAGAAGCTTCTCAGCTTGATGGAATTACATTTGTCAATTTTGGCTTTGATTGCCTGTGCTTCTGAGGACTTTTCCAACAGGTCTAAGTCTATGCCATTGTCTTGCAGGGATTTCCCAATGTTCTCTAGTAATTTGATGGTATTGGATCATAGATTTAGGTCTTTCAACCATTTTGAGTGGATTTTTGTGTAAGGTGTAAGGTAGGGTTTAGGTGTTTTTTTTTTGTTTTTTTTTTTTTTTTTTTTTTTTTTCTTATTTGACAGGTAGAGTTAGAGAGAGAGACCGAGAGAAAGGTCTTCCTTCTGTTAGTTTACTGACCAAATGGCCACTACAGCCGGTGCTGTGCAGATCCGAAGCCAGGAGCCAAGAGCTTCCTCCTGGTCCACATGGGTGCAGGTGCCCAATCACCGTGGCCATCCTCCACTGCCCTCCTGGGCCACAGCAGAGAGCTGGACTGGAAGAGGAGCATCCTGGACTAGAACGCGGTGCCCAAATGGGATGCCGGTGCCACAGGAGGAGGATTAGTCAAGTGAGCCAAGGCGCCAGCCTGGGTTTCATTTCATACATCTGCATGTAGAAATCCAGTTTTCTCAACATCATTTGTTAAAGAGACAATTTTAGCTCCTTTGTCAAAGATAAATTGGTTGTAGATGTGTGGATTTCCATATGGAGTTTCTATTCTGTTCCACTGGTCTAACCAATTGTTTTCATGCCAGTACCAAGCTGTTTAGATTATAACTGCCCCGTAGTATGTCTTGAATCAGCTATTGTGATGCCTCTGGCTTAGCATTTGTTGTATATGATTCATTTCACTGTTCATGTCTCTTGTGTTTCCATATAGATTTTAGGATTTTTTTGCTTTTAGAACAACCAATAATGTCATTCGTAATTTGATTGTGATCACAAAAATCTGTAAATGGCTTTTGATAGTATGGACATTTTGATGATATTGATTCTTCCAATCAATTAACATGGACTTGCTTTGTGTCTTCTATTTCTTTATTTAATGTTTTTTAATTTTAATCATAGAGATTTTTGACAGCTTTGTTAAATTTATTCCAAGGTATTTAATTTTTTTACAACTATTTTTTTTAACATTTATTTAATGAATATAAATTTCCAAAGTACAGCTTATGGATTACAATGGCTCCCCCCCATAACATCCCTCCACCTGCAACACTCCCCATTCCCACTCCCTCTCCCATTCCATTTACATCAAGATTCATTTTCGTTTCTCTTTATATACAGAAGATCAGTTTAGCATACATTAAGTAAAGATTTCAACAGTTTGCTCCCACACAGAAACACAAAGTGTAAAATACTGTTTGAGTACTAGTTATAGCATTAAATCTCAATGTACAGCACACTAAGGACAGAGATCCTACATGGGGAGTAAGTGCACAGTGACTCCTGTTGTTGACTTAACAAATTGACACTCTTGTTTATGGCCTCAGTAATCAACCTAGGCTCCAGTCATGAGTTGCCAAGGCTATGGAAGCCCCCTGAGTTCACTGACTCTGATCATATTTAGACAAGGCCATGGTCAAAGTGTAAGTTCTCTCCTCCTTTCAGAGAAAGGTACCTCCTTCTTTTATGACCCGTTCTTTCCACTGGGTTCTCACTCATGGAGATCTTTCATTTAGGTTTTTTTTTTTTTTTTCTTTCCCCAGAGTGTCTTGGCTTTCCATGCCTGAAATAGTCTCATGGGCTTTTCAGCCAGATCCGCATGCCTTAAGGGCTGATTCTGAGGCCAGAGTGCTGTTTAAGACATCTGCCATTCTATGGGTCTGCTGTGTATCTCACTTCCCATGTTGGATCGTTCTCTCCCTTTTTGATTCTATCAGCTAGTATTTGCAGACACTATTCTTGTTTCTGTGATCCCTTTGGTTCTTAGTCCTATCATTATGATCAATTGTGAACAGAAATTGATCACTGGGACTAGTGAGATGGCATTGGTACATGCCACCTTGATGGGATTGAATTGGAATCCCCTGGTATGTTTCTAACTCTACCGTTTGAGGTAAGTCAGCTTGAGCATGTCCCGAATTGCACATCTCTTCCCTCTCTTATTCACACTCTTATATTTAACAGCGATCGCTTTTCAGTTAAGTTTCAGCACTTAAGAATAATTCTGTATTGATTACAGAATTCAACCAAAAGTATTAAGTAGAACAAACAAACAAAAAATACTAAGAGGGATAACATATTAAGTTGCTCATCAACAGTCAGGGTGATGGCTGATCAAGTCACCGTTTCTCCTAGTGTTCATTTCACTTTAACAGGTTTCCTTTTTGGTGCTCAGTTAGTTGTCACCTATCAGGGAGAATAAGTGGTATTTGTCCCTTTGGGATTGGCTTATTTCACTCAGCATAATGTTTTCCAAATTCCTAAAAGGTATCACTTTTCAGTTAAAATTTAAACACCTAAGAATAATTGTGCGTTAATTACAGAGTTCAACCAATGGTACTAGAACAAAAAAAATACTAAAATAGATAAAGTATTACACTGTACATCAACCGCTGGACAAGAGCCGATCAAGTCACTGTTTCTCATTGTGTCCATTTCACTTCAACAAGTTTCCCCTTTGGTGCTCAGTTAGTTGTCGCCGACCAGGGAGAACATATGATATTTGTCCCTTTGGGACTGGCTTAATTCACTCAGCATGATGTTTTCCAAATTCCTCCATCTTGTTGCAAATGACCAGGTTTCGTTGTTTTTGACTGCTGTATAGTATTCTATAGAGTACATATCCCATAATTTCTTCATCCAGTCTACTGTTGATGGGCATTTGGGTTGGTTCCAGGTCTTAGCTATTGTGAATTGAGCTGCAATAAACATAAATGTCTATTGAGGTCCTTGGCCCATCTTTTAAGTGGGTTGTTTGCTTTAATGTTGTGGAGTTTCTTGATTTCTTTGTAGATTCTGGTTATCAACCCTTTATAAGTTGCATAGTTTGCAAATATATTTTCCCATTCTGTTGGTTGCCTCTTCACTTTCCTGACTGTTTCTTTTGCAGTACAGAAACTTCTCAATTTGATGCAATCCCAATAGTTCATTTTGGCTTTGACTGCCTGTGCTTCTGGGGTGTTTTCCAAGAAGTCATTGCCGGTACCTATATCTTGCAGGGTTTCTCCAGTGCTCTCTAATAATTTGATGGTGTGAGGTCGTAGATTTAAGTCTTTAATTCATGTTGAGTGAATTTTTGTGTAAGGTGAAAGGTAGGGGTCTTGCTTCATGATTCTGCACATGGAAATCCAATTTTCCCAGTGCCATTTATTGAATAGACTGTCCTTCCTCCAGGGATTGAATTTGGATCCTTGATCAAATATGAGTTGGCTGTAGATGTTTGGATTGATATATGGTGTTTCAATTCTGTTCCATTGGTCTATCCATCTGTTTCTGTACCAGTACCATGCTGTTTTGATTACAATTGCCCTGTAGTATGTCCTGAAATTTGGTATTGTATTGCCTCCAACTTTGTTTTTGTTGTACAAGATTGCTTTAGCTATTCAAGGTCTCCTGTGTCTCCATATGAATTTCAGCATCATTTTTTCCAGATCTGAGAAGAAGGTCTTCGGTATCTTGATTGGTATTGCATTGAATCTATAAATTGCTTTTGGGAGAATGGACATTTTTATGATATTGATTCTTCCAATCCATGAGCATGGAAGATTTTTCCATTTCTTGGTATCCTCTTCTATTTCTTTCTTTAAGGTTTTGTAATTTTCATCATAGAGATCCTTAACGTCCTTGGTTAAATTTATTCCAAGGTATTTGTTTGTTTTTGTAGCTATTGTGAATGGGATTGATCTTAGAAGTTCTTCCTCAGCCGTGGTATTGCCTGTGCATACAAAGGCCTTCAAAGCTCTCATTTGTGAATGAAGGTGAAATAAAGACTTTTTATAGCAAACAGAAATTGAAAGAATTTGTCGCCACACATCCAGCCCTGAAAAAGATGCTTAAAGATGTGTTGCACACAGAAACATAGAAGCACGGTCATCAGTAGGAAAGAAGGTAAAGGAAGGAAAGCTCACAGCAAAAGATCACAGGGAATTCAAAGCATATATTAGAACTTATCTTTGGCAAATGGCAGGGCAAAGTTACCACTTATCATTAGTCACATTGAACATTAATGGCCTGAACTGTCCAGTTAAAAGACACCGATTGGCTGATTGGGTTAAGGAACAAAATCCATGTATTTGCTGCTTACAAGAAACACATATTTCCAACAAAGATGCATACAGACTGAAAGTGAAAGGCTGGAAAAAGATATTCCATGCCAACAGAAAGGAAAAAAGAGCGAGCGTAGCCATCTTAATATCAGACAACATAAACTTTACCACAAAAACCGTTAAGAGAGACAAAGAGGGACACTACATAATGATTAAGGGATCAATTCAACGGGAAGATAAAACAATTATCAATGTATATGCACCTAATTACAGGGCACTGGTTTATTTAAAAGATTTGTTAAGGGACTTAAAGGGAGACTTAGACCCCAAAGCAATAGTACTGGGGGACTTCAATACTACACTCTCAGAAATAGACAGATCAACAGGACGGAAGACCAACAAGGATACAGTAGATTTAAACGACACTATAGCCCAAATGGATCTAACAGATATCTACAGAACTTTCAATCCTGCAACTATTTTGAAGTCAATTGATCTTAGTAGAAATTCCTCAGCCATGGAATCTTCTATGTATACAAAGTCTACTGATTGGTTTGTTAATTTTATATCCTGCCACTTTACTAAACTCTTATGAGTTCTAATAGTCTTCCAGTGGAGTCTTTTTGATTCCCTGTGTATAGAATCATGTCATCTACAAATAGCAATAATTTGACTTCCTCTTTCCCTAATTATGTCCCTTCTTTTAATTTCCTAGTGCTTCTGGCTAAAACTTCAAGGAATATGTTGAATAGTAATAGTGAAGGTGAGTATCCTTGTGTGGTGCTTCCCACATTTTGTCATTCAATAAGATTATAGCTGTAGGTTTGCTATTGATTGCCTTGATTGTGTTGGGTAATGTTCTTTCTGTGCCAAATTTGCTTAGAGATTTCATCATGAAAGGATGCTGTATTTTTCAAATGCTTTTTCTGAATCTATTGAGATAATCATGTTTTTTTTCTTCAGTCTGTTAATGTGATGTATCCCATTTATTTATTTGTGAATGTTGGGCCACCCCTGCATAACAGGGATAAATCCCATTTAGTTAGGGTGGATAATCTTTCTGATGTGCTCTTGGATTTGATTGGGTAGTACTTTGTTGAGTATTTTTGCATCTATGTTCATAAGAGAAATTGGCCTTATGTTTTTATTTCTAAACATTGGCATTTACAAGGACTAAGGGTCTGGCCTCCACACCTTATATTTTATTTTATTTAGATTATTTATTTATTTATTTGAAAGTCAGAGTTACACAGAGAGAGGAGAGGCAGAGAGAGAGGTCTTCCATCTGATGGTTCACTCCCAATTGGCTGCAATGGCTGGAGCTGTGCCAATCCAAAGCCAGGAGCCAAGAGCTTCTTCCGGGTCTCCCACATGGGTGCAGGAGCCCAATAACTTGGGCCATCTTCTACTGCTTTCCCAGGTCATAGCAGATAGCTGGATCAGAAGTACATCAGCTGGGACTCAAACCAGTGCCTATATGGGATGCTGGCACTACAGGCGGCAGCTTTACCTGCTACGCCACAACATTGGCCCCAAGGAAACACTAAGTAAGCACATTTTACTCACAACTTTCATGTACTCGTAGTAAAAATTTTTAGGGAGCAATTATTTTCTTCCTCCTTAAACAGCTTAGGAATAAAACCAGGCATTGTTGAAAGTCCAAGAAGAAACAAGGTATGCATCGGATCTGTGAGGAGAAAATTTTCTTTAACCGTGTCAGTGATAACTCATGAAACACTGAAAATCAAACCCTCAATCCCATGTTTCTGAAACTGATATATCTCTAGAAGAAAGATGACAGCACAATTTTCAAAAATTGCTCAGAAGAAAAAATAAACCTGGCTCATGTGAATTAAATTTTCTTGAAAACTTTGGCTACACTATATTTATCCCATAGCAAACATGAACTTATCAACTGTAGAATGGAAACATTGACTTTTATTAAATAAATCTAAGGAATTGAAAGCAAAAATATCTACTATTTCATATAAACACTGGATGAAACATGCAGACCTTAGTGATGTGTCATTACATTTTTTTTCTGTCAGGGCCGTTGCTCTGGCGTAGCGGGAATGCCACCGCCAGCAGCACCGGCATCCCATATAGGCACCAGCTCCTGTCATGGCTGCTCTGCTTCTGATCCAGCTCTCTGCTATGGCCTGGGAAAGCAGTAGAAGATGGCCCAAGTCCTTGGGCCCCTGCACCCATGTGGGAGACCAGGAAGAAACTCCTGGCTCCCAGCTTTGGTTCGGTGCAGTTCTGGC
Source organism: Oryctolagus cuniculus (assembly GCF_964237555.1). Classification (NCBI taxonomy): domain Eukaryota; kingdom Metazoa; phylum Chordata; class Mammalia; order Lagomorpha; family Leporidae; genus Oryctolagus; species Oryctolagus cuniculus. The sequence goes on along the minus strand of NC_091436.1, from coordinate 121,350,532 downwards.
CATTGCAGCCATCTGGAGAGTGAACCAAGGGATCCAAGGGATAGAAGACCTCTCTCTTTCTCTCCCCCCCCCACACTGCCTCTCCTCTCTCTGTAACTCTGACTTTAAAATAAATAATAGAATCAATTAAAAAATGTTTTGTCATTAAAGTACCTTGAGATAATGAACAACTTTGATGTAAGAAAAAATTTTTAAACTTTAGTTGATATTTTTGACTACTTTTTTTTTTCTGAAGGAGAACTCTTTATATGTTTATTTAGTTAATTAGCATTCAGGTACTTTTTGGTGTTTGATAGACATAAATAAGAGCAAAATGTTTGCTATGTCGTAATTGGTTTGAGAGCTCACTATGAGCATTGAAGATTAGACAAAATAAGTAGACTTTGATATTTCACACCTTAATGACCATAAAAAATAATTTGTTGTTGTGCTGAAAAGCCTCATATTTTCTTTCATTAGAAATGCTGCGAGCAAAGTAAAAATATTATTTGTTATTATATGCATTATATTTGATGCACCAAAATTTACATAAATGTAGTTATTAGCCATTATTTCTCCCTAAATAAACATCAACATTTACTTGTAGAAGAATGAAAATGACTCTTGTTTATGCATAGACATTATTGGAAAGTAATATTCAAGCCATGAAATTACCAAAGTGAAATGAAAATGAGCTAGTGAGCTGTTGCTATTGGCCTTCAAATCATTTTACCTTTAACTCACCCCAATCATATTGCATATACATAGTCTATAAAGTTACCTCTTGCTTCTTAGGAACAGATCATGTTAGAAGGACTCCTAAGGATGAAGAGTTTAATTCTGTTGGCTTCACTAGTGCCAAGTGAGTGTCATAATAATTTTTCACTTTATGGTTTGATGTAACAAACTGTTCTGACAATCCTTTGCATCTTCAATCACCAGGGGATTAGACATAGGCTGCTATCCAAATCTCATTTAGATAATATTTATCTCTTCTAAAATATTGCACCCAAACATGTTGCACAGCATTATGCATACTGATAAGTAAGACACAGTAGCACACATGGTCTGTACCTCACAGGAGCTTCTCTTTCCAAACTGGAAAACAGGGTCAGGGCTGTTAAGCAGTGGAATTTTAGAACACTAGAAAAGCCACAGTTATTATTATTTATGTATTTGTTTTATATTTCTTGCAAAAAATATTTTTAGGATAAGGAAAAAAGAATATTCACTCGTTTTTGCTTGGTAAAGGAATATACCAGGGATATAGCAGGTTTCCATTGATGAATATCCCCAGCTTCTAGAACATAGAACCTTGAGGAATTGTCCTGAAAAGGCCGTGGACCGTCAGGGAAGTGTTTTGTGGCATATCAGGGTAAACCCCTGCTTGTGATACCATTATGTTATGATACCATCATATCAGAGATCCCGGTCTGAGTCCCAGCAACTTCACTTCCAATCCAGTTCCCTACTAACGAGCTTGAGAATCAGCAAATGAGGATGTAGGTATTCTGTCCCTGTAACCCCTGTGGGAGACCTGAATGGAGTTTCTGGCTCCTGGCTTTGGCCTACCTTGGCCCAGAACTGGCAGTTTAAGACATTTAAATAGTGAATCACAGGATGAAAAATCTGTCTTCTTCTTTCTCTCTTCCTTCCTCTATCTCTGTTGCTCTGCTTTTCAAATAAATAAATCTTTTTTTTTAAAAAAGGTACAAAATGTATATGTAATCCTTTTTGCATTTTATGCATCCAGGAAGTATTACTTTTTGTTACCACATATTTATAGCTTTTCTTTATTTATTTTCAATTTATTTGAAAACCAGAGAGACAGAGAATCCCATCTACCAGGTCACTCCCTAAATGCCCACAAGAGCTAGGGTGGTTCAGGCCAAGGCTAGGAACCAGAACTCAATCTGGATCTTCCATGTGGGTGGCAGAGACTCAAATTTTGGAACCATTGCCTGTTGTGTCCTGGGGTTCACATTAGTAGAAACAGGATAGAATGTAGAGTAGCCAAGATTCAACCAAGGCACTACAAATGTAGAATACAGGTTTCCCAGGCATCATCTTAAACATGGAGTCAAACTCTCAATCCTATTATGTGGGTCTATAACAACCCCATCACTGCCATTCCAAATGCTGGGTTCTTACTTAGGCTGAAGGCTTAGGTGGCTATGCACCTATGGACTAAAATACATCCTGTAACACACATGTATACATGCGCCTTTATCTGACTTTCAGGATAAATAGGAAACACTGTTAAACCACTGAGATCTGAGATTGTTTATACAGCTCACGAGGCTAATCCTCTGCCTGCAGCACCAGCACCCCAGGTTCTAGTCCCGATTGGGGCGCCAGTTCTGTCCTGGTTGCTCCTCTTCCAGTCCAGCTCTCTGCTGTGGCCTGGGAAGGCAGTGGAGGATGGCCCAAGTCCTTGGGCCCTGCACCCCATGGGAGACCAGGAGGAGGCACCTGGCTCCTGGCTTTGGATCGGCGCAGTGCTCCGGCCATAACTGCCATTTGAGGGGTGAACCAACGGAAGGAAGACCTTTCTCTCTGTCTCTCTCACTGTCTAACTCTTGCCTGTCAAAAACAAACAAACAAATAAAAATGTAGTCTGGTAACTGTTGTATTTTCCAAGACTATATTAATGTTATCATAGAAAAATACTATCTATCCACTGCTTGTTCAAAGCAGCAATTAAAAAGATCTTTTTCCAAGTGCGTTCCACAAGTGAACTGCAATCTGTGAAAAGCAATCTGTTTTTGGATGAATAAATGATAATATCAGTGAGTTCTTTGGAATAATTATTTTCTTTATTTTGATATTAAATGAATTTCCTCACAAGTAGTTTCTTTTGCTAGATGCCACAGAGTGTACAAAGTTTTCAACATGTGTGTAAATAATGGTGCTGGAAAAGCTTCATAGGTAGAGAAAGCATCTTCAATCTGTATCAAGAAAAAAGAATGTGCCATAATGGTATCATATATGTATCGATGGGGAGGCTGCTATTAATTTGTTTTAATGTCAAAACCACTTAGTATAGCAACTTGTCCTGAAACATTGCTAATTCAATGAGTAGAAATCTACTTGCCTTTTTCAATCATGTATTTTTCTTTTACTGACTTTGATCATTTATTTAAACTGTCTTATCAGAAGTTCTGTCCTCATCCTGAGTAATTTTTATAATCATCAATTCTTTCACAATGTTTATAACATCAGCTTCAATGACCAACATTTTCACTCTGTTTCAACCACATGTATATTGACACCACCCAGAACTATTAAATTCAAACATCTCTCATTGCAAATGCAGCAACTTATTCTCACTTCTATAAATAATATTATTTTTAAAATTTGTAATTTGCTGATTAAACACTTCTCTACTATCTTTAGGATAATGTTAAAATAGCATTTTGCTACTTTTAAATTGCAAAATTGTCTTGTTAAAACAGTTGTAGTTCTGGTAACATCCAACTGACTGCTCAATGACATGATTCCCTTTGGATTTTTATCTTTTTTCTCAAAATTGAGATGATAGAAAAATGTCCCACAGTTGAATTTGTTAATAAGTCACAATGAAAATATGCTCTTATCTTAGAGGTACCAGGAGGTTTAACAATGGCCTCTAAACATTTCCCTGAAAGTTGTTCCTACACAGTAAACACCAGAAATTATTCCTGAGATCCGCAGACAGTATCATAGTCTGCACAAAAATATGAAAGATAACATATTTATAATTTTTAAACCTTCTCAAAACACTCTTGGTTTCAAACTAAGGACTATACTGCTCAGTGCCCAACTGGCTTTGATGTGTTTTCATTGACTTATTTGCAATGTCTTGTGAATGGGTAGGCCACTCAAATGACTTTTTCTTAAGTAGAAAAATCATGATTTTTAAAATTTTTACTCCTTGGAAATTGTATTATTTTTTGATTGTACTTATTTATGGGATGCACTGTGATAATCTGATCTATGTATTCAATGTGTGATGATCTTATCAGGTTGGTTGGTTAGCATTCCTATCTCCTTAAACTTTTTAGAATTCTCATTTAATATTTAACAAGTATGCATATTTATGGAGTACAATGTGGTATTTTAATAAACGTATGTGATGTGAACTGATCGAATCAGGATGACCAAAGCACTCTTCAGTTAACTCAGCTCTCAGTGAGGATTTTAAGAATCCTTCTGTGCCCCTCCAGGTTCCAGTGTCAGGCAAGTCAAATGCCAAAGGGTACAGGAAGAGCTTATGGAGCTGCAAAAGAGAGCTTTGTCCAGGGAAGGGCAGAGCCAATGGAAGCCAGGGGAGCTCTTGGTGATGGGCATTTTACAACTCCTAACCTTGTGTGTGTTGGGCACTCAGGAAACATTTAATGAGTACCTGAATGAAGAAATGAATGAAGGAGCCCCTTGGATACTGTTATCAAGGAGCTAATAATATAAAGCAATTTTGACCCAAACCTAAATATTCCTTTTTTGAAACACTGAAGCTTATCTAAATCTCAAATGGTCTCCAGCAACCTCTTTGGACTATAGAGCAACAAACTGTCCAATTCAGGTCCTCAAATGTTTCCTGGAATCTGGCTGAAAAGCCCATGAGAGTATTTCAGGCATGGAAAACCAAGACACTCTGGAAAACAAACAAACAAACAAACAAAAAACCCTAAATGAAAGATCTCTGTGAGTGAGATCCCAGTGGAAAGAACAGGTCTTCAAAGAAGGAGGTACCTTTCTCTGAAGGGAGGAGAGAACCTCCACTTTGACTATGACCTTGTCTAAACAAGATAAGAGTCGGAGAACTCAGAGGGCTTCCATAGCCTTGGAAACTCATGACTGGAGCATAGGGAGATTACTGATGCCATAGACAGGAGTGTCAATTGGTAAAGTCAACAACAGGAGTCACTGTGCACTTACTCCTCATGTAGGATCTCTGTCCTTAATGTGCTGTACATTGAGATTTAATGCTATAACAAGTACTCAAACAGTATATTTCACTTTGTGTTTCTATGGGGGTGCAAACTGTTGAAATCTTTACTTAATGTATACTAAACTGATCTTCTGCAAAAAAAAAAAAAAAAAGAAAAAAGAAATTATCAATTCCCAACTTGACTCTCACTGGGATTAAACATGACAATAGGTCTGATCTGATTTCATCATCATTTAAAAAATCATCTATTATTTTTCACTTTATGTTTCTGTGTGGGAGAAAACTGTTGAAATCTTTACTTAATGTATACTAAACTGATCTTCTGTATATAAAGAGAATCGAAAATGAATCTTGATGTGAATGGAAGGGGAGAGGGAGTGGGAAAGGGGAGGGTTGCGGGTGGGAGGGATGTTATGGGGGGGGGGAAGCCATTGTAATCCATAAGCTGTACTTTGGAAATTTATATTCATTAAATAAAAGTTAAAAAAAACAAAACAAAACAAAAAAAAATTTGTAATTTGCTTTCTTTTTTTTTTTTTTTTTTTTTTTTTTTTTTTTTGACAGGCAGAGTGGACAGTGAGAGAGAGAGACAGAGAGAGAAAGGTCTTCCTTTGCCGTTGGTTCACCCTCCAATGGCCGCCGCTGCAGCCGGCGCACCGCGCTGATCCTGGCAGGAGCCAGGAGCCAGGTGCTTTTCCTGGTCTCCCATGGGGTGCAGGGCCCAAGCACCTGGGCCATCCTCCACTGCACTCCCTGGCCATAGCAGAGAGCTGGCCTGGAAGAGGGGCAACCGGGACAGAATCCGGCGCCCCAACCGGGACTAGAACCCGGTGTGCCGGCGCCGCAAGGTGGAGGATTAGCCTATTGAGCCACGGCGCCGGCTGTAATTTGCTTTCTAACAGAAATGTACAAATCTATTGTGTAAAACAAACGTTTTAATTTTATGTATTTATTTGCATTTATTTGAAAGGAAGAGAGGAGAGAGACTGAGAGAGACATAGAGTGTCGCTCCCCGTCTTCGTGGAGGAACGACACAGGACCCTGCGCTGTTCTTTTGTCTGCTCTGCCCTCCCCGGGTTTGCTGCTGGTTCTTCCCGGGTTGGCTACCATCCCTTCCACCTCCGTGGAAGGGCGGTTCCCCCTGCCACTTTCCCCACTTCTGCGGGGGAGTGGCACACCGCCGGCCGGCTCTCGGGGACTGCTCAGATATTCCTCAGGTGTTCCCCTTAGATGTTCCTGGTGCATGTTGTCTCTCTCCTCCTTTATAGTCCTCTTCCACCAATCCCAACTCTGCTACCCACACGCCGAGTACGCTGCTCTCCTCCAATCAGGAGCAGGTCCTGCTGTTTATTGGTTGAACTGGAGGCAGCGGGGTAGAAGCTGTTTCCTCCTCTCCCAGTGCCATATTGTGGGAGAGCAGATGCATAGAATAAGTCTTAATTCCAGTAACTTAGTCTAGTCCGAGTTGCTCCCAGTTGCTCCCCACAATAGAGAATATAGACTTTCCATATGCTGCTTCTTTCCCCAAATGCCTGCAATAGCTTAGACTGAGCCACGACAAAGCCAGGAGTCCAGAACCAGAACTCAATACAGAACTCAATCTATTTATCCCATGTTGGTGGCAGGGACCCAACCACTTGTGTCATCTTTTGATGCTTTCTCAGGTGTGATGTAGAGGAAAGCTAGATCAGAAGTGGAGCTGGGACTCAAACCAAGACTTCAATATGGAATGCAGGCATCCCAAGCAGCAATGTAACTGCTATGCCAAATGCTGCCCTCAGACTGTGTTTTAAAATAAGTATGTGTGTGTAGAATGCCTACATCAAGCTACTGTTCATGTGCCTCAAATATTTTTTGTGTGGTGAGAACACTTAAAATCCATTCTCAACAATTTTCAAGACTAGAATACATTATTAGCCATTTTAGTTATCAATTGTACAGTAGATGTCATGAATTCATGCTGTTTATCTAACAGACATTTTGTATCCTTTGACTAAAACAGGATACATATTCTTCTGGTTACGTGATATTCCAGTTCTATTCTATAGAACCTACTTTTTATTACATGCAGGCCCTGCTCTGCTGGTCACTTTTCTTCTTACTTATTAGCTTCAAATGATATAATTTTATTGAGTTTCTTTTCAATATTCTAATCTCTTTTTCACTAATAAAACAAAACGAAGTAGCCTCCAAAATAATGCAATTATATAGTTTATTTCCTTCTACACATGGGCTTCAAGATGTTATTAAATAAAATAACAAATCACATGGGTAGAGTTGTCTTTCTAAATTTCATAGGTTATTTTTTTTCTATAAGAGAAGAAAACTAAATGAATGATGACTATAAGGTTTTGGCAGTATAAAAGGAAATTTACTTGTTTACTAGAATACCAGCTAAGCCAGTGTGGGTCCTAGGGACATAATGCAGTTTTTGGAGGTAGATTAAATTGAGTTGGATTCCTGATTCTCTTGAAAGTCCTTTGGACTTGCTTATATTCAGAAATTTTGTTTGATATAGTCATCTTCTAAAAAGGAACTAATAATAAGTTTCTTGTAAGATTATTACAAGGATTCAACAAATCTACATGTTCAAAAATCCTTGAACACAGTTGTTATTCAGTACATGAGGTTTTTCTGTTTTGTTTCATTTTGTTTCATTTGGTTTTAAGGTGACGATTAAAGTTACAGGTCGAAGACAAATAATTAGCACATGTTACCTTGGATCAAGAAATAATTGTGGATATGAATAACTAAGAAGTAAGCTTTCAAGACTACTTTGACAAGTCCAACAACACTCCTAATATTCCTATCTTCTACCAGCAGGCTGGTTTAAAATTCCAGTTAAATCTCCAATGTTGGAGCTGGAGGCTGGTGCAGTGGTCATCATTGCTTGGGAGGCTTGCATCCCCTTATCATAGTGTCTGCGTATGAGTTCTTATTCTATGCCTAGTTTCAGCTTCTTGTTAATGTATACCCTCAGAAATAGCAGGTGATGACTCAAGTGGTTTGATTTCTGCTACCCACCTGGGCTGAATTGCAGACATCTGTGAAATGAATTATTGGATGGAATCTCCATCTCACTCTCTCTCCATATCCTTTGGAATGTATGTATTGTTTGCACTTTTAATGATTAGTAAAAGTTACATCATATTCCATCATTATAACATACCACAATTTACCAAAATACCATAAAATTGTTTTATTATTCACAACACTGATAAATTATAAAGTAATTAATTAATTTTTGATAATTTTGAAAACTTTCTAGGAACAATATTACTGAATCAAAAAATTAAATTTTTTAAAAAGATTTATTTATTTATTTGAAAGTCAGAGTTACAGAGAAAAAGAGAACAGAGATCTTTCAACGGCTGGTGCTGTGATAGGCCAAAACTAAGAGCCAGGACCTTCTTCTTTATCTCCATTGTGGGTGCAGGGGCCCAAACACTCGGGCCATCTTCCATTGCTTTCCCAGTCACATTATAAGGGAGCTAGATTGGAAATGGAGCACAGGACTCAAATCAGAACCCATATGGGATGACAGCATCACAGGTGGTGGCTTCACCCACTCTGCTACAACACTGGCCCCAGATTTAATATTTTACAGCTTTTTATTGTGCATCATAAACTACAGCATCTTGACAAATTGAAGACTATATGTATTCATAAAAGAATAAATTGACAGTAGGATTTTATTCAGAAAAATACCAAGAAGTAAGGACAGAACTTTTAAGATTTTAAAGACAAAATTAAAGTATGGTGGGAAATGGGAGAGATTTGGAGAAGCTCAAGAAAATAATCCAGTCTGCATACAGTCATCCTATTTGGTTCAAGTGCTGAGTCACTAATCAGATCACAGTGAAAACAGTCATACTTAATGGCTTTTGTTTGTTCATTAGTTGTCTTCTGTTGAAGAATTTTTCCTCCTTTTCTTATATTTGAAAACAAATATCCTCCCTCTAATATTCTTTAGTATATGATAAGGATAAAACATGCTTATTAGGTGGTACTAATGATCTGTTGGTAAAGATCATGGACTTTTAAGGCATACACAACATAAAACAAAGTAACCTGTGCACCAATTCTAATACCAAGGAAAATGGAATGTTGCACATCATTCTCATTGATCATAGAGTTTGTGAATCTTGAACTATCACTTCCTGTTAGAAACTTTCTCTTATTTTCTATTGAATGATCATTACCCCATTCTCTGTACACTCAGAGTAAAATTTTTATTCTCTGAACTCTACTTTTTTCTGTGTTGCATTTTTTCCTAATTTGTTTTCACTAAAATTTATTTTAGTTTTCTCGTGGTTCAGATATAATGATCCTTCTATGCATGCTCTATTGTAATCTCTGCCTATAGTTAAGCGATTAGCACATACATTAAACATACTCAAACTGTCAACATAAATACATGAGAGTAATGCATTGATATGTATGACACAGAGTGTTAAGTAAGTAAGGGGTAATTATGAAAAATGAAATTACTGCTTCAATTGCTCTGAAATACAACTTTCCTTACCTCAGGATGTCCATCTCCAATTCCAGAAAAGCTTGATAGTAGGGCAAAATCTCAGTGGGCTCTATAAATAGAGACCTTTGTGTTGCATGCCTTCATGAGAGACACACTGTATGCTAAACTGATTTAGAAAACTTCAAACATATAATTACAATCATTGAATTTCAAGAAATTTATATGTGCTTTTTTTTTTAAACTTTTATTTAATGAATATAAATTTCCAAAGTACAGCTTATGGATTACAATGGCTCCCCCCCCCCCCATAACGTCCCTCCCACCCGCAACACTCCCCTTTCCCACTCCCTCTCCCCTTCCATTCACATCAAGATTCATTTTCAATTCTCTTTATATACAGAAGATCAGTTTAGCATACATTAAGTAAAGACTTCAACAGTTTTCTCCCACACAGAAACACAAAGTGTAAAATACTGTTTGAGTACTAGTTACAGCATTAAATCTCAATGTACAGCACACTAAGGACAAAGATCCTACATGAGGAGTAAGTGCACAGTGACTCCTGTTGTTGACTTAACAAATTGACACTTTTGTTTATGACATCAGTAATCAACCTAGGCTCCAGTCATGAGTTGCCAAGGCTATGGAAGCCCCCTGAGTTCACTGACTCTGATAATTTTTAGACAAGGCCATGGTCAAAGTGGAAATTCTCTCCTCCTTCTTTGATGACCCGTTCTTTCCACTGGGATCTCACTTGTGGAGATCTTTCATTTAGTTTTTTTTTTTTTTTCTTTCCCCAGAGTGTCTTGGCTTTCCATGCCTGAAATACTCTCATGGGCTTTTCAGCCGGATCCGCATGCCTTAAGGGCTGATTCTGAGGCCAGAGTGCTGTTTAAGACATCTGCCATTCTATGGGTCTGCTGTGTATCTCACTTCCCATGTTGGATCATTCTCTCCCTTTTTGATTCTATCAGTTAGTATTTGCAGACACTATTCTTGTTTCTGTGATCCCTTTGGTTCTTAGTCCTATCATTACGATCAATTGTGAACAGAAATTGATCACTGGGACTAGTGAGATGGCATTGGTACATGCCACCTTGATGGGATTGAATTGGAATCCCCTGGTATGTTTCTAACTCTACCGTTTGAGGTAAGTCAGCTTGAGCATGTCCCGAATTGCGCATCTCTTAACTGAGTGAGTGTTGAGAATTTTTGACCTTACATATGAACCTTAAGAGACAAAGTCCCCATCCAGCCTGTTTTTAGAGGATGTCACTCAACCTGGGTAGAAATTCCATTTATTTGAAAGGATAATGTCTAATGACACTGTTGGAACAGCAAGCAAAATTGTGTTTGTACAATTAGAGGTAAGTGTTGCCTTGCCTGCTGCCATTCACCAATATCGATCCTATTTTGTGGAATTCGATGGCTTTTCCAGCTGTATAGACTTGTGTAGTTTTTCACAGAAACTTTGCAAAACAACAAAGTTGGAAGAATATAGCAGATATTTTATAGTTTATATACAACTGGAATGCTGGCAAAAGTATGAGCATGATGTTAATGAACACATGTTCTAACCATGTTTAAAATTATTTTTCTTCCAGTAAAATTAACCTAACTTAAATTTACTCTACACATGAGATCTATGGTGATCCATCCTCTCATTTCTGAAACCCTCTGTGTATAGAAATAACAGCTTTTGTTCAGTGTTCCATGGAACTATTTTTTATAGTGTCTATGAGAGAGCTAGGCATTACCAAAATAGGTGATGATGCAGCTGATTCTTATGAATAATGGCTACTTTGGCTACTTTACTGTGAAACTCAGAAAATTCTGGCTTGTTTTAAAGTAACATGGGAGGCACAATAAACTGTCTTAAATAGGAAGCAATCTCTACAAAAATGTCTCATTTGGACAATTATTCTCCATTTAATTTTGTGTGGATAATGTACATCTGGATTTTCTGTGGCTGCTGCATAAGTACACAATTACAGCTAGTCATGGCTCTTTGCTCTTACATCAGCAACTTATATTAAAACAAACAAAACCAAGATATCAGGCCAGAGTCTAGATTCTTCTAACCTTTCTGCATGGGCTTCAAACATTCAAATTTAGACTATACTAGGCATGGATCATTATATGGTGATTTCAATGTTGGATGATTAACAATACTGGGGACAAAAGAAGCTTCCGTTTCTCTAGATCTACCTCCTTTCTCTCATTGTGCTGATGGACTTCACTCATCTTTATTATCTGCCTGTTAATAAAGATATTAAACACTGAGATCCCTGATTTGCTGATATGATGTGACTGTTAATTTGTTTATTATTTGAATGAATGATGCTCTGTGTTACACTGGTTTTTGATTATTTTGGCAGCAACATTCTGAGACTTGATAAAATATTCAGATTCTGATATGAAACATGATCAAACAATACAAAGACTAACACTATTGACTCATAGTGTCGCAGGACTGAGTGAGGGGCAGGGTCTAGAGAGAAACATCATGGTCTATATTTTAAACATAAATTACTAGTGTACAAAAAATGAAAAATGTTCTGTCTTCAGAATATAAAAAATTACAATATAAAAGCTAAAATCATTTAAACTCAATGTAGCCTGACTGGAGTTTCTAAATATAAATAACAATAACCACACATTATTGATCTAAAAAATTATCTACTTGATTTGGTACAACTTCAAATGCTAACAATGTGAATTATAATTCATTTTCTTCCATCTTTCTTATCACAGGCAAACATATGCAAGCATGCAAACTTATAATAGATGGCATTTCAATGAAGTGTTTAATCTTTTCTAGCTCTTAATCCTCAAAAGAATTGTAACTCAACTGTATAATGTGTAGATCTTGAATCAGAAAACTGGAGGAAAAACAGACAACTTGGTTCCCTTAATAAGAGAGAATCTGTGTATTTCTATGTTTCTAGCATACCTTAAAAATATAGCATTAACATTTAGAGCACTTCGAGAACCATGTGAAAATATGGATTTTTCTGAGTTAGTTGTCCTTTCTTCTCTTGGAATGAATATACAAAGATTGTCATCTACTAAGTGGGATGTGAATCCCTAGTAGGCAGACTTGTGAATCACAGAAAGAATAGCTCAAGAGAGCCACCTACTGCTTGTTGGTATATCCAGGGGAGAGGATATTGTGTGTGTGGCATAAAATTAGCATCAATTTGATAATTATGTCAAGTCAAAACAGAAATACTGCTGTTGCAATGTTAAGCAAAGATAGTCTGTAGAAACTGAATAATAATGAGGTTTTAAACTTTTTTTTTTTTTTTTTTTGGACAGGCAGAGCTAGACAGTGAGAGAGACAGAGAGAAAGGTCTTCCTTCCATTGGTTCACCCTACAAATGGCCACTACGGCCGATCTGAAGCCAAGAGCCAGGTGCTTCCTCCTGGTATCCCATGCGGGTGCAGGATCCAAGCACTTGGGCTATCCTCCACTGCCTTCCGAGGCCACAGCAGAGAGCTGGACTTCAGAGGAGCAACCAGGACTAGTATCCAGCACCCCAACCGGGACTAGAACCCAGGGTGCTGGCGCTGCAGGCAGAGGATTAGCCTAGTGAGCCATGGCGCCAGCAGGTTTTAAACTCTTTCAACTATCCCCATCTCTTAGCATTTTTGAAGGAGTTTACCAGAAGAATAAATTACTTAGTAACACATATAGGGAAGTCTCATATTTCATATTGAGGTTCTACTCCCTTTTACTCCCTTTTGTATCAAAATAGAAAGTTTCCTTTTGTTTCCATTCTAAGAAAATAAAAAGAAAGTGTAAATGTATACCCCAAAACAAAATGTTCAAAGGATTGACCAGTGTAATGGTAATGATAGAGTAAACTTGGAATAAAGACCAATCCTGCAATTACTGATATTGCCTATATAGACAAAGGCTCCTATCCACACAGTGTCCCAGATTTCAAAGATCTCATATAATGTTTACAATTACCCCTTTTCTTATATCGGAACCCTCATAATCAACCAATTCAGGGTCGTAGCATTACTTGAGGCCAAAAGATGACTGAATTTCTGATGTTTAATAGAGGTGCAGCTATACAAAATCACCATGCCCACCAGATTTTTATCAATGGAATATTCACTAACTAGCTTTGACTTGCAGGGTAATGGTGAAGTACATTTGAAAAAGTAATTCAGGTAGATAATGTGCCACCCTGCCAAGAGCAGGGGCCAAGTATCATGAGGATTGAAAGAACAAGATACAACTCACACAAAACTGAATTAAAACCCCATGTTTAATTATGTACTGTGAAATTTGCATCAAAAGACTTAAGTTTTGTGAACTTGGTTTTCTTAAAGAATAAAGTAAAAAAAATACCATACAGGATTATTTTGTAATGTTTTTCAAAAAAAGAATTTTAAAACAGAAAAGGAAGGGGACAGAGAGAGAGATAGAGACAGAGACAGAGAGAAATCTTTTTACCTGTTCACTACCCAAATGTTCACAATAGCCAAGGTGGGCCAGGCCAAATTCAGGAGCCAGGAACTACATCCAGGTGCCCCATGTGAATGCGAGGAGCCCAAGTACTTGAGCCATCATCTGCTCCCTCCTAGAAGCATTAGCAGGGAGCTGGGTTGGAAGAAGAGATGAGATTGAATCCCAAGCACTGGTGTCCCAGGTGGTGACTTAGATAATTAGGCCCCACACTCTCCCACAGGATTATTTTAAGGGCAATATAAACACAGGTCAAAATGCTTTCCTCAAAAGCTTGGTACATTGGAATGCTGGTTCACATTATTAGTGAGTAAATCACTATAATATTAGGTAAAAAGAAATGAGAAAGACAAAAACACTTGTGAAAATAATTATTGTGAATAATTGTGAAAATAATACAGAAATATCCACACTCTATTTATTTCCCTACTTAAAAGTATGATCTCTCAGGATTAGAAGACACGTTAAAATTTAACCCAGACTCTTTGCTGTCATTCCAACAATACCATGTTGGGGATTAGGTTTTTATTTTATTTTATTTTTTTAAAGATTTTATTTATTTATTTGAGAGGTAGATTTACAGACAGTGAGAGGGAGAGGCAGAGAGAAAGGTCTTCCTTCCATTGGTTCACTCCCCAAATAACCGTAACAGCCCGAACTGTGCCGATCCGAAGCCAGGAGCCAGGTGCTTCCTCTGGGTCTCCCATGTGGGTGCAGGGCCCAAGGACTTGGGCCATCCTCCACTGCTTTCTGAGGCCACAGCAGAGAGCTGGACTGGAAAAGGAGCAGCCAGGACTAGAACCAGCGCCCATATGGGATGCCGGTGCTGCAGGCAGAGAATCAACCTACTGAGCCACAGCACTGGCCCTGGGGATTAGGTTTTTAAACCTTAGACATAATATTAATTTCTAAAGCCTTCATGTTACTTTTAAAAATATTTTATTTATTTATCCCATAAAGCAAAAAGGGTGAAAAAAATCATAAAATATGTTGTCTTTACATGCAGAGAGCTTTCACTCCTAGTGACTATAACTACCTTTCACCGTTCGCTAAGCATCTATCAGCTCCATTTCCATGAAGACCTTAAAAATAATTTACCACTAAACCAAGGATTTATATGTGTATACCAGAAGAGGCAATCACATCAGTATCTTTGTTCTTATACATATCTATTATTAATACCCAATTTTATAGATTTAATTTCAATTTTTTTTTGCCTTTTTAAGGATTTTTCAAGGATTTTAAGGATTTAAATGCAAAATTAGAAAGAAAGAGAGAGGTCTTCTATCTGCTGCTGGTTCACTCCCAAATGGCTTCAACTGCCAGGGCTTGGGCAGCTAAGGTCAGGGCTCTGGGCTTCATCCGGGTCTCTTGCATGGGTGACAGGGGCACAAGCGCTTAGGCCATTTTCTGCTACTCTCTCAGGCACCATAGAAAGGAGCTAGATTGGAAGCAGAGCAGCTGGGACTTGAACTGGCACTCATACGGGATGCTGGCATTCAAAGAGGGAGCTTAATCTGCAGCAACACAATGCTGGCCCCATAAATTTATATCATGAGACAACATGCGTGAGATTAAGATTTTCCCTATTTTTCATTAGAAATACAGCTATTTTTTTAAAAAAAGTTCTATTTACTTATTTGAAAGGCAGAGATGGTGAGAGAGAGGGAGGGAGAAAGAGAGAAATAGAGGGAAATCTTCCATCTAATGGTTCACTCCCCAAATTGCTGCATGGGTGGAGCTGGGCCAGACCCAGGAGCCAAGAGCTTCCCATTAACAAGGAGCTGAATTGGAAGTGGAGCAGCCGGAACTCTAAGCAACACCTACGTGGGATGCCAGCACTGCCTGCAGAGGTTTAACCTTCTACGCCACAGAGCTGGCCCTGCAATAAAACTATTGTACATGGAAATTATAACATCGAGGAAAACATTTTTACACTATCTTCCAAGAATTTGTGACAGATTTAACTCTTTTTTTAGTGTTATCCCTAGCCTTTGGTATGTTTTCCTTGCTTTAATAATTGTAATAACATTTTTGTGAATGCAGCATCTGTTTTTAGTTTTATTTCTTGTAAACTTCACATTTTAAAAAAGTTTCACTTATTTATTTGAAAGGCAGCATGACACAGAGTTGAAGAGTAGAGAGAGAGAGAGAGAGAGAGAGAGAGAGAAATCTTTCATTGCTGTTAATTCCCTAACTGACTGCAACAGTCTGGGGTAGGCCAGGCTAAAACCAGGAGCCCAGAACTCCATCTCCCATGTGGGTAGAAGAAGCCCACGCATTTTGGTCATCATCTTTTATTTCTCAGGTACATTAGCAGGAAGCTGGATTGGAAGAGCAGAGTAGCTGGAACTCAACGAAGTTCTCCAGTGTGGGATGCAGTTATCCCAAGAAATGGCTTACAATGTCCACCCCAATAAATTTTACATTTTCAGCTTTCTATTGCACAGTATAAAAACTATAATGAAGTCTCAAGAAATCATAACTATAAAGTTAGGAAAAAATTCCAAGGAGCAAATATACTTAAAATGTTCCAATAATTTGTAACTAACATGAAATTGAATGAGTGAGATGATTGATAAAACATGAATTATATTAGCAAGACCTTGTGGATTACATTTCTGTTGTTTGCAAAATGTGTCCTTTGAAATATCACAAATGGTTTTTGAGGCAAAACGTACTGGGTGAGAAGATTTTCATACTATTAACTGCTGGCCATTAGCCACAATTTGTTAGCTATTTTGTGTTTATATATATGTTTGATGTATGTTTGTGTGTGTGTGTGTGTGTGTATAAGTTAAGACTGAACGTTTTAATGGTGGCTATGTTGGTAAGGGTGTTGGTGAATATGGTGTGTGCTCTATTCTGCCTACTCAAATAAGATGAGCAAAATTGAAAGGAGTTATTAAACAATTTTCTAAGGATACAATTTTATCTTAAAAAGAAAATATGGACTTAAAGTAACCTGAATGCACCATGTCAGTGAGTGCCTACGCTGTAAGTCCTGTCGTGCAGATAGAATCATCTGGAACCATATGGTCCTTAGATCCTACTTCTTGACCTTAAATCACTTTTAGAAAATTGACCACATCCTGGTTATAAGCTGTTAACCTAGCATTTTTAGCTTCCAGAGAAAGCAAGCATATTTTTGCCTGGACCAGACAGTTCTTTCTGCTGAGATAATAAATCTATCTCTTCATTACTCAGCACTTTTTGAACTCTGGGAAAATACAGATTTAATAACAGAGACTAAGATGTCAATCAAAATTATTGGATTATTTTTTTGAAAATTCTAGGAAAATACTAATTCATTTTTCACTGTATGCCTTGTGCAAAATAAAATGTCCAACTTACTTATAAAGTGACAAAGTCTGACTAGTTCCATTTAAATATCAAAGTCTGTAGCTTGAATATTATGTCTTCCACAAGATGGGAGAAGGAGAACTTTGTGGCAAAGAGCTTGAGTCTGTGAATATGTAACAAGATTATCTGTAAGAATATATTATAAATATTACTTTATATGGAAAGGTCACTATGATCTCATTCCCTTTCTTCATTTCCTTATTGATGTGGTAAACATTTTTCAAAGGAAGAACATTATTTGGATAGTACAATATAGACTCATGGAAAAGAAAAATAGTAAGAATAAATCTAATCTTACATGCAGATTTTGTAGTATTACTTCCCTTAAAGCAAGACATTTATATATGTATTTAACTCTCAAAAACTTTCCTAGAGAAAACATCACCAGCTTAAGAAGATTTCATTGGATTTTGTTGTTGTTTGCTTCAACAACCCCCCCCCCCCAACACACACACACATCTGCTTTTACTGGTTTAATCATCTGGTTCCTATTTCCTTATTTATTCTTTTTTTTCCTAGATAAGGATTCTTTTTCTCCTCCAGAAATCTTTTGTTTAAAGAATACAACCTTCATACATTTCATAATTACAATTTTAGGAACATGGTGATTCTTTCCACTGTACCCGCCCTTCCACCCACTCTCTCATCCCCTTCCTCCTCCCTCTCCTATTCCCACTCTTATTTTTTTACTAATATCTATTTTTTAACATTTATTTATTTATTTGAAAGTTAGAGTTACAGAGAGGCCGAGAGAAATAGAGAGAGGTCTGCCACCCTCTGATTCATTACCAAGATGGTCTCAATGGCCAGAGGTAAGCCAATCTGAAGTCAGAAGCCAGGAACTTCTGGGTTTCCCATGTGGGTGCAGGGGCCCAAGGACTTGGGCCATCTTCTACTGCTTTCCCAGGCCGTGGCAGAGAGCTGAATCAAAAATAGAGCAGTGGGGACTCGAACTAGCACCTGTATGGGATGCTGGCACTGCAGGCAGTGGCTTTACCCATTATGGCACAGTGCCAGCCCCCTAAGATCTATTTTCCAAAACTTTATACACATATGATGAGCTCCATGTTACTTACAGAATTCAATATTACAAAAAAAAAAAAAAAAAACAAACTGTTCCTCAACAGTCAAGACAAGTGCTGTTCAAAGTCATTGCTTCTAAATGTGTCAATTTCACTTCTACAGATTGCCTTTTACAGGTGTTCTATTAGTTATCACAGGTCAAGGAGAACATATAGTATTTGTCCCTTTCGGTTTATCTATTTTTTAAAGATTTATTTATTTATTTGAAAGTCAGATTTACACAGAGAGAGGAGAGTCAGAGAGAGAGAGAGGGAGAGAGAGAGAGAGAGAGAGAAGTCTTCTATCCGATGGTCCATTCTGCAATTGACCACAATGGCTGGAGCTGTGCCAGTCCAAAGCCAGGAGCCAGGAACCTCCTCCAAGTCTCCCACACGGATGCAGTGGTCCAAGGACTTGGGCCATCTTCTACTGCTTTCTCAGTCCATAGCAGAGAGCTGGATGGGAAGTGGTGCAGCTGGGTCTTGAACTGGTGCCCATGTGGGATGCTGGCACTTCAGGCCAGGGTGTTAACCCACTGCGCCACAGCGCTGGCCCTTTGGTTAATTTCACTAAGTGTCATGTTTTCTGGTTTGATCAATTTTGTTGCAAATGACCGGATTTCGTTTTTTGTTTCGTTTTGTTTTTTTTACTGCTGTGTAGTATTCCATCATGTACATGTCCCATAATTTTTTTTATCCAGTCTTCAATTGAGGGACATTTGAGTTGATTCTATATCTTAGCTAAGGTGAATCGAGCTGCAATAAACATGGGGGTACAGATCACTATTTCATAAGCTAATTTCATTTCCCTTGGATAAATTCCCAGGAGTGGGATGGCTGGATCATATGGTAAGTCTATATTCAGATTTCTGCAGTATCTCCATAATGTCTTCCTGATGGCTTTACCAGTTTACATTCTCACGAACAGTGGATTAGACTACCTTTTTCCCCGCATCCTTGGCAGCATTTGTTGTTTATTGATTTTGAAAGCCATCCTAATGGGGGTGAGGTGAAACCTCATTGTGGTTTTGATTTGCATTTCCCTGATGGCTAGTGATCCTGAGCATTTTTTCATATGTCTGTTGGCCATTTGGAACTCCTCTTTGAAAGTTGCCTGTTTAGATTCTTTGCTCATTTCTTAACTGGGTTGTTTGTTTTGTTGTTGTTGAGTTTCTTGAGCTCTTTATACATTCTGGATATTTATCCTTTATAAGTTTCATAGTTTGCAAATGATTTCTCCCATTTTGTTGGTTGCCTTTTCACTTTGCTGAGTGTTTCTTTCGAAGTGCATAAACTTCTCAATTTGATGTAATACCATTTGTCAAGTTTGGCTTTGATTGCCTGTGCCTTGGGGTCTTTTCCAAGAAGTCTTTCCATATGCAATATCTCACAGTGTTTCCCTGATGATTTCTAGTTCGATGGTGTGGAGTTGTAGGTTAAGGTCTTTAATCCATCTTGAGTGGATTTTTGTGTAAGGTGTAAGATAGGAATCCTGCTTCACACTTCTGCGTGTAGAGGTCCAATTTTCCCAGCACCATTTGTTGAAGAGACTGTCCTTGTTCCAGGATTGATTTTACCTCCTTCTTCAAAAATAAGTTGTTTGTAGACACATGGGTTGATTTCTGGACTTTCTTTTCTGTTTCCTCTGTTTTTGTGTCAGTACCAGGCTTCTCTGATTATAACTGCCCTGTAGTATGCCTTGAAATCTGGTATTGTGGTGCCTCTGGCTTTGTTTTTGTTGTATAAGATTACTTTAGCTATTCAGGGTCTGCTCTCAACCCATCATTCAGAGCAAGAGGTACTTCTTTTTTTGGGCTGACCTCCTATCCCCACACCACCCTTGCTTTTTGTTATCTGGCCTCTTATCTACAGCCAATGTAGATTCAATGAAAACAATTTACATTATCCTTTGCCAAATTTTTGTTATGAAAATGCTCTTAGCTCTACATCCAGTAGACCAATTTCCAGCTTCTGTCTAGCTCTGCTTCTGCTGGTTTAAGGAATTTGTCCCATGACCTGTTTTTTCCTGGCCAATATCTGTAATGAATCAATAAACTCCTACATCTCAGAAATCCCTCTTTCTCAATAGTTTTGGATTAATGGGGCATATATGGAGGTTAAATTTTTCAAATTGAATTATAAAACAAGGTAATTATAGGATATTTCTTTGTTTTTAATTTTATTATAAAAATGTTGTACATTTTTATGGTATACAATGTACTGTTTCGATATATACAGATTAGGACATGATCAACTAGGCTAATTAGCATAACAATAATCTCACACAATTAGCTGAAGTCTTGGACTCCATTTCATAAAAACATATTTTTCAAAATGTTTACATATTGATTGATTTGAACGCAGAATGACAGAGAGAGGGGTCGGGGGTAGGTGGAAGAAATAGAAAGAGAGACAGAAGAGAGAAAGAGAGAGAGGTCTTCCATCCACTGATTCACTTCTCAGTGACCACAGCAGTCAGTGCTGGGTCGTGCTAAAGCCAGGACCCTGAACTTCATCCATGTCTCTCATAGGGTGGCAGGGGCTCAAGAACTTGAGCCATCTTCTTCTGCTTTAATAGGCACAATAGCAGGGAGCTGGATAGGAAGCAGAGAAGCTGGGACTAAAACTCTCAAGTGGTGACTTAACCTGCAGCATCACAATGACAGCTCCAGAAAAAATTTGTTCTTTTTTTCTTTAAGATTCATTTGTTTATTTGAAAGGTAGAGCTATAGATATAGAGAGACAACACACACACACACACACACACACACACCGAGAGAGAGAGAGAGAGAGAGAGAGAGAGAGAGAGATCTTCTATCCATTGGTTCATTCCCCAGATTGGTGCAATGGCCAAGGCTGGACCAGGCCAAAGCCAGGAGCCAGGAGCTAGGAGTTTCTTCTGGATTTCCCACATGGGTACAGGGGCCCAAGCACTTGGGCCATCTTCCACTGCTTTCCCAGGTGTATTATCAGGGAGATGGACTGTAAGTGGAGCAGCCAGGACTCTAACCAGTGCCATATGGGCTGTGGCTTTTTCCTGCTGCCCAGAAAAAATGTTTTAAACTCATTAATAGAAAGCAAATTGTACAAACTAAAATATATCTAAGAAGAGTACATTCTGATGTTCTCTTTAACAATACAGTGACTATACTTAATAATTAATGTCATACATTTCAAAACTACCTTAAAATATTTCACATGTTCTCATTACAAGAAATTGATAAATATTCTACAAATGGCTACCACAGCCAAGGCTGGGTCTGGTCATAGTCAGGGGCCTAGAACACCATTCAGGTGAATTTTGTGGGTGACAGGGTCTCCGGTATTTGAGCCATCATTTGCTGTGCCCCCCCCCCAGGTGTGCGTTAGCAGGAAGATGGCTCAGACGTGGAAGCAGGGGCTCAGTGTTGTGACATAGAGGGTTAAGCCACCTCTTCTATCACCTGCATCCTATATTGGAGCGCCAGTTGGAATCCCAGATGCTCCACTTAGATTCAGCTTCATGCTAATGTGCTTGGGAGTGTAGTAGTTGATGGCTCAAGAAATTGGACCTGTGCTGCTCATGTGAGAGACCCAGATGGTATTCCTGTCTGCTGGCTTTGATCCGGCCTAATCCTGGCTGTGGCAGTCATTTGAAGAATGAACCAGCAAATGAGAAATCTCTCTCTTTCTGTTTCTTTCTCTCTCTTTATTTCTATATATCCCTTTGCCTATAAAATAAATAAATATTAACAACGACAACAAAAACACAGATGTGGAGGCAGGAACTGAAACCCGGAACTCACTCCAGAATGAGATGTGGACATTTCAAGTGACAGTTAACTTTCTGTCCACAAAACCTGTCCCCAACCCACCCTCACTCTGTAGTTTTAACTGATGTGGATTTTGAGGTTTTCCCTATAGTGGTTTGGGCTTTGCTAGATTTACTTAATTTGATGTTTGTCTTATTCTTTGTCTTCTAATTGATACTCATGCATAGATTATGGCTTTTTTCATCATTGATCTGATTTTTAAAGGAAGGATCATCCAATTGTATTATTTTGCATCATAGCAAAGTAAATTCATTTCAAATTTCTCATGACAGATTTGATCCAGAATTTTGACATTTTCGTTTTCAGAATTCCTTAGAGATTGAAAAATAATATCATTTCAGGCAAATGCATGAAAATACAAGTTTTCTGAAGAAAATTTTCAAATATGAATATTAAAATTATATTTTTTGGTGAAATGTTAGAAAGATATTAAGATAACATTGTGAGCCTCTCAGTCAGCCAAGAGAGGTAAGGAAAGGGGCTTTCTCTACCACTTTGGGAATTTGATTAAACCAAGATGAAAAACATGTGTGCCAGATAGCTCAGATTGCTGTCCTATGACTGCAAATTAGATCCAATGGACTTCTAGATCCCATATGTCAACAAGAGGAGAAATTCTAGGATTCTTTATCTAATTGTTATATCTCATATAGTACCTACTCCCATCTGTTTAATTTGTTCTACGCTTGCCCTCAAATGAAATTGTATTTTTTCTTTGCTCACTAGAATGTTGCTACCTTGATTTCTATATTAATATGCCCTCACAGTTCTTATAGCAAGTGATATATCAATGTGTTTAACATTATTTTATACTTCCTGGAAAGATTTAATGTTCTTTGGTATTCTAAGCAATACAATAAAATATCAGCTTCTGTTGTAGATTAATGTGTAATAGCACCTTCACTTTCAAGTAATGAGCTTAGGTCTGAGTTTTGAATATCCTACTGAATTATTATGTGTTATTCAGCAATTTTCTCAGATACTTTTAACTGCAGTTTTTGCATTAATAAAACATAGATGATAACATATATAATATATTGGGTGAAATAACACTTGCAAAATGCATAGCAGCATTTGTTACGTTTAGTAAGTGCCAAGTGAAATCATACATACATTTATATATTCAGTCATGCAACCCAGAGAGAGAAGGATGGATTAGGTGAAAGAATATTTGAATAGAATAGCTTCAAATTGCTTTGGAGATGATTAAAGATATTTGAACAAAGATTAAGAATCTCTATGTATTCAAAGCAAGATAAATGCAAAGAAAAACACACTTCCACACATGAGTCTGTCAATTTAAAAAGTGTCTATTATTAAGAATTTAAAAAAAGACTGAGAAAGACTTTTTAAGATGTAGCTCAAAGCAATGCATTTCCCTGCCTGGACTAGAATACCTTCCTACATTTCTTGTATCCTTTCACTAGTGATTTTTTTTTCCATTAAACTTCTATTCACTTATTCATTCATTAAAATTCCTGGCTTTAACAGAAGGTCTCTTGTGGATAAATCCAAAGCCTTCCTTGTTTCAATTTTAGCAGTAAAATTCAAGATCCTAACTTAATACATTAAAAATGACCTCCTATAAAAGTCACATTTTTTGTTTTCTTTTCTTTTCAGGAACCAAGTGGTTTTACACAATTTTTGTCTATCAGGCCAGATATGGAAAAAAAGATGTTTATTATTTTTTTATCAATATGGATACGTGTTTCATTAAGGAAGGTTTTCCCATTGCTCAGATTAATGTAGTTGGAGAAACAAAGCATTTTTTATTTCTAACTCTGAAGAACATTTCTGAAGTTAAATACATTGGGTATAAAACACTACATTTCTCCTTTAGGTCTTTGAAGATATCATTCAATTATCTTTTCTTTATTGTTTCTGCGGTGCAGGCAACTGAATCTGGTATCCATTCCTTTAACAACCATGCAATCTTTTATTAGTGATATTTAATTACAATTGACCCTTGACAACACAGATTTGGACCTCATGAGTTCACTTATATGTGGATTTTGTTTTATTTTTTGAGTTTTATGACCATTTGGAAAAATGTGCAAAGAGCCAAGTGTCCTAGAAATATAAAATATTAAGAAACAGTTAAGCATGTTATAAATGTATAGCACACACATAAATATTAGGCTATTTTACTTTTTACTAGTGTGAAATATACCCAAATCCATCACAAATACTTAAAATTTTATTAAGCTCCAATCACAATAACAGACAATACTTTATATCATTGCAGTCAAGAGAAATGTAAACAAATGCAAGATGCAATATAAATCATAACTGCATAAAGCTGAAGTGCATGCTTTACTACTGTAACTATTTTGTAGCCACCTCCTGTTGCTGTATGTATTGCTGTGGAATCAAGTGTTGCAAACATCCACTTAAAACACTCTGTGGTGCTAATCACCTCTGCATGAGCAGTTCATCTCTCCAGGAAACCGCAAATCACGGTGCAGAGATCTCTCACAGTTCTCCAGTATTTTTCACCTTACATATTCATGTAACATAAGATTTTGTACTAACTGACTATGTTGTTGGTAATGTTTCTAAACAATAGTAGGCGATAGTAGTGAAATTTCGAGGAATCAAGTTATTCATTGGTTTTCAACTGTACAGGGTTGGGCATCGTTAACCTCCAAGTTATTCAAAGATCAACTGTGTATAATTTCTCGTTCTTTGTTTCTCTAGGATAAACATTCTCCTATTATCTTTTCCAATAGTTTTCAACTAACACATCCGCATAATTTTCTTTCAATATTTTTCAAAATATGTAGATTCTTACATTGTCCTTACAGAATCAATTATATGATATATTGCTTAATAGAGTTATATGGTTAAACTAAATATAAAGGAAACAAATGTTTGATGTTTTTCCTTTAGTATGTTAAAATGTCAATAAAAGATCAAATTTCTTTATCCAGTCTACCTTGATGGGCATTTATGTTGGTTCCAGGTCTTAGATATTGTGAATTGAGCTGCAATACACATTAGGGTGCAGACCGCTTTTTTGTTTGCCAATTTAAATTCCTTTGGGTAAATTCCAAGGAGTGGGATAGCTGGGTCGAACGGAAGGGTTATCTTCAGGTTTCTGAGGAATCTCCAGACTGACTTCCATAGTGGCTTGACCAGTTTGCATTCCCACCAACAGTGGGTTAGTGTCCCTTTTTCCCCACATCCTCGCCAGCATCTGTTGTTGGTAGATTTCTGAATGTGAGCCATTCTAACTGGGGTGAGGTGAAACCTCATTGTGGTTTTGATTTGCATTTCCCTGATTGCTAATGACCTTGAACATTTTTTCATGTGCCTGTTGGCCATTTGGATTTCCTCTTTTGAAAAATGTGTATTGAGGTCCTTGGCCCATCTCTTAAGCGGGTTGTTGGTTTTGTTTTTGTGGAGTTTCTTGATCTCTTTGTAGATTCTGGTTATTAACCCTTTATCTGTTGCATAGTTTGCAAATATTTTTTCCCATTCTGTCGGTTGTCTCTTCACTCTCCTGACTGTTTCTTTTGCAGTACAGAAACTTCTCAATTTGATGCAATCCCAATAGTGGATTTTGGCTTTGACTGCCTGTGCCTCCCGGGTCTTTTCCAGAAATTCTTTGCCTGTGCCAATATCTTGAAGGGTTTCTCCAATGTTCTCTAATAACTTGATGGTGTCAGGTCGTAGATTTAGGTCTTTAATCCATATTGAGTGGATTTTTGTGTAAGGTGTAAGGTAGGGGTCTTGCTTCATGATTCTGCTCGTGGAAAACCAATTTTCCCAGCACCATTTATTGAATAGACTGTCCTTGCTACAGCAATTAGTTTCAGATCCTTGATCAAATATAAGTTGGCTGTAGATGTTTGGGTTGATTTCTGGTGTTCCAATTCTGTTCCATTGGTCTATCCCTCTGTTTCTGTACCAGTACCATGCTGTTTTGATTACAACTGCCCTGTAGTATGTCCTGAAATCTGGTATTGTGATGTCTCCAGCTTTGTTTTTGTTGTACAAGATTGCTTTAGCTATTCGAGGTCTCTTGTGCCTCCATATAAATTTCAGCACCATTTTTTCCAGATCTGAGAAGAAGGTAACCAACCTAAATGCCCATCAACGGTAGACTGGGTAAAGAAATTATGGGATATGTACTCTTTAGAATACTATACCGCAGTAAGAAACAACGAAATCCAGTCATTTGCAATAAAATGGAGGAATCTGGAACACATCATGCTGAGTGAAATAAGCCAGTCCCAAAGGGACAAATACCATATGTTCTCCCTGATCGGTGACAACTGACTGAACACCAAAAAGGAAACCTGTTGAAGTGAAACGGACACTATGGGAAATGGTGACTTGATCAGCATAGCCCTGACTGTTAATGAACAACTTAATACATTATCCCTCTTAGTAGTTTTTTTGTCTGTTCTACTTAATATGACTGGTTTAATTCTGTAATTAAACACAGTTATTCTTAAGTGTTGAAATTTAACTGAAATGTGATCCCTGTTAAACATAAGAGTAGGAATAAGAGAGGGAAGAGATGTACAATTTGGGACATGCTCAAGCTGACTTGCCCCAAATGGTAGAGTTAGAAACATACCAGGGAACTCCAATTTAATCCCATCCAGGTGGCATGTACCAATGCCATCTCACCAGTCCAAGTGATCAATTTCAGTTCACAATTGATCATAATGAAAGGACTAAGAGTCAAAGGAAGCACATAAACAAGTCTAGTACCTGCTAATACTAACCGATAGAATAAATAAAGGGGAGAGTGATCCAACATGGGAAGCGAGATACTCAGCAGACTCATAGAATGGTGTCTGTCCTAAACAGCACTCTGGCCTCAGAATCAGCCCTAAAGGCATTCCGATCTGGCTGAAAAGCCCATGAGAGTATTTCAGGCATGGAAAGCCAAGACACTCCGGCAAAAAAAAAAAAAAAAAAAAAAAAAAACCCTAAGTGAAAGATCTCTGTGAGTGAGATCCCAGTGGAAAGAACAGGTCTCCAAAGAAGGAGGTACCTTTCTCTGAAGGGAGGAGAGAACCTCCACTTTGAATATGACCTTGTCTAAATAAGATAAGAGTCGGTGAACTCAAAAGGCTTCCATAGCCTTGGAAAATCATGACTGGTGCATAGGGAGATTACTGATGCCATAAACAGGAGTGTCAATTTGTAAAGTCAACAACAGGAGTCACTGTGCACTTACTCCTCATGTAGGATCTCTGTCCTTAATGTGCTGTACATTGAGACTTAATGCTATAAGGAGTACTCAAACAGTATATTTCGCTTTGTGTTTCTATGGGGGTGCAAACTGTTGAAATCTTTACTTAATGTATGCTAAACTGATCTTCTGTAAAAAAAAAAAAAAAGAAATTATCAATTCCCAACTTGACTCTCACTGGGATTAAACATGACAATAGGTCTGATCTGATTTCATCATCATTTAAAAAAATCATCTATCATTTTTCACTTTATGTTTGTGTGGGAGCAAACTGTTGAAATCTTTACTTAATGTATGCTAAACTGATCTTCTGTATATTAAGATAATCGAAAATGAATCCTCATGTGAATGGAAGGGGAGAGGGAGTGGGAAAGGGGAGGGATGCGGGTGGGAGAGACGATATGGGGGGGAAGCCATTGTAATCCATAAGCCGCCTTTGGAAATTTATATTCATTAAATAAAAGTTAAAAAAAAAAGATCAAATTAAGAACAATGTAAAAGTTTTTGTCAGATAAAAAGTACAGATTATAATCTGGGAGGTTTTTTTTTTTTTAACCTAGAAAACTTTTATTTAAGGCATACGATTTCATGCATTTCATATATATAAATTTAAGAACATAGTGATTCTTCCCATCCTTCCTAAACTAAGTGTGAAGAATCTCAACTTATAGCAGTCACAGCTGAGTTTCTAAAGAATAAAGGAAGATAGATTTTGACTTTTACTGTAATTGGCTTTCAGATATATGAGAATTTTTTTGAAAGGCAAACAGAGCTATATAAGTTGATTTGTCTTTAGATGATGGGTGTAATTTTGCTCTATCATGCTGCCATGCAGATAAAACTTGTATTTGTACTTGTGATTAAAGGTATCATTTCTGTGAAAATCATGACTTAAGTTTTGATTGCATGGTTGTGGTTTGTTGACTTTATCTTTTTTTGCTCTTTTGCTGGCAAGCTGAAGAAACTTAACTTAAGAAACTTTTAACCTCGGGAGCAACAGATGGTATTGTGTGGTATATGCTCAAGTAATTAGATCATATGAATAGAAAATGAGGAGGATGGGGAAGGTACAATGCTCACATTGTGACTTGCAAAAAGTGCTAATAAAAATAGAATTCCAGGGAAAGATGAGCAGAGTTAGAGTTTATGTGCAGTTTTAGCAGGAAACCAGTTACATGTGTATGTCTTGAAGTGTGATTATTGATGTCGCTCCCCCTCTTCGTGGAGGAACGACACAGGACCCTGCGCTGTTCTTTCTGTCTGCTCGGCCCTCCCCGGGTTTGCTGCTGGTTTTTCCCGGGTTGGCTACTATCCCTTCCACCTCCGTGGAAGGGCAGTTCCCCCTGGCCACATTCCCCACTTCCGCAGGGGAGCGGCACACCGCCGGCCGGCTCTTCTCGGGGGCTGCACGGGTTCCCTTAGATGTTCCCCATAGATGTTCCCCTTAGATGTTCCTCCGTGCATGCCGTCTCTCTCCTCCTTTATAGTCCTCCTCTGCCAATCCCAACTCGGCTGCCCACACGCCGAGTACGCTGCTCTCCTCCAATCAGGAGCAAGTCCTACAGTTTATTGGTTGAACTGGAGGCAGCTGTGCAGAAGCTGTTTACTTCTCTCCCAGCGCCATATTGTGGGAGAGCAGATGCATAGAATAAGTCTTAATTCCAGTAACTCAGTCCAGTCCGGTTTGCTCCCCACAATTGATTACAAAATTCTGGTCCAATTTAACGATTAAGGATAATATTTGCATCCAAATTCTTCACTGTTATTTCAAAGCTGAAACCAAGGACGTGCTATTTATTCTTTTTGCACTTCAATATGTCATCTGTAAAATAGGGATATTAATAGTACCTATGTCATATGTTTGTAGATTAACTATGGTCATCTATAGCCCTAGAACAACAAGTGGCATGTGATAGTTTCTAAATACACATTAACTATTGTTATGTGATTATTATTATTTCCAAGCAATGTGTTACAGGATGAATCTCAAGCTTATTTTGACATTATGAAAAGCGAAATTTTGTGCATTATAATGAGGAATATTTTAAAACATTCAATTGGAATGAATACAACTCATCTCATATGTCTGTTATCTCTCATGATCTATTAAGCCATTAGAAAAAGATGAAGACTTTAAACATTATACCTTTTATTATCACCTTTCTCAACTCCTATGTACAAAATTTTAACTAGTTTAAAACAACAGAAAAAAAAAAAGCTATTTGCAATCTATGTCCAAGAGCAATCTTACCAATATTACTACTTAAACTATTTTACCGATAAGCAAGTATATGAAATATTTAAATATATTTCTATTAGTTTGGCTTTGTGATATTAAAGAGATATTTTATGAATATCTTAAATTTCTTTTTTTTACTATTTGTTCAAAATAGGATAATTACTTGTTAGTGAAAACCATGAATAAGACTTTATGAAATACAATAGTGAGTTAGTATCCTCTCCTTTAATTTCTTTTAAAATTAGATCCTAAAATCTTTCAACATTTCTATGTCAACTCAGTGCAATTGGCATGAATATTGCTAAGCTACAGATGAACACAATAAAAATAAGCTTAGATAACTCTAATAGCATCATGATAATTATTTATTTCTTTCATGTTGAAAATGTTCACATAAATATAATTTTTGTTATTTATGTATATAGACCTTTTCCTCAATATACAAAAACAAAGTTCTTACTAAATCAAGAACATACACCATTTGAATAATTGCTTAAAGCATTTTCTAAATAAGTACCAGCTTATCTCAACCTGCACTAAAAAGTAGAATGGGAAATAGAAAATAAAAGTGACACGTCCCCTAAGGAGCTTAGATCTGACTGGGAAAATGACATTTACCTTTGGTAAAACAAAATTTAAGCATATAAAGAATAAAATCATGTCTCAAATGATCTGTGCATAACAAATGAACAGAATTTCAAGACAGCTTTCACTAAAAAGTGAAGGAATATAATTTAAATGGTTGGATTGATCTAGGAACACTTGTAAAAGTCATAAGCAAAGGAACATTAAATAGGGAAATATTAAAAAATAATAGACCATAAAATACTATTATGTATTATTAAAGTATCTAAAATTAGAATAAGAGTGAAAATACAAATTGTTGTTGATGTTGTGGAGAAAGTGAAATCTCATATGTTTGTGATGGGAAAATAATGTTAGAATCACTTTCAAAATAGTTTGGCTATTTCTTACAGTTAAACAGATTTCTGTTTAAGTTGTGAGCTGTGAACACTTTGTACATTTTCAGCCTCACAACACATGGAAAGAAAATGCTGAACAAACTGAAATTTGACAACTCTATTGGAACCATCAGAGAACTGAGGCCACAGGGAAAAAAGTCACCTTCAAACCTGGAGAAACAGGTGAGTATAGAGAATCACAGATGAGATCAGTGTTGCAGGGTTGGGGGCAAGCCAGCTGCAGCCATGAACTAGAACTTTGCCAGCAATTAGATCCTTGGGAAGCACAATTAATAACACCAAGGACAATGCCTTTCCACCTCAACTAAAGATGCTGGGAAAAATAATGAAAATTCCAGACTAAAGATGCATTAAATATTGAGATTTTAATCACAAACCTATAGGAAGATTCCCTTCTTCCTACAACTTACCACTACACCTATAGGACTCTAGGTAGAAACACTATAGTTCAAAGAGCTGTATATGGTGGACTCTACATATTTAAGAAGGTGTTCAAAGGCCAGAAAAAGAGAAGAAAAGAAAACAAGTAGAAACAAAAACAACATCAGTGAATTTCAAGTCATCTGACTATAACAGCTACAGCAAACATTAAACATCACCAAATTCCTAGTCAGATTAATACAAAACCTCACACTAAAGACCTGATTACCTAATTTTTTCTTTTATCTGATATAATATTTACCAGCACTTTAAAATATCCCAAATACCTAGCAGGTTAGTGAATAAAATAAAATTGCTATGTTTTGTGAGGCAGCAGATAATGACTCATGTTCTTAGATCTCTGAAGCCCAGGTAGGATACCTGGATTGTAACAATTCTTTTGACTCGAACCTGGCCTAGCCCTTGCTGTCCAGGGCATTTGGGGAGGAAGCTAGTGGGTGAAGCTCCATAGTATTTCCTAATATACTTGTTGACTAATTTCAATATGATCTTTAAAACCAAATTTATTATAATGTCAAAAACTTTGAACAATAGGTAAGAATAAAATTTGGTATCTATCTCATCCATAGATAATTATTAAAGATATATGATTATCAGCACAATTATTTCATTACACATATGCTGTGAAGATGATGCAACATTAGTTATTAAATCTCTGATTTTGTTCCTTCATTTATAATTCATTTCCTTCTCTCACACAGTGTAATATTTAAAAAAAAAAGCAGAAAGAGTCCCAGTGGTTACATATTAATACAAATTGATAAAAGAGAACATTGAACTTTAACACACACATCTTTTGTAAAAGTATTACATTTGCTCCAAATAAATATTATTTATTTCCTTTATGAACAAGAAAACAATTTTTAGCAATTTTTTTTTCTGGAGGAAACCAAATAAAAATACTGTTACAGGTGTGGATTGCCATATGTGTACTTGTATTTCAGCACCACAGGACAGTATTTTAATTGCCCTCCTAATGTAGTTGGTTCAGCCTCTGTTTTAGAAGACATGTTGTTTATTTTTCTTGGAATGAAGATTTTTCTAGGATTTTTTACTATTTTTCCATGGAATTCAGAATCTTAAAATATGCTTTGCTTAATTTAGTCCATTGTACAATTGGCATTCAAATGCATTGTAATTTTTATAAACAACACAATCATCATCCAAGATGTTGACATTCAGATTCATCACAGGTTAATGTCATTTTGCAAAGTCACAGAGCAATCATTTTCTAAATTGCATCCTTCCAGAGATTTCTCACTAAATCTGAAGAGGAAAATGCCTTCCTCTATGCTATCAACAGAGTAAATTGTCTTCCTGCCAATGTTTGTCATTTAAAATTTTATTTCATCAACACTGAAAGTCAATTTTCCTAAGGCCCTTAGACCCAGCAAAATTACCAAGTGTTTTCCCTCTAATTCTATAAGGGAAATTAAGTAAATTCCAGACAGTCATTTTCAGTGCTTAATTTCATGTTTTACTTTGGAATTTATGGATCAGTTGGCAATCAATTCACAGGAAACAAAAATAATTTCCTTTCAAAATGCAAATTTCTGTATGCTGTGAGGTTACTAAGGTTTAGTCCTATTTAAAATGCATGAACAATTTCCAGCACATCATTATTATTTCTTGCAATACCTTCATGGAATTTAATATGATTTTGCTGAAACTATGCACAGAGAGGAATGACTATGGATTTGGAGTCAGGAGACACACTTGCAAATCACTGCTCATTATAACCTAATTTCATTCTATTCAGCAATATAATTAATCCACCTGAGTATCAAATATGTTATCATAAAATGAGGATACTAATACAATGCTTACCTGACAGAATAGTGCTATAGATTGAATGGGATGATGTATGTGTACATGCTTTTTGAACATGGAAACAAATCTGCACAGATGTTAATCACAAATAAGCATGGTTTGTCTTTGTTCACATTCAATATTGTGTGACCCTTGCATTCTGGAAAACTATCCCAAATGATTCAAAAACAGAAGCCAAGCTTTATAAGTATTCTCTATGTTATAAAATGTTAGTGATTTTTCAAAGCTTGTATAATATTTTTCTTCAAATTTCAAGAGTAATTTTGTCTCTCAACTCAACCAGATTCCTATAACAGAGAAGAGTCATTAACAAGAAAATGCAGAAAGAAAACATTCAAATGGACATCTCAATTGTATTGTGTACATTTGTTTTACTCTGTGTCTATGACCTTCATAATCAATGAGGCATTCTGCTGGCTTTAATAATATCCAACCTCAAATATTTCTAACAGTTTCTGGGAACCAGAAGTAACTTTCCATCTGTACTACAAATTTAGAATGAGAAAATATAAGCTTACACCAAGGATAAAGCAGTTGATGTGATTTCCAGAGATTCCTCAGGAACTTGATCTTTCAAGAAATTCTAACTCTGGTATAAATTGTTGACTCCATTAACCACCACCTTCACATTCCTGGAACAATGCAGAGTGAATAAATTCTATTCCCCTAGAGGTATTTTCAGGAATAACTAATTAACCACCCCTAACCAATACTCAAAAAAGGAGCAGAGATAATGATGCTGGACCAAGGATATGTGATAATCAAATACATATGTTTCTTTACAGTGCATCACAAATGACTAGAAATATTATTTATACCGGTAAATGAATGATAAAATCTGATACCTTTTCGTAAGACAAGCAAAGCCATGCTTAAAGAGGAGGTATGTTAGTGTGGCTAGTCAAGAGCATTTTGCAACAAGATTTATGCAACTGGAAATCATTATACTTAGGGAAATAAGCCAGTCCCCAAAAGACAGATACCATGATACCATATGTTGTCCCTGATCTGTGGTAACTAATAGAGTACCTAAAATGGAGTGGAGTGGAGTGGATTGACATTTTCAGATTTGATGATTGTTTACAGTCCTTGTCTGTACTGTTGAGGAACCAGTGTTATTTTTTTTTCTTCATGCTATTTGTTGAACACTTTACTTAGTGTAGGGTTAATCTTATGAGTATAAAGTAAACTGAAATAGATCTTTGTAAAAATTAAAAGTGGTAATAGGATAGGGAAGAGGAAGAACTGTGGGAGCATGAGCAGGAGGGAGAGTAGGGGGGAAGTATCACTATGTTCCTAAATCTGTATATACGAAATACATGAAATTTGTATACCTTACATAAAATTTTAAAAAGAGCAAAGTATCAATGTGAGGCTGAAGAAAGAAAATCAGGCAGGCATTGATAACTACTTGCATTTCTCTCTGACAAAGTTATTTTGAAAGGGGAGTAAAATGAGTTATTTCTAGTGTTGAAAGAGAAAGTTTAACTTTTATTTAGTAAATATTATTTCCAAAGTACAGTTTATGGATTACAATGGCTTTTCCCCCCCATAACTTCCCTCCCACCTGCACCCCTCCCATCTCCCGCTCCCTCTCCCCTTCCATTCACATCAAGATTCGTTTTCAATTCTCTTTATATACAGAAGATCGATTTAGTATGTATTAAGTAAATATTTCATCAGTTTGCACCCACCCAGAACATAAAGTGTAAAATATTGTTTGAATACTAGTTATAGCATTAATTCACATTGGACAACTCATTAAAGACAGAGATACCACATAAGGAATAAGTACACAGTGACTCCTGTTGTTGACTTAACAATTTGACACTCTTGTTTATGGTGTCAGAAATCTCCCTAGGCTCTAGTCATGAGTTTCCAAGGCT
Organism: Oryctolagus cuniculus; assembly: GCF_964237555.1. Classification (NCBI taxonomy): domain Eukaryota; kingdom Metazoa; phylum Chordata; class Mammalia; order Lagomorpha; family Leporidae; genus Oryctolagus; species Oryctolagus cuniculus. The sequence goes on along the minus strand of NC_091436.1, from coordinate 121,315,842 downwards.
ATGGAAGCCTCTTGAGTTTGCTGACTTCGCACTTACTTAGACAAGGTCATAGTCAAAGTGGAAGTTCTCTCCTCCCTTCAGAGAAAGGTACCTCCTTCTTTGATGACCCGTTCTTTCCACTGGGATCTCACTCGTGGAGATCTTTCAGTTAGGTGTGTGTGTGTTTGTTTGTTTGTTTCTTTTTGCCAGAGTGTCTTGGCTTTCCATGCCTGAAATACTCTCATGGGCTTTTCAGCCGGATCCGCATGCCTTAAGGGCTGATTCTGAGGCCAGAGTGCTGTTTAGGACATCTGCCATTCTATGGGTCGGCTGTGTATCCCACTTCCCATGTTGGATCGTTCTCTCCATTTTTTATTCTATCAGTTAGTATTTGCAGACACTATTCTTGTTTATGTGATCCCTTTGGTTCTTAGTCCTATCATTATGATCAATTGTGAACAGCAATTGATCACTTGGACTAGTGAGATGGCATTGGTACGTGCCACCTTGATGGGATTGTATTGGAATCCCCTGGCACACTTCTAACTCCACCATTTGGGACAAGTCCGATTGAGCATGTCCCAAATTGTGCATCTCCTCCCTCTCTCTTTTTTATTTATTTATTTATTTTTTTTTATTTTTTGATAGGCAGAGTGGACAGTGAGAGAGAGACAGAGAGAAAGGTCTTCCTTTGCCGTTGGTTCACCCTCCAATGGCCGCCACGGCCGGCGCGCTGCGGCCGGCGCACCGCGCTGATGCGATGGCAGGAGCCAGGAGCCAGGTGCTTTTCCTGGTCTCCCATGGGGTGCAGGGCCCAAGCACCTGGGCCATCCTCCACTGCACTCCCTGGCCACAGCAGAGAGCTGGCCTGGAAGAGGGGCAACCAGGACAGAATCCGGCGCCCCGACCGGGACTAGAACCTGGGGTGTCGATGCCGCAAAGCGGAGGATTAGCCTATTGAGCCGCGGCGCCAACCCTCTCCTCCCTCTCTTATTCCCACTCTTATATTTAACAGGGATCAGTTTTCAGTTGAATTTCAACACCTAAGAATAATTGTGTGTTAATTACAGAGTTCAACCAATAGTATTAACTAGAACAAAAAAAAATACTAAAAGGGATAAAGTATTAAATTGTACATCAACAGTCAGGACAAGGGCTGATCAAGTCACTGTTTCTCATAGTGTCCCTTTCACTTCAGAAAGAGAAAGTCTTTAGACAATGTTAATAGACATCTGGGGCAGTGTAGTTGGAGGAAGTTTATATTACTTTTTGTTTCTGAAATATAATTCTAAATAATTCAGGATGATTATTTATTTTTTTTTTAAAGTGTATCTCGTGTTGTTAGAGTGTGCCATGGCAATTGATACTGACATCTGGTGTGGTTCATTCTCCTTTCTTAACCTACTAGGTTCCCCCTTTTTGCTTATTTTTTCTCTTTGTATGGTGACTTTGCATGTCTTCAGAGCCTGTAGGGGAATATATAATTAATCAAAGGCAATAGAGGTATAATAATAACAAGAGACATCTCTGAAGCCAGGCCCCAAATGTATTTTATGTCAATCATTTACTTTCCTTTTGTGGTCCAAGTTCCTAAACACATCAAGAATCTTCTAAAATAGAACCATGCTTCTGAAAGACTTCATGCTACCAAAAAACTATTCTACTAGTAATTCTTATGGAGGGGACATGGAATCTCTGTGATTATGGGCATAAATTTTGATTATAGATAACATACATAAAAGAGGTTTCTCCAGTGAGGACGCCATTGACCTAACATGCTTAGGAAAGCTGCCAGAAGCTACAATCATTACCACCTTCAGAGAACTCAAAATCTTTGTCACCAAGCTCTTCAGAAGATCATGGGTATAAGTGAACAATAATCATTTCTGAATTTGATCCTCAAATGAGAATATTACATATAAATATTTAAGTCCCATATATATAGAATCATTATTACCTGAAAATAGGGATAATTTGACTTCCTCCTTTCCAATTTGTATCCTTTTGATTTTTTTCTTGCTTCATGGCTCGGGGTAAAACTTTCAGCACTATATAGAATAGCAATGATGAAAATTGGCATCCTTGTCTGGTTCTGCATCTTAGCAGAAATGCTTCCAGCTTTTCCCCATTCAAGAAGAGGCTGCTATGGGTTTGTCATACATTGCTTGATTGTGTTGAGGAATGTTCCTTCCATACCCAATTTGCTTAAGGTTTTCATCATGAAAGGATATTATATTTTATCAAACGCTTTCTCTGTGTCTGTTGAGATAATTGCATGATTTGTATTCTTCAGTTTGTTAATGTGATGCATCACATTTACTGATTTGTGAATGTTGAACCACCCCTGCATTCCAGGGATAATCCTTGACAATGGAACTAAAATCAATTCTTGGGATTAGGGTAGTCTCTTCAAAAAATGGAGCCAGGAAAACTGTATCTCTGCATGTGGAAGTATGAAACAAGATCCCTACCTTATATCCTATACAAAAAATCAACAAAATGGACCAAAGATCTAAATCTATCATCTGATACGATCAAATTACTAGAGGAGTACATTGGGGAAACTCTGAAAAACATTGGAATAAGCAAAAAACTTGTTGGAAAAGAACCCAGAGGCACAATCAAACGAAAATAGACAAATGGAATTACACCAAGGTGAGAAGCTTTTGCAATGCAAAATAAATACTCAGCAAAGTGAAGAGGCAACTGACAGAATGGGAGAATACATATGGAAACTATGATACTGATAAAAATTGAAATCTAGAATCTTTAAGAGCTCAAGAAAGCTCAACAACAACAACAACAAAATAAACAATTCAATTGAGAAATAGGCAAAGGACTTGAACAGGTATTTTTCTTCTTTTTTTCTTTTTTTTCTTTCTTTTTTTTTTTTTTTTTTTTTGACAGGCGGAGTGGACAGTGAGAGAGAGACAGAGAGAAAGGTCTTCCTTTACCGTTGGTTCATCCTCCAATGGCCACTGGGGCTGGCATGCTGCGACAAGCGCACAGCGCTGATCTGAAGCCAGGACCCAGGTGCTTCTCCTGGTCTCCCATGTGGGTGTAGGGCCCAAGCATTTGGGACATCCTCCACTGCAGTCCTGGGCCACAGCAGAGAGCTGGCCTGGAAGACGGGCAACTGGGACAGAATCCGGTGCCCTGACCGGGACTAGAACCCGGGGTGCCAGCGCTGCAGGTAGAGGATTAGCCTATTGAGCTGAGGCGCTGGCCTTGAACAGGTATTTTTCAAAAAAGGAAATTCAAATGGCCAAAAGATACATGAAAATATGCTCAGGATCACTAGCATTCAGGGAAATGCATATCAAAACCACAATGAGGTTTTACCTCACTCTCATTAGAATGGCTCTCATACAGAAATTCAAACTACAAATGCTGGTGAGGATGTGGGGGAAAAGGCACCCTGGCCCACTGTTGGTGGGAATATAAACTGGTGTAACCACTGTGGAAGACAGTATGGAAATACCTCAGAAATCTGAATATAGACCTGCCACATGACCCAACCATCCCACTCTTGGGAATTTGCCAAGAACCAAAAGAAATCAGTGTATGAAAGAGTTATCTGTACACTGATGTTCATTGCAGCTCTATTCGCAATGGCTAAGCTATGGAATCAACCCAGATGTCCATCAACTGTTGACTGCATAAAGAAATTATGGTATATATACACTAAGGAATACCACTCAACAATAAAAAATAATGAAATCCTATCTTTTGCAATAAAATGTGTGCAACTGGAAACCATTATATTAGTGAAACAAATTGGTCTCAAAAAGACAAATATCATATGTTTTCTCTAATCTGTAGTTAGTAATACAGTACCAAAAAATGTATTTTATAAGAGTGGAATAGACATTTTGAGCTTCAATGATTGTTTATAGCACTGAACTTTTTTTTAATCTGTTCTTCCTCTTTGTTGAACACTTTACTTAGTATTGGGCTAATCTAATGAATATAAAGTGAACTGAAAGTAGACCATTATAAGAGAAGGATTAGTAGAGGAAAGACTAGGAAGGACGGTAGTGTGGGTGGGAGGAAGGGCAGGGTGAGAAACATCACTATGTTTCTAAATCTGTATACATGAAATACATGAAATTTGTATATCAAATAAAATTAGAAAAGTAAAAAAATTAAATCATAGGCCCACTTTAGTCTCTGGAAATCTAGGAAATGGAATTTTTGCTTCCCCTTGTATAAGATAGTCAAAACGTGAAAAATCAAGGCATTGCATGAATATCCACCACACATCTTCAGCATGCTATTTGCTTTTATTCTTAGGCCCACAAGCTATTCTCACTATAACACAGCTCCCTCTCATTAGTACTGTCTTTGACTCTTGTGGAAATCAACAGAGTGGTCTCAGACAATGTCTGGCTGCTCCTGAGCTTAGTTCCAACATATTTTGTCAACAAATGCCCCTCCACAGTGACCATGGAGTGTCAGGAAAATTAAAATAGCATTTTCACTAAAACTTTAGAAATTGTGTTTTATGCTGACAAAGCATCACCTCACAATTTAGCAATTAGGTGTTCTAGTAATTTAATATTCATAGATTGCATTAGAACCACTCAATTGCTATCCTGCAGGAAACATAACAATGCTAAACACAAATATGTTTAATCCAACCTAAACTTGTATACAATATAAACTACTGAATAAAACTTTTAACAAATAATTTCCACACCAAATTTATTTTCTACCTTGAAGGGAGTTCATAATTATTTTCTTAATATGGATGAAAAAATACATCTACAATTGTAAATAATTGTAATCTCTTCTGCACTTGATGACACTTAAGCGTCATTAAAAAACCAATATGTTTCTTTGCAGCTCAAGCATACTCTATTTTCTAAACAATTTCACTTCAATTTAAATCACGATTTTTCTAAATTCTTTTTAGAGCACAGATCCCATAATTAAATATAATGAATTTTCTTGCATTTCATGCAAGTTATCTAGCGCTGGGTACTTTGTTGTTGCTTAGCAAACATTGGGATTACCTTTACTGAAAACTTGATCACCTTGAATTAGGAAATCCAAACAAGAATGTGATGTATAATTTTATGTGTCAACTTCACTGGAATAAGGGATGCCCAGATATCTGGTGAGACATTATTTCTAAGTGTGGCTGTGAGGGTGTCTTTTTTTGTGTGCTGCTTTATCAGAGTACCACAGACTAGGTAATTTGTAAAGAACAGAAATTTATTATTTACAGTTCTGAAGGCTGGGAAGCCCAAGATCAACACACCAGCATGTTCAAAGCTCAGGGAGAGCTGTATTCTATGGAGGAGAAAAAGCAATGTCTTCACAGGGCAGAAGAGCCAAATTGTAAGACAGCCAAAGGCCGTGTGAAGCCTCTTCTACCGGGCATCAATGCTTTTCAGGGTAGTAGAGCACTCACTATCTAATCACCTCACAAAGACACCACTTTCTAACGTTTTCTCACTGGCAACACCTGAAATTTAAGACACATTCAAACCATAGCAACATTTCTGGAAAAGATCATCATTTTAATCAGTACACTAAGTAAATTATTCTCCCTGATTAATGTGATTCTGTTGAAGAATCAAATTAATAGAAAGAAGAAGGATAATTCACCCTCCCCTTGCCCCACTACACACACACACACACACAGACACACAAACTACACACACACACACACACACAGAGTCTCTCTTGAACTTGGTTTTCTCCTGCCCTCAGACATAGGAGCTCCAGATACTCAAGTGAGCATTTGGATCCTGGGACTTAATTTCCTGATCCCTATCCCAGCTGCCCCCCGCCAAAAAAAGAAATACTCCTAAAATCTTCAGAGTCAGATTGTGTTACACAATCAACTGTCCTGGGCCTCCAGCTAACAGCCAACACATCCTGGGTGTCAGAGCCTCCAGAATTACACAAAATAACTTGCACAATATATTTTATCTGCTCTATATCTTTCTCTCTGTGTGCACATATATCTCCAATCATTCTGTTTTTGTGTAGAACTCTGAGCAACACAAATAAGAGATATAAATATTATTTGTTCTATACTTTAAAGCAGATGTGTATAGATTTACATGTCTACCTCTGCTTTCTTTTGTAATATTTCCCAATATTTTTGATGTTCTTATTTAATATCTGATTTAAACTATAAACATTCTAGTGATTTTGGTCACTAGCTTTTAAGTCTGGTTTTCCCACATGAGAAGGGAAGCACAGAAACAAGACTACATACATTCCTTGTTACCTGGAACATTGCTTGGCTCCATGGGCAAAGATATAAATTCTCACAAAATTCACTGTCGCTCCCCCTCTTCGTGGAGGAACGACACTGGACCCTGCGCTGTTCTTTTATCTGCTCGGCCCTTCCCGGGTTTGTTGCTGGTCCTTCCCGGGATGGCTGCCGACCCCTCCACCTCCGTGGAGGGGCGGCACCCCCTGCCACTTTCCCCACTTCCGCGGGGGAGCGGCACACCGCCGGCCGGCTCTCTCGGGGGCTGCTCAGATGTCCCCGGTGCATGTTGTCTCTCTCCTCCTTTATAGTCCTCTTCTACCAATCCATGCTCTGCTACCCACACGCCGAGCATGCTGCTCTCCTCCAATCAGGAGCAGGATCAGCTCCTGCAGTTTATCAGTCAAACTGATGAGGCAGCTGCGTAGAGGTTGTTTGCTCCCTCAGCGCCATATTGTGGGAGAGCAGATGCATAGAATAAGTCTTAATTCCAGTAACTTAGTCTAGTCTCAGTTGCTCCCCACATTCACATGTGACATTACATACCATTTGTAATCAGAAGAGTCTCCTATTCCTAAACCCAAACACAAACTCTGTCTGTAATTTCAGTATTTAATTCTCACCTCATATGCTAGAAAAGAATAATTCAGGTCTTATGGAATGTGGGGAAGAGGAAATTCTCAAGAAATCAAAATGTACAATATGTAAAAAATCGAGGCCAAAAGACAGTGAGAAAATGCAGCTTTGCTGAAAGAATCCAAAATATAAGAGAAGGTGTGTGAGCAATATTGAACAGTATTTATGAAGATACGTGCTTACCATCAAAAGAATATTGGTCACTAGAGCAACCACATCACAATATTTGAATTGTAAAACTGACCTTTAAAGTATGGTGCTATATTAAAAATAAAATACTGAATTTACCTCATGATCCGGTCTTATATTCATGATCAGTGGCAGAAGGGAAAAAAAAATCTTGTGTTTTTGATTTATGGAGAAAGATTTTAAGAGTAACACTGTGGGGGAGGGGCTTCACATGAAAATGCTGAGTGCACTGAGTAGGTTATACAAAGTGGGATTTCGCAAAGTAATATATGCCAAGGATATTTGCAAAGTAATTTTGAAACATAAGGTATTATAATTACATAAGGAAGGAAGAATGGCCTTGTCTGCATCTCCCATTTTTTGATGAATCATTAGATGTTGTGTTTCTCAGAAAGCCATAAGTGCTTTTTTAGGGCAGGAAGGACTTTCATTAGGAAAAATATTTTTAGTTCATTATATCAAAAGGTTTTTTTAGCTCCTTTCATTTAGGCATTACTTACTCTATCTCAATATCTTAGGATATGATAGATTTTTTGGCTTGATATTTCAGAGGTTTGTTTCCTTCTAAGTGACTTACATTCTAAATGATACAGAACAACCCCCAAAACTGGTTAAAGGAGTTGCTATAGAACCCCAAACCTGGGTCCTCTCACCTGATGCACAGAAAGCCAATCACAGAAAGCCAATCAGAGTGGCAGAACAAAGTAGGCACTTATTTGCAACATTCAGAGAAAGGAGCTGGGAGCTAATAATTCCTGGGGTCCCAGAGAGGATAGGATGAAGATTCTTATAGACTTACATCAAAGCTGAAATGTGCCAGATCAGCTTGTGTCCAAGTTCCTTATTGGTCATTGGTGCTCAGGGTCTTCCTTGGATGGATGATGCCATGCTCTTCAGGGAATTTTTATGATGGTCATATGGGCTTCAGTCAGTCTGAAGGCCACATGCATGTGGTAGTTACTTTCTGCCCTGAACCTCAAATTCTCTTAAGCAAAACCCATAAAGACAATACTGGCCACCAAAATTTTGTCTATTGGAGAAGCAAATAATTTCATGAGTCTGATGATTGTAGCATGTAGGGCCAAGTGTACCACTCCCTCAATTCAGTGAGTTAATCTTTATAGTATCAAAAGACATGACAAGGACACTCTAAGGAATGGAAGGGAAACAAGGAGCCTGGGACCTTAGGGTGTCTAGTGTCTATTCACTGTTTAGGGACTAAGTTTCATAAACAACGAGCATGCATGATTCTTTGGTGGCAACATTTTTTTTTCTTATCATCTTCATTCTGATTTGCAACTGTGGCATTCCATCATGGGAATGTACTGTATGGATACAGCCAGTTTTCTCTGCAAGTGCATCTAAGTGACTTCTGTTATTTTGCAATTATAAATAATGTCACAGTGTGCATACTGCTATTTACACATATTGTTGAAAATATGTTCTTCATAACAAATTCCTAGAGGTGGGATTGCTGAGTTAAAAACACACACACTGCCAAATCCTTCACTGAAGTACTAATTTGCAGCCTCCATCTTAAACAATAGTGAGGACTTGTTTCTCCCACAGTCTTGGCAACATGTTTAGTCAAGTTTTATTTTATCTTGTTTTAGCTTTTGCCATCCTGTTTGCTTGTAATCACTGAAAGATAGTTCTATTTTGGATTCCTCTTATCAATATGGAATATGTTTTTAAATGTTTAAGGCTTTTTTGTATTTTTAAACTTTTTTCAAATTGACATTGCACATATTTTACCAATTTTCTCTACAGTTTTAAGTGTCTCTTATGTATTAGGACATTAGCACTTTATATAATAAAGACTGTACTTACGGTGTTTGTTGTTGCTATGCAAGTATTTTTATTCATATCTTGAATATGCTTAGCAAACTTTTCTCCACATCAAGTCACTGTGGATATCCATCCATGTTTTCAAGTAGTCATATCCTAATATTTGCCATTAGATCACCAGGCCACTTAAAGCATAGTTTCAGACATAGAATAGTGATGGAACAAATTTTATACATTTTTTTTTCTGAAATTATATCCAATTATGCCAGTGCACTTTGTTTAAAACTTGGGGCTGGCATTGTGAAGCAACAGGTTAATCTACTACTTGCAACACTGACATTACATATTACAGTGGCATTTCAAGTCCTGGCTTCTCCACTTCCGATCCACCTTTCTTCTAATCCACCTGGTAAGGCAGCAGCAGATGTCCTAAGTGCTTAGCCTCCTGCCATAAAAGTGAGAGACAAGAGTGGAGTTTCTGGCTCCAGGCTTCAATGTGGCCCATAGCTGGCTGTTGTAGACAACTGGGGACTAAAACAGCGAGTAGATGCTCTCTCTCTCTTTCTCTCTCCCCTACACTCTCTTTCTCCCTCTCTCTCTCTCTCCCCCCCGTTCTCTTTCTCTCTCTCTCTCTCTCTCATTCTCCCTTTATGCTTTTCAAATCAATTTTTAAAAAATAAATAGAATTAATCTTGGCACTAATTTTTAGCTATACTTTATGACACACTAAATTAATATTTATGCTTAGGCCAATTTCTTGACTTCCTATTCTATGCACTCATCTTTTATTTTTGTACCCTGTAACATATCAATTTAAATACAAGGTTTTACAGTGTATTTTAATATCAGGCAAACTCCCTATCCTTGCAATACTTTTCTTATAAACTTTAGATTGCAAATGTATAGCTCCAAAAAAGGCATTTGAATACATGTGATTGCATTAAGCACATGAATTTACTTATGGGAAACCATTGTATTTATAATGGTGAATTCTGATAGCCAAAGACTATGGCTGCTTCTGTTCTTGTTTATGTTTATGTCTTTCATGTTTGTTATAATTTTTTTCATGCAGATGCATTATAATTTCTGATATTCTTCCTGTTCATTTTCTATTGTAAATTATGTTTTCTGTACCAATATATCCTCTATCTATAATTGTCTTTGTATATCAAAGGCTATTGATTTCTTTATTTTAATTTTGTAAACTTTCTAGCTTAATTTTTTTATCATTTGAATTTGTTTTGTGAGTGACCTCTAGGATTTCCTATATATGTTATAATATCAAATGCAAACTAAAATAAAGTTTCAATTCTTATTTCTCTAATGTATTCATTAATTCTCTCATGTATTCATTGTCTTAATCAAATGGTTGATACAATGCACTTTTACTTTCTTTGGTTTGTTCTTAACCACAGTGGGCATTTCTTATATGATTTGTAGTTAACTAAAATGATAGTTTAATGATAAGTGAATCTGTAGGTTTACATTAATGCTAAGGAAATAGGCACTAATTGCTGGTGATTTTTACTGTGTTTTCAATAGGAATTAACATTGCAAAAATAACTTTTGTATCTGTTAAGATTTTTACATGATATATCTTCTTAAATCTCTGAATAGTGTATATTATGATAATGGATTTTTAATGCTGTATACTTACAGTTATAAAATATTGTGTGGAAAAATAATAGAATGATGGACTACTTTATAAGTTAAAAGACAGTGTTCCAAAATACAATTATCCCCAGGTTTGACTATAAATTCTAAGTAATCTCAATTAAAATCCAAGCAGCCAAGAACCAGATAAACTGATTCTAAATTTACATGAAATTCAAATGGCATAGAACACTCAAGAAAATTTTGAAAAACAATGAAGCCCAGGAATGATTTTAACCAGCTTTCAATTTGTTTAATAATTATCACAGTATTAATGAAAGGATAAATCTGTAAGCCAGAAAAACACAATTACAGAGTCCTTAAATACAACCACAGAGACAACCAATGGATATTTGACAAAATGTTTATGTAACTCAATAGAGTAAAAATAAAAATCTTTAAATAGTGCTAGAATAGTTCTAGAAAAATCTTTAAATAGTGCTAGAATATGCATGTTGAAAAAATGAACCCTATTCCTACTCTATACATAAAAAATAATTTAAAATGGCATAATTTGAAAAATAAAAGTTGAAACTATGAAATTTACAATGGATGCATAGGAAAAATAATGAATAAAAGAACCTGGTATATTCAGAAAACCTAACAGTATTTAATAATGAACCAATCATGTAGCATGGATGAAATGCAACATAGTGTTGAGAAAAAAAATCCAACCATAAGGATATAGACTACATTAAACATTTGTGTGAAAGTTTGTAACAGATAAAACTAAAGTATAATGTCAGAAAGCAAAACAATTGTTTGGTACAGGGTAGGGTGGTGGTTGATTTCAAGTGGGCTGAAAAATTGTCTTGTGTGTAAAGCAATATGACATTATTTAATTATGGTGACCAAAACTTTTGAAATTATACACTAATAATGGGTGTGGTTATTACATGTAAATTACATATCAGTAATACTGCTCTAATTAAAAACAAGAAATTCATTAGGTAGAATTTACAGTGTTTCTTTCATTGCCTAGCTTTAAGTCAACAAAAATGAAAAAAAGTGAATCCATGCTGGAAAGAATAAAAAAATCTTGAGCTAGGTTATCTCCTAATAACATCTTTAGAGCCAAGATATTATTTTTGTTACATGCCTCAGTCAAAATTTGTATTTTCTTTAGCCACCTTTATTCATCCATATGATTTTCTGTGTTGGGTCGTATCATGTTAATAACTATTGTTCTGAAATCCTTGTGAATCGGTGGGACTGTTTTTTCATTTTCTCAGACATCTGTTAGCTACTCACTCTTAAGTCCATTTTTTCAAGTACCATTCTTCAGTATGCCAAATACATTAGAAAAACTTCAAATTCACCCCTTCTGTGTTCCTCAAAATTCCAAATGCTATTATGGACAATAATAACTATCATATATATTAATATTATATTATAGATTATACACATGACTATCTCAAAAAATTAAATTTAAAGTCTATTATACTAAAACAGAAGTAGAAAATATGCATATCTTCTTTAAACGGTAGGAACACCTTTGATGAGTTGAAATTATCAAGGAAAACACTATTTGTCACCCAGATTAGAAACAATCATATACAAAGTAATGCTCCTTTAATTGTGTCTAGATCCCAAATAATGTTTTTAAACTATCAAATATTGAAACTGTAATATTTTAAAAATTATTTATTTATTCAAAAGGTAGAGAGAGGAGAGAGAGATCTTGCATCTGCTGGTTCACTCCCAAAATACCTGCAATGGCCAGGTTTGGGCCAGGAGTTAGGAGCTCCATCTGATCTATCAACCTGTGTGGCAGGGACCTAAGTAATTGAGCCATCATCTGCTGTTTTACTCTGCATATTAAGAGGAAGTTGGATGAAAAGCAGAGCTGCAAGGTATTGAACAGGCACTCCAATATGGGATGCTGGCAAGGAGTAACAACCTACTGCAGCACAGCACTGGAATCTCGAATTGTAATACTGATGGAACAGCTAAGAACGGATAGCCAAAGAAGGTAATTTATTTATATGTTTTAAATCATTGAGCATTTCTGAATACTGATTGGTTTCTTGCAGAACCCTGAAGCCCTGCTGCCTTACACAATGATAAAATATGTCAAGACAAGATGTGCAGTAAGTAATCAGTACTTTCATTCCTGATGGAGAAAAACTTCTGAGATTGTCATTTTTTTTTTTTTTTTTTTGACAGGCAGAGTGGACAATGAGAGAGAGAGACAGAGAGTAAGCTCTTCCTTTTCCTTTGGTTCATTCCCAATGGCCGCTGCAGCTGACGTGCTGTGGCTGGCACACCGCGCTGATCTGAAGCCAGGAGCTAAGTACTTCTCCTGGTCTCCCATGCGGGTGCAGGGCCCAAGCACTTGGGCCAACCTCCACTGCACTCCCGGGCCACAGCAGAGAGCTGGCCTGGAAGAGGGGCAACCGGGACAGAATCCGGTGCCCCGACCAGGACTAGAACCCGGTGTGCCAGCGCTGCAAGGCGGAGGATTAGCCTAGTGAACCGCAGCACCGACCTGAGATTGTCATTTAATGGTTGCTTTTAAGAATTTATTTTCCATATGAAAAGAGAAAAATGGATTCAGTCTTTGAAATCCATAGCAATATTCAATCAGTTTTTCATTCAATGTGTGTATCGTAGTGAAGCAAAGCATGTGGATGTTTCAGTATCATATAAAATATTTTATCTTAACTAGAGGACAAAAATATAATTGAAGGGAGCATATTGGATTCTCTAGATAGTTTATCAGCCTCTATGACTGAGATTAGAACCATGAAATACTTATAGCTCATAAATTTCTTTATAGAAGTAAGAACAGTAACAAGATTGATATAAAGACACATGACAGGGCCAGCGCTCTGGTGTAGCAGGTAAAGCCTCTGCCTGCAGTGCAGGCATCCCATCTGGTCACCAGTTCTAGTCCCAGCTGCTCCACTTTCGATCCAGCACTCTGCTATGGCCCAGGAAAGCAGTGGAAGGTGGTCCAAGTCCCTGGGCCCCTGTATCTGTGTGGGAGACCCGGAGGAAGCTCCTGGCTCCTGGCTTCAGTTTGGATCAGCTCCGGCCATTGCAACCATACGGGGAGTGAACCAGCGAATGGAAGATCTCTCTCTCTCTCTTTCTGCCTCTCGGTAAATCTGCCTTTCAAATAAATAAATAAATCTTTAAAAAGAAGAAGAAAACCTTTACTTCTTCAAAAACAGATAAAGGTTCTTAAATATATTAAAGGAACAATATTAATATTTTGTCATTTTTTTTGCTCTGTGTCAGAAAGAATATTGACACTTGCTGAAAGCATAGCCTCAAAGGTTTAGTAGAGTTTTGTTTGAGATGCTAAAGCTTTTCTTTCTTTCTTTTTTTTAAGATTTAGTTATTTTCTGAAAGGCAGTTACAGAGAGGCAGAGGGAGAGAGAGAGAGAGAAAGAGAGAGAGAGAGAGAGAGAGAGATGTCTTTCATCTGCTTGCTCACTCCTCAGATGGCCACAACAGTAGGAGCTGTGCCAATCTGAAGCCAGGAGCCAGGAGATTCTTCTGTGTCTCTCACGTGGGTGCAGGGACCCAAGCACTTAGACCATCTTCTACTGCTTTCCCAAGCCATAGCAGAGAGTTGCATCAGAAGTGGAGCAGTCGAGACTCTAACTGGTGCCCATGAGGGATGCCAGAACCACAGGTGGTGGCTTTACCTACTATGCCACAGGACGGACCCCTTTAATGCTTTTCAATCAATATTTATACTCATTTTAACAATCAAGAGACATTATTTTCCCAGAGGAAGTATTAATGATGCACATATATCTTGGAAAAATAAGCTTTTTTGGTTATAAATGAGGGGCCTTACAAAGCCTATAGTAATATAATATGTGCAATGCAAAATTAAATGAGATTTTAGTGGCATGAAATTTATCAGGTGCTTGCAAATTGGAATTGTGCCCTTTCAATTCACTCTTTTAGTTCACATATATTATCTCAACACATACCTCTGAAATATATGTAAAATACTGTGTTACATATGTGATGACTAAAGAGATCCAGTCATTCCTTGACTTGAAATAATTTGGTAACATTTAATCAAAGGTGTCTGTAGCATGTTCTGTCAATGTAGAATTTTAAAGTACGTCCCCAGAGGCCTATGATGGGGACAGAGGCATCTTATAGACAAAGAAAATGCTGCACGGATTGAATTCTTTCTATTCTTCTCTTTATTTCCTATCATAATTCAGTCAGAAGCACTCTGTTTTTCTCTTTTTGTGTAAGATGTCAACAAAATATTTTCCTTTATATACTTTTCAACCTCTGCTAAAATTTTTGAATACCCTTACTGCATCATGCTATCAATGGAGTTTTGATATAAGCACTTAAGAAAATAAAAGGCTAGACTTACTCAAACATCGTGTATTTATTCATTGTTTCAACACATGATTATTGAGCTTCTATAAATGTGAAGTGTATATTAATATTTTATATACCCACTAAGACCTAAATTCCACCTAATCTCCTGATTTAAGGAAAGATTTGACATTGCTTTATCCATTCCCAGTAAACATCTTAGAGGTCCAATTTAAAGTTAGTCTCCTTTACACATTACACAACTTTGACTTTCCCCTTTATCTTTTATGACTCTGTGCTGTGTGTGAGCAAAACAAGAAAAAGCAGCAAGGCCACGTGCTTCTGAATGACCTTGCTCTGTTCTAGCTCTCAGAATTGCTTCTCCAGAGTCATTCATCTTCCTTCCCATAGGCTCATCACCTTGCAGGTTCTAAGACTACATTTCACCACTACAAATATTTTTATGTCCTTTAATTACAAATATATTGTTCTTGATAATAATCCATCCTGGTGGTATGACTCAGCATAAATTTTTTGTATCTGAAAAATAACAGACATAAATATTGGACATATTTATGGAATACTATGTGATGTTTTGGTAAATGTATTCATTGTGTAATATCAAATAGGGTAAATACACCTATCCCTTCAAACATTAAACATTTCTTTATGGTGAAAAAAATATAAAACACTGTGTTCTAGTTTGCTTCTTTAAGATATATATATATATATATATATATATGTAGAATACTACTATTATGTATATTCATCTTCAGTGCAATAGAAGCCTCAGGACTTCTTACTCTCGTCTGACTATAACCTAGCATCCATTAATCAACCTTTCTGCATTCATCCTTTCCTGATCAAGTTTGAATGACACACATTTGACTTATTTTATTAACTTAAACCCACACTATATTGCTGTGCAGTTGCCTTCCTACCTTGTTCTTCTGCCCCCAAGTCTGTGTAACTCATGATTTCCCAGGCCTTGGTTTTTCAAGAATTGAGGATCTTTTTGGATCTAATTTTATTCCTACCCAGGGACTACAAATAATAGGTTGAGAGTTTTTTCCTAACGGTGACAATGGATTGTTCCTAAATTCCCATGTCCTTTCATACATGTTCACCTGCATCAAGGCCCTTGTTGACATGGTCAATATATTCCCTGAGCTTATTCTCTCCTAAATCAATAGCACATATTGGGGGAGAAATTCCTTTTCCAATGAAATCTAATGTAGAAATTAAAAAAAATATTAAGTAGCAATAAAGCTCCTCTATTCATGTGGCTCTCCCTCTCTTCATCACAACTCTGAAACATAGACAAAAACCAGTGATTTTTCCCAGTACCCTCATATTATAGGCAAGTTCACTGAATCCTGAACACATTAAAAATAACCTTCCTTGAGTCATGTAGCTGATCCACTGCCAAGCATTGATATCTCCAAAAGTCCTTAATAATTTTGGACTACTCTTTTGTTCAAAAAGAATTGTGTTGTTGTTATTATTTTTAATATTATAGCCAAGTATATTAGTTTGTTTTGCCCTTTATAAGCTGCACCAAGATTCATTAACTAATTAGCATTTATAAGTATCTGCTTAATTTGTAAGGCAGACATCTCTAATTTGCTTTTAACATTTTGAAATTAGTTTAGATACAGATACAGATAACCTAATTTTAGAAGATTTTTACTTTATATAAAAGAACATGATTTTTGGAAACTATTTTTAGAACTTCACATTAAGATTTATAGATATAAATTGTCCTTCCACAATGAATGGAGTAGTGTTGAATGAATAATTTGAGCCAAATGAAAAAGGTTTGTAAAGTTTTAGTAGTTCAGTCTATTGTTTCACATGTGTTCTATTTTTTTAAATTAGATTTTAAAACATTGTGGATTAATGCTGTATTTATATGAATGAGGATCAAACAATATTTATATATTATGATTTAATTATTTGAATTATTTTTTGGGTGGATATATTTATATTCCAACTTAACTAAATTTTAAGAAGTTTTGCAGAATCCCTTAGAAATTTTATGTGATCTCTAAGTAAAGCTAGTAAGTGCCCTGAACTTGCTAAAACAGGCCGACATGGAGTATTGTTATGTATCCCTGCTGACGAGTAGGTGACAGAGCCACACTTCTTTTAGATCCTCCCATGGATGGGGCTTCAGATTTGTGTGATGTTTTCAGAAAAAAAATCCTAATGCCAGGATGCTAATACTCAAACACAAAATAGCATTCAAGTGAGATATGGTAATGACAAGAGAAGAAAAACATTTGAATGTTCACTTGCCTGTCAATTATGTGTTCAGTTGTTACCACATGTCTGTGAGGGGAAGGACAGTTAGAAGATGATCGATTTAATCTCCTGCTACTGAATGACAATTACTAGAATGTTCTTGCAATGCTCTGAACAAAAATGGAAATAAAATTATTTCTTTCCTAAGTATTGATTCCTTCTAACTTTCAATAACTCCTCAGCAAAGAATAATTCACACAAGGATACCTATTGCATATAATTCTTAAAATATTTTCAAAGGAGCAGTTGTATCTTTTTGAAATTTTTTTATTTTCTTTGATTGATTTTCTTCTACTTCCTTTTACTTCAAATTGTTTATAAAGTTTCCTTGCTTTCACTGTCTTTCCTTGGAAGCTTCCCTCATATGTCTGCTAAGGGAGACTGGCAACTGTCACCTTAATATAGGGCATCCTGGTATGCTGACTATTTAAGTTTAAAGGAAATTAAAGAATAGTAGTTGCTATAGGAGGCTTTCCTCTTTTATCTCCTTATCTTCTTCAAGTCTGGCCTACTAATTACCTCTGATTCCTTCTCCAGAGTTTCTATTAGCTAATCTCATTAACTCAGGAAGAAAGACAAGTCTATAAACACACCTGCATAGATTTTTCTCACAGTCTATTGTCCCAAAGAAAAGAATTTATGAGCCATTTCCATTCAGGAGGCCACATAGACTTGTCCCAGGACATTGTATAGTTTCTATCCTTATTACATTTCCCCGAAAATACATGTATTGCCACTCAACGTTGTCTGCATTCCTCATTCTCTCCCTCGTCTATATGAGTAGCTGTATTAAGTTTCTGCATCATTTCAGGATGGGGATAGTTTCACTTTGTGGTTACCTTCATGCACAAAACATATTTGTTTGCTTTTTCTCCTCTATAAACTTTCCTTGCCAATCTATGTTGATAAAACGTCAAAGGGCAGAGGAGATTCCCCTTGGCACCTACAGTGGTAACTTCGTGCCTGCATTTCTTTGGGAGATGAATTAGAAGAAAATTAGAAGGTCTCTCAGATTTTCTCATTGCATTCCTCACAGTAAGGTGATAAGATGGCCAGCATATTTTTATTTGGGGAGAAACATGCTAATATAAGTACTTATAATTTTTTTTTCTTTTTCTGTAGCTTGGTTACTTTTAAGATGAATCCTGATTGTGGACTAAGAGACTGAGCAGCACTGTTCGGCAAACCAGGGCTCAATGTGAAAGGCATTAGGCCTCACTAAGAGTATTTACACTTGCTCTTCAAGTTCTTGATTTCATTACTCTGCCTGAAGACTTTTGCATCAGTACCTCAGTCCTGTATACAGAGCTTTCTCTCTGCTTCATTTTTAAGAGACTGTCTCCAGAGATGGGGGATGTGTATGAGAGAAGAGGGACAGGTGTTATTTGTCTGTTCTGTGAGGTCGCTGAGAAATAGGGATTCTAATAGTCTATTTATTTGGAAGGTGTAGTTGCAGAGAGGGAGGAAAAGACAGAAAAAGTGAGATCCTTCATCCGCTAGTTCATTTCCAAGATGGCCACAGCCACTGGTGATTAGCCAGGCCAAAGCCAGGAGCCTGGAACTCCATCTGAGTCTCTCAAGTGGGCTCAGGGGACCAAGGCCTTGGGCCATCCTCTGATGCCTTCCTAGGCACACCAGCAGAGAGCTGGATCAGAAGTGGAACACCCAGCCCTGTTAATGTGCTGGGGAAAGCAACAGAAAATGGTCCAAGTATTTGGGTCCCTGCCACCCAGGCAGGAGATATGGATGGAGTTCATGTCTCTTGTCTTTATCCTGCCTCAACTCTGACAGCAGATGGAAGTGAAACAGCAGATGGACGATCTCTCCCTCTCTCTCCGTAACTGTTCTTCTCAAATAAATAAAATAAACATTAAAAATAAAATAAAATGAAACAAAACAAAAAACACAACATCCAGGACTCAAACCATTATCCATATAGGATACCCAGTGCTGCAAAGAGCAGCTCAATCTACTGAGCTATAAAACCAGCCCGACTCTAATAGCTTCTCTTTTAGATTTCTTTTTTTTAAGATTTCATTTATTTTATTTATTTGAGAGGTAGAGTTACAGACAGTGAGAAGGAAAGACAGAAAGAAAAATTTCCATTGGCTGGTTCACTCCCCAATGGCCACAACAACCAGAGCTGGGCTGACCCAAAGCCAGGAGCTTCTTCTAGGTCTCGCACATGGATGCAGAAACCCAAGCACCTTGGGCAATCTTCTACTGCTTCCCCAGGCCATAGCAGGGAGCTATATTGGAAGATGGATAGCCAGGACTAGAACTGACACTCATATGGGACACTGGCACCACAGGCGGAGGATTAACCTACTGCACCATAGTGTCATCCCTCTCCCCAAGTTTATTTTCTTTATTTGAAAACCAGAGTTAGAGAGAGAGAGAGACAGAGACAGAGAGAAAGACAGAGAGATCTTGCATGCTCCAGATGGCTGCAGTGGCAGGGCTGGGCCAGGCCAAAGCTAGGAGCCAATAGTTTTTACCAGGTTTCCCATGTAGATGCAGGGGTCCAAACACTTGGGCCATTCTTTGCTGCTTTCCCAGGCACATTAGCAGGGAGGTGGATTGGAAGTGCACCAGCCGAGACTTGAGCCAGCAGTGATATGGGATGCTGGCATGGCGGTTTAAAAGATTACACCACAATGCTGACCCCCCTCATTGCTTTTTAATAGGAAATTATCTTTATTATGTTGTCACCCAGGATATCTGGTTTCCGCAAATGTCAGGTCTTCATAATTTCCTGTGGGGGACAAAATACCCTAACTCTCAATATATACTTCCGCATTGCTTGGGCCTTTGCCACCACTTCCTTCTTTTTATTAGATTTATTGATTTATTTTCTCTACCAAGTTGTAATCATTCGTGCATGGACTTTTAGTAAATTAAGATATCTTCTACTTTTGTTTAAGACCACAGCTTCATAGAGAAGCTTTCTTCTTATAGGTATTCTTTCCAAATTCTATCTTATTCTATTTTTAGCATTTTAAATCTAGGGATGGTAGCTCCCTGGTGTTACTAACTCAGGTACACTCCTTCATTCTTTGTTGAAAATTCTGCCTTAATTAAACTCTTCTTGATAACATATTACCTTGTGAAACCTCATCCAGGTAACATATTACCTTGTGAAACCTCAAATTAAAGAAGAAACACTTAATCTACGACATACTAGCTTTTATATATGTGATTTTACAGGAAATCAAACTGTTTCATCCTATAGTTACTGACTTAATCTTTAAAAATACAAGCTCAAACAGAACATAGGGTTTCAATTGCAATGATCTTGATGCAATTATTTTTCTCCAAAACCCTATTAATGAACAATCTTTCTATTATAACCATGGTGTGATGTGTGGGCTCAGCAAGGTGTTTCCTCTCAGTGAGTGATCACAAAGAGCAAGGGCTCATTGGAATCATAATCCACCCAGAGTTTCCAAATTCTTAGTTACTTACTGGTAACATAGAAACTTGTAAGATATTCTATGGCACAGCTGACAACAAAGACAAAAGCATTCAGAGATTTTGAACTAAGAGGATATAGATCATTCCTATCATGAAAAAAGAACAAAGCATTTTCACTGTTTTACATGAGACATCATTTTATAGAAAATTTTGACAAGGTTCAATAACTACTTTAAGAGCTTAGATGTCTTTCCATATGTGTCAACCTATTGCATGTTTTAAAATTTGGCACTCAAACTACATGTGAACATAATCAAATTTCCATTCTTCTATTAGGCATAGGTGTGCCTTGATCTACTTTCTACAACTAACTAAAATCAGAAATTACTTTTGTGTTTTTCCAGAAAAATACAAAAGCTTCTATGTGTACTTCTGAGGAAGGGTAAGAGATAATCTTGCTTGCTGTAAATTTGTACTTTTAACCTGAAGTTTCAGAGTTTTAGTCCACTGGAGCAGAATTATCTCCAGAACATTTCTATAATGAATAAAATATATGTAGGGCAGCTCCTCTCCAAAGAACACCAAAAGCTAACACATTCATAAAGTGAAATTGACTCTCCATAAATTTAGACAATGTATCTATTGATGGAAACCCTGAAAGTACATCTAGTGTCACTAAATTGCTCTCTATTATGTTTCTTCTATATTCAATAACCAATCAAACAATAATGATACTAATGTTAGAATCCTTTTATTTTCTTTGATACTGACTCTCAAAGAATAAAAGCAACTGGGAATATAAATTATTTGTTTGTGCCCTTCAGTTCTTCTGATATTGTATTTGAATAGATATAAGGCATAAGAAATATGCTAGCTGATAATTAGGATGTCAACAATTTAATAGATTTGTGCAACACTTATTTTTAATCCCTTTATTGTTTTAGAAAATAGACCATAACACTATACTTATTATATGAAACAATCCCTATTCATTTTTTTCATGTCTGCATAACAGAAAAATACTGCGTCATTTGCTTTGATAAACTTTTCAAACATATTTTGTATTGACTTTCTTTATAGCTACGAATTGTGCTTGAGAACAAAGGAGGCATATACTTGGCATAGAGGAACAATGAGGAACAATTCCGTACATCAGCGCCTTCTTGTACATGTTCTGTCACTGTGTTCCCTGGCTTGTGTGTTACTCAGTATTGTTAAGCCGGCTTCTATCATTGGTAATTTTGTATATCTATGTTACTAAATATAGTTCCTTCTATCCACAACTACATGGTGGCTCTCTCCATGTTTTTGTCTGTTCACAGGGCAGATTGTAAACAATTTGATTATTGTCATTTTACTTATAATGGAAATGGAATATATCTTAGTAATTCTAAGATAGAATTAGGCTTAGTTTTAAAAGCATATGAAAGAAAATGAAGTACCATAATTTTACCTGCAGTTTGCAAGGCAATGAGTTTCAATAGTCAAAAAAGAATCCAGTTGCTAGGAGGGCAAATGTGTACAGCTTGACTTCTTTAAAAAGACACCTCAAGTTCAGTAAATCTAAAAATGTACTAATGGATCATTTGAAGGAAAGTCTTTCGTATTTCATATTCATATGAGGGAAAGTCTTTCATCAAAACACATTTTCTTCTGCTTATTTGAAGAGGGCTTGCGTATCTGGCAAAACTCTGCACAGTATTAGCACTTTAAAGTTCTCCTTGAAGAGCATCTGAGGCATACTTTTTTTTCCTCGGTATGATTTCCCAAATAAGTGAAACAAATTGGTTTATAGTTTACAAAATATTTCACCAGGTCCTCAAATTGCAAATAGCTTACTGTTAAATAAAGCCAATGCAGAAAGGAAACTCCTGCAGTCCCGAGGGCTTCCAGAGGATTTAAGTTTAGAAAGTCAAATTTAGTGATATTGAAATAATAACAACCTATGACTTTTCTCTGGATTTTTTACCTAACTAGCTATATAATTTAGGCTCAATTATTTCTATGTCTGTATATCATTTTCTTCATTTTTTTCTGAGAATACTAGACTAGGGTGATGTCTTACAAAGAGTGAAACACACTCTGGGACATTGTCATGCCTACTTGGTGGATAGTGGAAACTATGAATACTCTCCATAATGGAACATTCTACTACATTTCTCCAGACACCATTGTCATAAAGCTTGAGGCAGAGCTCTTCTATCCTGTTATTAACCTAATATTTCATCTATTGCTGCCAGAAGTCTGTGATGTAAGTTTTCCTTGTAAACCTTAGAATATTGCTAAGTAATTAATAGCAAATTTGAATATTACATCCAGAAGCTATAACTTCTGAAAATGTCTATCCTAATGATGTTGACACTTTACCTCAAAAAAAAAAAAAAAATAGAGTGGGCAATGTAGCATGGTGGGTTGAGCTGCTCCTCTGGATGGCATATCAGAGTAGTTGAGTTCAGGTCTTGCCTCAGCTTCAGAACTGGCTCCCTGTTAAAGGGCACTCCAGGAGGCAGCAGATGGTTGTTCATGCACTTGAGTCCCTGCCACCCATGTGAAAAGACTGTATGGAGTTTCTGTTTGCTGGCTTCAGTTTGGCCCAACCCTGGTTGTTGCAGTCATTTGGAGAGTGAACCATTCTCTGGTTCAATGTGTATGTATGTCAGTCTACCTTTCAAATAAATAACACATTAACATATAAACTTCAAAACAAATAAAAAGACCAGTGAATTAGTGGCTGAAGTCATGTCACCTATTATGAGGATATGGATGTTCATATTTTCTTGCATGCACACACACACACAAATACCCCTTAATATTCATCATTGAATAATTTATTGATATGATTTCTACCGTACTTGGCTATGAATATGAGCCTTGGTTCTTATTATTGACTTTAAGAAGTTATGAAAATGTCCCAAGCAGCATGTTATATCATTAAAAAAGTACATGTCCAAGAACATCTTCACCTGGCTGTTGGGGAAAATAAGTAAAAATATTCAAACATGTAAAATGAGTAGGATAGTACATGGATGTAGGTTATTATTATTGTTGTAGTACGAAAATGGACAAAAGTTATTCATAAAGTTATTTTGATCAATTTGTTAAGGTCATGGACTCCGAATTAGATCTTTTTGGATTTAAATTAGTTACAATACTAACTTTTTGCATATACTTAAACAAGTTATTTAAATTCTGCATCAGCTCCTCCATTAAAAAAAATGCCTCATTCATAGAATTGTTACAAGGGTGTATAAGGATTGTCACATAAAATTCACCTGTGACAGTGCCCAAAACAAAGCAAGTACACATTATTTTTCCTCCTCATTTCAATTATTATATATAAAGCACAATATGTGCATATAAAATAGCCTTGATAAATATTAAAATTAAGCAGAATTTTCCTCCAACAGGGCTTGGGTGCTGTTGGTGATGTGGTTATAAAAAAAGGGGGAAAGAAGTCCAGCTCTCTGCTGTGGCCCGGGAGTGCAGTGGAGGATGGTCCAAGTGCTTGGGCCCTGCACCCGCATGGGAGACCAGGAGAAGCACCTGGCTCCTGGCTTAGGATCAGCGCAGCACCGACCGTGGCAGCCATTTGGGGAGTGAACCAACGGAGGGAAGACCTTTCTCTCTGTCTCTCTCTCATTGTCTGTAACTCTACCTGTCAAATAAAAAAAATGGGGAGGAGAAAATCTGCAAAATAGGATTTTGAACTTCTTGAGTGAGGTCATTCAAGAAAAGGAAGTTATGAGAATGGCAGGGAATGAGCAAAAACATGCGGCTCAGGTGTGAGTTTCCAGTCAACATTTGTAAAACTCAGAGTATTGAACAGCTTCCTTTAAAATCAGGAAATTCTTGGTGGAAGAGATTTTGTTTTGGTCATTGTTTAATAAAGCAAAAAAAGAATCAATTTGTATAGTGTTGGAAGCAGTTTAGTTTATATGGAAACAAATTTAACTGCAAGAATTTCCTGCTAAGTGTAGAAGAATGATATCATACAATTTTTGTTGTATGTTTTCTAATAAAAGTCTTCAAAAAATTCATGGAAAAATGAACTTCAAAAAAAGTTTATTTGGGTACAGAAACATTTCAAAATCTAAGCATAGTATTCTCATAACACACTCCTTCCAGGAATAATTTGCATGGATTTCAAAGTATTTTACATGATAATACATTTATAATTTAGTTCTATTTTCCATGAACGTTTTGAAGTTTCCTAGTATATGCCAGAAATTATATTATAGGAAAGGACCATTATAAAGTTATGGATAATTTTGGGGGAGAATTCTAAATTGAGACTCAAATTTCCACCAGAAGTGTCTTTCAGTGATTTTTATCCTCAAAAGAACATGATTCTCTGAAATTACATGCATTGTTTTTACATGTATAGACCAACAGCCACAGAATACATCATAATCAGAATGTTGTTGCTTTCAGAGAAAGTACTGTGTAGACAACACTGCCACTTGACTTGTTTATTGACCCTGATACCTCGAAGCAAGAGCAAACATCAAATTTACGGAGAAGCTTGAGCAGAAGTCCGATGAAATCATTGATGGTTTACAAAATGTTTAGGGGAGTAATGCCCGAAAGATATCATCTATTTACAGAGATGGCTCATTTTACGAAGAGACAAGATTCTGTTCAAAAAGCATGCCAGATCATCCACATCAATTTTTGAGGTAAAATTAATATTCTTCATGCCCTAATTGAAGAGAATTGATGATTAACAGCAGAACCAATAGCCAACACCATAGACACATTGATTGATTTTGCTTACACCATTTTGACTTGGAAAATAGAATGGAGCAAACTCTCTCCTTATAGGTGTCAAAACTATTTGGTCCAGATAAACTCTAAACAAAAGCAAGACTTTACATTTTAAATAAGTAAGAACAAGATTCTAAAGTATTTTTTAATAATTATAATATAACTGAAGCAATGGCTACAAAGAGGTGGAAGTAGTCCAGTCAAAACAAAAGTAGATCAATTCAGAGTCAAGTTCATGGCACCAATTTGTTAGAATGCTTAAGGTATTTTGCTTGTTGACTCTCTGGGATACCAAAGAATGATAGCATCTGCTTGTTAGGAGAGTGCTGAAAAATTGGCCAAAGCTTTAGCAGAAAAAGTCTCAGGAAAACTTCACCAGGGTCCCTCTTCACAACAAGATTCCTCATCCTTCCTCTCGTCAAACAAGGGCGATTTTGCAAGTTTCAGTGGAAAATCATTGAGTATCCTGATGTTGCACCTCTGAATTCTTTTCTTTTTGTTTATTAATGTTAAAAAGTCTAAAGAGCACCATTTTTTCTTCCATTATTTTTTTTTGACAGGCAGAGTGGACAGTGAGAGAGACAGAGAGAAAGGTCTTCCTTTTGCCATTGGTTCACCCTCCAATGGCCACCGCGGCCGGCGCGCTACGGCCGGCACACCGCGCTGATCCAATGGTAGGAGCCAGGAGCCAGGTGCTTCTCCTGGTCTCCCATGCGGATGCAGGGCCCAAGGACTTGGGCCATCCTCCACTGCACTCCCTGGCCACAGCAGAGAGCTGGCCTGGAAGAGGGGTAACCGGGACAGAATCCGGTGCCCCAACCGGGAATAGAACCCGGTGTGCTGGCGCCACAAGGCAGAGGATTAGCCTAGTGAGCCGCGGCGCCAGCCTCTTCCATTATTAATGTAACAAACTTCACTGATGCAACTGAAGCCCTAAGACTCTCCATTCTTTAGAGATGGACTAAATGGCTTCCATTTGTCATGAATGTCTTGAACTTGATGGAGCTTATGCTAAGAAATATAGTGCCAGCACTGCGGCTCAATAGGCTAATCCTCCGCCTTGCGGCACCAGCACACTGGGTTCTAGTCCCTGTCGGAGCACCAGATTCTGTCCCAGTTGCCCCTCTTCCAGGCCAGCTCTCTGCTGTGGCCCGGGAGTGCAGTGGAGGATGGCCCAAGTCCTTGGGCCCTGCACCCCATGGGAGACCAGGAAAAGCACCTGGCTCCTGGCTTTGGATCAGCGCGGTGCGCCGGCCACACCGTGCCGGTCACAGCAGCCATTGGAGGGTGAAACAACGGCAAAAGGAAGACCTTTCTGTCTCTCTCTCACTGTCCACTCTGCCTGTCTATATAGTTTATATATACACTTTTTATTTTTTCCTGTTAATTCCATTTATCCACAAACATTTTGAAGTCCCTTTTGTCTGAAGGATTCCACAAATGCAGAACAAATATTTTGTTACACCATAGCCATGATCGTGGATACAAGACCTGGATTGGTGGAGGTTCATATCTAAGTACTGGAAATATTAATCTAAAGGACTAAATGGCCCTTCCTTTCATTGGTAGGGAAGTTTTATAAAGTTAACTGAGACCTAGTAGAAATGGTGATTTGGACCCCATCTCTACTTATCTTCTCCAAAGTCCCAGGGTATCAGTACCTTCTCCATATCTGCAATTTGAAGGAATTCTTTTTCACTACATTAATTAGTAAAATTTAAATAACAAAATCATAAGATGAATTCTGCCTTATTTTAAAAGATTTTTATTTATTATTAGACAGGTGGAGTTACAAAGGGCAGAGAGAGAGAGAGAAAGAGAAAGAGAGAGAGAGAGAGAGAGAGAGAGAGAGAGAGAGAGAGAAAGAAAGAGAAAGAAAGAGAAAGAGAAAGAGAAAGAGAAAGAGAAAGAGAAAGAGAGAGAGAGAGAGAGAGAGAAAGAGAAAAAGTCTTCTACCTGCTGATTCACTCCCAAATAGCTGCAATGGCCAGAATCAAGTCAACCTGAAGCCAGGAGCCAGGAGCCAGGAGGTTTCAATGGGTTTTCCATGTGGGTGAAGGGGCCCAAGTGCTCGTGCTATCCTCCACTGCCCTCCAAGGCCATAGCAGAGAGTGGACCGGAAGTGGAGCAGCCAGGACCCAAGCAGGCACCCACTTGGGATGCCGGCACCACAGGTAGCAGCTTCACCTGCTACGCCAAAGTATGGCCCCAATGCTGCTTTATTTTTTTAAAGATTTATTTATTTATCTGAAAGTCAAAGTAATGGAGAAAGATGGAGAGACAGAGACATCTTACATCTGCTAGTTCATTCCCCAGATGGCCAAGTGGACAGGGCTGGAACAGTCCAAATCCAGGAGCCAGGAGCTTCTTACAGGTCTCCCATGTTGGTAGCAGAGGCCCAAGCACTTGAGCCATCCTCTGCTGCCCCCTCTCAGTCCATCAACGAGGAGCTGGATCTGAAGTGGAACAGCCAGGACTAGAACTTTTGCCGTTATGGGATACTAGTATTATAGCCAGCAGCCTCAACCACCATCCCACAGTGCAGGCCCCAAGAGCATGCCTTTCTTTAGAGTCTCTTTTCATCAGCTTCAGACTGACTGGAAATAAGCCAAAGATTGTTTCTCTAATAAATACTACAGAAACTATGAAGAGACAAAATGTTCATTTCCCACCAGTGTATATTTCTTAATTTCAGTGAAAAAGTTGCAGAAATCATGTTATAGAAACTGGTCAGAGATATTCAACCATATGGAATTTGCTCCATGTTGAAGGAAATGTCCAAAAATTATTATCTGGGTTCATATATGAACTCATAAAGGAATCTTGGTTCTTTCTCTGAAGGAATATGCTGATCTTAAAATGTCTGAAAGATATTGCAAAAATAATCTCTTATATTTGTTTCTGAATTTATAATATGAACAAGTTTTCTTGTTTCAATGTTATATATGTTAATCATAGTCTTAAACGTATCCATTTCAAATTCCTTTCTTAGTCACTTAATCACTGTCAAAAGTATTTCAATGATGAATTTTAAACCCAATTTATACTATTTATTCATAGAAACATCAGATTTCCATTTGCAAGGAAATAAACCTCTAAAGGCTTTCTTATGATTTTATGAATGTATTGAAAAATATTTACCCTTCTTAGAATTTGCTTGCCTGAGTAACTTACCTGATTGGAATTTTGCCTCTGCAAAATTCTCTTACTGTTAATAGAAATCATATAGTATATGTTAGAACTGCATTTCACATGATCACAAGGAAGAACTTAAATTTAAAAAAATGAATGTTAAATTAGAAAAGATTCATGTTACATAAAAAGTCATGCTTTTGGAATGAAGAGTATAGGATACTTTCTAAAGTCTCGGAATATGAATGATCAGTTTTGAGCAAACCTTAACCAATAATTTTTGGAGAATATATTACACAGTTCTGGTTTCTATGTGGCCAGTGCCATCACTGTGGCCCTTTGGTGAATGATAATCAGCATTCTGTGCAACTTACATACATATTCATTAATATCCTTTTAATTTTTGTACATAACATTTATGACACAAACTTTAATATACATACACATAGGATAAGGACAACTACAGTCAAGTAAATTTCCATATCCATCACCTTAAAGTTAACTTTCGCATGTGTGTGTTAAGAGCACCTAAAATCTATTCTACAGGTAAATTGTGAGTACAGAGTGCAATTGCAGAGTACAGTATTCTTAACTCTAGCCCTGACGTTGTACCTTAGATCTCAAGGATTAGTCATCGGACATCACTGCAACTTACACCCTCTGACCTACATTTCCGGCTTCTTCCTGGTAGTAAGACTTTAGATTATCCCACATTCTAAGGCATGGATGCTCATTCTGTTTCTTGGTTTTATATCATTTATACCTAACCCATTTTTTCCCATTATATTTTACTTTTCCAAAATATTGACTGCCTAGGGACCAGGCATTTTTCCAATGATCACTGTTGGGATGCCGTGACAGCCTGTACACCAAGTGGCAAGCTCAGGTTAGAATACTCTCATCACTAGATTATCCCATCCCCATCCTGTGGACACATATTATGTCTTATCTGTGTGTCTTCTGCATACTGCCCTTTAAAGTAAGATGATAATTAAAATTGGTTTGGAAAGGGTAAAAAAAAAAAAAGGCTAGTCACTGTGATCCTTCAGATTTTGCCATATGTTAAAATACATACGTTGTTCATTGCATGTGCATTCCACACATTGCTAGACAGGAAAATTGCACATGCTAGTAGAAAGAAAAATAAGGAGTTATACTGTGTTGTCCTGGGTTTATTTTAACACAACTGTTAGGAAATAAAATTGAATTGTGACAATTGCATCATGCTTATATAAGATGTTAATGATTGAGGAAGCTGGATGTGTGGTATATGGAAGCTATCTGAACTATACAATGTTTGTTTTGTAAATTTGAAACTATTCTGAAATTTAAAAGCTTATATTGATAAACAATTAATATTCCTGCACAAATCTTAAATTGGATGAGATACTGGGACAACAAGCCAAATCCCCCACGTATGTTGGAATAGCTAAAAGTTACAACAAGAATGAACCTTTTAGTTCAAGAGAAAGGTAAAGTATAAATACTACCAATTGTGGTTGCAGGCAATTGGAAGTATATAAGCAACCTAAATTGAAAAGAGTAATTTTTTTTCAAACAAGACTATTACTATTCCTTTTGAAGATATTTAATCAAAGACATTCTTTCACCAAGAGCTCTGAAGTATCTCAATTGTTGCTATTCTCATCCCATAAATTATCCAGAAGTCAAAGAGACAGAAAAATTGGACCAAAGTATTTTCTGAATTTGCATAGATCTTCTTGCAGATTGAGCGTAATACTTCAATAACATTTATTTCTTCAAGTATATTCTGGCCATACTCATTTTAAAGCAACATGAGAATCTATAATCATGTGCAGACTTTGCTTTAGGCTGAAAGTCTTTATACAGAAATAGATAAATTAATGAACAGCAGCACAAGCATAAACAAGTTATGGATGAAGTAATGTCAGGACTGAGGATAGTTGTAGAAATGTGAAGTTAGTAGAAGACAGAATTTCTGGAAAGTTGAAAATGGAAAGAGTCCGGGAAACGAACATCTGGCAGCAGAAGGTAAATCACTATTCAGCATCATGCAATAAGTGCAATCAAATGAGAAATGTTATTTTTATTTGATTTGACAAGGATTTCTATGCTGCACTCCATGGGTGTAATGATGTGAGGAGAATACAGAAGATTCACAGCAGCACAATTTCAGCTCTGCAGAGACAGATGTGCCCTGGCCTGTTTATCACTGTGACATTCTTCAGCTATTTTAGAGAATAATTTACATTGCACTAAGGAATGATTAGTTTGCAAAAGATAACTTATATGAAGGCGGGGGGGGGGGGGCTTTTCCCCCTGCTTTGATAGGGACATTGTATAAGTATTGCATAATATAAATGTAATGTTCAAGATGTAGCTGGATTCTATTACCTGAAGAGAATGGGATGGAGGGTGGGGTGACAGGTCAGAGTTTGAGGCTTCACATTATAGGTGGGTCAACAGGAAAGAAACACTCCCGTCCACCTTCTCTACTTGTCTAACCACCTTTCTTTCACACTATGACCACTAATATCTTCCAGCCACAGTGCTAATAACTGTAACGTCAACATATGACATTTAAAGATGATGAAATGGCTGCAAATAGGAAGAAATTGTACAGGAAGAGCAAACACTCCAGCTGATTTCTGCCTACCTAGATTTCTGATTGCGTTCAGCACATTGAGAGACAGAGACAGACATACAGAGAGGGATGATGCTTCTAATAAAGGCCTTTGCCTGCAGGGTTTTTTTTTTTTTATTTGTTTTGTTTTTACCAAAAAGTCATAGTCTTCGCTTACATTTTAAAGCTCTGCCACTCATCTTGTGTGGGTGCCGATGGTCACCTGCCACACTCACACCAGGTTGTGCACATAGCCAGCAATTTTGTCTGAGCAACCCTGAGGTACTAGGATAACTCTGCCTTGCTTCAGTTTTCATTTCCAAAGACCCTACTGTCCAAGTCCTAGGGCAGTAGCAGTTAGGGCTGAACTTCAGGGAACTGATGATGTCTCTGCTATTAGTAAATAACGGAGCTTGCCTTCCCTGAGACTTCAACATGTGGCCTGGCCTTCCTTGCTTCAAGAAGCATAGGAGTGAAATACAGTGTTCAGACAGCCTGCAGGGCCAGTGTCTCTGGTCTTCAGTTTGCAGGTTATCAGATTCCATATCTTGAACAGTTTGTCCAAGTCTTAGGAGATGATGACAGTGTTGCTGCTGGTGGGTGTGAAGAAGAGACAAGATATCCACTTGGAATGGCTGTCATCCTAGACAGTGTATTTGTGTACATGCAGAATATTCCAAAACTTGATAGTTTTTTCTTGGAGTCCAGATATCTGATTGTCAGAGCAGAAAGCCTCTGTCAGCACATGTTTGGAATGTCATTCAAATTATCTCATGGTTGTGCCTTTTGTGTGATGCCCAAAGCATTCCTGCATTTGCTGCTACTCCCTGGCCTTATTATCTCTGAAGATGTGGATTGAGTATTATCTTTGACTTGCTAATTACCCCTCAGGTCTTATGCCCTTGAAGGAGAAATATTTCTGGCTGCCTTTACTTTGCCAATGAGACTTCTGAGAACTTCCTTAGCATCACAAGCAAGAAATCCCAATCTACAAATACTTGTACAGATGCAGATAACGCAGGTAGGTTGGTAGATGATAGATACACATATACAAACAAAGAGTTTATTGTGATAAGAAATAATGATTAGCAAATGGGTAAATAACTAGCTGTTCTTTTAATTATTCAAGAAACTTCCCAAACAACAAAGTATTTGAAGGCTTATAAGATGGTTGATAAAGAAATGAATAGAGGAAGAATTCATTACAACACGAATGCAGTTTGAGGAAAGTCTCAGAGGTGTTAGTGAGGTGAACACTTCCAAGGGTAAGGGAGGATGCTTGTTTTCAAAGAGAAAATCAAAATGTAGCTACAGACTGACATAATGTGCAGGGTTTTGATGAGGTGGTATGAAGGAAAATAGGAGAACTTTTGCCTTCAGGCACTTGCTATTTTATCAGATAAAAATATGTACTTGGAAAAATGAATGACATTTAAGCAGAAATAATAGTTAAGTAAAAGTTGTATGACTAACCTAACTCTTTATTAGTCATCTTCTTGTTTGTGGGTTCTCTACACTTATATTCAATTCACGAGAATTTGCAAGTATATTTCTAAGTTTATTCCTTAAATGTATCACACATTTCTTAAGACTAGGAAATGTCTCCTTAAAGAATGTTTGAGATACCTATGGCCGGCGCCGTGGCTCAATAGGCTAATCCTCCGCCTTGCGGTGACAGCACACCGGGTTCTAATCCCGGTCGGGGCGCCGGATTCTGTCCCGGTTGCCCCTCTTCCAGGCCAGCTCTCTGCTATGGCCTGGTGTGCAGTGGAGAATGGCCCAAGTGCTTGGGCCCTGCACCCGCATGGGAGACCAGGAGAAGCACCTGGCTCCTGGCTTCGGATCAGCGCTATCATGCCGGCCGCGGTGGCCATTGGAGGGTGAACCAACAGCAAAAAGGAAGACCTTTCTCTCTGTCTCTCTCTCTCACACTATCCACTCTGCCTGTCAAAAAAAAAAAAAAAAGTATCTCATGAGAAGATGTGTAATTAAGATGTTGAACAACAGCAATTGGCTGACAAAGCTGACAGTTTTCACATTCAATATTTTTATTTATATCTAAGGGCTGGCATAGTGACACAGTGGATTAGGCCACCACTTGTGAAGGCAGCAGCCCATGTCACAATGTTCAAGTCCTAGCTTCCTGTCAGTGCACCTGGGAAGGCAGCAGAAGATAGCTGAAGGGCTCTGGTTTCTGCCACCCATGTGGGAGACAGATTGAGTTTCAAGCTCCTGGCTTTGCAACCATTTGGGAGGGAACAAGCAGATAGAAAATTTGTGTTTGTCTCTCTCCCTCTATATTCTCACTGTCTATAGCTATACCTTTTAATTCAATAAATTTTTAAGAAATCATACTAAAAAACATAGTTCATCTCACATGGATAGGGAAAGATAATACTTAAGTGCTCCAAATAAGGGACTAAACACATGCAAAGAAAACAGCATTGTGTAAAAGGAGGAAATTTAGTAAAATACTTTTAAAATACTGTACACTTGGGGTTATTTTCCAAGGTGGCAGAATAGAGAGGGAGCTTACTGCTCTATTCTAAAGGAAGATAGTTTAAAAAAAAAAAGCATTAGAGAAAGTGCAATCTCAGGGAAGAATTAGGGAGAAAATTGTAGAGGAAAGGCCATGCAAATTAGAGAGACATTGTGGATTTATGTGTAGGGAGTAGACATGCACAACTCAGGACCCCAGCAGCCGAGAACCTTAGTACCATCTTTGGAGAGTTAAGTGAGACCAGACTACAGCAGCCCAAGTCACTGGTAATAAATCTGTGGGGAGGGCCTGGTGTGAATCTGGCTTGGAGCCCAGTGGGAGACAGTGTACCTTCCAACCTAAAGGAAAAAAAAAATTGAGGGCATGATTATTTTGTGACCACCCAGCACTGGCGTCCTGTACCCAGCAGAGAGAGGATAGGTGCCATTTTAGACATACATAACAGCTGCACCAGCTTGTGTTTGTGCACCCAGTAACCAGCTGAGAAGAGACACCTGAGTCTGGCTGAGAGAATTGACAGGGGGCTGGGAGCCCATGACTGTGGGAGCCTTTTGTGTTGGGACACACTGTGAAAACACCGTGTGTGGGGGAGAGCACAGGGTGTGGCTGGGTCTCTGAGCAGTCATTGTGGGAAGCTCCATTTGTACAGGGCTTCCTCACTGCCTGGTGAGACTCATTGCTGCAGGATCTGTGCTCACCTTGAGGACTGCACAGATCCTTTGTGTGGTTCTTGTGGCAGCACAAATGAATATTGCATCCACTGGGGCTAGTGCCTGGGCATGGGTCTCCTTGGAGCAAAGGAGGTGAATGTAGAGTAGTAACAAGCATAGCTGATCAAACCCTTTCTCCTCATAAAAAGAAGAAAAGAGGAGATTTACCATGCCTAACTTGGGTGTCACCTTGGGCATTTGTATCACGCTGGAGCACTGAACAGAGGTCCTGGGCTCCGAATGAAATGAAATCAGCATATGAAAGAGTTACCTGCACCCCCATGTTTATCAAGCTCAATTCACAATAGCTAAGATATGGAATCAACCCAAATGTTTGCCCTGAAGGCTGCATGAAGAAATTAGGGGATATGTACACCATAGAATACTACACAGTAGAAAAAAACTAAATACTGTCATTTGCTACGAAATAGATGCAACTGGAAAACATTACACTTAAATGAAATAAGCCATTCACAAAAGGACAAATACCAAATGTTCTCCCTGATCTGTGGTAACTAACAGGGCATCTAAAAAGTAATCTAAGAACTAAAATTGATACTTTGAGATGCGATGACTTTGAACAGCCCTTGTTTAGGAAGAGGGTTTTTTGTTGTTGTTGTTGTTGTTCATACTATCTGTTGAACTCTTAATATGGCATTAGCCTTATATGTATAAAGTTAATTGAAAATAGATCTTAGTAAAAATAAGAATGGAAATAGGAGAAGGATGAGGAAGAAGGGTGGGAGGACAGGTAGAGTGGGAAGAATCACTAGGTTCCCTGAAGTTGCATTTATGAAATGCATGAAGTTTGCATGTGTTAAATAAAAAGTTTCTGGGGAAGAAATACTGTACACCCAGGGCTAGCATCTGGCATATTGGGTAGAGCCATCACCTGTGATGCCGGCATTCCATATGAATGCCAGTTTGAGTTCTGGCTGCCCCTCTTCCAAATCAGTTCTCTGCTAAAGGCCTGGGAAAGCAGCAGAAGATGGAAGAAGTCCTTGGGCCCCTGCACCCACATGGGAGACCTGGAAGAATCTCCTGACTCCTAACTTCAGCTTGGCTTAACCCCAGCTTTTTCGGACTTCCAGGGAATGAACCAGCAGTTGGACAATCTCTCAGGCTCCCCCTCTCTCTGTAACTCTGACTTTCACACACTTGATTTTAGCCAAAAGGCCAAGAAGCGATTCTGATTTTCAAATAAAGAAATAAATCTTTTTAGTCAGAACACACAGAAAGAGGAGAGGTAGAGAGAGGTCTTCCATCTGATGATTCACTCCCCAATTGACCACAAAGGCCGGAGCTGTGCCGATCTGAAACCAGGAGCCAGAAGCTTCTTCCAGGTCTCCCACGTGGAGCAGGGACCCAAGGACTTGGGCCATCTTCTACTGCTTTCCCAGGTCATAGCAGAGAGCTGGATCAGAAGTGGAGAAGCCGGGCCTCGAACCAGTGCCCATATGGGATACTAGCACTTCAGGCCAGGGCGTTAACCTGCTACACCACAGAGCCAGTCCCAAGGAAATAAGTATTTTAAAAATATCATACACATACACACACACACAAGCACAACCACAGAAACTCATGTGTATAAGCAAACACACACACATACACACACACGCGTGCTTCTGTGCATGGGCTGCTTCCATACATAGGCAACAGTTTATGAAATAGAGAATCAGAACAGTCACACCAAATCTATTTGGAGTCACTGACCAGTCATTTTTTGAAGATTTATTTATTTATTTGAAAGGCAGAGTTAGAGAGAGAGAAAGAAGAAAGAGACGGAGGGAGAGACAGAGATCTCCCATTCTCTTAACCAAACTTCTGATGATGGAAAATCTATATCTTGCAC
Organism: Oryctolagus cuniculus; assembly: GCF_964237555.1. Taxonomy (NCBI): domain Eukaryota; kingdom Metazoa; phylum Chordata; class Mammalia; order Lagomorpha; family Leporidae; genus Oryctolagus; species Oryctolagus cuniculus. Next base: position 121,279,788 of record NC_091436.1, on the reverse strand, counting down.
AGCTATTTCAGATGTTCTTGCATCTCTGGATGTCTGTGGGCAGCCACAGGCAGTCACCCTTTTGTTTATGCTTAAAAATATGGATGGAGACATCAGGGCACAGACAAAAGGCTAAGGAGGTTCCAGGCAGAGGCAGGAAGAACCATCTCACTATTATACTTCTCACAAGAGATGATAATCAGTCACACCTGAAACCTACATTTATCACCTAGGTGTTTTATTATACCCTTGTAATCAATGATTGATAACATTTTACGATCTGTGAAGTGGAAGAACCTTGTGGGGAACTCTTTGTAACCCCAAAAGTCTTTTGGATATGTAAATCTTTTGTGTGCCTTCTTGTATACAACTGGTCATGTTTAAATATTACTGGATTTGTTGAATAAACGAGACTTCATCAGGATTTGTCTCGGCTCCATTCTTTGCGTCTTTGTCCCTGCATTCCCACTCTCTGTTTCAGGAAACCTGGTTCTTTGTGCTGCAGGATGGCACAGATGTCTGTGACTGTCCTCTGCCTCTCTCTAACTCTGCTTTTCAATAAAACAGTAAATCTTAAAAAAATTATTGTCTTACTGATCAAAAGAAGGCAACAATATTAAGAATGTATTTGGGAAAATGGTAGAAATTAACATATAAGCTAAATATTAGATCACAGTATTACAGTAATAGTAGATTTTGAGATAGTGTTGATTTTATTAAGGATTTGTGGAAGTATGTACTTGATGTTAGGATATCCTTGTTTAACAGTAGTGTCTAGTACCTGACAATAAGTTTCAAATAGTTTCAGAAAAAGTGTTTCTCTATTTCTCCCTCCCTCTCTCTCTTTATCTTTCTTTATTTTTTCTAAGTATTCATTGATCTAAGGGTATGCGGGTGTTCACTGAATCAGTCTTTAAAGTTTTCTGTGGGTTTTAAAATTTGTAAAGTAAAAATATAGAAAATAAAGAAAGTAAAACACAAGTGTGAAGAAAGGTGAAACACAAACAGAAACAATAAAAAAGAATGTTTAAAAACACAAGATTAATTTTAACAAGATTTTAGCTTAATTCTAAGGGAAAAAATAAATTTAGCTGTTTAAAAAGCTGTTCCTCAATTTTCCAGACAGAACGCCTAGAATTATACAATCTCTATTTCTTCCTATCAATATAGCTAAAGCTCTCAAAACAGCTAGAGCAAAAGCATAATTGCTCAATTATGAATCCCTTTGAAACTCATGGAGCATGTAACACCTCCCCTTATTGAGTCATTTCTAATTTTAAAGCTCTTGAATGTAAGTACTCTGGGCAAGCTTATTGGCTGCTCATTGATTCTTCCCAAAGGTTTTCAGGATCCAAAAGTAAGACTATAAGAGTGCTTATTAGGCTTTGACAATGCCGATTCAAAAGTAGAAACAGACATTTTTGTACAGTGGTTTTCTTTTTATTTGGCTGATTTTTAAAAATTCATTTAATAATTGATTCATAATTTTCCCCATCCAGGGTTATAAAGAATGAGTAAAATATCGTTTTTTGCACAGTGAAACTCATCCATGAAACAGGGCACAAATAATGGTGGAAAAAGCAAGAAAAATATAAGTTAAAGGTTAAAAATATTTACTAAGAAAAGAGTCACATGAATTTCCCTTAGACCTACATTAACTTATAGTTTTACCATTCAGATAACCTTTTGGTACCCAAAACTCATCTGGGCTGTAATTTGTTTCTTTCCCCTTTAAATGGCCTTCCAAGGTACTTTTTAGTGGCAGATGCAAGTCTTCAGGATACTCACAATTCTACTTAGTGAATTAACTGAACACCACACACACACACACACACACACACACAAAACAAAGCATCTTCCTTCTGCTTTAGTTAACCTTGACTGGATATGCCATGTTTTGTGTGAGTTATCAACACTGCTTCTTTTTCCATGTTGTTTAAAATTGTTTAAAAATAAATGTTCAATAAATGAATTCATGAGGCAGTAGAATACTGCTTTTTTGGGGACTTTTTCTTCTATTTTCATAAAGGGATTGAAGCTCACCTTCACCAGATCTCTGTATTTATCTTAAGTATATGTCTACTTGAGAAAGTTAAACTCTTTGTGAAATTTAGCCCTCTTCTGAACTTCAAAATCTACAGTTAATGCCCCAAGTTATACCAATTTTGAATATTTTTTTCAGTACAGGGATGTCTAGAACATCTCAATGTTATCTTTAAAATTCATTTTTAAAGGTTTCCTAAGTATTGGAAGAAAGAGTGTTTGGTCATGAGGAATCAACCCAAGTTCACTAATCCAAGTTGAGACATTCAATTTTAAGAGGAAAGATAATTTATAACATAGTTAGATAATTCATATTCATTTCAGATTAGTAACAATCCAAATTTTTATCAACTGATGCATGGATAAATTAAATATTAAATTTCTGTCCAATTGGGCATTATTCAGCAATAAAAATGAATAAAATCTGATGAGGTTACAGTATTGATGAGTTATTTTTTTTTTTTTTACAGGCAGAGTGGACAGTGAGAGAGAGAGAGACAGAGAGAAAGGTCTTCCTTTGCTGTTGGTTCACCCTCCGATGGCTGCCGCGGCCAGCGCGCTGCGGCCAGTGCACCGCACTGATCCGATGGCAGGAGCCAGGTGCTTCTCCTAGTCTCCCATGAGGTGCAGGGCCCAAGCACCTGGGCCATCCTCCACTGCACTCTCTGGCCACAGCAGAGAGCTGGCCTGGAAGAGGGGCAACCGAGACAGAATCCGGTGCCCCGACCGGGACTAGAACCCGGTGTGCCGGTGCCGCTAGGTGGAGGATTAGCCTAGTGAGCCACAGCACCGGCGATGAGTCTTAACATATTATGCTAACTGAAATAAGGCATCCACAAAAGACCATAACTGTGTGATTCAATTTATATGAAATGTCTACAAAGGCAAATCTGTGGTTGCTAGGCTGATGAGAAATGGGTACTGACCAACGATGGTTACGGAGTCAAATGTATGGTATGTGGATTTTCAAATACAGCTTTTTTTTTTTTTTTAAATAAAAAGACAGTGTTTTAAAAAGCAACTGCATACAAAAACTTTGACCCAAAACTGTATATATGTGCAGAAAATATAGTACCAGAATAGATATAAGTAAACAAGTTATCATATAGATTGTGCATGTAGTAGAGAAAAAAAAGTGCTTGTTGTTGCAGATATTTGGAAATTTTCCTTTAGGGTTTGTATATATGTAAGAAGTGGCCAATACTTATTGAACTTTGTAAATAAAACACACTGGAGAAGGGCAGTGCAATACTTGGAAACATCATATTCCTGATTATGGATAACAAACTCTGTGACAGTCTGTTACAGCACTGGAATATGGAGCAGCCTACCTCACAGGTCAGGCTTATGTTAAACATCTTGATTTCTCCTCTTTGAGAAGCATTTTTATTAACAAAATTCATTCCTAGTGATATTCAACATTTTTTCCTTCTAAAGTATTGTCAGGAACTTTAAAAACTTGCCAATTTTCCTCTAACTTTGATTCTCGTGAAAAAGATCTCATTTATTTTGGTTTTTAATCCCCAAAATAACTTAAATCTAGCTTTTATTCTGAAAGCTTATTCCTAAGTCTAGGCCTTTAACTTCTGATAAATAACTCACGTTGTACAGAAAATATTCAGATGAATCAAACATAAAAAAAAAGCAAGAGTAAATAGCCATCTAATGATATTTTCTCACCAGCAGGCTTTTCTTCGGGAGTGACCACTAATCGTGTGTAAAACCATCAGAAGAAGGGAGAGTCTTTGAAGGAGAGGTAAGATAGTGCCTAGAGCCAATGCTGCAGCTCACTTGACTAATCCTCTGCCTGCGGGGCCGGCACTCCGGGTCTAGTCCCGGTTGGGGTGCTGGATTCTGTCCCGGTTGCCCCTCTTCCAGGCCAGCTCTCTGCTGTGGCCCGGGAGGGCAGTGGAGGATGGTACAAGTGCTTGGGCCCTGCACCTGCATGGGAGACCAAGAGGAAGCACCTGGCTCTTGGCTTTGGATCAGTGTGGTGCGCCGGCCATTGCGGCCATTAGGGGAGTGAACCAACAGAAGGAAGACCTTTCTCTCTGTCTCTCTCTTTCTCACTGTCTACCTCTGCCTGTCAAAAAAAAAAAAAAAATAATAATAATAAAATAAGATCAGTGCCTAAAACAATTCTAGACAGTTCCAAAAAATTGAGTGAGGGTTGGGTTAAACTTTCAAAATCCTAGATCCAGCTAAAATCACAGTTTCATGACTAGAAAGAATTGCTAAATGTGTTTCATCAATTAAGGATGAAAAAGGAAAGGTTCAGAGTCACTGAGTTATTTTTCCCAAGTTATAATGAGAAGTGAATCTGAACTCACTGTCCATTCCACTGCATAACACAGCAAAGTACAGCTAACATCCTACTCAGTCTTGTAGCTTATGAAACAAATACTATATTTTATAAATGTTGTATCTTAATATGGAATACATCATAATACATCAAGAGGATAAGAAATGAGAAAAGTTCAATTTTTAGTATTATTCATTTTCTTTTGCATCTAATCTCTTTTCTTCTACAAAATACGTTGAAAATTCGTTCAAAAGCAGTAAAATGGAATCCAAATTGGATTCAGACCACGTTTTCTATTTTCATACCATCACACGTTCTCTTGAAAAAGGTCACGTGGCAACATTTGCTCAATAAATAAGAAGGTTAGCTGGCACCGCGGCTCAATAGGATAATCCTCCACCTTGTGGCACTGGCATACCGGGTTCTAGTCCCGGTCGGGGCGCCGGATTCTATCCTGGTTGCCCCTCTTCCAGGCCAGCTCTCTGCTTTGGCCAGGGAGTGCAGTGAAGGATGGCTCAAGTCCTTGGGCCCTGCACCCCAGGGGAGACCAAGAGAAGCACCTGGCTCCTGGCTTTGGATCAGCATGGTTCAACGGCCACAGCGTGCTTTCCGCGGTGGCCATTGGAGGGTGAACCAATGGCAAAAGGAAGACCTTTCTCTCTGTCTCTCTTTCTCTCTCTCACTTTCCACTCTACCTGTCAAAAAAAAAAAAGAAGGTTACTATTTTTTTAAAATTGTGCTACACGTTCTCCTTAGCCTTGGATATATGTTAAAAGAGTGTCTGAATTGTACTACCATCAAGGAAACGCTTATGCTGACTGCAGAAACAGGAAAATTAAGACAAAGAACACTCAAAAATGCCTTATTTATTTATTTTTGTTGTTGGCCTTTGTGGGGAGCAACTCGGACTATACTGTTACTGGAATTAAGACTTATTCTATGCATCTGCTCTCCCACAATGTGGCGCTGGGAGAGGAGCGTACAGCTTCTACCCAGCTGCCTCTCACCAACTTGACAAGCTGCAAGAGCCGCTCCTGATTGGAGGAGAGCGGCGCGTTCGGCGTGTGGGTAGCAGAGCACGGATTGGTGGAGAGGACTATATAGGAGGAGAGAGACGGCATGGTGGTGTGGGTTGGTTGGAGAGTGCGTTGGAGAGTTCGCAGAGAAGTTCATTACTTCGTTCTTTCTCATTTCTCTCTACTCATTCTTGCTTTGGGAGTTTGCTGTTTACTTATTCTTACTTTACTATAGAAAGGACTTGTAAAAAAGGGAACAACAAGCGTCCGGTCCGGTGCGGCTCCTCCGCGTGCGGAGGAGCAGCAAATGGTGCCGTGACTCGGATATGAAGCCTAGGCAGGGAGGGTTTAGTGTCGTTCCTCCACGAAGACGGGGAGCGACATAATGGTGCCGTGACTCGGATAGGAAACCTAGGAGGGAAGAAGTGGAAAATACCGGAGAGAGAGACTAGCAAAGAGCCTAGGGGAAAGCTGGACGGAAAAGGTGCCGGAAGAAGCTATTGAAAGCCTAGGCATAGACTCGGATATGGACTGTGGGAAAGAAGTTAGGATTGAAAGCGAAAGTGAAAGCTTTCATAGACTCGGATGCGGACTATGGCGGGGAAGCTAGGAGATTGAAAGCGAAAGTGAAACCTGGAGAGGCTTGGACTCGGATACAGACTGTGGGGAGAAGCCAGGAGACATGAGAGGAATATTGTTGGAAGAAAACTTAAGGAAACATACCGGGTAGAGAAAAATGTTAGGGAGGATGAAGCTGCGAGTGCAGGCCGAGGCGGAGACGTAAGCCACCTTGGAATTCTTCAAGTCACCCCGGGGAGCAAGAGGCGAAGATCTGGAACCAGAGGCAGAGACGTGGGCCGCCAGGTTGGAATTCGCCAGGTTAGTCCGGGGAACTTGGATTGAATGCTAGTGGCAGAGACGTAAGCTACGCTGTGTGACTCGTGGAAGCCGCCGCGTGCAGAGAGAGCTCGGGGCGTGAATAGATAGGGAACGCGGGGCTGGCGCAAGGCCGTGGTGCGGACGCAAAGGGAGTGGAGACCGCGGAGCGCGCGAAGCCAAGCCACGCAAAGCCGGGAAGCCGCGCAGATGAGAGAGGCGCAGGCTGAAGTGGCTCAGAGCCGGGAAGCCGCCGAGAAGTAGCCTCGGGGCGGGCGCCAGGAAGCCGCAGGGATAAGAGAAACAGAAGTCTAGAAGTGAAATGAGAGAAATAGGAATGCTGGTAGATAGAAGTAAAATAGGAGAAATAGGAATGCCCGGAGATAGAGAAATAGAGAAAGGCCTCCCCACAACACAGCAATGAGAGAGCTTGGATTCGGTCTGCCTGATTAGGGCGATAAGCACCAGCAGGCAGCTCGACCAGAGTATGAGCTGCAGGTCACCGAAGATAGGCACGAATCAACACCAATAAGCCTCCCCACAATATGGCAATGAGAAGGCTTGGATTCGGTTTGCCTGATAGGGCTTGTAAGCACCTGCAGGCAGAGCAGAGCATGCGCTGCAGGGCACCAAACACAGGCACGCATCAGCACCTAAAAACCTCCTCACAACATGGCGAAGAGAGGACCCGGATTCGGTTTGCCTGATTGATAGGACTTGTAAGAACCTGTGGGCAACTCTAGCAAGCAGAGCAGAGTGTGTGCCGCGGGGCACCGAAAACAGGCGCGTATCAACGCCAAAAATGAAAAGAAAGGGGGATCTGTGGGGAGCAACTGGGAGCAACTCGGACTAGACTAAGTGACTGGAATTAAGACTTATTCTATGCATCTGCTTTCCCACAATATGGCGCTGGGAGAGGAGAAACAGCTTCTACACAGCTGCCTCCAGTTCAACCAATAAACTGTGGGACCTGCTCCTGATTGGAGGAGAGCAGCGTACTCGGCGTGTGGGTAGCAGAGTTGGGATTGGTGGAAGAGGACTATAAAGGAGGAGAGAGACGGCATGCACCAGGAACATCTAAGAGGAACATCTAAGGGGAACACCTGTGCAGCCCCCGAGAGAGCCGGCCGGCGGTGTGCCGCTCCCCTGCGGAAGTGAGGAATGTGGCAGGGGGAACCGCCCTTCCACGGAGGTGGAAGGGTCGGTAGCCAACCCGGGAAGAACCAGCAGCAAACCCGGGGAGGGCCGAGCAGATGAAAGAACAGCGCAGGGTCCTGTGTCGTTCCTCCACGAAGACGGGGAGCGACATCATGGTGCCGTGACTCGGATATGAAGCCTAGGCAGGGTTTAGTGTCGTTCCTCCATGAAGAGGGGGAGCGACAGGCCTTGATGCTTGGTGGTACTCAAACACTCCAGAATCTGTAGTGAGTTCAGTGATCAGTTGCTTTTGCCAAGGAGAAAAATGCAACTGGCAAGCATTCTATTTGGTTCCTGCAAGCTGGAGGTTAAAGACGACCAGCTTGACTGTTGGTAAATTAGTGCCTCAGAGGAAGATAGTGCTTCTGAGTGCTATGACTAGCAAGAATGAAAGTAAACGGATTCAACTCTGGTCATGACTAAATACCCCCACCAGCTGGAGAGCCTCTGATTGACAACTCACTTGTAAACATTTTCCTTATTTGTGAATCCAGGGGTGTGAGTTAGGTCAGTACACTGGGGTGAAAAATAAGGCCAGTGACTTGTTTTCCTAGCAGAGAGAAAGTCTCCCTCTAGTTGCTCAAACAATATGGAGGCTATGCTCAAGTCATACGCTCAGCATCCAGCAGGCTCAGGAGTAGAGTGCAAAACAGCATGAGTGTTGTGGAATAGAAGACATATACAAAAACAAAATCCCCATATGAAAGTGAGTCTAGGCCTTTAATTTCACTTTAAAGGCTAACTTTATGATTCAGAAAGTTTTCTCATTCATCACTGTTAAGTTTACTGGAACCCTAATATATGACATTCTCTGAGCCACATGTCTGGGATAGGGCATAGCTCTTTCTCTCAAGGAATAATGGTAGATACATGGGCAGAGTGCAGTCACTTACTTACTCTGATAGAGCTGTGCTCACATTCTTCTAATTCTGAATGTCTCGTGTCATAGTTGTAGATTGGAAAATAATGTAATATCATCCCTCAAAAGTTGTTTCCTTAAATCCACATTTAGCAGACACTATAAATGTATACTTTATCAGAGAATTCACACACACACACACACACACTCCCCAATAATAGATTTGCTATCTCATACTACTCTATAAAAGAATAAACCTTATTTTTTTTAACTTTTATTTAATGAATATAAATTTCCAAAGTACAGCTTATGGATTACAATGGCTTTCCCCCCATAACGTCCCTCCCACCCTATATTTTTATTTTAAAATGATTAAATTATTTTCATTTTATTTCAATATGGAAAGAGATCGTCCATGGTTGGTTCACTTCCCAAATACCCAAAGTGCCGGGAGTGGGCTAGCTAAAGCCAAGAACCAGAAATTCAATCTAGGTCTCTCACGTAGGTATTCGGGATCCAACTACTTGAGCCATCGTGTGCATCAGCAGGAATCTGGATCAGGACTCAAACCGGGCACTTCAATATGGGATGCAGGAACCGCAAGCAATGATCCATCTGCCACAGCAAGCACCTCAAAGATAAGCAATTTAAAATTACCATATTATTTGTTACACATGAATTTAGTAAAATTATAAGATATTCCATGCTTATTTTATGCTACTATGTCATCTACTTCTCTAAGAGTAAGGGGCAAAAGAAAGTAGGCATGAGCTTTGGGACTGAAATAAATCCTGGTGCATAATCACAAATCATCTTTTATTATTTGTATAGATATAGGAAATGCATGGAGTTCCAGCTATAGAATAATATTAACATTTGTTTCATCTTTAAACATTTTAAAATATTTATTTATTTGGCAAAATGAGAAAGATTGAATCATCTGCTTTACTCCTCAAATGACCACAAAAGACAGTTCCAGGCCAGACCAGAGCCAGGAGCCCAAAACTCCAACCAGGTCTCTCAGGAACCCAAAATACTTGGTCCATCCTCTGCTGCATTCCCAGGTTGCTTCATCAAGGAGCTGGATCAGATGAAGGGTTGTTGCAACTTGAACTGGCACTTGACTGGTTCTACCACACACCCATCTAAATTAATATTTATTTTAGGTAGAGAATAGTAATATATTGAATAATATTATGTTGATGAATCCTTTAGTAAATGTGATTAGTGGCATATAATACATATTTTGGTAAGTATTCAATATATTTTAAAATATGTAAAGATAGTACAATAGCTTTCTAACAATGGTAAGTCTTAGGTGAAGTACACAAATGTGTTGTTTAAATTAACATATGTCTGAGTCAACCTTGTGATCTTCCAGGACAAAGTAAGTTTAAGTTTCCCTTAAGCCAGTTCTGAAAACTGGTGGACTTTGACATTTTCTGTTGGGAAGAGACACTAGACTATGTACTCAATAGTGTCTACATCAATAGCTGTGAATAGGAGGGTATTTAAAAAGTTAATGGAAAATGGAATTAAAATATAAGAATATTTTTGTTCAAGAAATTTTTGAAATTCATAATTTTCTCCTAGTGCGAATTTTCCATGAATGTTTTGAAGACCATTCATAGGAGTCCACAAATATTGTTTGTATATCTCAGTATAAACAAAAATAGAGTTTAAAAAAGACCAAAAACGGAAAACACAAATATAATTAAAAGGAGTCTATAAATTATGTCCTTCCAAGATGGTCATTTCTCACAAGACTGATTGGTTACAAGGT